>NC_067283.1:31189521-31829748 GCF_020740795.1 Apus apus | reverse complement strand
GGTCTCTATAGATTGCAAATAAATACAGTTTAAAACACGGGTAATTAGTTTCTGTATTCTTCAGATTTAATACAGGGAGCATAAAAAATCTAATTTAGGTAAGCATTATATTTTGCAAAATACCAGATTTTTCTTGATTGAAGTATTTAGTTTGTCCATGCAGTGCAATTTACAATCATCTTGTGTTCCTTGTGAGAGAAAAATATATGGTGATATTAATAACGATATTAATATTAAGGTGAACACTGAATTATTTGATATTCAATAGAAAGTGTACCATATTTAATTTTCAGACAAGGGTTGTTACTAAATTAGTGAATAACACCATTTTTACACTTAGGATCCGAGAGAAGAAATACTTCAGAAATCTGAGCTAAGTAAATGTTTATTCAAAGAAAGTGACAGAGAGAAAAAGTATGGATGTTGTCATGGAATCCTGATGCAGAAAATGAACTTCAGGTTCCTTACTTTGACACCAAGCATAACAAAATTCCATTGGTCCAATATCCTTGTCCTTCTGGGCTGTTTGTTAACCATCTAACCTTACCCTGGAGTGCAAAGGGCTTTTTCATTTCTTACAAGTGATATAATTTTTTAACTAGATAGGAAGTGCAAGGAAGCCAGAAGTACAGAAAATGCAATAAACCACATATTTTCAAAAGATCAGGGTGAAATGACTAGAAAGAAAATAGGATGAGCTCACATAGAAAGAAACCTCAGAACACTTGACATATTTCCTATGATTACTGTCTGGGGTTCAGACACAAAAGATACAGAGACACCACAATTGCACTTTTCTTTCTTCAATATCAAGAAACCCTGAATTAATTTAAAAGCTAACTTTATATAGGACTTGTTTAGGTGAATTCAGCTGTACTTTAAGGATCCATTCTATCATACAACGAGTCAGTGTCTAAGCACAGGGAACAGTTTTAACAAATTAGAAGATGTATATGTTGGATTTGAATTACTTATGTTTACCATATAACAATACAGCAGGTATAACAGCTATGTAAAATGTAAATAGGATGGATCCAAGCCTCTTTAAATCATAAAATTTGTAGCAGAAATGTCACATCATCTTTGCAAATACCATTCTGACTTGAGACTCGCTAGGAAACTGCACTCTTACCCTGCATTAAGCTAGGGGCAACTGAAGGAATAGAATGCAAAATAATCCTTCTGATTACATTATTTTTGAATTGTGCTTATGAATGAATCTTCAATTCAGATCAAGACAGCTGGAGTTCAGAATTTTCATTTAATAATTTTGCACAATTCTGGCTTCCATCCTTTAATGCAAATAACTATTTCAAATTCACGTTTTCATCTCCCTTCTCGCCTGTGAGAGTTAAGTAATCGTGACTCCACTAGCATATACAGGAAGCACATAAATGATGTTTGACCAGCCACCTGTGAACATCAGCAGTTTCCTACCAGCAATGGCTGTGTTAGACTTAATGCAACAGATCTGTTGGAAAACTTGACTAGTATTCGGAAAAGTCTGCTGAGATTGTTGGGTTCAAGGTTATTTAGAAGTACAAAGGAAAACTTGCACATGGAAGATTGGTAATTTTTTTCTCATTTTGCTTGAATAGTGAGATACTCATTGAAATGTTCATTTTAAAATGACACGTGTGTGAAGTTTCATATACAAAATATAATTTGATTCATAATGAAGTGTGATGGAAATCTGGCACCTCTAGAAAGCATCTACTGTTAGAAATAATATATGCACACATATTTAAAAAATTCCCTGCTAGCAACTGACAGAAAAGTACATGATTTTGTGAGATCATGGGAAAAATTTCTTTAAAGCTTTCTTATTATAAATGATTTAAATTATTTGAAGCATGCCTCATCTATATCTCTTTATTATAATATGAGGGAAGTTGAAATTCAGAATGTCTAACTGGGTCAGTAGGGTGTCTTTATGTATGAATTAAGTAGGGCACATAACCGATAGATACAAATGGTGGCAGTGGCAAAAACAGGTGTCCTGATGGCATCCCACCATCTTTGTAGAACTTGGGGAGGCAACATCAAAGCAGCCCAAGCCTTACACTTCATGGATCAGCATCTGAACACTCTCACTTACTTGAGTTTTCCTGTCCTCTCTTTGGACGGTGCAGCATATTTTTCCTCTGCTTTTTAAAGGCATTCTTGATAATTATTTTCATTTTCTCCTTGAAATGGCTGCAAAATACATGGGTCCATCTGTGGAAAGTGCTCTTGGGTTCAGGTGAGACCTGTTCTATTGTTGTCAGTTTTGATGGACACTAGCTTCTTTCAAGAAGAGACAAGTAAAGATGATGGTAATGCAGGACTTTGTAAGCAAGATCCTCTGTCTGAGGTAACTTCTGTTTGGATGCTGTTGGTGAAAGCATCCCAAGCACTGCTCTGCTAGCCACTCTGCATCAAAAGCCTGTTCTCAGTGAGGAGGATAAAAAAAAAAAAATAGAAGCAAGGATATTTAGCATTTTCACAGGAATGTTGCAAGGGAGCACAGCAGCCATTTTGACTCTCTCACAAGGCCACCCCTGCATCTGCTCAGCTATATATTAGCTAGAAAACAAAGTGCAGTTAAGAGACTACCCACACTTTACAGCTATACCCCTTTGCTCATAGGTTTATGTGTTGTTAATTTTGAAACACAGCTATTATACTTCAGATGGTGTTAGGAGTTTGAGAAAGGAAGCAACATGATAGATTAAAATACCCTCCTTTCAGGCATTGCAAATTGCCAAAGCAGTTGTATTTCAGCTCAGTGGGTTATTTATCTTCAAACTCAACAGCTGACACAGCACTTGGGTGGGTTGAGAAGTAAGCAGTTTTGACATTTAGCAGCCCAAGGCTTCTTTTCTCCTTGAGAGACTTGCATGTCAGCTATGTTAGGTCCTGCCTGCTGTTATGCTATTGAAGCAAATGGTAAAACCTCACCTCAGCTGGGTGGTTGGGACCCTTGCAACATTTAGCAATGCCAACCAACTGAATTATAACTGATTATGCCTTGGGCTATCACGTAGCATATGATTTATGATGATGGCATTTAAAATATAGTCTGTGGAAGATAACAGAATGTAGCGCTGAACATATTTTGAAAAATCCAGGGGAAAAAAACACTCACAGAAAACCAAGCAGAATAGTTTAGAATTAAATATGCTCCCTTCCATTACATACAGTTCCATCATAAGCATTTTGTCTACTGTAGATGTGCTCCTGCATATATTTATTCTGAATACTTAATCTTCATTATATCTTGAAATTATTTAAACATAAGATTTGCACAGATTGTAGCTCTTTGCTGTAGTACATGTGGTTTAGGAAATGTAGATTTCAAAGCTGAAGTCTGTATAGATGCTGAAGTGATAAGCCTGAAATAGCAGAGCACATTCAGTGAGGTTATTGCATTGGCACCTCAGCAAGCACTTCTGTTCAGTTAGGCATAAAGCCTGAGGGTAGAGTAACAACCATTGTGGGATCAGCAGTTCTATTTTTAGACAGCTCTTTTCCAAGCCTCATCCTCTCACTACACAATATTTGCTACATTGGAAATAATACATCCCAAACAATCGCAGTATCTAGAGATCATGAGTACTCATGCTGCAACATAACTGCAGTATATATGCATCTTTCTCAGAAGAACATCTCTCCAAATGAAATGAAAATGTGTTTATTCATAATGAATGTCTCCAGATAAATGCCTAACAAAGGGATATCTTATTTTCAGCTGTTCAGTAATACAGCCTAATTATGCCCCTGCTGAAACTGGGAAATGTTATAAAGAAAAGTGATTAGGAGAAGCTGAGCATTTCCTGCAAGGTACTATTGTGAATGCAATAAAAAACCCCACCAGTCCCTTAATAAAGAATGTTTAGTAATATACAAGATTAATCCAAGCTATAACTTTTTTAGTTGCATGTTCTACATTTTCTTTGCATTCACAGAAGACAGCTGAGGTCTGCAACCTTACAAGAATAATAAAGAATCTAGTGAATGTTTTTCTGAAAATAACATAAAGGACAAGTGTAGCCATTTTTAGTTCACAAACCATCCGTGAATGTGTTGAAATACGTGTCCCGTTTTTCAGAACACTCTGATGAAATGTCCTTGTTAAGTGGGGGTTGGGAGGGGGAAGCATGCTGTACGTGCTTGCATAGCATACGGTGGACATTTCCAGAAGATAAAAATTTGTCTGCAATTGAGTACTTACTGTATGTTACTCATGAGCATCCACCAATTCTACCATGGGTTTAATTATGTGTGTTACCTTCTTATTGTTTTTGTTTCCTGCTGGAATAACTGAAGCTTCATAAATCTGAAACTTCCAAGAATGCTTTGGGAATGCAGAGTTCTTTAACTGTATTCCTTGAAGTCTGCTATCAATTCAGGTTTATTTGTACTATTTGCCCACATTAACATTTGTGAGTACGCACGCAACCAAGTGTTAAGAAAACTGTATGGTTTGCAGGTGTAAGCAATGCAAACTGAATAAAATGTCAACAGTATTTTTGGCAACACTTTCCCTTATTTCCTGCATGTATTCTGCTCTGACAACCTGCTCAAATGTTTTTTTGTTTTCCTGAGGGTAAAGCAAGCAGTCAAATGCACATACCTTGCTTAGCATGCTATTCATACTCTCCGAACACATATACATACCTTATGGGGGTGCTTATATGTCTTTTCACACATACACAGCAAAATTATTAATTTTTAAAATGTGGTTTCAAAAATTGAAATGTAGCACCAGCAGAGCAGAGGAGAGACTAGAAAGGCAGCCTTTGCGCCCCACTAGCCTCCCCCCAAAATTCTCTGTCAATCTGGCCAGACAAAAACTCCTTCCTGGCCACAGCTTAGCACTCACTTTGACCCTGAACTTGTGAGGAACGTGCTCCACCAGGCAACCAGTTCTTGCTACTGGAAGAAGCATGAGTGCCTCAAGCCAGAATCTCATCTGCAGTTATGCCCTGCCTGCAATGCTTTGCAGCAGGCATGGGCTTGATATATGCATAGACAGACCTGGATTTCTCATAACAGTGATCACAGATCAGGTGCTGGGTTTTGATCTTCCAGGAATATTAGAGGAAACTCAGACAGAAAGATTCTCAAAGAATGTGCTACACTATGGCATCCTACTAACTGTGCTAAAACTTAAATGACATTGTATAAACAAAAGTCGGCTATTTAAAGTGATCAAAGAAACACATTTTCTGCTTGCATCTAACCAAATGTTTTCTCTAAAAGGCAGTTTGCCTGTTAAAAGACATATTTAAATTAAACAGAACATGCTTGCTCATATTTCTACAGCAGTAAACACCCCTCCCTGTGAAGCGTGAAGTGCTATTTGAGAAGTGGGATATCAAACTGTTCTTATTATTCCTCTAGGTTGTTGGTTTCAGAGCAACATTACAAATGGTATTGCAAGAAATGTTTTAAAAAATTAGAAATTATGAGACAGCCCCACATCAGTATTTTAGAGAAGCTGAAACACCATCAAAACTCAGAATTTTTCTGAATTTTCACTAGGTGGGGACGTACAAGACTTCAGAGGTCCTTTTGTAGAATGCAACAGTGACACATCTTATAAGGCAATCACAGAATATTCTGAATTTGGAAAGGGTCTTAAAGACCTAGACTTATACAGGTGACAATAATGGGCCTCTGGAGAACAGAGGATTTGTTATGTCGTGCCTTCATCAAAGATGAGACAACAATGATACAAAGCCTGTATTTGCTTTTAGGCACCAGTTTAATGAACTGTATATACACACATATACATATAAAGTTTATTGAGACATATATTTTTTATTATTCCTTCTATTTCATTGGTTATGTTTCAACTAAGTACTGATTAGGTTTAAGGGATAGACAACACCACAGTAAAATAATTTTTCATTTTCTCCAGAAAGTTAAATTTTCATTACCACTTTTGACAGTTCTAGTTTTGGGGGTTTTGCTTTTTTACTCAAGTAAATCTTGATCAAACATCCAGAGACATGGAAAAACCTACCCTGAAGGCAATGAGGCTATAGGTACACTGTCCTTGGTAGGGTCTGATCTGTGATGTCAAACACTCAAGACTTTTGAGGTAGACAAGTAATGTTTCTTCTTCAGGTAATGGTACAGGTGGCTACTGTATGGCACGGCCATCGTCCCATAACTATCTCCACCTTGAACCATAACTATACCATATCCTGCATAAAACTTTTGTGCCTCTCAGGTAGTGGGTGCCCACATCAGTGTGCTGTAAGGTCCAAGCCTGAGCTAAGCCCTCTTTGCTCTTGTGACACTGCTCACGGCCCTGGGGCAGGTTAGAACAAATAACCTCTCGTGGCCATGGTAAGGCTGGGCAAAGGCTGAGCTCTACACCATCCTTGGAGATGGAGAAGGAGGGCATGTCCTGCTGTGATCTTCTGCTCTTAATCTCTTGCAAAAGTAACTGAAAATTTGCCTCATTCTAGTTCCTCCTTCACTGAGCTGTGATTTTGGCAGTGTGGGAAAGTGCTTGCTGTGACACTTACAGGAGATGTTTAGAAAGGATGATGAACAATGATTGACAACTCTTCTAGGGATAGATGAAGATCCACAACAACCAAAACCTCTATTCAATTCAGTTGAGAGAAAAACATGTCTGAAGGTAGGGGGGAAAATGGATCTTACAAGCAGAATTTGACCACTGGAACTAAAACCAGACTCATTTTCTATTAATTAGACCATTTAGGAAATTACTCCTACTAACTGTTCTTTCCTACATACGTTATGGCAGACTACTGTCTGCAATAAAGAAATAACACTCTTACTAATTGCAAGGAAATCTGCAATTATATACAGATACGTTCAGGTATGTGCAAGAGCCTCTCGCCTCCCCCCACCCCTAGCACCTCCCACCACACTCCCCTGAGCTGGAGCAGTTCCAAGAAATCCCGGAGCTGCTGCTGTAAGGAGAGCTTGAGCCTAAGGGTCGACAGTGCTGGATGGACAGAGTCCTCCCCAGACGCCGGACATGGACAGAAGAGAAGGGAAGAAGAAGCAGGAAGGAAGTTGTCTTCTGTGATCTCTGACCTTCCTCTGAGCTCACGCAGGTATATGGAGTGGAATATCTCTGGCCAATTTTGCTGTCTGTCTAATTCAGACTCCTACGGGGGGGTCATAGATCTCCCCGTAGTGTCTGAGCCGGCAGAGTGAAGGTGCGACCTTGAAGCCACAGCAGTTAGAAAAACATTCCAATGTCTTATCAGCCTAGCTAGAACAGAAAGTTGCTAGTTAAAAGAAAGCTCACTGAATAAAAAAAAATTAGTAAAAAGGAAAATTGGATTCATCCTGGCTCAAACCAGGACACTATCTGTGTTCCGTACCACTTTCTTTTGTGTTAGTCTCTTTTACCATGTTTCCTTTTTCTAGATTTCACTGGTGCAGGTTCATACTGTTTGCCACTCCTGCTCAGATGCTTGCTTTCACAATACAAACCTGCTGAAGTGTAAGTTGAAGGGTATCACTGGGATATATAAAGTCTTCTAGAGGGTACTGTGTCAAAAGAGTGCATTTTAGTGTGAGAACTTAGTAATGGAGATATTCGTGTTTAAATTTAAACATGTATTTCTCCTTTAAAGAATGTGAACAAATAGTTGTGAACATTCTTAAGAACATAAGTGCATCCGAGTTAATATGCTACTGGAGGTAAAAAATTTTTCCCTTTAAAAAACATTCATAGAGTTTGAGACTGGCTGGTATCTAGCTAACTCAAACCATACACTCAAAATCAAGATGCAGTGCAGAAATAACAGAATGAACCAGATGAATGATTCAGACCTGGAGTTTGTACGGGTGCACCTGCCAGCTGAAACAGCTTCTGGCTGTGCAGGTGTAAGAGTAGGAGTAAGCTGGGCAAGAGTGGGTGCGGCCGCCCTCTTGTTTTTGCCTTCCCAAAGAGCAGAGGTGGAAAACCACAGGCAGCTGGCTGCCCTTGGTGCGTCCATCACGTGGCTGCGTCTGGAGAGGGCAGCGGGTGGGGCTGCGCGGGGACACTGGGAAGGGCTGGGCTGGGTGTCCGGGGGGTGTCAGGAGGAGGCGGTGCGTCCCCAGGGCGGGGGGATTGGTAGCTGTGAGGAAAGGCAGAGGTGGGGGGGGGCAGGGGCCGGGGCCAGAGGGCTAAAGGCCGTGCTGACACCAGGCTGAGTGGGAACCCGCAGGACGTGCGGTAGTACCCGTCGAGAGCTCCGCCCCCCAAGCTAAGCAGGGCCGGCCCCGCTCGCTGCCTGGATGGGAGACCAAGTGGGCCGGTCCCAGCAGCTGCAGCCTGGCTCACTCCCGGGGCGGGGGGACTCCTGTCGAGTGCTGCAAGCAGGAAGCCAAGAAGAAGGGCCGGCCCCGCTCCCTCCCTCCCTGCATGGGAGGCCACGTGGGCTGGCCCCAGAAACCTCTGCAAAGGAAGGAAGAAGGGAAGAAAGAAGGACGGAAGCAAGAAAGAGGAAGAAGGAAAGAACCGGAACGACAGAAGCAAGGAAGAAGGAAAGGACGGACGGAAGGAAGAATGAAAGAAAGAAAGTCAATAAAAAACTCCACATTTTCTCTTCTTCCATATTTATTTACACCTCTCCTCTTTTTAGAAACACGGCCCTCCACCTACATGCGCTTTCAACCACCGCGACACAAAGCAAAGGTCTTCAGGAGCTCTGACAACCTGCAACCTGTGCCCTCGCAAGACAACATCTTCTCAGCTAGGCAGCAGAGCCCTGCATCTAGCAGGATCCTCCATCTCTCAATAGGCCTGCCTCACTTTGACTCTCTGTTTCCCACGACTTTGTCTCTCAGCTCTGCAGGCCCGGGCCTGCACTGGAAAGCTTCCCATGAGAAAGGAAATGGCCTCGCAAACTCGGAGCTGGCCACAACCTTCAAGTTACAAACAGAGGCCAAGTTGATGTTGAGAACACCAGCTGCTCTGCGCTGCTGAAGAACACGGAGCTCAGCCCAGCCACAGCTAGGCCCGGGACGGAGATCAAATCGTACCAAACAGAGAAACCAAAGAGTTTGCTTGGTGGGAACTGGGCCTTCATCTTTTTTTTGTGGTTTTGTTTTTTTTTCCGCTATTTTCCTTCTCTTCTCCAAGGAGAGGTTTTCGAGGTATGGCTAACGGTCAAATGACAGCAGGCAACCCACTTGATTCTATACGAGCCTGGCCGCATTCTTGATCGGGCAGACTTAGAATCATGGAATCATTAAGGTTGGAAGGGACCTTCCACATCATCAAGTTCCAACGCCCCTGCCATGAGCAGGGAACCCTACCGCTCGATCGGGTTGCACAAAACCTCGCCCAGCCTGGCCTTAGAAACCTCCAGGTCTGGGGCATCAACAAGGCCCCTGGGCAAGCCATTCCAGTTCCTCACCACCCTTACAGGGAAGAATTTCTTCCTAATATCTAGCCTAAATCTCCCCTCTCTCACTTTAAAACCATTACCCCTTGTCCTATCGCTATCCTCTCTGGTGAAAAGCCCCCCCCCCCAGCTTTCCTGTAGGCCCCTTCCAAGTACTGGAAGGCCGCTACCAGGTCTCCTCGGAGCCTTCTCTTCCCTAGGCTGAACAGCCCCAACCCTCTTAGCCTGTCTTCATAGCAGAGCTGCTCCAGGCCTTTGACCATCCCTTCCGCACACTTCCCAGGAGGTTGCTGGACCTTCTGCTGTCCAGCGGGGACGCCTGCAAGGCAAGAGTGGGTGCGGCCGCCCTCTTGTTTTTGCCTTCCCAAAGAGCAGAGGTGGAAAACCACAGGCAGCTGGCTGCCCTTGGTGCGTCCATCACGTGGCTGCGTCTGGAGAGGGCAGCGGGTGGGGCTGCGCGGGGACACTGGGAAGGGCTGGGCTGGGTGTCCGGGGGGTGTCAGGAGGAGGCGGTGCGTCCCCAGGGCGGGGGGATTGGTAGCTGTGAGGAAAGGCAGAGGTGGGGGGGGGCAGGGGCCGGGGCCAGAGGGCTAAAGGCCGTGCTGACACCAGGCTGAGTGGGAACCCGCAGGACGTGCGGTAGTACCCGTCGAGAGCTCCGCCCCCCAAGCTAAGCAGGGCCGGCCCCGCTCGCTGCCTGGATGGGAGACCAAGTGGGCCGGTCCCAGCAGCTGCAGCCTGGCTCACTCCCGGGGCGGGGGGACTCCTGTCGAGTGCTGCAAGCAGGAAGCCAAGAAGAAGGGCCGGCCCCGCTCCCTCCCTCCCTGCATGGGAGGCCACATGGGCTGGCCCCAGAAACCTCTGCAAAGGAAGGAAGAAGGGAAGAAAGAAGGACGGAAGCAAGAAAGAGGAAGAAGGAAAGAACCGGAACGACGGAAGAAGGGAAGAAAGAAGGACGGAAGCAAGAAAGAGGAAGAAGGAAAGAACCGGAACGACAGAAGCAAGGAAGAAGGAAAGGACGGACGGAAGGAAGAACGAAAGAAAGAAAGTCAATAAAAAACTCCACATTTTCTCTTCTTCCATATTTATTTACACCTCTCCTCTTTTTAGAAACACGGCCCTCCACCTACATGCGCTTTCAACCACCGCGACACAAAGCAAAGGTCTTCAGGAGCTCTGACAACCTGCAACCTGTGCCCTCGCAAGACAACATCTTCTCAGCTAGGCAGCAGAGCCCTGCATCTAGCAGGATCCTCCATCTCTCAATAGGCCTGCCTCACTTTGACTCTCTGTTTCCCACGACTTTGTCTCTCAGCTCTGCAGGCCCGGGCCTGCACTGGAAAGCTTCCCATGAGAAAGGAAATGGCCTCGCAAACTCGGAGCTGGCCACAACCTTCAAGTTACAAACAGAGGCCAAGTTGATGTTGAGAACACCAGCTGCTCTGCGCTGCTGAAGAACACGGAGCTCAGCCCAGCCACAGCTAGGCCCGGGACGGAGATCAAATCGTACCAAACAGAGAAACCAAAGAGTTTGCTTGGTGGGAACTGGGCCTTCATCTTTTTTTTGTGTTTGTTTTTTTTTTTTCCTGCTATTTTCCTTCTCTTCTCCAAGGAGAGGTTTTCGAGGTATGGCTAACGGTCAAATGACAGCAGGCAACCCACTTGATTCTATACGAGCCTGGCCGCATTCTTGATCGGGCAGACTTAGAATCATGGAATCATTAAGGTTGGAAGGGACCTTCCACATCATCAAGTTCCAACGCCCCTGCCATGAGCAGGGAACCCTACCGCTCGATCGGGTTGCACAAAACCTCGCCCAGCCTGGCCTTAGAAACCTCCAGGTCTGGGGCATCAACAAGGCCCCTGGGCAAGCCATTCCAGTTCCTCACCACCCTTACAGGGAAGAATTTCTTCCTAATATCTAGCCTAAATCTCCCCTCTCTCACTTTAAAACCATTACCCCTTGTCCTATCGCTATCTTCTCTGGTGAAAAGCCCCCCCCCCAGCTTTCCTGTAGGCCCCTTCCAAGTACTGGAAGGCCGCTACCAGGTCTCCTCGGAGCCTTCTCTTCCCTAGGCTGAACAGCCCCAACCCTCTTAGCCTGTCTTCATAGCAGAGCTGCTCCAGGCCTTTGACCATCCCTTCCGCACACTTCCCAGGAGGTTGCTGGACCTTCTGCTGTCCAGCGGGGACGCCTGCAAGGCAAGAGTGGGTGCGGCCGCCCTCTTGTTTTTGCCTTCCCAAAGAGCAGAGGTGGAAAACCACAGGCAGCTGGCTGCCCTTGGTGCGTCCATCACGTGGCTGCGTCTGGAGAGGGCAGCGGGTGGGGCTGCGCGGGGACACTGGGAAGGGCTGGGCTGGGTGTCCGGGGGGTGTCAGGAGGAGGCGGTGCGTCCCCAGGGCGGGGGGATTGGTAGCTGTGAGGAACGGCAGAGGTGGGGGGGGGGCAGGGGCCGGGGCCAGAGGGCTAAAGGCCGTGCTGACACCAGGCTGAGTGGGAACCCGCAGGACGTGCGGTAGTACCCGTCGAGAGCTCCGCCCCCCAAGCTAAGCAGGGCCGGCCCCGCTCGCTGCCTGGATGGGAGACCAAGTGGGCCGGTCCCAGCAGCTGCAGCCTGGCTCACTCCCGGGGCGGGGGGACTCCTGTCGAGTGCTGCAAGCAGGAAGCCAAGAAGAAGGGCCGGCCCCGCTCCCTCCCTCCCTGCATGGGAGGCCACATGGGCTGGCCCCAGAAACCTCTGCAAAGGAAGGAAGAAGGGAAGAAAGAAGGACGGAAGCAAGAAAGAGGAAGAAGGAAAGAACCGGAACGACGGAAGAAGGGAAGAAAGAAGGACGGAAGCAAGAAAGAGGAAGAAGGAAAGAACCGGAACGACAGAAGCAAGGAAGAAGGAAAGGACGGACGGAAGGAAGAACGAAAGAAAGAAAGTCAATAAAAAACTCCACATTTTCTCTTCTTCCATATTTATTTACACCTCTCCTCTTTTTAGAAACACGGCCCTCCACCTACATGCGCTTTCAACCACCGCGACACAAAGCAAAGGTCTTCAGGAGCTCTGACAACCTGCAACCTGTGCCCTCGCAAGACAACATCTTCTCAGCTAGGCAGCAGAGCCCTGCATCTAGCAGGATCCTCCATCTCTCAATAGGCCTGCCTCACTTTGACTCTCTGTTTCCCACGACTTTGTCTCTCAGCTCTGCAGGCCCGGGCCTGCACTGGAAAGCTTCCCATGAGAAAGGAAACGGCCTCGCAAACTCGGAGCTGGCCACAACCTTCAAGTTACAAACAGAGGCCAAGTTGATGTTGAGAACACCAGCTGCTCTGCGCTGCTGAAGAACACGGAGCTCAGCCCAGCCACAGCTAGGCCCGGGACGGAGATCAAATCGTACCAAACAGAGAAACCAAAGAGTTTGCTTGGTGGGAACTGGGCCTTCATCTTTTTTTTGTGTTTGTTTTTTTTTTTTCCTGCTATTTTCCTTCTCTTCTCCAAGGAGAGGTTTTCGAGGTATGGCTAACGGTCAAATGACAGCAGGCAACCCACTTGATTCTATACGAGCCTGGCCGCATTCTTGATCGGGCAGACTTAGAATCATGGAATCATTAAGGTTGGAAGGGACCTTCCACATCATCAAGTTCCAACGCCCCTGCCATGAGCAGGGAACCCTACCGCTCGATCGGGTTGCACAAAACCTCGCCCAGCCTGGCCTTAGAAACCTCCAGGTCTGGGGCATCAACAAGGCCCCTGGGCAAGCCATTCCAGTTCCTCACCACCCTTACAGGGAAGAATTTCTTCCTAATATCTAGCCTAAATCTCCCCTCTCTCACTTTAAAACCATTACCCCTTGTCCTATCGCTATCCTCTCTGGTGAAAAGCCCCCCCCCCAGCTTTCCTGTAGGCCCCTTCCAAGTACTGGAAGGCCGCTACCAGGTCTCCTCGGAGCCTTCTCTTCCCTAGGCTGAACAGCCCCAACCCTCTTAGCCTGTCTTCATAGCAGAGCTGCTCCAGGCCTTTGACCATCCCTTCCGCACACTTCCCAGGAGGTTGCTGGACCTTCTGCTGTCCAGCGGGGACGCCTGCAAGGCAAGAGTGGGTGCGGCCGCCCTCTTGTTTTTGCCTTCCCAAAGAGCAGAGGTGGAAAACCACAGGCAGCTGGCTGCCCTTGGTGCGTCCATCACGTGGCTGCGTCTGGAGAGGGCAGCGGGTGGGGCTGCGCGGGGACACTGGGAAGGGCTGGGCTGGGTGTCCGGGGGGTGTCAGGAGGAGGCGGTGCGTCC
Source organism: Apus apus (assembly GCF_020740795.1). Classification (NCBI taxonomy): domain Eukaryota; kingdom Metazoa; phylum Chordata; class Aves; order Apodiformes; family Apodidae; genus Apus; species Apus apus. The sequence continues at coordinate 31,816,104 of NC_067283.1, read as the reverse complement.
CCAGGGCGGGGGGATTGGTAGCTGTGAGGAAAGGCAGAGGTGGGGGGGGGCAGGGGCCGGGGCCAGAGGGCTAAAGGCCGTGCTGACACCAGGCTGAGTGGGAACCCGCAGGACGTGCGGTAGTACCCGTCGAGAGCTCCGCCCCCCAAGCTAAGCAGGGCCGGCCCCGCTCGCTGCCTGGATGGGAGACCAAGTGGGCCGGTCCCAGCAGCTGCAGCCTGGCTCACTCCCGGGGCGGGGGGACTCCTGTCGAGTGCTGCAAGCAGGAAGCCAAGAAGAAGGGCCGGCCCCGCTCCCTCCCTCCCTGCATGGGAGGCCACGTGGGCTGGCCCCAGAAACCTCTGCAAAGGAAGGAAGAAGGGAAGAAAGAAGGACGGAAGCAAGAAAGAGGAAGAAGGAAAGAACCGGAACGACGGAAGAAGGGAAGAAAGAAGGACGGAAGCAAGAAAGAGGAAGAAGGAAAGAACCGGAACGACAGAAGCAAGGAAGAAGGAAAGGACGGACGGAAGGAAGAACGAAAGAAAGAAAGTCAATAAAAAACTCCACATTTTCTCTTCTTCCATATTTATTTACACCTCTCCTCTTTTTAGAAACACGGCCCTCCACCTACATGCGCTTTCAACCACCGCGACACAAAGCAAAGGTCTTCAGGAGCTCTGACAACCTGCAACCTGTGCCCTCGCAAGACAACATCTTCTCAGCTAGGCAGCAGAGCCCTGCATCTAGCAGGATCCTCCATCTCTCAATAGGCCTGCCTCACTTTGACTCTCTGTTTCCCACGACTTTGTCTCTCAGCTCTGCAGGCCCGGGCCTGCACTGGAAAGCTTCCCATGAGAAAGGAAATGGCCTCGCAAACTCGGAGCTGGCCACAACCTTCAAGTTACAAACAGAGGCCAAGTTGATGTTGAGAACACCAGCTGCTCTGCGCTGCTGAAGAACACGGAGCTCAGCCCAGCCACAGCTAGGCCCGGGACGGAGATCAAATCGTACCAAACAGAGAAACCAAAGAGTTTGCTTGGTGGGAACTGGGCCTTCATCTTTTTTTTGTGTTTGTTTTTTTTTTTCCTGCTATTTTCCTTCTCTTCTCCAAGGAGAGGTTTTCGAGGTATGGCTAACGGTCAAATGACAGCAGGCAACCCACTTGATTCTATACGAGCCTGGCCGCATTCTTGATCGGGCAGACTTAGAATCATGGAATCATTAAGGTTGGAAGGGACCTTCCACATCATCAAGTTCCAACGCCCCTGCCATGAGCAGGGAACCCTACCGCTCGATCGGGTTGCACAAAACCTCGCCCAGCCTGGCCTTAGAAACCTCCAGGTCTGGGGCATCAACAAGGCCCCTGGGCAAGCCATTCCAGTTCCTCACCACCCTTACAGGGAAGAATTTCTTCCTAATATCTAGCCTAAATCTCCCCTCTCTCACTTTAAAACCATTACCCCTTGTCCTATCGCTATCCTCTCTGGTGAAAAGCCCCCCCCCCAGCTTTCCTGTAGGCCCCTTCCAAGTACTGGAAGGCCGCTACCAGGTCTCCTCGGAGCCTTCTCTTCCCTAGGCTGAACAGCCCCAACCCTCTTAGCCTGTCTTCATAGCAGAGCTGCTCCAGGCCTTTGACCATCCCTTCCGCACACTTCCCAGGAGGTTGCTGGACCTTCTGCTGTCCAGCGGGGACGCCTGCAAGGCAAGAGTGGGTGCGGCCGCCCTCTTGTTTTTGCCTTCCCAAAGAGCAGAGGTGGAAAACCACAGGCAGCTGGCTGCCCTTGGTGCGTCCATCACGTGGCTGCGTCTGGAGAGGGCAGCGGGTGGGGCTGCGCGGGGACACTGGGAAGGGCTGGGCTGGGTGTCCGGGGGGTGTCAGGAGGAGGCGGTGCGTCCCCAGGGCGGGGGGATTGGTAGCTGTGAGGAAAGGCAGAGGTGGGGGGGGGCAGGGGCCGGGGCCAGAGGGCTAAAGGCCGTGCTGACACCAGGCTGAGTGGGAACCCGCAGGACGTGCGGTAGTACCCGTCGAGAGCTCCGCCCCCCAAGCTAAGCAGGGCCGGCCCCGCTCGCTGCCTGGATGGGAGACCAAGTGGGCCGGTCCCAGCAGCTGCAGCCTGGCTCACTCCCGGGGCGGGGGGACTCCTGTCGAGTGCTGCAAGCAGGAAGCCAAGAAGAAGGGCCGGCCCCGCTCCCTCCCTCCCTGCATGGGAGGCCACGTGGGCTGGCCCCAGAAACCTCTGCAAAGGAAGGAAGAAGGGAAGAAAGAAGGACGGAAGCAAGAAAGAGGAAGAAGGAAAGAACCGGAACGACGGAAGAAGGGAAGAAAGAAGGACGGAAGCAAGAAAGAGGAAGAAGGAAAGAACCGGAACGACAGAAGCAAGGAAGAAGGAAAGGACGGACGGAAGGAAGAACGAAAGAAAGAAAGTCAATAAAAAACTCCACATTTTCTCTTCTTCCATATTTATTTACACCTCTCCTCTTTTTAGAAACACGGCCCTCCACCTACATGCGCTTTCAACCACCGCGACACAAAGCAAAGGTCTTCAGGAGCTCTGACAACCTGCAACCTGTGCCCTCGCAAGACAACATCTTCTCAGCTAGGCAGCAGAGCCCTGCATCTAGCAGGATCCTCCATCTCTCAATAGGCCTGCCTCACTTTGACTCTCTGTTTCCCACGACTTTGTCTCTCAGCTCTGCAGGCCCGGGCCTGCACTGGAAAGCTTCCCATGAGAAAGGAAATGGCCTCGCAAACTCGGAGCTGGCCACAACCTTCAAGTTACAAACAGAGGCCAAGTTGATGTTGAGAACACCAGCTGCTCTGCGCTGCTGAAGAACACGGAGCTCAGCCCAGCCACAGCTAGGCCCGGGACGGAGATCAAATCGTACCAAACAGAGAAACCAAAGAGTTTGCTTGGTGGGAACTGGGCCTTCATCTTTTTTTTGTGTTTGTTTTTTTTTTTTCCTGCTATTTTCCTTCTCTTCTCCAAGGAGAGGTTTTCGAGGTATGGCTAACGGTCAAATGACAGCAGGCAACCCACTTGATTCTATACGAGCCTGGCCGCATTCTTGATCGGGCAGACTTAGAATCATGGAATCATTAAGGTTGGAAGGGACCTTCCACATCATCAAGTTCCAACGCCCCTGCCATGAGCAGGGAACCCTACCGCTCGATCGGGTTGCACAAAACCTCGCCCAGCCTGGCCTTAGAAACCTCCAGGTCTGGGGCATCAACAAGGCCCCTGGGCAAGCCATTCCAGTTCCTCACCACCCTTACAGGGAAGAATTTCTTCCTAATATCTAGCCTAAATCTCCCCTCTCTCACTTTAAAACCATTACCCCTTGTCCTATCGCTATCTTCTCTGGTGAAAAGCCCCCCCCCCAGCTTTCCTGTAGGCCCCTTCCAAGTACTGGAAGGCCGCTACCAGGTCTCCTCGGAGCCTTCTCTTCCCTAGGCTGAACAGCCCCAACCCTCTTAGCCTGTCTTCATAGCAGAGCTGCTCCAGGCCTTTGACCATCCCTTCCGCACACTTCCCAGGAGGTTGCTGGACCTTCTGCTGTCCAGCGGGGACGCCTGCAAGGCAAGAGTGGGTGCGGCCGCCCTCTTGTTTTTGCCTTCCCAAAGAGCAGAGGTGGAAAACCACAGGCAGCTGGCTGCCCTTGGTGCGTCCATCACGTGGCTGCGTCTGGAGAGGGCAGCGGGTGGGGCTGCGCGGGGACACTGGGAAGGGCTGGGCTGGGTGTCCGGGGGGTGTCAGGAGGAGGCGGTGCGTCCCCAGGGCGGGGGGATTGGTAGCTGTGAGGAAAGGCAGAGGTGGGGGGGGGCAGGGGCCGGGGCCAGAGGGCTAAAGGCCGTGCTGACACCAGGCTGAGTGGGAACCCGCAGGACGTGCGGTAGTACCCGTCGAGAGCTCCGCCCCCCAAGCTAAGCAGGGCCGGCCCCGCTCGCTGCCTGGATGGGAGACCAAGTGGGCCGGTCCCAGCAGCTGCAGCCTGGCTCACTCCCGGGGCGGGGGGACTCCTGTCGAGTGCTGCAAGCAGGAAGCCAAGAAGAAGGGCCGGCCCCGCTCCCTCCCTCCCTGCATGGGAGGCCACGTGGGCTGGCCCCAGAAACCTCTGCAAAGGAAGGAAGAAGGGAAGAAAGAAGGACGGAAGCAAGAAAGAGGAAGAAGGAAAGAACCGGAACGACGGAAGAAGGGAAGAAAGAAGGACGGAAGCAAGAAAGAGGAAGAAGGAAAGAACCGGAACGACAGAAGCAAGGAAGAAGGAAAGGACGGACGGAAGGAAGAACGAAAGAAAGAAAGTCAATAAAAAACTCCACATTTTCTCTTCTTCCATATTTATTTACACCTCTCCTCTTTTTAGAAACACGGCCCTCCACCTACATGCGCTTTCAACCACCGCGACACAAAGCAAAGGTCTTCAGGAGCTCTGACAACCTGCAACCTGTGCCCTCGCAAGACAACATCTTCTCAGCTAGGCAGCAGAGCCCTGCATCTAGCAGGATCCTCCATCTCTCAATAGGCCTGCCTCACTTTGACTCTCTGTTTCCCACGACTTTGTCTCTCAGCTCTGCAGGCCCGGGCCTGCACTGGAAAGCTTCCCATGAGAAAGGAAATGGCCTCGCAAACTCGGAGCTGGCCACAACCTTCAAGTTACAAACAGAGGCCAAGTTGATGTTGAGAACACCAGCTGCTCTGCGCTGCTGAAGAACACGGAGCTCAGCCCAGCCACAGCTAGGCCCGGGACGGAGATCAAATCGTACCAAACAGAGAAACCAAAGAGTTTGCTTGGTGGGAACTGGGCCTTCATCTTTTTTTTGTGTTTGTTTTTTTTTTTTCCTGCTATTTTCCTTCTCTTCTCCAAGGAGAGGTTTTCGAGGTATGGCTAACGGTCAAATGACAGCAGGCAACCCACTTGATTCTATACGAGCCTGGCCGCATTCTTGATCGGGCAGACTTAGAATCATGGAATCATTAAGGTTGGAAGGGACCTTCCACATCATCAAGTTCCAACGCCCCTGCCATGAGCAGGGAACCCTACCGCTCGATCGGGTTGCACAAAACCTCGCCCAGCCTGGCCTTAGAAACCTCCAGGTCTGGGGCATCAACAAGGCCCCTGGGCAAGCCATTCCAGTTCCTCACCACCCTTACAGGGAAGAATTTCTTCCTAATATCTAGCCTAAATCTCCCCTCTCTCACTTTAAAACCATTACCCCTTGTCCTATCGCTATCTTCTCTGGTGAAAAGCCCCCCCCCCAGCTTTCCTGTAGGCCCCTTCCAAGTACTGGAAGGCCGCTACCAGGTCTCCTCGGAGCCTTCTCTTCCCTAGGCTGAACAGCCCCAACCCTCTTAGCCTGTCTTCATAGCAGAGCTGCTCCAGGCCTTTGACCATCCCTTCCGCACACTTCCCAGGAGGTTGCTGGACCTTCTGCTGTCCAGCGGGGACGCCTGCAAGGCAAGAGTGGGTGCGGCCGCCCTCTTGTTTTTGCCTTCCCAAAGAGCAGAGGTGGAAAACCACAGGCAGCTGGCTGCCCTTGGTGCGTCCATCACGTGGCTGCGTCTGGAGAGGGCAGCGGGTGGGGCTGCGCGGGGACACTGGGAAGGGCTGGGCTGGGTGTCCGGGGGGTGTCAGGAGTGTAATAGGCAATAAACAGCCAGAAAAATTTTAGAATTAATTAATTTATTTGAGGTAAGTGAGCAAACAGCGCTGGGCACGCCGGGAGTCACCGCTCCACCAAGACGCGCACTCGGGTCCTCGCGGGGTCCTTTCTTATAGAGTTCTTTTTCCCGCCGGTGCAAGGCTCCGCCTCTCCTTGGAAAATTCCATACTCTGCGTTCTTTTTCCCGCCGTTGCAAAGCTCTGCCCCTTCTTGGAAAATTCCATCTTCTGCATGGTGATAGCCGTTCCTCGGGACATGCGCAGTCACTCAAAATTTTATATAACTTAAGGTTTGATACATGACAGGGTATAGCTTCCAACATTAACTCTCACATAACCACAACATTCAATGCTTTACAAACATGAATATAACTTCTAACATTTAACAACCAGCATTTAACATAACTTCCAACATATAACAAACATAACTTCCAGCATTTTAATAAACATTGCATTTTAACATTCAACCATATACATTCACATTTGATCAGCAAATTGATTTCATGATTCACCTATAACAAATTCCCCCCTTTTTCTCTTTATCCTCAATTTGCTGATCAAATCTTGAAACAACTTCTTTAGCTGCTTCAAGAAAGGAAGCATCCTCTATTTCAGTCAGTTTGTAGTGTTGCTCTCGCAACACTTTCAGCTGCACAGTCTCTATTCGGTTTCTGACAAAGGCCACAAGCTTGTTTAAAATACAAGGTCCAAAAGTTAGAGTAATAAGAAATAGAATCAAGGGCCCTAATATAGTGGACACTAGAGTTGTTATCCAAGGTGTTTTATTAAACCAATATTCGAACCACCCCTGCTGTGCTTCTCGCTCGCGTCTCCGCTGATCCAGTCCTTCTCTAACTTTTGCTAGGGAGTCCCTTACCACTCCTGTGTGATCTGCATAAAAGCAACACTCTTCCTCCAATACTGCACAAAGACCACCTTGCTGTAGAAATAATAAGTCCATCCCTCTTCTATTCTGTAACACCACTTCAGATAGAGAAGTGAGTGATTTTTCCAAGTATGATATAGATTTTTCAATTCGTTCTAAATCCTCATCTACAGCCGCACGCAGCGAGGTCAGTCCCTGGTTTTGTTGTACTATAGAAGTAATTCCAGTTGCTGCCCCTGCTAAACCAATTAGGGTGGCCAGAGTTATAGCTGTTATAGGTTCTCTTTTCTGTCTTTGATAGTTTTCGTTATCCCAATAGGTGTACATGCTATCTTCCTGATGGTATAATATGCGTGGGACGATTGTTACCTGAATGCAATATTCTTTGCGTTCATTAAAAATTACTAATGATAAACATGGGGTTAAGCCTGTTTTTGAGCAAATCCACCATCCTTCTTGCTCTGGTATTGCCCATTTACTGTTAGTCTTACTTATCCCTTTATCCCAGAGACCACAAAGTCCTATCTTTGAAGGGGGTACATTTCCCAAACAAGTTCCTTTTCCCTTTACCTGCTGTAGAGTAAGGCCTGTTTTTCTTTCTCCCCACTTACACTGTGAAGGGTTATCCTCATTAATTAAATTGTAAGTGCTATTTAGTCCTATTACTTCGTAAAAGGGAGGCCTTATATCATAGCAGAGCCAACAAGAGAAGGTAGCGTTGGGGTTTGTATGATTAAGGGCCTGATATGCTACTTGAATTAATTTCCACAATGGATCGATATCATCCCCTTTTGCAGTGGTAACCCTTATAGAGGTTTCTGTAGAACCTAAAGCAGTTGGTGTAGTCTTTTGTTCTCTCTTTTTACCTTCTTCTAAGAGTTTATTAAGACCTATAAGTGACTGATCTATAATTTCCTTCTTTTGAATAGAGATTAAGCCTCCTCTATCTGTCCCTGGTTCCCAATATCTAATTCCCCAAGTCTTTCCTAATAGCCATCCCTGATCTTCTGGCTGCATGACACTAAGAATTAGTTGGTGACAATTGTTGCTCCCCACATTCCCTCCAAGGGAATCGTGTCGGGGCGGATTGCAGCCTCTTGGTCCCCATTCAGTTTTTAAAAACCTGTCTCTACGTGGAGGAGTCCAGGAGGAAGCAATAGTGACACACTCCCAATATGCACAATAATATTGATTAGGACTATTACAATACCCTTTCCCTGGATAAGAAGCTGGACACAGATAATAAGGTTTCTGATTTAGACATGGTTTTACAGGTGCTAAATCACAGAGTGAGACAACGAAGCTGGGAGAGCCCGCAGTGAGATTACGTCTAATTACTTGAGAGTCCCTCCACCTTATAAGGGTCCATTCATAAGGTTTATGAGGACTCTCTCCCTGTATGCCAGTGATCCAAATCATAATAAGCCAAATTCCTGTTTTACATCCAAATTTTGTTCTACCTCTTATCCCCCTGGGAATGAGCACATCTCCTTTCATCAGGCCCAGCATTTTAGTCTCCACACTTTTACCCCTCTGCCTCCTTCGTCTACTCCTTTGCAGGGAGCAACGAGGTGTATCTTCTTCTCGGCAGCAGTGGTATTCTTCAGGAGTTCCTGGAGCCTTTTCTATTATGACTTCTATTTCTGCTCAATTCCCTATGGTGGCTTTAAGAGGTCTTTAATTTATCTTGTTTTCTTATCTCTCAGGTCTCTCCCAATTTCTCTATCCCACTCTTCCTCAGTGACTTCCTGAAAGTTTGCAAATACAACTTGCTTTCCACAAAACTGCTTAATAATCCTTGTGAATCTTATTCCCCTAACATGCTGAATCAAATTGATCAGAAAGTATTGTAAAGGAACTAATTCAAAGTGCTCTCTATTTTCTAACACATATTGCCCCTGTCCTCCGTGGTTCTCATCTGGTTGACCATCAGATCTTGTCCACTGTCTGTTTAATATTCTTTGCCAGGACTGAAGGAAAGTGTCATTTCTAAATCCCTGATCACACTGTTGGCAGAGGTATAAACGTTGTAAGGCCACTCTATTTACCCATAGAATCCTTTTACAATGCCCACATAGAATCTTCACCCAAAATTCACAGTTTCTGTCCCCGCAATGACAAGTAGTCCTCAAAGCTAAGTCTATCAGTGCTGAGCGTAGAAGATGTCTTCCTCCTGACGCTAATAGCTCCTGAGGCAGGAAGACTGCCTCAGCAACCGATATTGACCCAAAAAGTTCCTCAATTAATGGTCTCAACAGCTTAGTCCACCGGGACTGCCGTCGAGCTTCCCACTCGTCCTGAGTCTGCATGGGATTTATTATTTCTTTCGAGTGATTTTTAGCCTCATAGGATCTGATCCCTGAGTCACCGTCCACTCAGGCGGTCGAACGGGTCCTTTAACTCTACTTGCATGAGTCCATCCTCTCTCAGCTGTTCGAATGGCTGTATCTGTTGTAAGTAAAACAACAAAGGGTCCTTCCCAGCGGGGTGTCAGAGATGATTCCTTCCAAGTTTTTACTAACACTCGATCTCCAGGTTGAATTCTTTGTATTGAAATGTCTAAAGGAGGTCTCTGGACCACCAGGCCCTTCTTTCTCAACTCCTTCCTTCGTCTCATCAGTCCAACTATATAATCCTGTAAGATTTTGTCTTCAATTTTTGGATGTTCTATTGGAACCCCAAAATCATAGGGCATCCCATACATCATCTCAAAAGGGGAGATTCCTGTATCAGCACGAGGTTGGGTTCTAATATATAATAGAGCTAGTGGTAGACATTTTACCCAATTCATTTTTGTTTCTATCATTAGTTTAGTTATATGTTTCTTTATTTCTCCATTCATTCTTTCTACCTTTCCTGAGCTCTGTGGATGCCATGGAGTATGATATTCCCATTTGGTCCCAAAAAGCTCTGTTGTCTCCTTAATAATTTTTGAAGTAAAGTGCGGGCCCCTATCTGAATCAACCACAGCTATAGCTCCATATCTGGGAATGATTTCTTCTAATAAGATTTTAATTACCGTTTTGGCTGTGGCTCTGGCTACAGGAAAGGCTTCTACAAAGTAGGTAAGATGGTCCACTAGCACCAATAAGTAACGATATCTCCCCACCTTAGGTAACTCAGTAAAGTCTGTCTGGATCTTTTCAAATGGTCTCTTAGCTATTTCCCTGCCACCTTGAATTTTCTCTCTTAGTTGTCTCTTATTCACTCTTTGGCAGGTTAAACACCCCTCCAAAACCTTTTTAGCCATTCCATAAGCCCCTACACAGACATATTTAGTTTCAAATTGATCCACTAAAGCTTGAGTTCCCCAGTGAGTCTGCTGATGTAATTTCCCCATTATTTTCTGGGCCAATCCCTTCGGAAGGACCTCTCTACCATCCGGCAACATCCACTTGCCACTCTGTTCCTTTGCTCCTACTTGCTGTAATTTTTCCTTTTCTTTATCTGTAAAACTTTTAACTACATGGAATGATTCTTCCTCATTATCCAATTGCTCTAATACCAATAATGCTGCTCTTTTGGCTTCCTCATCAGCTAGGTTGTTTCCTCGTATAGTGGGTTTAAGGCCTTTTTGGTGTCCTTTTACATATACCACAGCTATCCTGCGTGGCCCTCGTAATGCCTTCAAGGTTTCTCTAATTAATGTTTCGTGGACCAGTCCTTTCCCTTGGGTATTGATTAATCCCCTTTCCTCCCAGATTTTTCCAAAAGTATGAACCACTCCAAAGGCATATTTAGAGTCTGTATAAATTGTTCCTGTCTTATCCTTTAGCACTTGTAGAGCTCTCAATAGGGCATAGAGTTCACAGGCTTGGGCTGACCAGGTTTTCTCTAAAGGCCCTGACTCCATAACTTGAAAGGTCTTCCCATCTATTATGGCATATCCTGATTTACGTTGTCCATTTACTACCCGGGATGAGCCATCTATATATAACTTCTCTCCTCCTTGTATTTCTTCCTCCTCTAAGTCCTCTCTAACTTTGGTCTGGGATTCTATCACTTGAATGCAATTATGTACTAACTCCTGGGCTGGTTCTCCATACAAGAACTGTGCTGGATTCTGTAAATTTGTTGTTTCCAATTCTAATTTAGGTGAATGAATTAATATTCCTTCATATTTCAATAATCGGCTGTCAGTTAGCCACTTGTCTGCCTTTTGTTGTAAGATGCTCCTGATATTATGAGGGGTATACACCTTTAATTCTCCCCCAAACGTTACCTTCCCAGCCTCTTCCACTAATAGGGCTGTGGCTACTATTGCCTGTAAACAGGTGGGCCATCCTCGACTCACAGGGTCTAATAATTTTGAATAATACCCCACAGGTTTCTTCTGTCCTGCCCATTCTTGTGTTAATACTCCATAAGCTGTGCCATTTTCTGTGTTTACGAAAAGATAAAATGGTTTCCGGATGTCTGGTAAACTTAGTACAGGAGCATTTGCTAAATCCATTTTTAATTCTTCTAAATGTTTATTATCCTCACCATTCCATTTTAATAGCCCATCTATAGTCAATTTTTCATATAAAAATTTTACTTTACTGCTATAATTCTCAATCCATTGTCGGCAGTATCCTAATAATCCCAGGAGCTGTCTCACCTGCCTTTTTGTTTGGGGAACTTGGAGGGACAATATGCCATTAACCCGTTCAGGGTCTAATCTTTTACATCCCTGGCTTAGCCAGTGTCCTAAGTATTTTACCTCCTCTTCAGTGAATTGTAATTTTGATTTTGACACCTTCAAACCCTTTAAGCTTAAAAAGTTGAGTAGTCTAATACTCTCTTGCCTGACTTCTTCCTGATTTTCCCCTGCTATTAACAGATCATCTACATACTGTATTAGTACTACATTTTTCCCTAATTCAAATGACTCCAGTAGCTGTTCTAAAGCCTGCCCAAACAAATTAGGGGATTCAGTGAATCCCTGAGGTAAGACAGTCCACCTTAACTGCTGTTTTCGGTTTGTTTCTGGATCCTCCCACTCAAAGGCAAAATAATCTCTGCAATTTTCTTTTAATGGGCAAGCCCAAAAGGCATCTTTCAAATCTATTACACTATACCATTTATAATCAGGAGAGAGCTTATTTAACAGAGTGTATGGATTTGCCACAACTGGGAATCTAGTAACTGTTCTTTTGTTCACTTCTCTTAGATCCTGCACTAGCCGATATGAGCCATCTGATTTCTTTACTGGCAGAATTGGGGTATTATGTGGGGACATGCACGGCTCTAGTATGCCTTGTGTCAGTAATCGCCTAATTACAGGCTGTAACCCTCTTTTCCCTTCATGAGAGATGGGATATTGTTTTACTCTTATTGGGTTCTCAGGATCTCTTATTGAGACCTCAAGAGGCTTCATATCTATTTTTCCTACAGAATCAGGTGTATACCATACTTCAGGATTTATTTTTGCTTCATCTTCAACAGTAAGAATGCAAAGTTTTACCTGTAACTGCTGTTCCCTAATTTCCAAATTAATTCCTAACTCTATCATTAAATCCCTTCCTAATAAATTATATTCTGCCTCAGGGACTAGCAAAAAAGTCCCTACTGCAAATTTTGTAGGTGTCTCTATCTCTACTTCTTTTATGATGGATACTTTAAAGGGTTCTCCTTTAGCTCCAATAACTTGTGCAGTTTCTGGGGATGAATAACATCCCTGGGGTATTTGTTGTACTGTTGATTTTTCTGCTCCAGAGTCCACTAAGAACTCAAATTCCTGTTGCTGGGGACCCAATTTCAATTTTATCAAGGGCTCTGTACTTCGCGAGGTCCCCAGCAAATAGAGCCCCTGACCCCACTAATCCTCTTTAAACACTCGCTCATCCTGCAAGCGTTTCCTACAGCTCCTTCTTAGATGTCCCCTCTTGTGGCAGTAGAAGCATTCCACATTTTTTAACATCTCAGAACCATATTGAGGCTTCTGATATCTTTTTCCCACTCCCAGTGGATTCTCTCGCCTTTCTTGTTCTCTTCCTTCTTTATGCCCCTCTCTTACTGCTGCTACTAATATTTTTGCTTGTCTCCTTTGACTCTCTTCCTCCCGCCTCACATACACTTTCTGAGCCTCTCTCAATAACTCATCTAAGCCCTTTTCTTGCCAATCCTCAATCTTTTCCAGTTTCTTTCTAATGTCTATCCAGGACTTGGCAACAAATTGAGTTTTTAGTAGGGCTTGTCCCACAGGTGTATCAGGATCTAGTCCTGAATAAAGCTGCAAGCTTTTTCTTAACCTCTCCAACCACTCTGTGGGAGTTTCATCCTTCCTTTGATGTTCGCTAAATGCTTTATTAATATTTTGTCCTCTCGGAACTGATTCCCTGATTCCTTGTATAATCATATCTCTCAAATCTTCCATATTAGTCCTATGTGCTGGATTTTGATTGTCCCAATCGGGCCGCTGTAAAGGCCATTTATTATCTGCACCAGGTCCCTGCTGATGTCTTTGATCCCAATTTCTCATTCCTGCCCTTCTAATCATCTCCCTCTCCTCAGCGGTAAACAATATTCTCAAAATTGCATGCATTTCATCCCAAGTATATATATTAGGGCCAAGAAATTGATCTACTCTTTCAGACACTCCCAGAGGGTCTTCTAATAAATTTCCCATTTCCTTTTTAAATTCCCTCACATCCCCTGAGTTCAGGGGTACCGATACAAATCCTACTCCTGGCTGCGGACCTCCCATTGCGATTTCTCTCAAGGGAAAAAGATGATTTTCTGATTTTCCCTGCTCCCTTGTTTGGCTCCTAGTAACCCTCCTATTTTTTTCACTATGATTGAGAATGGGAGATAATGAGGGTGAGAAGTCCTGCTCCTGTGAGAGAGAGAGGGTGGATTCTGAAACTGTTAGGGCAGGACAACTGGGGACTGGCACAGAAGGAGGAGGAGGGGGAGAAATGTAAGGAGGTGGTGACATTAATAGTGGTTCCTCCAATCTCTTATTCTTTTTCTTTGAACCTTCTCCCCCCCGCAAGGTATACAAGCAAGTTTTAATATCTGATTTAATCCATAAGCTAGCATATTCACTTTCTTCCAGGTTATGTGGTTCCTTACTGTTAACATAGACATTTAAAGCCTGGCATACCCAGTCTTCAAATGATCCGAATACTGGCCAATACAAATTATCTTTTCTAATCTCTTTTCCACCCCACACTGTCATACAAAAATGTACCATTTTCTCTCTGCTTTTTCCTTTTCTAGAGGGCCAATCTCCCCAGTGTTTTAGCATTATTCCTAAGGGACTATCTGGAGGGATAGCTGGCAACCCTCCCTTGGAACTGAAACCAGATCTAGTTATCTTCTGTCCCATCCTCTGAAACCTATCAGTCTGATCTTCCTAGGACTGATCTTCCTATAGGGCACCGGGCTATATATTCTAATCTCCCTATAGGGTACCTATCAGTCTCTCCCGGGACTGATCTTCCTATAAGGCACCAGACTATATATTCTAATCCTCCTATAGGGCAGCTATCAGTCTCTCCTGGGACTGATCTTCCAAAGTGCCTTCTCTCACACACCAGCCGCTGCCCCTCGTTCGTGGCTCACGCCCTCGCGGGCAATGAGAACCGCACTACTGGAGGGTCCGCACTCGCTTCGCCCTGACAGGGCGTCTCACTCACTCGCACTTCGGGTACCCGTATTCCCCGACCGAACGGAAATTCGCTTACCGGTAAGTACTCTTCCCTGAGTCTTCGTCCGGATCTTCGTGCACAAAAATTATGGGGAACTGCAGTATCTATTTTAGTTCTTTGCTCACTTATCTCAGGGTTCGGAATACAGGACTTTAGCGCGGTTGTTCCAAACCTCGGGACCGTCCGAAGACGGGGGCGCCCCCCCGTAGGTAGGAACTCCGGCTAAAGTGCCTGTATCCGAGTAACGGCACCAAATTGTAATAGGCAATAAACAGCCAGAAAAATTTTAGAATTAATTAATTTATTTGAGGTAAGTGAGCAAACAGCGCTGGGCACGCCGGGAGTCACCGCTCCACCAAGACGCGCACTCGGGTCCTCGCGGGGTCCTTTCTTATAGAGTTCTTTTTCCCGCCGGTGCAAGGCTCCGCCTCTCCTTGGAAAATTCCATACTCTGCGTTCTTTTTCCCGCCGTTGCAAAGCTCTGCCCCTTCTTGGAAAATTCCATCTTCTGCATGGTGATAGCCGTTCCTCGGGACATGCGCAGTCACTCAAAATGTTATATAACTTAAGGTTTGATACATGACAGGGTATAGCTTCCAACATTAACTCTCACATAACCACAACATTCAATGCTTTACAAACATGAATATAACTTCTAACATTTAACAACCAGCATTTAACATAACTTCCAACATATAACAAACATAACTTCCAGCAATTTAATAAACATTGCATTTTAACATTCAACCATATACATTCACATTTGATCAGCAAATTGATTTCATGATTCACCTATAACAGGAGGAGGCGGTGCGTCCCCAGGGCGGGGGGATTGGTAGCTGTGAGGAAAGGCAGAGGTGGGGGGGGGCAGGGGCCGGGGCCAGAGGGCTAAAGGCCGTGCTGACACCAGGCTGAGTGGGAACCCGCAGGACGTGCGGTAGTACCCGTCGAGAGCTCCGCCCCCCAAGCTAAGCAGGGCCGGCCCCGCTCGCTGCCTGGATGGGAGACCAAGTGGGCCGGTCCCAGCAGCTGCAGCCTGGCTCACTCCCGGGGCGGGGGGACTCCTGTCGAGTGCTGCAAGCAGGAAGCCAAGAAGAAGGGCCGGCCCCGCTCCCTCCCTCCCTGCATGGGAGGCCACATGGGCTGGCCCCAGAAACCTCTGCAAAGGAAGGAAGAAGGGAAGAAAGAAGGACGGAAGCAAGAAAGAGGAAGAAGGAAAGAACCGGAACGACGGAAGAAGGGAAGAAAGAAGGACGGAAGCAAGAAAGAGGAAGAAGGAAAGAACCGGAACGACAGAAGCAAGGAAGAAGGAAAGGACGGACGGAAGGAAGAACGAAAGAAAGAAAGTCAATAAAAAACTCCACATTTTCTCTTCTTCCATATTTATTTACACCTCTCCTCTTTTTAGAAACACGGCCCTCCACCTACATGCGCTTTCAACCACCGCGACACAAAGCAAAGGTCTTCAGGAGCTCTGACAACCTGCAACCTGTGCCCTCGCAAGACAACATCTTCTCAGCTAGGCAGCAGAGCCCTGCATCTAGCAGGATCCTCCATCTCTCAATAGGCCTGCCTCACTTTGACTCTCTGTTTCCCACGACTTTGTCTCTCAGCTCTGCAGGCCCGGGCCTGCACTGGAAAGCTTCCCATGAGAAAGGAAATGGCCTCGCAAACTCGGAGCTGGCCACAACCTTCAAGTTACAAACAGAGGCCAAGTTGATGTTGAGAACACCAGCTGCTCTGCGCTGCTGAAGAACACGGAGCTCAGCCCAGCCACAGCTAGGCCCGGGACGGAGATCAAATCGTACCAAACAGAGAAACCAAAGAGTTTGCTTGGTGGGAACTGGGCCTTCATCTTTTTTTTGTGTTTGTTTTTTTTTTTTCCTGCTATTTTCCTTCTCTTCTCCAAGGAGAGGTTTTCGAGGTATGGCTAACGGTCAAATGACAGCAGGCAACCCACTTGATTCTATACGAGCCTGGCCGCATTCTTGATCGGGCAGACTTAGAATCATGGAATCATTAAGGTTGGAA
Organism: Apus apus; assembly: GCF_020740795.1. Classification (NCBI taxonomy): domain Eukaryota; kingdom Metazoa; phylum Chordata; class Aves; order Apodiformes; family Apodidae; genus Apus; species Apus apus. The sequence continues at coordinate 31,799,916 of NC_067283.1, read as the reverse complement.
GGGACCTTCCACATCATCAAGTTCCAACGCCCCTGCCATGAGCAGGGAACCCTACCGCTCGATCGGGTTGCACAAAACCTCGCCCAGCCTGGCCTTAGAAACCTCCAGGTCTGGGGCATCAACAAGGCCCCTGGGCAAGCCATTCCAGTTCCTCACCACCCTTACAGGGAAGAATTTCTTCCTAATATCTAGCCTAAATCTCCCCTCTCTCACTTTAAAACCATTACCCCTTGTCCTATCGCTATCTTCTCTGGTGAAAAGCCCCCCCCCCAGCTTTCCTGTAGGCCCCTTCCAAGTACTGGAAGGCCGCTACCAGGTCTCCTCGGAGCCTTCTCTTCCCTAGGCTGAACAGCCCCAACCCTCTTAGCCTGTCTTCATAGCAGAGCTGCTCCAGGCCTTTGACCATCCCTTCCGCACACTTCCCAGGAGGTTGCTGGACCTTCTCCTGTCCAGCGGGGACGCCTGCAAGGCAAGAGTGGGTGCGGCCGCCCTCTTGTTTTTGCCTTCCCAAAGAGCAGAGGTGGAAAACCACAGGCAGCTGGCTGCCCTTGGTGCGTCCATCACGTGGCTGCGTCTGGAGAGGGCAGCGGGTGGGGCTGCGCGGGGACACTGGGAAGGGCTGGGCTGGGTGTCCGGGGGGTGTCAGGAGGAGGCGGTGCGTCCCCAGGGCGGGGGGATTGGTAGCTGTGAGGAAAGGCAGAGGTGGGGGGGGCAGGGGCCGGGGCCAGAGGGCTAAAGGCCGTGCTGACACCAGGCTGAGTGGGAACCCGCAGGACGTGCGGTAGTACCCGTCGAGAGCTCCGCCCCCCAAGCTAAGCAGGGCCGGCCCCGCTCGCTGCCTGGATGGGAGACCAAGTGGGCCGGTCCCAGCAGCTGCAGCCTGGCTCACTCCCGGGGCGGGGGGACTCCTGTCGAGTGCTGCAAGCAGGAAGCCAAGAAGAAGGGCCGGCCCCGCTCCCTCCCTCCCTGCATGGGAGGCCACGTGGGCTGGCTCCAGAAACCTCTGCAAAGGAGGGAAGAAAGAAGGACGGAAGCGAGGAAGAAGGAAAGAACCGGAACGACAGAAGCAAGGAAGAAGGAAAGGACTAATGGTCCTAATGATCCTAATGGCTAATGGTCAAATTAAGAAAAAAATTGGAATGAAGGAAGAAAGATGGATGGAAACTAGAAAAAAGGAAGAATGAAGAAAGAAGGATTGAAGAAAGAAAGGTTGGAAGGAATGAAGAAAGAAGGAGGAAAGCAAGAAAAAAGGAAGGAAGAAAGGATGGAAGGAAAGAAGAAAAAAAATCAATAAAGCTCAACATTTTATCTTCTTCCATATTACACCTCTCCCTTGGTCTGCAGAACTGAGAGAAAAATTGCTGGGATAACTGACTCTCTCTTTTAGATACAAATAAGAGAAAGTTAAGAGGCAATATGAGACTCCCTCTGCTGAAGCAAGTCAGCGTCTCTTGTTTTCCTCATAGATTTCTTCCTGTTTTTCCTTCCCCAATGAGAAGAGAGGGATCAGAATCACCTCAAGAATCTTTCAGGAATTAGCTCTTATAACCATGCAAGTTTTCTTAGAGTCTAATCTCAGTCTTCCTTTCTGCACCTGAATACAGTGCTTATTTGCTTTATTTGTAGCTTGTTCCTTTTTTTTTTTACGTCTACCTTTAATTCTTTTGAAAACTGTTACCTCACTAATGCAGCCATGGCAGATAAGGCTAAGGTGCTGTAAGGTATTCTCCACAAGCAGACAGAGTGGCTAAGGAAGAGGGAGAAAGGACAAACAGATAAGAATGGAAGCTCCTGTGATACACTTTGTATCTTTCAATCTTTACCTGATAGAAGTGATTTGTGCCAGTACATGATAGCTGCTCTCAGTTGGCAATGGGGTTATCTGAAGGGTTGGGACAGGTACTGCTAGGAGCTGGCAGATTATACTTAGTATTATTGATGAAGGAATCACTTGTTAAAACCAAGCTTCTTCTTTGTGCTTGGGTTTGGTGGTAGGCAACAAGCAAATAAACATCTAGGATTAGGTTTAGTTCTGGCATTAGTATTTGCATTGGAATGCTAGGGAAGATGCACTGCAGTTACTGCTGGATTTCCTTAAGTTTGCTTCCCTAATATTACAGCTGATTCTGCAAGTGAAAAGGCAAACCTGACACAAGTTTTTGGGAAAGACCAAGAGCTCTTGAATAGGAATACAGTAATGTTTAGAAATAGATATAAACTGTAGTTTAGTTAGGTTTGCTAACCGGTCTTACAGTACCTAAAACTTGACGGATTTTATTTGTTTCTCTATAATTAAGTCCAATACTATCATTATAATCCTAGGCTAGGATATAAAATTCCAGGATACTGCTTTGGAAGCAATATTTTACTCTAGTGTTAATTATTTCCAGTTAAGGCTAGAAATTATGTTAAAATAAAATCAAGGAGGTGCTGAGCTGTAATTATTGCTGTGTTTGGAAAGGTTTGGAATATAGTTACACTATTTGGCCACTGCATGAAGCACAATATAGAATCCTAGCTCTTTACATTTGCATACATAATTCTGGAAATGGAAAGTCTAGGCAGCTCCTGTTATTGTGAGACTTAGACACTGTAATTGACCTTGGCTTATGGCTGGTGCCTTTAGGACCTAGAGGAATATGATAAGTCCTGGGTATTTTCTGGATATTTTGGCTGGATTCCAACATGTATAAAAGGTCAGATTTCTGATGGTAACCTGTATTTATACGGGTCAAGATGCAGTCAGTTTTTTTTCATAGAAGCCTGCCTGGTGTTGTGTTTTGGATTTGTGAGTAAAACAGTGTTGGTAACTCAGCAATATTTTGGCTGCTGCCCAACAGTGTTTGCCCAGCATCAATGCTGTCTCGTTTTACCACTTCACACTTCTTCCCTCCCTCGCCCCAAACAACTAGGTGAGGGGGCAAGAAACTGAGAGAGGACAGAGCCAGGACAGCTTACTCAAATTGGCCAGAGGGTTAATCTATACCATATAGCACCATGAGCGGCAATAAAACTGGGATAGAGGAAGAAATGAGGCATTTGCCTTCCAACATGGCCATTGCTCGTGGCTGGGTATCAGTCTGACAGCAGAGGGTGGTGAGTGGTAGCTTTTGCTGACCTAATCTTTTTTTCCCTTCACATATTGAACATTCTTTACCTTGAGCCACAAGTTTTCTTGCTTTTTATTTTTCTGCTCTCTCCTATGTCCTGCTGGAGGATGAAGGAGTGAGTGAGAAGGAGTGTGTTTGGCTGATGTCTGCAACCAGCCACAGTATGGTAAGGGGAGGCTGATAATCTGATTAGCTGAGCATGAAATATTGAGTCCTTATGTTAGTAAATTGAAGGTATTGTCATTTCAGATTACCCTGGTAGACCTACAGGCAAGACTGTGGTTTGTCTGTATTTCATAAAGCTCTTAATAAATGCATGGGTAGCCTGTGTCTGGAATTAATATCTCTGGCAAAACATACCTTGGCATGAATATTTCTATCAAAAGTGATCTGGCAGCTGGATAATCCTTGCAGTCCAGGAGGCTAAGCCGTGAGGAGTATGATGTATAAGTGGTTTTCATAGCAAAACTTGGTAGGGGTTCTTACTGGATCTGGTTTTCATATATATTTCATTATATATGCTTATTTTAAGGCTGCAGATAAAGTTCTACTGGATTAACCCCCAGGGCTATTAAAAAAAAAAAAAAAAAAAAAGAAATGTGGGGGTATTATATATGCTCATAGCTGAGGATCTCAGTTGAAAGAATTTAGAATTAGAATCATTCCACAATGTGTCAATGACATTTTTTCCTAATGACAGTGAAACTAAGAAAGAAAAACTGGTGAATAGCAACCGTAAAGACAATAAATATTATTAATGCTTTATTCTTTTTCATTTCAGCATTCAGTGCTTTATCATTAAGCCTCCTACTTTTATCACTCCACTTAGACTACTTGATAAACAAAGATGTGGAATTTTAATGGCATCTACCTTATCTTATTATTCCTGTTGAGCCATGTTTTCTGTGAAGTCATTAATACAACAGATGTATGATTGGTTTCATGCCTCCACATTAAGGGAAAATCATCATAACATAAGAGCAATTTTCTATCAAACTCTACAGAACAAGGTATTAGTACATTAATGACTCAATCTTGACATTTAACATTATTCCTTTTTCAAGAATGAAGGCTTCTGAACAGGTTCCTTAATTTCTCAGGAATCAATGACTGGGCTAGGTTATAATCTCACACCAAATCTTATGAAACTGTTCAGCAGTTGTGTTCATAGGACTGAAGCTCTAAACTCACTTTTTTAATGGTTGTAAATACTCCATAAATTCTGCAAAATTGCCAGCCTTGTAATTATGAAGATTTCAGGACAGAAAGAAAGCAGAAGATAGTATTTAAATATAAAGTCACTGTGTCACTGAAATGTGCGAGAGGAGTTCCAGTTCTAGAAGCTTTTATTTTATCTTTAAATTGAACTAAACCTTTAAGTTATGCCATCAGGAAAGGAAGTTTACAAACTATCAAAGGCATAATAACATCATCACGGGTACAGGTCGTCCATCAGGTAGTAAAAGGACAGTGCTGTTCCAGAAAATATTAATACTTGCTGATGAAGAACCTGTTGCATGATTTCAAGCATAGTAGAAGTAGTTTAAAATTACCTTGTCCTTATATTGAAATTACTGCAATCATTAAAGCATTATAGTTGTGTCTTTGGTTCATCATTTGCCAGGTTAAAATAATATACCTTTCCCTGAGCTTTTTTTGGGTGGAAGATGCTCCTGTTCTATGACATTGCTATACATGTCACAACTAAGTACCAGCTGCAGTTTTAAGCATGCAGCTGTTTATTTATACATGTAGTCAACATAGAGACAAGCCTTCATGACTCAGTCATTCCACCTGCATAGTTAGACTTCTTAGATGAACTTTTGTACAAACTAGAAACTGAAGTCCTTGTTACTATAAAAAAACTTCCTTAATGCATAACAAAACAATCAACATGCTTATATTTGAAATACTGATTATGGATGGGCCAATTCCACTCAAAATACAGACTACCAGCTGATTAAATGAAATACAGCTTGACAACCAGATACAACATCTTGATTTGGTCCTGGGTCACTGCCCTGCATACCTACCATACTTGATGTCAGTGAGATGAAATCTTGGAAAAATATAGTTCAAAAGGAAACAGAAGCAGTTGCTCTCTCTATGGGTACTAGCTACCCTGGCCTTCATCTTCTCAACAGCTCTATACAGCACATGAGCATGGATGGACAACATGTATACATAATGTATAAACACTCACTTGGCCAGGGGTACAAAAATAGCTGGCACTAAATGTCTGGCTTTCAATTGTCACACATCACGCCATCATCTCTGCTTGGAAAAGCAGCAATGTTGTGAAAATACAAGCATGTGGCTATTTTTTTTATGGATCAGGACTTCCAAATTCTATACATAGGACAACTCTGAGGCAATACGTTGAGCTATATATGGAGAATCATAGAATCATTTAGGTTGGAAAAGCCCTTCGAGATCATCAAGTCCAACACTTAACCCTACTCTACCATATCCCCAAGCACCACATCTATACGACTTTTAAACACATCCAGGGATTGTGACTCAGACACTTTTCTGACCAGCATGTTACAATGCCTGACAACCCTTTCAGAGAAAAAAAAATTACTAATGTCCAGCCTAAACCTCCCCTAGTGTAGCTTTAGGCTGTTCCCTCTTGTCCTATCACTATTTACTTGTGAGAAGAGACCAGCACCTACCTCTCTAAAATGTCCTTTCAGGTAGTTGTAGAGGGCAATGAGATCTCCCCTCAGTCTGGTTTTCTTTAGACTACATAGCCTCAGTTCCCTCAGTTGCCCTTCATAATATTTGTTTCCTAGGCTCTTCACCAGCCTAGCTGCTCTTCTCTGCACCCTCTCCAGCACCTCAATGCCTTTCTTGTATTGAGGTGCCTAAAACTGAACACAGTACTTGAGGTGGGGCTTCATCAATACTGAGCACATGGGGAGAATCACTTCCCTAGACCTGCTTGCAACCCTGTTTCTAATACAAACCAGGATGCTCTTGGCCTTCTTGGCCACCTGGGCACACAGCTAGCTCACATTCAGCTGCTTGTCAAACAGCACCTTGTATTTTGCTTCAAGTGCATACATTTCTTGGAGCAGAACCCAATTCATCTTGCTCTCAGAAGTCTCTGTTACCTGCTTTCAGCCAATACACTTACATTTCCCACTTTTTCTGAAGCAGGTCCATGGGCTTAATGAATTACATGGAGAAGTAACTTCTGCAATTACCCTTACAGAATGCTAGGAAATGTTTCTAGGAAATGTCAGTTTTGACAGATGGAAAGAGATCTTCATTATGTATTCATCATCTTTGTGTGAAATTTCTCGCTAAGCTCACTTCAAGTATGCACTCAAAACATGCCTGTTGCACTGTCTTAATTTTTCTGTCATGTAGTAAAGTTCAAATGCCCAAGATATGTATCTTACTTTTAAATTTTAACAAATACTTTCTAGATTTGCATCTTTTTCCCCCCAGCTTTACACACTTTGGTCTCTGTTCTGATACAACTGACAAACTGAAGAAATAATGAAGTTCCTTTTTTCTTTTTTTTTTTTTTTTTTTTAGAAATAAGCCAAGCTGCTCACAAAAGCAGTGAGGCAAAAATACACTTTAATTTGAATCCTGGCTTCACAACTGATACTAGTGAAACTGATATAAAACCCAAACCACAGGTATTCAAAGCCTTTATTGGAATTGCATGTCTCATGCTTGTCTTCTTTTTTTTTTTCTTTTTTTTTCTTTCTTTTTTTTTTTTTTTTCCAGATCATAGCATTGTAGATGGAATAATTCATGGTGACAGTGTTCCTGTCAGAGCTGAAACTAGTTTGCGAATGCTTAACGTTATGCTGGGCTCATTATGAAATGTCAAACAAATCTCAACAATAGTTCTCACAATGGAGAAACATCTCTCACCCAAGATTTTAGGCAAGTATTCTTGCAGTCTTTCCTGAATCTGCAGTGCTTAAAAGCCTGTGTCATTTTGAAGCTTGCTCTGCAATGTGTCAGTTTGTTTTAAAGAGTTTATTCTTCAAGTTCTGCATTGGGTGAAAATTTGTTTGCATCTATGGAAATGTAAAGCCAAAGTAACCAACTCTTTTCCAGAGCTTTCACTAAACTTAATTGGAAAATGCTGTCATTTGCTTAATTGGAAATGGTAATATAAAATTTACAAAGGCAATCCAAATCAATTAAGCACAAAATTAGCACATTAAAACACTAGCTTGTAGGTGCATTCTTATCTGCCCTACTACCATGGAAATTAATGTAGGAGTCCTAAATATAAAGATAGCTAACTTTCTACCTTATATAATTTAATATTCAAATAAACTGTTAGCCAAAACCAATTATTACATAAGCCATTTTTAGATTAATATAATGGGAAAATTTGAATTGCACAGTATACTTTTGGCAGGTCAACATTTACCTCTTTTTTACTCCCTAAACATCATGCCACAAAGAGCTTGTTAAAAATTTGGAATATCTTCTATTGTCTTCTCTCCTTTTCTCCTTTCATGTCCTCATCATTACTCAGCACAGAGACACACATTTACCTTTTCTGTGCTTCTCTCTTGAAAGAACTTTTTATCCAATGCTTCTCACATGACTCTTTTTTCCAAACTTAAATTTTCAAATTGCTTCACTAGCTGTCAAAATCTCTTTACATTGATTGAATCAAGAATTTATGAGAAAAATGAAATACAAAAAAGGAAATTACTTTCAAATTTTTTAAGGTTAGATGTCAGCTTGTGCTTCTTCAGAAGAAGTAATTCTTCTGAGTGGCTAACAAGAATTCTGGTGGAATTGTAGATTAACTTGTGATGCATGACATCTTTTTATATTTCATATTTTATTTGCTTTTCAGCTCCTCCTTTCATATTATATTTATGCAACAGTTGACAGAACTCCTTAAGTGCTAGTTGTTTTGCCACTTCTCCGAAGTTCTAGTCATAAGTCTCAGTAACTAATATTTTCATCACAACATCAGACTAATAATAAATCTCATCCTGCATAATTTGTATTGTCCTAGGTACACGAAGCAAAATGCTTTTGGGGCAATATTAGCGGTATTGATAGAAAGTTATTGTTTTCCATCCTTTTATGTATAGAGAGAACCAAATTCCACTGGAATTCATTAGTGAGCCATTAATGTAAATGCTTATGCAGAATAACGGAAGAAAAGTCTGTTCCTCATTGAACAGAAAGACTAAAAACATCCTACATTGGAGAGCCAAGTATGCAATTATTTACCACCCCAATAGTACGTTTGTGAAGAAATAACAATATAAAATTGCTATTTTTGTGTTATGCTGAAGGCCTGGATTATTCACAAAACCTTTCTTAACAGGTTTTCTCTATCTGTTGGCTGCAGACACCAAGCTGGCCACATCCAAAATTCTGCCAGTCTCAAATAAAAGCATTTAAAGAAACTGCATTTCTGTGTTAAATACGTACAGCTAGGCAGATATCTCAGGCTGAAGGTATTGGATGAACAGAAGAAAAATAGGCATGTTGACATGGTGTTGTGCACCAAACAACATTTTTGCAATTAGCACAATGGCATGAGGATATGAGCTGTAGACTATAATATAATGCAGAAGTTTGGTAATTTCCCAGAAACCTTCTACAAATCAGAAGCTGGATTAGATATTTGTTTATACCATTAAAGGGGAGTTTCATTTATTTCAAGGATTCTTTTTTTGGTATATGAAAGAATGAAATCTGGGCAAAACTGAAGACTACTTTTCTTTAATGGTGCAAAGTGCTGAGAAAGCAAGTATTTCCAACAGCAGTTGGAAAAATTTAAGTTCCCCATAAGTTCAAAATAATTAATGAGAGGATACTGTATTTAGACAATGAGGAGTCTGGAGTAAGGGAACCAGATTACTGTTATCCACATAACTGATTCTACTGCAGGTCTAAAGGATGCAGTGACATTTATGATACTTAAGAAGAAATTTAATGAATTATTCAACCCAAAGGTCTGGTTATCCATAAATTCTCCTCTCCATATCTATTTGTCCCTATGAAGATTGACTTACAAATGTAACTTGTGATGAGGACAGTTGTCACAGTTTGACCCAGGATCAGCAATTAAACCAATTACAACAATGCTCTCTATCCCCTCTCCCTCCCATCTAGGTAGGGAAAGTAGAGAGAATAAGGAGAGAGACTTTCTGGATTGAAAACTAAACTAGACATCTTTAATGAAATACTAATGATAACAGAAAATATGAATTAATATATACAAGTATGGGCAGGAATGTGCAAAACCCCTATGGCCTCCCCCACCCCCCGCAACTCCCACGGCATCTCCTGAGCTGTGAACAGTTCTGAAATGTCCCGAAGTGCTGCCAGAGAGAGCAGCAGAGCAGACAGGAGCTGAGGGGAGAGTTATGAGGGCCAGGAATGCTCGAGACTAGGGATCAACAGTGATGGGTAGACAGGGTCCTCCCCAGACGCCAGCTACGGATGGAAGAGAAGAAGAAGAGACTTGACTTCTGTGATCCCTGAATTATATATGAGATGGAATACTTTGATTGCTGATTTTACCATCTGTCTAGTACACTTCTCCCTGTGGGAGGGTTGTAGATTTGAGTCTTCTGCTTTAGAACTGTCCAAAGTAGCAAATCTGACAAGTAGAGCAAAGTGTCCTTGATTTCTTGGCAGTATCTATAAACATTCCAGTGCTATCAGTCCACTAGTTGGAAAACTTGCATGTGGCTTAAAAGAGAGTTCACTTAAAAAAAAAAAAAAAAAAAGTAAAAGGCTTCATCCTGGCCCAAACCAGGACAAGAGTACATGTTAATTAATAACACTTTGTATTTACTGTGCATAGAAAACACATTTACTAGCAATTCAGTTCAGTATTTCTTAAAATTTCTGTCAACAAAATCAAGACATCATGATGGCAATTTTTATTTATTTTTTTTTCTGGATTTTATTTCTAACTCTCCCTAGTAAAGGCTGTGGACTGGGTTTTCATTCTGCTTGAGGAGCTGACTAGAAAGTAGGACCCAAATTTTGTCTTAAAATTATTCCCTGCTTTTCTGAGAAGTCAAAACAATCAGGACTTTTGATCTGCTTGTCATATTGTTTCAATTAGCACTTCCTGGGCTGTTCTGTGGGCTGAACAATGGAGCTACACAGCTTTGATTTTCACCAGCTCAGCTGGCTCAATGTTTTCAGTCATTTTAGCACGGTGATGAACAAGCTCCCAAGTAAACTCAAGTGTTGTTCTAAATCTCCTAGGAGTTTTCTTCTGCCCAGAACTACTGCAGTATGTTGTGCAAAAGCTTTGTCCTTTCTCATGCCATCTGGGGATTCCCAAATGCTGACTAAGTTGGCAGCTGCCCACATACAGCAGATGTAAAATCTTTGTATATCAATCTAGGAGGAAGAGGGAATTTAACTGGAACTAAGAATTTTATGGGTTTTATTTTTTTGTTGTTGGAAATATTGACTGGATGGCTCAGTTCAGGTCATACTTCGGAAAAAACAAACCAGACTTCCTGGGTTGTATTCAGGCCACATTTGTACTTCATTTTTTTTTTTTAAACTGGTGTTTTTATGTCCCTTGAGACAGATTATCTGACAACTTTCCAGCAAAACAGCCAACTTGGGCTAGCCCTGTTGATATGAAGATTAGCCCAGAAAAGTCCATTTTTTGTTTTTTTGTTTTCCTTCAGCTGAATGCAACTGGCTAACCTGATGGGAAGTAGAAGGGAGCTCTAACACACTATGTTAGGGTCTCAAGAAATCATTCTAAATTAGAGCATCACTAAGGCTGCCATAGAGGATGGTCTGACAAACATTAAGCAGGAAACTAAATTATATGCAATATAGGGTATATACAGGTAAGTTTCAGTGATCATCAACATCTTCTGCAACAAGTGGGCTTAGGTGGAGGAGAGAATCTGACTCAGTGCACTGTACATAATAGGAGTCATCCATGGGATGAATTCTGCTGGGTAGCCACAGCATTTCAAGCTCTTTATCTTTTGTGTCTTTAATGTCTGACTTTCATATAAAATTGTTGTAATGTCAGTGGGTTGGATCTCCTCACACTGATGGATCTGGTTTTGCAAATACTTTGCTCTCATTTCATTATTTTAAAAAAATGAGAAACTCTATTGCTCTTAATTTGTGGAGAGTACTCATCTTCTAAACAGCTCCACCACACTATAAATGGCATCTGCATCTGGTGTTAATGAAGTTGTAGAATTAGTAGATGAGGACTATGGCCCTGACCAACTTGTTCCTCTGATCCTTCCCTATCTTTTTATATACTTAGTAAACTCATTAAGCCACCTTTGCTGTATTTTAACTTCTCTTTCTCTTCCCCTCCCCCCTCTTCTTTTTTATTTTACAGTTGGAACATCTGTTTCCATGTTTCCTGTCTTTTTAACTTGTCTTCTGTGGCTTGAGTATAATGGCAAACAGGCTACTTGCAAGAGGACAACCCCTAGACCCTGGAACTTACACAGTTCTGTGCTGTGCACTGCATTTAGGAAAGAATTACTTTGACATTGATAGTGTAGGCTAAGTGAAGCTTTATAAAGGCTATGTGAATCTTTTACATCTGTAGCCTTAAATTTCCACTTTGAAATATTAATTGCAATGGATAACTTTCCTCCACATGAAATTCTCTGGGGTAGCCCTTTACATTTTCAAGTTGTTCTTAACTCATACTACTTTGAATTTAGTAATATTTTTATTTCCCTGTGGCAAAAGTTTCTAGATATTCAATAACCTTAAGAGGAAATTATTATAGAAAAATTATATAAGCACATACCCTTGAGAGCTTAAAATGTCTGGGATTATTAGAATGGAAAGAGAGGCTATGTGAGAAACCTGAAAAGAATAATCAATACTGATAGGGATTTTCTACATAAATTATTTTAAGTTAATCTTATCCAGATATTTCTTTACCAGCTAAGATAATTAAGAGACTAAGCCATTCATAATGTGTTGTGTTTATTTTTCTTCTGGTGATATTTATATATAAGTGATAATAAGGCAAATAAAAGCAGCCTACTACTATATTTGTCTTTGGAGTTCCCTCCTTGTCTGTACAATGACTTTCTGAGCTAGAATAGTGACAAGCTTTGACTCTTCTGCCATGTGTACAAGTCAGGAGTCATTGGACAATAGATCAAACTTCTGCAATCAGAAAGTTTGGCCTCTTTAATGTAAATATTTTGAGGGACTATAAGAAAACTTACAACTACAGTGTGTATGTTTGTTGCTTTTTTGCAAATGTTCTGATAAATGACTCCAGTTTCAGGAAAATTTACCAGAACAGTGACTTCTCAGGGAGAATTACACAATATTTTTAATAAGGAAAAATTATCTTTCATAACAGTAAATATTCATGCCTGACTAATATACTAATTCAGGAATGGGGCAGAATCATACCATGTGATCTACATGCTGAATCATCTCAGATTTGACTATTCCATGGTGAATATTTGTATAATTATATAAAATACTGACTTGGGTCTGACTAAATACTACGGGAATAATTTCTAATGCAGTTTGAGAAACTTTTGCAGTATGCTTGAGTTTTTCTGGTTTATTACTAAGGTTTGCTTCCTGCATGGCAGAACTCTCCTCAGGAAAATCTCATCAGGACAGACTGGGGGCCTTTGTGTTGATAAGCAAGAAACTGGAATGAGAAATATTAGCATACTCATAGCCTCATGAATACAAATTTAACGCTGCCCCAGAATCATAGGGCAATACAAGTAGGAAGACAGTTCAGGAGGTCTCTTGTCCAACCTCCTGCTCAGAGCTGGGCTACCTAAGAGATCAGATCTTTTTGTTTCAGGACTTTGTCTAGTCTGGTATTGAAATCTTCCAGGGGTAGAGACACCATAATCTCTCTAGACGCTCTGTTCCACTGCTTATCTCTTTCCATGATCAGTCTTTTTTGAGTGTGTTATGTCTAGGCTGAATAACTCTCTGAAGACTCTCATCTTATACCTATTGTATCTTAGCCTCCCACCATGCAGAACTGTACACAGAACTGTGAAGAGCCAGACTATCTTCTCAGTAACTTCCCCATAGGCCACATCGGGCTGCTGCTAGGTTCCCTGGAGACAACTATTCTCCAGGTTGTACAAGGCCAGTTCTGTCAGCCTCTCCTCACAGGGCAAATGATGCAGCCCACAAGCATCTTGATGGCCCTCCAATGAGCTCACTCCAATTTCTCACCATCTTTCTTGTAGTGAGGATCTCAGCACCTGATGCAATATCTGCATGTGGTCTAATGAGCACCAAGGGGAATAATCACTTCTCTCCATCCAGTTTTTCTGCTCCTGTTAATTCTGCCTCAGATAATGCTGACCTTCTTTGCTGCCAAGGGAACACTCCTGGCTCATGTTTGCTGTCTACCAATAACCCCAGAGTTGCTTTGCAGCCTGGCAGTCCCCAACCAGGATTGGTGCAAGGGATTAGTCCAACCCAGGTCAACTGATTTCACTTCAGCTTGGTCTTATCTGCAAACATGATGAGCAAGCAGCACTTTATCACCTTCTCCAGGTCACTAACAAGGATGTTAAACAGGACTAGTCCCAGTACAGACAGCTGCAATACTCCACTTGTTACCAGCCTCCAGGTAGTGTCTGGCTCATTAACAACTGCTCCTGGAGACCAGTTGCCCAACCAGTTTTTCACCAACTTAGTTTTCACTAATCTGAAATGTAGTGTCCCAACATGGATACAAGAATATTGTTACCAACAGACAATATTCTTGTATTGAGAAATACTGTCAAGAGCCTTCCTAAAGTTGAGGTAAAGCATTCACTGCTCTTTCTTAATCAGCAAATCAAGTCATATTTGCTCAAAGTTGTACATTTTACTTCAGTTCTGTGACATGCATTATTAAAGACCAGAGCAGAATCAACATTATGCACCTAAGTTAGAAATAAATCTGGTGAAATGTTGCTGAGCATCAGTGACAAATTAAAATGCAGGTGCTTATGTGGTGTAAATTGGTACTTATGCCAGTGGAAGTATGAGTTGAAAATATTTATCATTCCATTGTTAGCTATAGAAATTAATACTATATTGGTGACATCTTTCTCTTTTTCTTTATTAGTCTGTTTTAATGAGATACGTACTGGCTTAACATAGCTGCACATTTAGTTCTTTAGCTCTCATTGAATTAGGCATTGTGTTATATTAATCTCTGCTGTAACTGAATTGAGATAATTGTCACAAAGTGGTATCATTTCATAGACAATAATAGAGTTATATTAACTGTGAATTTGATGCATGTTTTTTACTCACTTCATTTTATTATGTTAGATATAATTCCTTGACAATATTTTCATGTGTGCTACATATAAAAGAGTTACTGTGCACAAATATACGTATGTGCACATACATATGAGGAACACCTCTCCAGAGTCAAATTACACTATAAAACTCCATCTGGAGTTCAGTCTTGTGTCACATGAAGCTACTACATATACAAGACTGCACAAAAATGTATGATGGTTTTGGGTTGTGACCTTTGGAGAGATGATAACAGCAATACTTCCTAAAGACTGATGCATTTAAATATTATTTTATTAGATAGTATTTTATTCATAGATTTTTTCTCCTTTTCAGGCTTTTGCATTTAACAGCAAATTATGCTAGTAGGAATTCTACTAGAAACTAAAACCTCCTTCTTTTCTCCTACCCTGCATTTTTTTTTAATTTTTCTTCTTCAAATAGTAAAATCTTGTGTTTTGTAACATTGTGGACAGATCTACTGAGCTGGAGGATATCCTTGATGATCAAACTAATGCCTCAGTTTTTCCACTTTAACAATTATTTTGCAGTTTTAGAAAGCATAGCATAACTCATACTGTACACCCATTTTATAGCGCAGATTATTGATCCTTTTGTGATACCAAACTGAACAAAAATTAGTATTATGTTGACTGCTCTAGGCTAAATATTTTTTTTAATTCCTCTTGAAATTGAGAATTTTCTTCAGTTTTTTCTTCTTGGAAAAGACTTCCTTCTTCCTGCTTCTCTCTGGGAAATTGTGCTACCCGCAAATACTTTCTCACCGCTTTTTCAACATGATTAGGACTTCTCAAGACAAGGACTTTGAAAACTGTGGCTAATGTGTTGCATAACATCAAGTATATGGCCTTTTTCACAGAATAATAGAATCATAGAGTGGTTTGGATTGGAAGGGACCTTAAAGATCATCTACTTCCAATCCCTCTGCATGGGCAGGGACACCTCCCACTGGACCAGGTTGCTCAGGGCCCCATCCAACCTGGTCTTGAATGCTGCCAGGGATGAGGCTTCCAAAACTTCCCTGGGCAATCTCTTCCAGTGTCTCACCACCCTCACAATAAAGAATTTCCTCTTAATGTCCAGCCTAAATCTCCCCTCTTCCAGTTCTGATATATTACCTCTTATCCTATCAGTACATACCCTTGTAAAAAGTCCCTTCCTAGCTTTCTGGAAGGCTGCTATAAGGTCTGCCCAGAGCTGTCTCTTCTCCAGACTGAACACCCCCAACTCTCTCAGCCCGTCCTTGTAGGAGAGATGCAAACATTTTTATTCAAGGACAAGGTACCACCACCTTGCCCCTGCCCTCACCAGGCCCTTCCAGTCACTCTCTGACCACCTCACAGGCTCCAGCTTAGATCTGGAAAAAAAAAGAGGAGGCTCTGCTGCCTCGACCATGCCATCACTGCTCTTTCCTGGGAAAGCTACTGCAGACTTGGCTGACCTTTCCTTGTTCTTCCAGCATTCAAGTTCAAACAACCACCAGTAGTCTTTGTCCTACCCCACGGGGAGTCCCCTGGGAAGACGAGGTGCCATCGTCTTCTACCTCCCCATTTACTAGGCTTCTCCACACCTGGTCTTAGGATCTGGCTAACGAGCCTTCCAGATGAGAGTCATGGCATTATCTTCTTAGCCAGAACATTTCTGAGAGAGGAGTTGAGGAAGATCTCATCAGTCATCATTATGTTTTCCTCTTCTTCAGCAACAAAATCTGTTTACTTTGAAAGATCATTCAAAATGAATCCTTTTGCAAGTTTGTTGTGGTAGGTGGAGTTGTCCAGCTGGATATTAGGAAAGAAAGTTCAAAAATTTTCTTAAGAATTGTTTTTGGGAGGAATTTAGTATTAATTTTTAGGAGCTCACAGGACTATTAGAGTTATTCTTTCTGTGAAGACAGTGATTAATTTGCAGTGCAACTCAGGCTCATAATAGATGACTGGTATTTTCACCTTTGATTTATTATGACTGCACTCAGGATTTGTGGCAGATCTCACTGTAGATTCTCACTGTGTTTTGCTTAAGCTTCACCTCTGCTTTACATAGTCACTGTCGTGGTAACAGCAAATGCCCTGAGGATCCACAAAGAGAGAAGGAGCTGCTGGGAAGTTTTAATGAAGTAGCTTTATTTCTCTCCAGCAAACACAAGTACTATCTGCTTCAGAATAAGCAGAGGCTTACAGAAGACCTTTTGTTGTCTTGCTGTGAACCACCACAGAGAACAGATTATTTCTCTGTCCAGCCTACAATAACCAATCCCTCTGACTTGTCTCCAGTACCATCTAGAAAGATTTCTTCCTCAGGCAAGATACTTCCCAATGTGATTTACAGACTGATCTGGCTATCCAGTTTGATCTCCTTCGTAACATGGAAAAAAAACCCTAACCTGTCTTCTTGGCTCAACATAGTCTCTTTTTCTCAGAGGGAACTTTTGTGGAAGTCCTATTAGACTCTGTCTAAAACTTTTTATGATTTCCTCAGCTATAGATGCCAAAATACTCAGTGCTGATCAAACACTCCTCCCAACAAGGCCAATGGGATCACAGTGAGCTTCTGAAACAAGAGCTCCTGAAAATTCATATATTCTATTAACCATCTGAGTGCTCTGGGTTTTAACAGCAGCTATCAGTGTTTATTACTTGCATTTGAATAGCATCCAAAACGTGTCCTGCTGTGTCCACATCCCCTAAAGACAGCATTGAAGGACTTCTTTCCCATTTTGGCACTGTCCTAGTACCATCAGAATTTCACACAGACTTCTTGACTCAAAGAATTTACTTAACTTACAACAGTAGAATATTTGCCTGTGCTCAGTATGTAAAATAGCCCATCTTGGGTTGGTATTTTGTATTGTGAGTTTCACTTGTCTATTTTTTTAATAATTATTTTATACTCTGAAGTTGTTAAAGCTCTATTGTTTGTGAATTATAATGAATGAAGAACTAAAAGTCTGGCAATAAAACTCCATGAGAAACCATCTACCCTTACAACCACATAGGACTAATACTGTGAATGTTTTCATTCTTTGCATTCAAGTAAATAGAGGAAAGGTCTACAAAATTATGTGTTCAGACAAACAAAAAAGTGTTTTACTGTGTTTGTTCATCCTGATTTCATTAATTTTTAATATGAGTTTTTTAGATATTCCATGAATTATTCCAAACTAGCAACCTACTGTATGAGAAGGATGCTAATAAATGTGATTGGGTAAGTGGGTTTGCATTTTACTTAAAAACTGAGCATAAGAAAATACAGTTTCTTTCTTGGTCTGTCATCTGGTAGAAAAATGAATTGCATCATTGATATAGGTCACCCAATTAGAAAAAGTAAGTAGACAATGGGAGGTCATTGTTTGGCAATTTCACCAAAATAAACAGGGAGAAGACACTTTAAGTGATTTACAAGGTCGTGCAAATATTCAGAGAAGAACAGAGGATGAGCTTTACTGAAGAGAAGAGCATGAAAGTGCTCAAACCTCATCACAGCACCAAGCAATCACTTTATTATTCGAACAGATCAAGGCTGAATTTGTTGAACCCTATCTGAATCATGAGCAAACATCCCGGCTTCTCTTCCTGCACACAATTTGGATGTTTTGAGCTGGAACACTATATCCTAAGGCACCAAGAAGAAAAAAAATCCTGGAGTACTTGGTGCATTTAAACTGTTTTTAACCTTACAAAGAGTATATAGCTTCTAATTTACTTGGAGTTTATTTAAGGTTTTCCATTGTGGAATACCAGAGCTAGATGTTTCATTGTGCATATAGCAAACCACTTTATCATCATCATCATCATTAGTTGCCTGTAGGCCATATGTATTGAGACAGACTTAATTATAGAAAGGAAGAACTAGTTGCTAACAGAAAAAAACAAACCAATTTAAACTCTTAATATACTTTTCCCTTTTTAACAAAAGTCAGTCAGTTCTTTCTCTCTCCAAACTCCTTCTTTTGTCATGTACATTGTAAGTTTTTCACTCTTTTCAGGGGAAATTTCTGTAGTGGGATGCCTCTTCCCTCTTTTTTTAGATTTGTCACCCACTAGCTCATCTGCATGGGTTCATGCTGAAGTGGAACATTCTCCGAAATATATATAGGGCTTTATTTTTAAAGATACTCCTTTGTATTTTAAAGCATCTACATGGCAATGTGTCCAGCTGGACAAATGGTCATGGGAGACTCATATTCTAGAGCTCACTCTTGGGAAAAAAAAAAAAAAGAAAAAAAAGAAAAAAAAAACCTGAAACTGAAAATAGAAAACTGAAATCAGTCTTGTCAAAAAAGGTGTACAGCACGTGATGTTTACAAAGCCTTTTAGTAAGTTCCATAATTTGTGCCAACGCTCCTCTGGTCAGCCTTTATTTTTAGTAAGGCCAGTAACCGTTGTATTTGTATTTAGCAAAATTTTGTATCCTCTATTTAATAAAATTATTACCATTCTTACTTTCAGAGCACCTCTCCTGGAATTATAAAGATGTCATGAAAAAGCAATCCTCAGAATAAGCAAGGCACAATCAAAGAGTGACATATCTGAAAAGTGAAGATAAACACTGGCAGGAAGCACACTAGAGAGAAAAAAAAACACAACACTTTTCTAATAATATTTGAAATGGGATAAAGAGATAAAGAAATACAAAAAGCTATTCTTGTTGACTGAACAGATGAGCTGCAGCAGTTTTGTCTATACTGCATTTTGTCTGAGCTAACTACTGCTTATACCTGGACATACGTAGTGTTCAGATAAAAAAGAAACCAACATCTCACAAGTTTTGGCTGGAGGAATACAACAGTTATTTTGTTACAGAAACAAGGAAGGGTTGGACACATTTTGAGATGGATTGAAACATGAGTATTTGACCCTGATGTTGACACCTGGCCTCCTGAACTTAGTAATGTAGTCTTCTTCAAAGAAATAATTTCTGTACACTTAGAAGACACTAACCCCAACAGGTACCTCTGAACTGAAATTAAAATTTTATGTAACCTGTAAAATCATATATATATATAAACAGACAAAGAAACACCAATATTGCTATTAGGGAAACAAGACTTGTGCTTCTGTCAGTAAAGCCTTATCCATATGGATGCATCTTTGAGTGGTCAAATTTTCTCTCAGAGTTTAAGGACTCCAAGTATGTGTTCATACCTTGCATGATGCCAGTTATTAACTCCACCCATAACCGTGGTGATATTTAAAGCTAAGAAACTGTTTTCCCTCTCCCTGTTTCAATCAGGAACTGCTGTCAAGTCTAATTTCTTGAATTTTAAAAGGAGTAAAATATACACAATGCACAAGAAATATTTAGGAAAAAAATAATAGTCCTTAGAAAAAATGAGCATTACATGGTGGGTTGGCCCTGACTAGCAACCAAGCACCCACACAGCCACTTGCTCACTCCCTGCCTTCCAGCAGAACAGGGGACAAAATAAATACAAAAAATCACTCAGCAATAACTGTCATGGGTAAAAGAGACTCAACTTAGGGAATTTAACATAATTTACAACATTTAATAACTGATTCAGGTACAGCAAAACAAAGATGACCAATGTTTAAATACTATGGCCTGCAGTCCCTTTGGGGTTGTCCCTGCTCCAGCATTGGGGCACTTACTGCTCCTCTGTCCTTGTTGTTCTTTTTATCTCTTTTCTAAAATATGTTTTCCCTGAGGCATCACAACCTCCTCTCACTGGTTCAGAGGTGGTGCTAAGATCCACTGATGGGCTCAGCTGTGTCCTCTGCTGGGTTGTTAGTGGCTGGACCTGGCTGCTTCTGCCTCAGGGCAGTCCTACACCTCCCACAGAGGCCAGTCATGAAGCAGCATCCTGCCCGCCCCTTCCTAGTCTTGCCATTTATACCCACACATTAGCAATATTATTGCAGAATATGAATGTAGTTGCTGTGAAGCTGTGCTTTTGGGAACCAATTTACCTGCTTGTGAAAAGTGCATGGCAGCAGTTGCCAGATGTTCTCCTCACAAGGAGACAACCTATAGGGCACAACTAGCCAGAAAGTCCCAGCTTATTTGGTATCTAACCAAACCTTATGCAGAGTCCTAATCTTCAGCATTAGCCCTGTAGTCCATAAGAGCAGAGGAGCTGGGTCTTAATGAAACTGGAGACACAAGATGCTTTGCAGGGCTCAGCAGTTGATTGCATTGCCAAACAGACCTGGTTATCCTGTCTGGCACCAGTGGTGGGTTGTTTTTGTTCCCCTCTAGTATTAAGACCAGGTACAGCAACCTTAATGGTGCCATTGATCTGAAGATTCCAAAGTTCAATGCCTAAGCTGTTGGTGGAGCTTGAAGAGCATTACTGACAGCAAAAACTGGTATAACCAGTTTCCTTAGGGTGTTTTTATATATATATATTTATACAAATTAACTGCATTTTTGTAACAGTTATACTAATGAAACTGCCCTGACACCAGCTCACGAGCAGGTAGTCATCAGCACTCAGCAGACACAAAGCACATCCCATTTGCTAAAACCAATTGCAGTGCAAAAACAGAGCACAATACTAACGTGTTTTCCCAAGAAGCTGAGAAACCAGGTCAACAAAAGAATAATTAGCAGCTAGAATAATTAGCAGCATTAGCTCTTTTACACCACAATCAAATATTAACTCAAGCCTCAAGGATCCACTGAGTCAGCATAGGTAAGGCAAAGCAGACTGTGTAATGAGCAGCATACAGGGAATTGGATCATCTGCTTCTTATTCCTGGGCTCAAAAGGATCAGGTGCAGTAATGGTGGGCTGCCTTTTGATATGGGTTCAGACCAGCGTGTGCTATTGGCAGATACCTTTGCATCTCTGTCCCACATGTTAATGCAGAAAAGACTAAGTAGAAGCTCCTTGGAAAGTTAGCGAATTTGGGGAAATTAATTTCACGGAACTGATGAGAAAGAAATAAATTTCTTATCTTTTTTTTAATCTTTTTTTTCTTCTTTTTTGTAACCAGGTTTCTTTCTTGAGTCCCAGCCACTCAACTTGTTGTAGGAGATAAGTTTTCCTCCTAACAGCTAGTGTATAGAGCAGAAAACTGCTGCTGAACTCAGAGGTTTCCACAAGACAAGGGAAAATGGAGTGGCCTGTTCAAGTCATTGCGATGGAGGGCAGAACTGGCCTCTGTGCTTCCTTTCCTTTTCCCAAAAAATGCCCTATAGACTTAGAGTTAAAAAAGCAAACGAAACCAACAAGAAGTCTCCTGGTATCAAGCAGTCCTGTGGTGGCACCAAAAAGAGACGTAAATGTGGAATTAAAGGAACCTTGCTTGTGAAAGATTCTTCCTTCTAAAGGCTTATTAAAAGAAAAGGATTGAAAAGTTGAATTCCATCAAAATTAATATTTTTGGGTAGCTGATACTGGGTCTATCTTTAGGAACTTAATTACCTTTCTGTGAAACTTCGGATAAAAGTATTCTTCACCTAAAACTTCCCCTTGAAATAAATAGTCTCCTAGACCTAGCAAAATCAAAATACTTTTTTTTTTTTTTTTAAAGGTGATACATTGATGATTGTATGTGTGTCAAATTCTGCACATACTTGGTGGAAGTTTTTTCTTAATAGATACCTTTCTACATAATGGAAACGTTTAGACAAAGATTAACCAGGAAGACCACAGAATAAAAATTAAGGATATTGTCCTAAATCATTTATCACAGTGAGGGAAAACCTGGCTTAAGATTTAGAGGATGAAATACACCTTTACCTTGTCATTGAAAAGAGTAAATAGAAAATAAGAATAACAATTCTGTGTGCATCGGAAAACAGAATTTGGCTATAGCTCCCTGTTTCCTTGCTTTGTCCATGACACATATTCTTGAGATGAGATGACTTTATCCCAATTTTGTGACATTTAAAGTCACTTCATACTTTCTCTGAGCATGAGCTTGGTGGGTGCAAAGCAGGAAAGAGTGAGTTCAAAGACTTCTCTGCTGCCAGGCATGAGACTTTACAAGAGACACCAGACTTGACAATGTCAGGTGCCTGTCTAAATAACTGACAACTACAATAAAGTGAAGGCAAAAGTCATTCCCAAACAGACTGTATTTAAAACTGCTAACTTGAGCAAGCTTCATATGCTAGGAAATGTGTCTGAGATTCTTTTGAAAAAACCTTCTGTGTGTTTCCACGTTCAGTCATCTGCTCCAGTACATTTTTAAATGAGAGATTTACTGAGCCAGTTAGAGCACAAAACTAGTTACAGGAAAAGTTACACAGTACAGATGAAAACAAAACATCTTATGTTTCATTATAGCAAAGCTAACTTAGAAACCATCTGTTGTCACAAAACTTTGAGCTGGACTTACGCATTTAAAATAATTAGTTTCATTTATGATCTAGGTTGTGCTTTGCTTGGAGACCTATCCAGAGCTAGATTAGCTGTGGATGTAATGTTAAACTCCAATCATTGCATAGGCAGAAGAAAGAAGACCACTATCCAAAGGGTCTGGAGGTTGTTTGCCAAACCACTGAGCAGGCACCAAACTCAAGGGCCAAACTGTGCGACCATTCCCTGCTCCTGCCACAGTCAGTGGGAGCAGCATGTCTACACTTCAGGGCAGAGCATTTGACAATGAAACAAAGATATATTTTGGCAGAGAAATCTTTCATGTGTCCTTTATGACTATTGTTTGGTTTGGGTTTTTCTTGTTGGTTTTGTTTGTTTGCTGGCTTGCTTTTTGTTGTTCTGTTGTTTGGTGTTTGTTGTCAGTTTGTTTCGTTGTGGGTTTGTGTTTGGCTTTTTTTGCTTTTGCTTTTGTTGGGTTTTTGTTTGTTTGTTTGTTTTTGCTTTTAATAAGCCTGCAAAGCTGTGAGATATTGAGAAAATAGATAGTGGATGAAATCCCACTTCCACTAACATAATTGGAAAAATTCCTATTGACTTCCCCACGGTCAGCTTCCATCTACAGTATGGTCTCTTGTGTGTTCTTTCTTGGTGACACCCAAATAAAATGTGCTTTGCTTACAAATCAAAACATGTTTGGGTTTTTTTAAGCTGCTAGCTCTTTCAGCTCAGCATGGTAGCTGAAGTACAAGCTGTGCTCTTCCTTGTATCTTCTATTATTACCTGTCATAAAGAATCCACAATTAGGGTTTAGCTGGCAATTTCATTGCTGATACATGAGGCAGATGAAAATCCAGATTGTTCTTCCAAAACTGTTTTAGCTGCATGTTGCTGATATAATATCTTTTTGTGGTGGTGTTGGAATAGTAAACAGATACGTACCTCCATCCACACTGCTAGATCAGAAACCAAATTAAATCAGTGGGATAGACTCCCACCTACTAGAAAATTAAGATGCTCCACAATGTTGCTATCATTTAATTTCCACAATCCTGTAGTTGGGTTGCAGTATACCTCATCTCTGCAGGAGTTTTTCAAACTACTTCAGTGACAGTAGGACTAAGCCTCAAATCATAGAACCACAGAATCATAGAATGGTTTGGCTGGAAGTGACCTTTAAGGTCATCTAGTTCCAGCCTTGCTGCCATAGGCAGGGACACCTCCCACTAAACCAGGTTGCTCAAAGCCCCATCCAGCCCAGCCTTGGACACCTCCAGGGAGAGGGCATCCACAGCTTCTCTGGGCAACCTGTGCCAGTGACTCACCACCCTTACACTAAAGAATTTCTTCTTAAAGTCTAGCCTAAATCTACCCTCTTTCAGTTTAAAGTCATTACCCCTTG
Organism: Apus apus; assembly: GCF_020740795.1. Lineage (NCBI taxonomy): Eukaryota > Metazoa > Chordata > Aves > Apodiformes > Apodidae > Apus > Apus apus. Next base: position 31,775,844 of record NC_067283.1, on the reverse strand, counting down.
TCCTATCGCTACATGCCTTTGTAACAAGTCCCTTCCTAGCTTTCCTGTAGGCCCCCTTCAGGTACTGGAAGGCTGCTATAACATTTTCCCAGAGCCTTCTCTTGCCTGAGCTGAACAATCCCAACTCTCTCAGCTTGTCTTTATAGGAAAGGTGCTCCAGCCCTCTGATCATCTTCGTAGCCCTCCTCTGGGCCAGCTCCAACAGGTCCATGTCTTTCTTCCTTCAGGGACTCCAGAGCTGGACACCCTACCTGCAGACACACACAGGAAGAAGCTGATAGTTTAAAATAGTTTTAATTTTATTTTTTTCCAAGAAAATGTGACTTTAAAGAACCCAAAGTGTAAAAGAAATATTTATAGATATGAGCGTTTCTACAATACCACAGTCATCAGTTGAGTGACTTCTGTTTTACCTACTGAGGAGTGAAAAATGGAAGACTAGACAGGCTGAGTAAGAGAACAACACAGGATGTTCAGAGTATGAAGAGGGACTATTTTTCTTTTGCAGGTTGACCAGTGGAGCAGGAACTGTCTTGTACTTGACTTAGGAGTTCAAGGCAGGCAGTTTTTTTAAACATGGAAAACATTAGTTTTCAAGTTGCACACGCTGCAGACAAACTAGTTGGCTTACACCTTAATCTCCGTAGCTGCTGAAGATAAGGAGGGTATCAGGATGCTTACATTCCTTTCTGTGATAAATGCTCCTAACATGATTTCACTCCTATTGGAACAAAGTCAAATTAAAATGTTTCTTTTTCCACAGAATGTCAACATCAAGATAATAGTTATTATTATATACAGAATAATTTCACATCAATCCACAAAAAAATGGAAAACAAAATGACTAAGAGGAAATAAAGCAAATTTTAATAACATTTTTTTTAATTAAAAATGTTATTAAAATTGAGTAATTCCCATGTAATTTGTATTTTCTCAAAAGAACTCTTCTCTTAAAAATGTTTGACCCTATCTATTTATAGATATTGTTTGTACTGCTTGTTTTATTTGCTTCTTTTTGCATTACTTCTAAAATAATTTAAAGTTGTTATTTATGCTTATATGGCAACACAAAGGATTGAAGCCAGCAACATCTATCAAAATAGTCTGTGTCAGAGTTTATACTGTATTTACCTCATCCTGAGGCATTTTCCTGTGATCTCTTTGAAATAATTTAATTTGAAAAATGTTGTTCTGTTGTTGGTTGCTTTAGAAACTGAATAACAAGAAATAACATCAGACCTTTTTGTCAAGCTACTAATTGTTTTGTTTATTTAAATTAAGAAAAATCTATGCCTACAGACATGTTATGAATTCCCAAGATTATACAGCATTCTCTCTGCCCAGCAACAAAGATTTAAAAAAACCCAAAAAACTGAACACCCTGTAATTAACGTTTAACTTCACATACTTTTGTAAATGGAGAGTAAAATATTAAATAAAAAAACAGCAATTTATTTCCAAAAAAGGAAAGGCTGGTTTAGTGGCTCTTTTAGTTAATTGGAGGCCTTTATCTTGCTTGAAACAAGAGTGAAAGTCAGGGACGCAACCTGTCCTGAAGACCTGAGGTGGTTATCATTATTCATCTCACAAGGAAATCTTGCTTAGATCCAAGAAACAGTTGGGGACCTTCCTTTTAATGTGGGTACTCCATTGCTGCCAGGCTCTGGGCCAAAGCATGGTCATGTCTGTTGAAAATCACAGAATATTGAGCTGGCATCATGTCAAAACCTTACTGATTTGAACCTGGAGTGACAACACTTACAGCTTTCTTCTATGAACAAACAGCACTGAAGCAGGCACAGTGCTGATGTGTAACATGAACCAGCCTCCAATTGCTCTTAATTGAACCAGTCAAAAAGGAAAGCACATGGATTTTTTCTGTTTTACAAATGGGAAATGCAGTATGATAATAAGAGCTTTGTAAGGGGTTCACATTATCTCAATGTACAGAAATACCTGAATGGAGGGTGCAAAGAGGATGGATCCAGGCTCTATTCAGTGGTGCCTAGTGTCATGACAAGGGGCAATGGACACAAACTGAAAATCAGAAAGCTCTGGCTGAACATCAGGAAACACTTTTTTGCATTGACTGAGCACTGGGTTAGGTTGCCCAGGGAGGCTGTGGACTCTCCATCCTTGGAGATATTAAAAAGCTGTTTGAACATGGTCCTTGGGCAACCTGCCCTAGGTGGTCCTGCTTGAGCAGGCAGCTGGACCAGATGCCCTCCAGAGGTACATCCTACCTCAAACCATTGTGTAATTTTGTAATTCTATCTCATCAGGAAATCTGGAAACTGACCTGGCCACTGCTCACCCTCAATCCAATGGCACAGGAAGCTACTTACTATGTGTCTTTCAGCTTAATATACTTGTGGAATATTTCATTCACACATTTTAATTTTATTTTCAGAGATCAACAGTTTCTTGTTTAATAGACTCAATGACTTAATGAGAGCAAATACGCTGATTCTTATCTATACTTAGATCTCTTTTTGCTGCTCCTGAAAATGCGGGGGTTATACATGAGCATGTGGTGTGTGGAGGAAAAACAGAAGTGTTTCCTCTCATTTTTACACCTGCTGACAACACAGTAATTTCAGTCACATATTCCTGATTTACAGTGGTATAACAGAATGTAAAGTATATCTGAATGGGGCTTTTTAAAATTTAACTTTAAATGTTACTGAATTTGACTTAGTAAATTTGTGGTGTGTACCACTAGTCTGGCAGGTTTTACTCTGGTAAATGTTTTCTTGTTTTTGTTTTTTTTAAAGTTGCGATGCCCTGTCTTCTTTATCAATACTTTACAGGGAGGACCATATACAAGTAACTTGTCAGTCTTTCCATGCTAAGAAAATTTCAGAAAAAGCTTTGCTTAGATCCTAAACAAGTAAGAACATCTTTTGGTTTATATATTTAAATTATTTGAATGCTTAATTGAGGCAATTCTATTCTTCTCTAAAACTGCAAATATTCCTTCTAAATCAGTAATTAGAAGGAGGAACATTAAATAACTTAAAGCAATGCTAAACCAGATGTAATACAAAAAGACAGTCTCCTGTAAAAAACATGATTTTTTTCCTATATTCTTCAAATTCCCTATCTTGATTTATATTCTATATATGCAGTGAGGGGAACCATAAATTAATTATAACAGACAGGACAGTCTTCCGGGGGTGATGGTTTTCCCTGAGGTATGAGATCACTGAGAAATAGTTGACAAATAATAACTTGCATGTGATGTAGTAGGAGCAGGTAATGTTAAAAACTGTAATTATTCTGTAGTTAAACATGGGTACAGGAGGCTTTTATTCATATACATTTCCACAGATTATATTCTTGGGCAATAACTCACTGGTTCAGCTCCACCAGATTTAAAATAGATTAATGCGTTCAGTGCTTAATTTTAAGTCTATTTGAGTCTGTAAATAACATAAATCTGTTTGATTTATGTTGAGTTGCATTTTACCACAATAGCTAGGAACTAATTAAAATATGCTTATTTCAATAAAGTTTTATATTCCTCCCAGTTCCCAAATATCATGGAAGAATAAGCAGAAATCTATACTGCTATTTCTAGAGCACTGTTGAAGGGAGATGAGGTATTATGGCCAGAGGAAAAATATTTTTTCTTACATATATTGCATTTAAGTGACTTCTCTATTTTCCTCCAAAATATTAATAAAAACTTCTGTTTCTGAACTGTCAACATTTTTCATGTAGGCATCTTGCAGGTGTGACACTATGTACTTCATATTTCTGATTTAATCTTAAAAATAACTTTAAAATATCTTCTTTTTAAAACAATTAAGTGTACATTTAACATTTCATTTTCAAAAGGAAAATACTGTTTGGGTGTTATTTAACTTATATTAAAAGTTAATTTTTGAGAAAAACATACCTCTCATTTGCATTGAATATTATTCCTAATACACCTAGGAGAAAAGGCTCTCATAAAGTATACTGAAAGGGAAACATCCCAAAATGGCTGGCATACAAATAGTTTCCACATATTTCTTTTTCATGGTAGTGTTATAGGAATCATAATATTCAAAGTATAATCAAAGACTTCTGTGGGTATGTTTTAAAAAGAGAGTTTGAAGCAATGATGGGGGAAATCATGCTTTTGCAAGAGACAGTCTATTCAGGCCCAGTGAAACAAGAATTATATAAAGTAAATGGGAATGTAGCCTCCAAGACATGGCAGAGAGTGCCTGGCCTAAAGCTGTGCCCTTCCTCCCTGACAAAAAGCTCTAACGGAGGCTCTCTCTCAGCATAGCACATCCCCAGCTCTGAAGGAAAATGTCAGTCCCGTGAAGATAACCTGCTCCATTTCATCAAAGGCATTTTAAGAAAGGCATGAGAGAGTCTGTGAAAGCTTTTAAAATACATGTTTCTTATATTACAATTTTTTCTTTTAAGATGCTTTGATTTTCTCTCGACATACACAAAAACCCACTCTCAAAAATAACCGTGCAGTAATAAGCAGTTTTTAAAGTATTTTGTGTAATTATCATAATGAACCATAAGATAAAACATCAAAACTGTATCAGGAACACATGTTGGGGAATGTGCTTTGAATCAGAAACCACAACACAGCTCTGTGATCACTTTTTCAAGATGGAGAGCACTACACAGAAGTGAAAATATTATTGCAATATGACTGCTAGAAGTTATTGCAAAATCAGTCTTTACCATTAGCTACTACTCACTGTTCTGCTGATTGGGAAGGTATGGGATTTTTTTTTATTTCTCAACTACAGTAATTGCTGCCAGATGGATGCAATTTTAAGATCATTATTTGTAATCGTTCCTGTGCCCTCAGTAGTTTATCTTGAAACAATTGCAGTTAAGATGTTCCTCAGCAGTTTTTTGCTGAGATGCATTCTTTTCTTGTAAATCCAGATTAAAATACTACTAAATTAATCATTGTACAATTTAACTAAGGAAAACAGCTTCACTGGTAAGCTTTTTTTTTTTTTTAACATTTAATTTGAAAGTCAGAGAACTGGTTAGCAGACAGTATGATAGCACAGATCATTAAGACTCAGCTGCAAACTTGAGTGCACAATCTTGTTACACCACGTGCAGGTGGCAATTACCTGAGTAAGCAGAGTTCCTCTATCACAAAGCCCTAAGGAGAAGGACTTGGGGGTGTTTATTGGTGAGAAGCTCGACATGAACCAGCAATGTGTGCTTGAAGCCCAGAAAAACAACTGTGTCCTGGGCTGCATCAAAAGAAGCACGGCCAGCAAGTTGAGGGAAGTGGTTCTCCCCCTGTACTCTGCTCTTGTATGACCCTACCTGGAGTCCCTACCCTACCCTCCAGTTCTGGAGTCACCAACATAAGTAGGACCTGGAGCTGTTAGGAGGCCCAGAGGAGGGCTATGAAGATGGTCACAGTGCAGAGCACCTTTGCTGTGAAGATGGGCTGAGAGAGTTGGGGTTGTTAATCCTGGAAAAGAGAAGGCTCTGGGGAGACTTCATAGCAGCCTTCCAGTACTTGAAGGGAGTCTGTAAGAAAGCTGGGGAGGAACTTCTTACAAGGGCATGTAGTGATAGGAAAGGGGTAATAGTTTCAAACTGAAAGAGGGGAGATATGTATAGATATAGATTAGACATGAGGAAGAAAGTATTTAGTGTGAGGATGGTGAGACACTGGCACAGGTTGCCCAGAGAAGCTGTGGATGTCCCCTCCCTGGAGATGTCCAAGGCCAGGTTGGATGGGACTTTGAGCAACCTCGTCTAGTGGGAGGTGACCCTGCCCATGGTAGGGGGTTGGAACTAGATGACCTTTAAAGTCCCTTCTAACCCAAACTATTCTATGATTCTGCGAAGCGTGGCAGCAGCTAGGTGAGGTGAGATTTTGACAATAGGACTTGGTTTCTTTCTCAGATATGTGTGAACTAGTCTGATTGAAACCCATGGGAACCACATGTGCTGGGGACAACCCGCAATGCAGAGGTTTCATGGTGTGTCTCTAGGGATGGTAGTTTCAGATATGCTTGCTCTTCAGAACGGTGAGACTAGAATTCTAACTTATAATATCATATCTATAACATATATTCATATAAAACCCAGACGGGACTTTATTAGGTGATAAAAAGAGCCAAGATGCCTTTGGCCCCTTTCCCCCTGTTAACACTGGCCATATTTACATAAGCTCCCTAAGTCCATGACAGTGATGTGACTGCACAGCTTTCCCAGTCAGACATCAGATCTTACTGCTGCTGCTAAACCATCATCAGTATAGAGAAACTATTGATCAATATGTTACAGAAACTAACAATTTGCTGGATGTAATCCGAGAAACACTATGATTTCCAGGCATGTTGACAAATCACTCTTTCAATTGTGTGTCATCTGAACTTACACTTTTGGACTCATTTTTCACTTTCTCCATTAGGTGTGTTTCTTATAAAAAAATATTATTACAGTTTGTCAGAGGAGAGGGTTTGATGGAGACATGTACAATTAAAGAAAAACTTTTTGTTAACTATTAATTCCTTTTTTTGCCTGCCATTGAAAAAATGGGAATATTTGTGTGGTCCCCAAATTCTTTCATCTTGTGTTCCCAGTCTAAGTCTATTTGGAACACTTGAGCAACCTCATCTGCTCTTTGGTTGTGTCGATGTTCCTCAGTGGCTCGACTCAGAGGCACGTGTGCATTTACATGATGCACTTTTACCACCAGTTTCTCTATCCGAGCTGCAATGTCCTTCCACAGATCAGCCACCCAAATAGGTTTACCTTTTCACTTCCAGTTGTTCTGCTGCCACTGCTTTAGCCAACCCCACAAGGCATTTGCTGCCATGCACAAGTCAGTTTAGAGATAGAGTCTTAGCCACCCCTCTTGCTCGGCAATGTCCAAAGCCAGCTGGATGGCTTTTACCTCTGCAAACTGACTTGATTCACCTTCTCCTTCAGCTACTTGAGCAACCAGTTGTGTAGGACTCCACACGGCAGCTTTCCACTTCCAGCGGTTCCCTACAAGACAACAGGAGCCATTGGTAAAAAGAGCAAATTGTTTCTCAGTCTCTGGTAGATGATCATATGGTGGAGCTTCTTGAGCCCGTCTCACCACTTCTTGTGGTGGCATTCCAAAGTGTGGTGCCTTCCGGCCAGTTTGCAATTGCTTCAATACCTGGAAGATTAGGTCTTCCTATTCGAGCTTGCTGGGTGATTAAAGCAGTCCATTTACTCCAAGTCACATTGGTGGCATGATGGACAGGAGAGAGGTTATTCTGGAACACGAATCTCAACACTGGTAATCTGGGCACCAGGAGAAGCTGCTCTTCAGTGCCAATCACTTCTGAAGCAGCTCTAACTCCTTCATATGCTGCAAGTATCTCCTTCTCAGTTATTGTGTAGTTGGCCTAGAACCTCTGTAGCTCCGGCTCCAGGATCCCAAGGGTCAACCTCGAGTCTCTCCTGGTGCTTTCTGCCAGAGGCTCCAGTTGGGACCGTTGTGTCCGGCTGCAGTGTAGAGCACATTATTGATGTCTGGCCCTGTTCAAACTGGTCCAAGGGCCATTGCCTGCACAATCTCCTTTTTGATCTGCTCAAAAGCTTTCTGTTGGTCAGGACCCCATTTAAAGTCACTCTTCTTTCGGGTCACCTCATAGAGAGGTTTCACAATTTCACTGTAACAAGGAATATGCATTCTCCAGAAACCATCGGTCCCTGAAAAGGTCTGAGTGTCCTTATTAGTTGATGGGGGGGCCATAGCTGTTATTTTGTTAATCACATCCATTGGGATCTGGCGACGACCATCTTGCCGCTTGATTCTGATCTCATTAGAAGAGCTGGCAAAGGGTAAATAACCATGCTCCTTATTCAGCTTCAGAACTATGTTAATAGGCTTCAGGTTAGGGCTCTGAATAGGGTTTGTCCCAGATGTTATCTCTTCCATGACTCATCAAAAGAGTAGGAGCAGGCAACAGCTGAAGCCTGGACTGTCTTTTTCTACAGTGTGTCAGATGCCGAAAGTGGGAGCAGATAGTGGTCCTGAGGTTTTCGAGTGCTAGTTTCTGGGTTGGCATTATTCCTAGTTACTGCAGCAGCAAAAATCCCTATCATGCAGGAGTTATACAGACTGTCAGGCCACTTAACATGTGATCTTTATGAATCTACACAATGAGGGCTTTAATGACACAAATTCAGTAAAGCTCCCTGGTGCACATTTAGCTCTACATGTGTTAGGTTCAACTTCATTCAGGAGAACTTTATTCATAAGATTAATTTTGAACACACACTTGAGTGCTATTACTAAGACACCTTCTAACCTTTATTACTTGAATGTGCTGCAGAGTTCTAAAAAATGATGGTACCTATCATGAACTGAAGTTCTAGTGAGATGCTCATTTCTTGGCATTTTAGATTTGAGAATGCTTTTTTACAGCCTGCAGTGCAAGAAAATATTTTGACTGCATTCAGATTGGAAGGGTTTAATTGAATCTTGATTTAGTGGACTTCTGTGGGATATGAAACTTACCCCAAAAAGTGAAGGCCAGAGACTGAAAGATGGCAGAATATCAGAGGGGTTATGTAAGTCATGCAATTCAAAGAGCACTTTAATTTACTATTCTGCACAGACTGTTTATATATTCTGTTTACATAGCAAGGCAGTAATGATGTTATCTTTGTTTTGAACATCCAAGGTTAATGTATTAAAACAAAAAAGGTGACTAAGTCATTGAATTAGTTATTTGGAATAAATATATGTGGATTTTTTATTTTGGATCAGTATGCTTAGCATTCATCCCAACCAGCAGAGTAAATTGGTGAAGGTTTCTTGCAAGCAGCAACAGCATAAATGTAATTTGAGAGCTACTTGTTTTATTGCAGGGGACAAGATGAAAATGAAATGTGTTCAGAAGATCTCAGTGAGATCCTTGTAGCATTCCTGGTGGTAGGAACTGTGTTTGGTAACTTCTGCATGCTCACACCTAGTATGGCAGAGCATTACTTGAAGTGCAATAGCTTAAAGACTGTAGGCAGGTTTCAGAAATGTTCTGAACAAAATGCTCACTGTCAATAAATTCAATGTTTGCTGAGTTAAGCTTATTGCTGAGATAAGAAGGCATTGCATGGCAATAGAGCTGCTATATGCATGCTATATACCTCTAAAACACCTCTCCATAGCTTCACAGCTTCAGGAGTGGAGTTACGAGATGTACTACAGAGATATGGAATGAGTTATTTAATGGTACAAAATGAAAGTGAGAAATTCAAAGTGCCTCTACTTAGTGTATTACTGCAGATCATCTTACTGGCAGTCACCTAAGCAAAGGTCCTAGACAGAACTTTTCTTTCTAACTTCAATCCAGATAAGGTGTGAAAATCCTCCTCTCCTGTCCCAATTTTTTCAGAGCAACTTCTCCTACTAAAAAACCTTAAATGATGCTAAGATGTGGATTGTAAGATACACATCAGACACAGAGAAGCTGAAGAGTTCAACAAGAAATCACTCCTTTGGTAAAAGATGACATTCCTGCCTCGGTTTCTCATAAAAAAACCCCCATATAATAATAGCTTGAGTCATGAGACTGCTGGGGGAAGCAAATTATTTGGTTGGCTGATGCACAGGTTAGTGTGTGCAAGGCAGACTTTTTCTCAACAATTTTTAATTCATAGCCCCTTAACATCAAACCAAAAAGTCCTCAGCAATATTTTTTCTTAATTTTCTATCCCATACTATTACTTCTTTTCTCTTCTTGTGAAAAGAATGGCATTATCTGACCTTTCTTTTCCTCTCACATATTCAAAATACTAATGGGTAAGGACTTGGGTTTATAGCAAGTGCAAGCATACTTACAAGGCTAAGCAAGACACAAGAAGATCCTGGATTACTTCCCAAACACTCTCACGTCCCACTCCTTTCATGCTCTACTGAACTGTCACATCTTCTCTCTCACAGCTCCAGCCCACCAAAAAAACCTCACTGATTCCTCTCAAATCCCTTTACCCCCATGAGCACTGCTGAAACTTTCCAGCCCTGTCACCTGCTAACTATCCCTCTCTGGTCTCCTCCTCTACCCTTTTTCAACAAGCTGTGCTGTCTTCATCCCAGAATTCCATTTTCTATCCCAAATAAAAGGAAAAAAGTGGATACAAAAATGTAACACTTACCTACATTGTTAAGAAGACTAATATGGGCTTGGTTTTCCTTCCTCATGGAATGAAACACAACAGGTTCCATTACAATGTTCTCTCCCTCTGGCTATTAGAATAAAACAACAACTCAGCTCAGAGTGATAAGTTGCTGAGCTCTGGCCTTTTTAGTCCCCAGCCCTCTTTTCTTCTGTTGCCCAAAAGCAGATAGCTTTCTTCATTGTAGGCAGAAGGATTTTCTTCATTCTTTAATCCTGAATCCCACAGAAATCCCATTTAAAGATATTTTTTCCTTACATCTAGATCTTACTCAACAGGGTACAATCCTTGACAGATATTGTCTCCAGAAAACCTACCTTTAATAGCTTAAATTACTTCCTCCTGCTAAGAAGGGAGAGCTCCTTCTCAAAGGACACTGTGCTGACAGGCCACCACTGGCCCCAACCACTTTGAAAAGCAGGTACTGTTAAACTCTACCATGTCCCCGGTAAAGAGCCTGTCCATCCTTTGAAAGAACATAAATATTTTAAGGATTGTCTCGTAAATATTACTTCATACACACAGTGTTGGCCATACAGTTCAACACAACTCCTAAAGCAACCAGTTTTCCATTCTGCTCTAGATTCCCCAGTGGGTGACATTTTTTAGCAGATCAGAGGTGATGGGGTCTATAAAGCTCATTCTTCTGGGTCACCAAATGTCAGTAATTTCTATTCATCTGGTTTCTGTTCCCCAGTTCTCTATGAGAGACTACTTATCATGGCACTACTGCACCAAGAAATAGACAGGAACTGTTTTACAAGTATTACATTCATATTAGTAACACAGGACTATGCGTTTTAATTAGGCATTTCAGTGCTGTATATTATAATAATGAACTGAGCTGCTGGGCAAACAAGGGGCTGCAGATGCATCCAAGGGTCTTCACTGGCAGGGAATTATCTGCTGCAGAGTAAGGGAATCAGAGTTCCTGGGAAAACAGTCTTTTCTGAAGATCATCCTTTCTTGCAGTTTCCACTGAAACCATATTAATGTAGAAAGAGTGTTTATTCAACAGAACATTCATGTTGGAATAAAGACACCTTCTTGGTTCAGCTAGAAACTTCATGTACAATGTTAGCAAATCACGTTAAAGAACTTGTCACTCATATACTCATATCCTTGTATGTAACATGGGGGTAAGGAATTTCATATTCACTCCTTAATTATTGTTTTGATGAGTTGCAGGAGATTTAGAATTTGTGCACAAGTTTCTAATCTCTTCAATTGAAGCAGGATCCTTCTCAAGCTATTAAAAGGAGCCTTGAGGGGAACAGAGTTTCTTACGGTAGTAGAAAAAGGGAGGCAGTTAAGAAAAATGCCAAGAAAAAGTAATTTATACTGACTTTTAACTTCAGGTATATAGAAACGATCCATTTTTCACTACTCAACTTGAAAACATGTGAAATTTTCCACACAACATCAATAACTGTCACAGCTACTCTTACTTCTCATGAATGAAAACATATGCCAAGTAGTTTTAAAATATGTCATTAGATATTTTGAATGTTATAAGCCAATACCTTAATGACTTGATCCAAGAAAAACAAATGTGACCTAGCAATCTTAACAACCATGTAAGTGCCACAGATCCTAGCTTTGCTGGGGCTGAGCTACTAATTCAGCAGAAAGTTTGTCTGAGTATTGAATTTTAAACTGACAAAATCAATGGCAGCCCCTTATCTTCCCCCATGCAAGATTCTGATGGGTTTTGCTTCCCATTTTAGAACATCAGTGCATTCTAATTTAGATAGTAAACAAAGCAAGGAGTAAAATGTACTAAGAGTTGTTTGTGCAGCAAAAAAAAAAAGAAAAAAAAAAAGAAAAAAAATGTTCTAAGAGCTGTTTGGTACACATTTCTATAGAAAGGATGCAATTGATACAGCTGGTTTTAGATTTAAATCAATGGGCATCTCTTTGTAGAACCCGAGGCACTGTATCACCCTACTCACTTAAAAGCCATTGGGGGATTGCTGCTCTCCATTACTTTTGCTTAAGTCAAACTTTTGAAGAGATTCAGGTGACAAAACAGTATAAAAAGATGAAATCTGCAAAGTAAGGTGAAAGTAGAAGGTGCTTATGAAAAGAAGAGGATTTTCAAGCTGCCCTTGAGGTTGAATTTTTCCGTTTCCTAAAGAACGTAGTGATAGAAGTCATTTAGTCTATGTCATTAATTTCAGGTTAGCTCAATTGATATTCCTTGGGACTGGCAAAAAAAAGAAAATCCATGAAGTAAAAGAGTAATCCAGCTTCCAAGACCACTCAAATTTCTGTTTATTTGCCCAAGATTGCTACCTTATACCTGTGTACTAGTAATACCAACATTTAGGGGGTGAATAGCTCCCTCTTGGAACTGCTTTATTTCACATCTTCTAAGCAGCCATAGGATGGCTGTACAGTTTCATTTTTATAGTCTACCTAGGCTGAATTGGATTGCATGGCCTGAATTCTGATTTAATGCTATGGCCCAGTTCTTATCACAATAATCTCTTCATAGTATTGTTTTAGAGACACATGGAATTAGGGAATAAATAAATTCAGCCACTTTAACAGGATGCATTCAGCTATTGATACATGCTTGAAAGTATTACATAAAACTGGTCATTTCCAATGGAGAGGCTAGAACCTTTGTAGTGTTTCTCCTTTTGGTCATATGAGGGACTTAGTATAAATGAATCTTTATAGTCTGATTTCTATTTCTTCATTGCCAGTACTATGTCATCCAATTACCCCTCATCCCACTGTGTGAGTAGATTTTTTTGTTATGAACCATTTTTAAAGTCTCCAATGATAAAATAGAAGGTTTTCTTTCAATGAAATAAAGAAGAGTAAGATTGATGACTTTTGTTCATTAATCCAACAGTTTAGATTAAAAAAGTTCAAAGCCCTCATGACTCCAGTTAATTCTACTTTGGAGATGGGATTTCAGTATTTAACTTTCTGCAGTCATAATGAAAACTTGCCTGCACATTGAATGATTTTCAATTTTTTTCTCTCCTTTCATCATAATCTTTTTGTTATAGGAATCAGAAGTAAATAATTTCAAAACCAGCCAGTTGAGACAGTAAGCAGTTAAATAACCCTGGAAAAGAGTGTCCTAATGCTGCAAAGATGTAAGCATGTGCTGAAATGTATGCATGAATAGTCCCATGTGTAATGTTAATTGCCTAGATCAGCACATAATGATGATGCAGCACCATAGTACAAGTAAACTAAAGTGATTACAGGGACAAAGACTGTATCTTTTCATTTTAAAATATAATGATGAGAATATTACATTTCCTTCCTGTCTTTATTTGAAAGGGTGCAAAACAGAGATAACTGACGTAGCTCCTCCTGGGCAGTTCTATTAGCTGTGGCTGAGGTTTTGCTTAGCTCTTCACCTCTTTGCAATCTGCAGATTAGAAAGCAGGCACCAGAGTACTTCCTCTCCTACCATTGGACTCCAGTTTTATATCCCCATTTTAATAATTGTCACATGAAGTGATCTTCATCTAGGACACATTTTCACAAGGTCTCTTCCCCCTTCTCCCATCTTTTTGATAGCTTATTATGACTGGAGTGGAAATGTTAAATAAAACAAGCTGTTTATGGAAATGTTATTTCTGTCACATGAGCTCCATCCTGATATGCCAGTATTAAATATATTAATTATATCTGTCACTATGTAATTCCCCACTTATCACCACTGGTTTTTATAGTCCTGGTAAAATATACTCTGAGCATTAAAATCGTTGCACCTTAGCAGACTTTAACATTTACAACAATCTGACATAATAAGGATACTGTCTTTGCAGAAACACCTTCCTACTCCATGTGGGTACTGGAAAATCTGTGCTTTCTCCACCCTCCTACATAAATATAGTAGCTTAGGAACTTTTATGCTGTGCCTTGATTTTTAATGATACAAGATGTCAGGTACTACTTAAAACATAAGAGATGAAAAGGGAACAATTCTGCTTTAACTATAATGCCACTTTCCTTCAGATGTAGTCACATGTTCTGCTTCTGTGAACTGGGAAAAGCGTGAGAAAATATAAAACAGCTAAAGTTTTAACCTAGAAAGCATTAAGTTCCTGTCTTAGGACTGCTTTCTTTCACTCTCAGACACCTAAAGAGCATGAACAGCTGAAGGTGACAGACTTTGATGCCTGCCTGACTCCCCTCACAGCAATTAAGTATGCAATATTTCTACAAATGGGAACTAAACTCCAGCCTGTGATGGTGGGTCTTATCTTTTCAAGTCTATATAGTACCTATGTATAGTTTGTTCTCTTGCAGTTTAGCAGTGGTTCAATGGCTGTCTCCTCACTAGACAAGACACAGGTTTTGGAGCTTGAAGAAGTAAGTTCAGTCAGGACCCTGCTAATCCCATGCTCTTGCCTGCAAATTGTACCATTAAAATAATGGCCAAGTCTAGATTGCTCTTCTGGATTCTGATGCCTGAGTGTGGGATTTATATTCAGGTTAAGAATCTGAGAATTTTGGCATACAAGGCAAAATCCCATATATGTTTTGTTTACAATAAAACCAGAATATTTATACAGAAAATTAGTTAAACTTTGCAAGAAGCTCTGGTATTTTTGAATCACGATCTAGGTTGGGGGATATAATATAGTGCTTTTGCCCTGTTGTTAAGGTAGCTGTTCATAGGTGGATGATCCATATTTAGGGGACCCAAGGTGCTAGACTGAGTGTTTGCATGTTAGCATGTTGTGCAGCACATACGGATTGTAAAAATGAAGTCAGAGGGACAAAGCATTCCCTGTATCTGAGCCACAGGAATAAAGATTGGTACCAAGTCCTCCAGTACGGCTCAAGTAGCAGCTGGGGATCTCTTGCTATATTTTGCTTTGTTGCTCATTTGCCTGGGGACTGACACAGTCCTGGCTGTTGTCAGAGCGACAAGAATGGCTACGGCAGTTGCCTCTTTGTATGAGACCACAGAGTTTTGCAGTGGTGAGACATGACAGATGCCAGTCCTCTTACTAAATACGAAGAGAAGATGGACTTCCTCCTGAATTTAGCAGAGCAGCCCCCAGGAGAAGGGAGGCCTGTGCACACCCACCCCGCCGAGGGGCTCAGCTCTGATGGCAGTGTTGCGCAGCTGGCATCGCCGCGGCTCCCGCGTCCTGCCGCCAGCCCCTTCGGGCGCGGGACGGGGGAGGTGTGCGAGCCGGGCTGCGGGGGGAGGACCGGAGGAAGGTGCTGTGCCTCCTGGCTCTGGGGCGGGGCTGCCGTAGCGTCTCTCCTGTGCATTGGGTCTAGATTCATACATAAATATAGCCGGGGTGGACTCGCCGCACTCCTCTACCCCCCACTCCCAACCCAGGAAGAGACGCGGGGCGGGGGGTGTGAGAGAAATAAGAGGCGAGGGAAAAAAAAAAAAAAAAAAAAAAAAAAATCCAGTGAGGTCATTTCAATGAGAGCGCAGGAGGCGATCAGACAAGGTCGACTGTTCCGGCGGAGGCTCAGCCCCTGAGCCGCGCGGTGCCGCCGCCCTCCCGCCCGCCCGCCCGCCGGCACCTTGGAGAGCTCCGCGCCGCCGGGGCCGCGCTCGCTGCCGGCGCGGCGCTGCGCGGGGTTGCGCGGGGTTGCGCGGGGTTGTGCGGCGCCCGGCGGTGCCGGGGCCGCCCCCCGCCCCTCGGCAGCGCCCGCCGGCTACGGATGTGCCACTCCGCTCCGTCTGGGCTGCCGATAGAAGGAAGAAAAGTTTGGGGGCGACTTAGGGAGGCGGGCGAGCCGGAGGAGAAGGCGGATGAGCGGTTTCCCCGGCTGATCGCGAAGGAAGGATGACCGAGGAAGGATGTGCACCAGCAGCCAGATCATCGGGAGCCTTCTGGTGCTCTCCGTGCTGGAGATAGGGTTAGGGGTGTCCAGCGTGGCCGTGGGGGCGGTCAGTTTCAGCCTGGTCCTCACAGAGCATAAACCTCAGCTGGGAGACTCTTCTCCGGTATGGAGCGGGGTGTGTGTACGTTAGCCATTTCACTCTCTCTTTAACTCTTTATGGTGATGATCAGACCCTGCGAAGGCATCCCCTTCCCTTTGCTTCCCTTCCGCGTGTGCATGCTGCGCCGAGAAGCTCACCGAGACCATTTCCTATGTGCATGGGGTACAGTCTGCATACTCGTGGGGAGGGAGGGGAGGCACGAGGGGGAGAGATGTATGTGTGTGTTGGGGGGGCAGACCCCTTCTTTCTTGCTTCTTTTCATTTTTCAATTTTGCGATGAACAACTGAACTTTCTGTGAACCCGTTTGCACACCTGGGAAAGCCCAGTGCCTCAAGTGGAACACAGGCTGTAGCTTGCAATCTTTAAATTGCCTGTGAGTTTTGCTTTTCAAAAAGAACAGCCCTGTCTCTTGTGACAAGACTGTCAAAGGTGTTTTAAAATAATGTCAAGGGTATGTCAGCTGAGTTCTGAGCTTTTGGAAGAAAAAGGGAAAGAGAAAATGGGAAGGAAAAGGAGACATGTTCTCATGATCTGGGCAGCCTGAGCTTCTTGTAAAATGAACAAAAAAATCAAACACCAATAATGGGTTAATAGAAGCAGCATGTTCATGTCACAGAGCATTTCTCACTTATCAAAAACATTTCTTATTTTTTCAGTTTGAGATATGTGTGTTCCTAGGGGAAAAAAAAAAATCCTCCAAATGGTTATTTATATTTATGAAACAAAGCATAGGAAATAGTGAATATTCAGCCTAAACATGAGTGGGCATTTTTGAACTCCAAAGCTGATTTTGGCCAGCTTGGGTTGTACAGCAGTATTTCTAAAAGGATTGTCTGCTTTGCTTGAGATAAGATGATAAGTGCAAAACACTCTTGGTTATTCATAATCTTAACTGTTGGTAATTTACAGATTCATTCTGACGAAGTGCTTCAAGTAATATTCTCACTGTCAATTATTATTAGTTATTGACAACTGTCATAAATATTTTTTGCAACATACAGACACACACATAATTCTGCACTGCAGAACAGGTAGGTGAGAAATGAGAATGAAGACCAGATAAGACAGTGGCCAACAGGTAATATTATCAAAATCACTTCAGAGAAGGAGGTTTCTTATCCTTGCTGATGAAGAAAAAAGATTGCCCCAAAACACATGCCTACCTGAAATTTTAATGACAGAGGGCAATACTGAGGGTTTAACTGAAGTGAAAGAGTTTTGACCAGTCAGTGAGATCAGTATTTCATGCAGTGATTTCATTTTGTAACAATGCTATCACAGCTGATACCATTTCATGACAATGCACATTTTCTGCACAACTGCTTCATTCATTTTTATGGTTTCTGTTACCCGAGATCATACCAGCCATAGATTAGGATACAGATAAACAAATGTGAGGGAATATAAAGAAACAACTAACCCAGATTGGTATAACAGGTGGTTGCATTAACAAACCATCAGTCTGGCTGATTTCAAGCTGTTTGTAGGCAGAGTTTTAGAGAGGAGTAAGACATAGGCCAATGAAGTGATTTTGCAGATGTTTATAGGAAATTCTCCCCCTCTGTGAGTGTAGAGACATGGAAGGGAACCCAAAGGGACTTGTTTGAAAATGTAACAATGGGGTGAAAAATGCCAAAACTAGAGCTAGAAGAGACAGACATCAACTGCTAGGAACTAAGAAAACAACCACAGGTTGGCTGGGCAGAGAGAGGCCACAAAGAACCTGTAAAATGAAGGCAAGCAGCTTATGTTTCATGAAGTAGAGAAAATGGGAAATCATGGCAGTCTGATTCTAAAGGCTTTGTTACTTTGCCTTGAGCTAAAGATTTTTGGTCTGAATTGTCACCATTATGGCAGCCTCTTTGTACCACTCCAGCACTTTAAATTGCCTGTTAGGTTGTGTTCTTCTAACTAGAGGACTAGCAAGTAAGATAAAACAAGGGCCAGAGATCTACAATTTTCCAGGGCCATGAATAAGTAGGTGCATATGAAAACAACTGGAGAAAGGTTTGTTTGCACAACTGTCAGACTGTGCAATTGTCTGGCTGCAGAACCACCTTCCTGATCACTGGATCTTACACTGATAGTGCCTGTGTTAAACATCTTGGATAAAATACCATTTTTGTCTAATCCACACTCTTGAATCAGGATTTTCCTTTGAGAAATGAACAACTAGGAAAAGAAAGGGACATAGAAGGAAAAAAACTAATCCTTTGACATGTTAGGATGCAAAGCACTGGAGTTAAGTTGAATACTGTCATGTCTCATGTTGCAATTTACCTGGAAATATACTGAGAACTTTTGGCTCTATTCTATCCTTTACTTATGTGGGTGGAACTCAGCAGAGACCCAAGTTCATAAGGAAGTAGATGAAGATAGCATCACCATGGAAACCTTAACCTGAATTCCTAAAATCTGGGCATCTTGAAGTCATGCACATTCTCTCTCCTATACTTGCCTCCCTGTGATGCTCTGCATTTGACACATATTAGCTTCCTTGTTAAAAGATTTGTTTTTATTGTTCACTGTCTCCATTCAGCCAGATATTTTAGTAATGGGCCCAACTCCAAGCATGTGAATCCCACCCGTAATACTAGAGAGACAAGGAAAGATAAGTATGGGTTGAAGTGCTCTGATCATTGCATGCCCTGCATTATGTATAAGCAAGCCAAGGAAAGTGGAGTAGACAAGAGTGGTAAAATGAGCAGCCTAGACAATGTATACATCAAAAATGCATGGAAATGGGAAAACAGTTTCTGAATTTATTGTTTTCATTGGAATTGATCTGGATTAAGATAGTAAGAGTTGTGTAAAAAGTAGCCAAAAGAAAACAACTGAAGGTGTGACTGACTTCTCAGATAATCTGGAGCATGTAGAGATGACTATCTGATTTATTTTACACCATAACCAATCTGTTATTTTTAAAATAGGCCACAGCTACTAAACTGAAAAAAAGACCAAACTAAACACGCACAAAAAAACAGTCCCATATAACCTAAGGTGAATGTGTAGTTGATTTCTGGATTTTCTTTCTCTTTGTTGTGATTGCATTGGTATAACCTATTCCACAGGCTGTACTCAGTGTTCCCCAGATTTATTTTTCCACAAACTGAAGTATATGTCAAAAATACACCCTTGTAATTCAGTTATATGGTGTACTATAGAAATGATCCAACCAGTGAGCATGCTGAACCACTGACACTAGGAGAGCAAGAATGACAGATAGCAAAGGTTTGGCACAAACAAAAGAAATTAAAATATAATCCTTCAAAAAGTATTCACAGATATATTTTTTTTAAATGGTCACATACTTTTTAGTCTATATTTAGAACATAATGGTTGCGTTACTATCACTATGATTAGTGTCTATATATTCACACAAGTGCATGACTAAAATTCTCAATTTTTTCTGCAGTGGTGAATAAATGCTTGGTTTGGCTATAAATGAGATTCTCAGAGAGAAAGAATGAGAGACAAAAGCCACATCTTTAGTCAAATATGCTATTTATCTTCATATGCAAGGGAGATACCTGATGATTCACTTATGGTTATGCCCCTTAAGAGTAATAGCTTCTTCCTTATAAAGACAAATATCTACATGTATTTGAGAGATATGCATTCTCTAGATGTTGATCAGTCTGTCTGTTGGGGCAGAGTTATTTTTTCCATGATTTGTGGTTTTAGCACAATGGAAGTCTGCTGGCCCATTAAAAATCTACATTTATAGTTTGGGTCTTCAAATATTTGATTTCACTGACTTTTTTTTTAACCCAGGATTTGAAGGAAAATAACAAGGGTCAGGCAGCGTGGAACTCTCCCAGAGCAACAAAACCATTTTAGACTGTTTAATCAATGCTGGTGGCCTGAATTTTTCAAACATTAAATTTTGCATCTAGTTTTTACTGCTGCCAAGTTTCCTTTGGAAAGAGCAGTCAAACTATTTTTTATTTCAAAAGAACACTAAAAAATTCACATTATTATTTAGCATGCAGACAGAATGCAGATGTGATCCTACTTTATTTTAACATGTGCATTGCATTTTCATCAAACTGACCATATTTCTGGCTGGCTCCTGCTCCTGATGAAATGAACTGCAACACTGTCAGTGAGCTCAGTGGAAGCCAGAGAGAGTTCTGTATCTATAGATGAGGGAGGATGTACTAAATATGGGAGCTTCTTGCTTTGCATGGAACCAGGACAATTCACTCCAGTTGAGAAGTCTTTCAGGAAGTTTTCTTTATCATTCAGACACTTCAAAAGCATAAAACAACCTGGAAGATGGTCTATCCAAGGGAACTTGTAGTAGCTGGCTTGTATTTAAGAGGATCTGTTGAATATAGGCTGACTTAAGCATATGCTTAAACATTTTGCTGAAATAAAACTTTAGTTCACCTGCAGGGAATAATATTTGATTTATTTCTTTTTGAGACAAAAGCAGTCATACTCTAAATGAAATATTTTATTAAAGAAAACCAACAAAAAGCACTATTTACTATTTTTTTCTTCTGATTTGCTCTAAACAAGTAAATAAATCCTATTATTTTGTGCTGAGAATTTGAGAGATTTTTTTCCAGATGACCAGAGGGTTTTTGAATCACTGGTTGCAGGTAGATATTCAGGTCCAGAGACCCACCACTAAAGTTCCTTGAGTGCCTCTAAAAAACAATTCCCATTTTCAAAGCATCTCTGCAGGCCTAGAACCAGATTAAAGGGAATGCTAACACAGGCTGGAATGCAAACTGCCTGAATCTGGCTTGAATCTGGCAAATCAGTGGGAACTGTAACACCACACAAGCTGTTATGTCTCACATGAACAGAGCCTCCCTCTCAGTACGACAGATTTGGTGGGGTTGTGGCAATGCTATTGTGTCAGATTCTGGAACTAGATGACTTGCAGCCAGGTGGATATCCCTGTCCCAGCAACCCCTAGCATAGGACAACAACATCAATCAGTAGTTTCCATCCCCCTTTTGCAAAGATGATTGTGTTTCTCTGTGGAGGTATCAGGCAAACCTAATACAGAGGCTCACTCTTTTTTGCCCATTGTCACTTTTCTGTGGTTTGATGCTTTTGTGATGAGTGGATTCTGTGCCTTTTTATGCTTGCACTGAGAAAATTTAATCCTTGTTCTGAAATGCTTCTTCAAAGAGTAACAATTAGAGATACCTCCTCTGCTCAGCTCATCTATTAGGGATTTCAGGTTTTTTCGTCATTTGGCTTGATTTGAAGAAACAAGATTATTAAATAGAATCAGTCTTTCTAGACATTAATAATTTCAAATTCCTGGATCTTCTCCTGACAGTCAGATGTTTATGCATTTTTACTGATTTACCATCTGAAAACATTAGATAGAAGTGCAGCTGTTGAGTCAGTCTTGATGGTTCACTCTTCCAAGTGGGGGCTTATTTGAATAGGTTGATATGCTTGCTTTTTCACTGTGTTATACTGAAATTTGGAATAATCTCCCTTCCTCTATTTCATCAGATATGCATGGTTGACCCAGAACACTGGAGGGTTTTCCACACAGTGTATGCAGTTTGGGCTTCTTTGTCATGAACACTAACTAGGGATTGAACAGTCCTTATGTTCAATTAGGTTTTCTGTACTATTTTCTTCAACATCTCTCCAGAAATATTTTCCATACACAGTTTTCATTTTCTCAAGGGAATTACACTCACCATTACTTTTGTTGCCTAAAAAAAATAATATTTCATATTCTTGGTTATCTGCAAACAAAAGTAAACCTGCATGTTTTTTTCAGGCTACCAGTAAGAAAGCCTCTTTTTTTTTTTTTTTTTTTCTTTTTTTTTTCTTTTTATTCCAGGAGAGTGAATGACGCCAAGTCTTTTGTTCCAGAAAATATGAAAAAGGGATGAATCCAAACCACAGAACTTGAATCTAAATTGAGATTGCAGCCTCCTTACTGAAATTTCTGGGTGTTTGGATCTGAGGTTTTGTTTCAAGCCCGTATTTTGTATAAAGTAAATTAAAGAAGACTCAAAATAAACATACTCCATTTCTGGGAGGTCTTTCGTCCTGTATTCCGAAGTTCAACAGACCAAAAGAAAGATTTTCAAGTATACATATTGAACATAACCAGGCACAGCTGTAGTGTGAATGGCAAAGATTCCACAGGCAATGAAATACTCCTGCATCACCTTGCAATCACACTAGTGTCATCAGAGGGACTCTGACTCTGCTAGGACCCCATTAGACAAATCTTCACTGAAAAGGGTACTGAGGCACTCTCAGCCCACTGACTCTCTAAGTCATTTTTTGTGCAGTATCTTTCTTTGAATTTTTTACCCATCATCCAAGAGTGATTCTGTCCTTCTCTATTAATGGATGATACATGCAATCCCTGCCTCATCTGCTAGTCTGCTAGTCTTGACACAAAAAATTGTGTGTCATAGAAGGTATGAATAAGTCTGTAAACAAAAGCAAGCCCAGAAGTAATGGGAATTGGTTGCATATAGTGGCTTGTGTAGGTTTTTACGTAAGAATTTTTATTTAGACTTTTATTGACTTTCTGAGCAACAGTAATTAGAACAAAAGTCCAGTAGTGAAACATCTGCTTCAACAAGTCCCAGCTGAAGGTCCCTTTGGCTGCCAGGGCATTTTGGAGGGCTTATTCATTTTGCTTATCCTTTGTGTAATGTTTTTGCTGTATTCTTGGAATGAGCTGTGAATACTTCAGCAATTTATCAGTCTTTTTAAGGAGCTTATCTTCAGTGACATATTTTTTTTCCACTCCAGATTTACTGTATTTTAAATGTAAGTGTGTTTTCCTTAAATTACTTCATGTTTGACATGGTTAGAAAATGATTTGTAAAAATTGACTGAGGATAATCAATAATCACGTAGAAGGGGGCAAGTCCCCACTGTGACAGTATTAGTTAGTTATGGCTAAACTGTAGTCCAGGGTAACTCAACAGCTACAAGTTAAGTTTAAATGTTATGACATGCTGACATGAAGAGGAAGTCTTTCTCAATAGCCAAGAACAGAGACTGACAAGACAGCAGAGCCCCTGGTGGCTGTATTCCAGTTGGCAGTATTATAAAATAGAAGACTTCAAAACTAAAGGACAAACAGGAAGAAACAGGAAATTCCTTCTGGGTCTGACTTGTACTTGCATCATTTTTCTGGTACAAAGAGGTACTGTAGTTTCTCTCATCTGCTTTTCACTATTGCTGATGACAATACTGAAATATCAAAAAATTTACAGGAATTTACTATAGCACCAAGAAAATAATTCTTAGCTATTCTATCAAAAAAGCAATAATCAATCACATAACATCCCTCTCACTTCCTAACCTTCCTAGAGGTCTGCACATCAAGAAGACTGGCTAAGGCAGTTCTGCATGAGCAGTGCTCCTGAGCCCTGGGTATGGTTAATGCTCTCTCTGTAAAGCAGGTTTCCACTTCTGTCAGAGAATCAGAAACCTCTGGAGCTTCAGAAGAGAGTGGTAAACTTGGCTTACCATTTTCAAAGCTTTGCATGAGGTTTAATTGCCTGACACTGTGGCTCAAATTCATCCATTGGTTTTAATAGCAAAATGCTTGCATTATGCCTGCATAAATAGCAACCAAACAATGAAATAATCCTTTGCTACTGTCCAAGTGCTTTTCTTCCAAGGTTTTTAAAATGTTCAGGCACGCTAGAGCATCCTGTTTCACAACTTGCTTTCCTCGTAGTCATGTGGACTACAAAACTTCAGCATGACATTCCCAAGCTTACACACAAAAACATGGAAGAACCAGGAATACTCAGCTACTCTGAGTCAGAACAGAATAGAAAAAAAAGAATAGAATATTCGGTTCTCTGTAGAGTTCTTTAACTGCAGCACACTTTATTCCTTGTGTAGATGTACAGAGAGAGAAAATACATACCTAATATGCATACAGACCCTGACACAATAAAATATAGTATCAGAGAATAACTCTCCCTACCCATTGGATTCTTGATTGCTATTCCAATCAGTGAGCTCTAGTGGCAATTACCAGTTGTATGTCCTGGTATGTCCTGAGTCATTCAGCCCCATGGTCTAGATGATCCAGCCCTCTCCATAATCGGATTGGTATTAAGCCCACATCTCGTGTTTAGTGTAGTGGTAAACAATATACAAAATTTAACCATATTCAACTGTGGGAACTGATTCAAAATACATCTCCAGGCTTATGCTTAGCTATATCCAGGAACGACATTAGTTGGAGGGAGATGAACTGTGTATTCAAGCACCTCTTCAGCTGAGATACTGAAGCAGCAAAATTTTTGAAGGAAATGAGATACAGATGCAACACAATATAGAGACACTGAATGATGTATAGGAACTGTTTCATTTATATTTTTTTTTCACTTCTTATGTAACAGCCAGGTCTGTTCTGTGATTTAATCCTAAATCAAGGTCAAGTAGAGCCTTTTGCTAGAAATGCCATCTCCGTGCAAAACGAATGTGGAAAAATCCAGTTTTCAAACCATAACATTACTTCCCAATAGAGGATAGCTTTACTGAAAATAAGCAGCACAGATTTCTTAACAATGGAATTTATGAGGTATCAGGGAAATCTTTTGACAGCATTACAAACACCTGGAGAAAGCCTTATTGATTTCATACAACTACTGTAGTTCTTGCCATGACTTCTACTCAGGGACTCTTTTCAGTTTCCCTTGTTAAACATTTTTGTAGGAGGAAGAAGTGACATCAGAGAATGTCGCTCATCTTTGGTGTAGGTCACATGTCAGCTGGTAGGTGATGTTTCTGATTTTGTTAATGAGTTTTTGCCTAATGCTTGATGCAACAATTGACAGATCACTTAGTGAAAGGGAAATTAATGAAAAAATACAGATATCTTCATGCTGTCTTTGGCAAAGAGGGCCATATAGAACCTAAACCAGGTTTTCCTGCATGCTCAGTGTACCCACACTAAAAGATGTGCTCATACTTACACCTGCACCCACAGAGGTGATTGAATGGCACTATTGCCCAGAGTTCCACTTTCTTGAGGACAACAATCTATGTATGATCCCTCAGAGCTTCACACAGTAGGATCAAGGAATTAAGTACCTCAGGTGTGCTTAAAAGTAGATTATTTGGATCACTGACTACTACCTTGCTAAACTTTTCTGAGGGGAAAAAAAAAAGACTAAAAAGGCATATTTTCATTGCCACATTTTTATTGGTTTTTTTCATGCCTTGAAAGTAGGATTTTATTATTATTATTATTATTATTATTATTATTATTATTATTATTATTATTATTACTATTATTATTATTATTATTATTATTATTCATCCTCAGTCTGACTTCTCATTCCAGTTTCTTCTTCTCTGATAAGTGTGTTTATAGTTGAGTTATAACTTCCTGAAAAATAAGGTTTGTGATAAAAATGCTGATGACTGTAACCATTGCCTAACGTACTGTTGTGGTTACCATTGCAGCAAGACAGCAGGATTTAAACTTGAGACTGTAAATGATGAAATATTGATGATGTTGTGTGTTTTTTTTCTTTGCAGTTTCTGCTTTGTGGCATATGTGGAATATTGTGCGCCAAAAAAAAATCTGGACTTGTTGTAAGTTTTTCCACTGCATAACTTGAACTACATGCTGGGGGCCTTCTGTGTCCAAGTGTTTCTGGTAAAAAGCCAGTAAAAATTGCAAGTCAGCAGTCCAAAACAGCAATCAGCACTTTGGGTTAATCAAGCAAAACAAGACAGTGCTGAAATGGCCTATTTCATTTATAGCTGTTTAAGTCATTCTTTCCTATTTACCCTCTTCTGGACAAATATTGATGAAAACCTATTGATACAAACTTATGCCAAGTCAATAAAAAGTTCCCCAATAACTTAACTGCATTGCAGCTTCTTGCTTTCAAAAACCCATTTCTGTGAACTGTGGCATGTCTGGGCTGCCACCACAAAGAGGCTGCCACCTCAAAGAGGCTGCTAACAAAGTCTGTTTCTAGATACCATTGCTGTTCACTATTTTAGTAAGTTCTTTTTGCAATCAGAATCATGCATAAGCCAGTTATAAAGTGATGGCAGATGTTTTCTGTGCCTTCTAAGAATAAGTACAGTGTTTTTCTGACTGCAGCAAAATAGCATTATTACTACACAAGTCACGGCTGAACTTTATGTTAAAGACATGATCCTACTGTAAGTGATTATGTCTGACTTAATTTTCTGTCAGCTTGATTCTTCTGACACATACAGATGGAACTCCTGTAAAACCAGCGTAAGTGTGAAGGCAATCAGGACTTGTCTCAGATTGTTTTTGACTGTCAATGACCTAAACTCTCTTATGATGACAGTGTAATTTCTTAAAAGCATGTGGACAATAAGCAGTTTCTGAAAGCTGTCTGTTCTGGTGGTTTCATGGGGTTGTCACTGCCCAGTGGACTGCAATATACTGTCCAAATGCCACATTCATGACTAAATTCTCATCCCAGTTATCTATAGAAGTGGTCTGTAAGGCTCCATAAATTGTTCCTACCACATTAGATAAGTATACACACAAAGCCATGTTGAGTAACAACAAAGGCCCATCTAGATCAACATCTGACAGGCCAGCAGTATCAAGGGGAGTGAATAAGACAATAATTCCGCAGTGTCTCCGTAATGTCTTTTGCTCTTGAGCCATTTGTGGCTCAAGGAGATCTTGAACCAGGGTAGCATCTTTGTGATTAAATTTATAGGAAGTCCTTAAACTTGCCTCATTAATTGCAACCTGTTACACATCTTTCTGAAGTTCCCAGAAACATTTTAATAGAATTAAAACCAACCAACCAAACAAAGAACCAAACACATCACCACAATGACTTGTGGAGCTGCATCACAGATTTTGTTGTTGTTTCTGTTGCTTCTTTGTCCAGCACATTGACCTTGCACACTTTTGAAGTTCCCACAAAACCTGTAAGCCTCCAAACTGCTGTCTGACTGAGCAAATCAGAATTGAACAAGAGGCAGTCAGATGGCACACAAAGCAAGAGAGATTCACTGTGAATATGTGAGGCATTCACTCCTGAGGAGTGGTGAGAAACTGCACAATAGAAAATGACGACACATTCTGTCACGTTATTGTTTTGAATGAAACTCTGGAAACCAAAAGATTTGCGTCCTAGTAGTTCTTCAGTTGATTAGCTTTTAACATGAGCAACTCAGTCTACCCAACTTTATCTTACAGGGTACATCAATCTTAACTCATGTACACCAGAAAGTATTGTATTCCCTTGGAGCTCTGTGGGAGCTGAGGGAGTTAAAAATGAGTGTGAATTGTTTTGCAATCCATGATGCTTTCAAAGCACTGAATTATGGTTAGTGTCATTTTTTATATGAACAAATCTGTCTCTGAAAAATGTTACTATGACATGACATCTCTTGTCTTTCCTGACAGATGATACTTTTTTCTGCCTGTTGCATCTGTGGACTAATTGGAGGAATCCTAAATTTTCAATTTCTTCGTGCTCTGACAAAGAAGTCATCTGCTCTCTATTCTTTGCATCTTGCCTCCATGTCTCTTGCATGCATTGGAATTGGAGGTTGCACTCTTTCCTCATGGCTCACTTGTCGCCTAGCCAGCTATGAACAAAGGCGAATGTTTTCAGAAAGAGAACATTCATTGCATCACTCCCATGAAATGGCAGAAAAAGTGAGTTGTGTCTCCTCCCTTGTTTGTTCTGCTTCTCCTTAAATGCTACTGTATGTGTTAACATTTACAGCTGGCAAGAGATGTATTCAGGTTTCAGTAATATATGAGAAAGAGCTTCTGGGAAATGAAATGCTGCAGTTCTGTGTAAGCTCTATTATGTTGCATTATATGGAGCTATTTTTAGGTACTGTATATTTGCAGTACATCCATTTCAATGAAGTACATCCATTTTCAACATAATTCCATTGTATAGCTATTCAAGGGCTTAACTGCTAAATATAGAACTTCATAAATAATTGGAAGCCTTATTAATATGGATTATCATGTACTGTACTATGAAAAAGCACAGAATGCTTTCTGTAACCACATCATTGCATGCTTCCAGGATTTAATCAATTTCTTCCTCTCCCAAGTACTCAGCTTATAAAGTAGGTTATTTAAATACAAAAGCCACAGTTCACAAACCCAGAATGAATAAACCTAGGCACCTATGGGCATATTTAGACACTTAAATTGAACTGATCTGCCTTGCAGCAGCACAGAGTATTCATTGCCTTTCTCTGATAAAAGAAAGCTTACCAAGGTGTCTAGGTCTATGTTTGGGTGTTTGAAACTTACGTTCCAAAAGTTGAGCATGTAGGGCCAAAAAGAATTAACTGAAGAGAATGCTTGAAATCCCCTCCTTGGAGTTACAGATCTGCTTTGCATTGGAGAACTAAAATGCTCACTGACACCCTGTGCTTTATGTTTGGACTTTGTATCCAATGACTTTCATTTGAGAAATGAATAGAGATAGGAACTAAAGTAAAGTAGACTGCCCATCTAAACCTTTATGTGAAAGTATGCATGACAGTTAAGTTCAACAGTCTGTATCATATCTACTGAGACTTTGAACAGCAGAGCAAGGATGAATTCATTCAGATCACAGGAAGTTTTCAGATTCCCTAATAAAGCATGATAGAGCAATTAATTATCCATTAAGTAAAAATGAACTGAGATGAGACTCCAAGCACCTGAATTCACCTTAGAAGATGTTTGAAACATGTTTTTTAATGTTAATTAGTATAGGTTACAAGAGTAATGTAAAATGGGGTGATAAAATCTAGGGCAGGGGTACACTTCTCCCTCTCACATTAAAATGAAGCAGAATTCTGATGATCTATGTTGGCAAATATGACCACGGTCTTGCAGATGTTAGGCTAGATCCTGTTTTTCAAAGATGTTCTTCCCTCAACAAGGACAACAATTAAGCTCATTTGAGAGAGAAACAGATAGGTAAAGAAAAGAGAAATGGCCTGGGAAGAAAAACCTTTCAAAATGCAAATACTTGACATCCTATCAATTTGGGCTGAAGATGACCATGTATGGCAGTAGTTCACTACCTCCTTTCCAGGCCTACTGAGCTTTTAGACATGTAGCAGTGAGGACTGCCAGTTGCCCATTCATCTTGGGTGAAGGACCATGCTGCATGTGCAGAGCAACCCGACTGCCCACACTCAACAAATGTGGGATGTGCCCCACCGATGGTGGACCCCCACATGTGTGTCATAGAACTAAGTATGCATGTGTAGATTGTCTGACCTGGGACTTCTTAGACTTACAGCCTGTAGACTGCTTGCAAGTTTGACTAACTAGCTCAAGTAATGTCCCGAAAAATAATGAAGGCTACTTAAAAACTTACATTAACTTAGGCCATTTTATAGAAATAGCTTTAAAGTGGCTTTTATATAATACTTTTTTGTATATTTACACAGATATACAGTGATATAGACATGTACTGCATGTGCATTTGTGTGTTCTATATTTATTGTATAATTGTTATATTTATATTAGAGATTGAGGGGTATTGAAATAACCGACCTGCCCAGCTGCCCGGTGGTTCCCCCGACACCAGAGTTACCTCCAAGGTACGCTGAACACTAGGGAGCTACCATGTTGTTATGTCACTTCAGGAAGGGCCACCTCTAAGAGGAAGTCATAGTTTCAGCTAATCAAAGTTGGCTGATGCTGTGATGTCACTCTGAGTCAGGAATGGTGCTTCCAGGTGGTGACATAATTCTACGTGGTGAACGCCGCAGTCTGGAAGTAAGTTGAGTATTTAAAATATTCACCCTAGTTATAGACATCCAAATGCTCCTATTTGGATGTTGCCACCATTGACTCACTCTGCTTCTAATCTGTGTGATCCTTCTTTTCTTGAATTCAGTAACTTTTTTTTTAATTTATTAATACTTTCAGTTTCAAAAATAGAAATATTGGGGAAAAGAAATTGTTTTCAATATTTTTTGAAATGATGATATTCCAATAGCTGATATCTGCACAGGATTCAAGTGATGAAACTGATAAAAGGAAACTTACCCTTGCTCATGAATAGTCTTCTGACAGATTACTATCAAACTTCCCAGCTAACTGGTATCTTCAGAGTAGATCCTATAAAGGGTTTAGGTAGCTACAAATAGGCAATCATAGTGCCTTGTTTCAGAGCAAGCAGCCCCCACATCAGGATTCTGAGTTCAGTGTTAGCCACGCTAACATAAGTATCTATGTATAAGGTATAATAAAACATATAATATACTCTTCAGTACATGAGGAGAGTAAGGCACCATGCATACAACATCATCACCTGCCAAATGGAGAGCTGGGTGTTAGAAAAGGCTCAAATTTCAGTCAGTTTACACAGCTTCTTTTCTCTGAAACCTAGACTTGATTGAGGAGTATTAATTGGCAAATCTACCTGGCTCGATGGCCCAAATTTTACTTTGTAAGGAGGATTAGCACATCCCTTCTTTCAAAAACTTGGCAGGCAACAATTAAATCTTGTAATCTATTTCAAAATGTAGCTGCTGACACTTGAGAGAGGAGGCACCAATGCTTCCACTTTATGTGAAAATTTGAGTTCTGGTCTCTGCCTGTTGAACTATTTAGAAATCAAATATTGTGGATTAAAAGAAGAGAGAGAAAGAGGCAGACTGGGAATAAAGACCAGCTCCCAGAATTTTCTTCTCTTCACCAAGAATCTCAGCTACTATGCTACTATGGGTCAGGCTTGCTCTTTCTCTCTCTCTCCTTCTCTTCAACCCAACAAGAGTCTTGCTTTACTTTCTTCATAGAAACTTTCACAAGGGAGACAAACAAGCCCCTTTTTGTCCACATTTTTCCAACTGTACTTAGGAGGTGGAAGAGGTGAATTTAATTTTTCCATGCAGAGAACAGATTCCGGTTCTCATGCAAGTATTTAGAACTAGACCAACAGAGCCACCTCTACTTCATTTACCTGAATTTTAAAAATACCCCAAATGGCATTTTTATGTGTGCCCATTCCTTTGGGCATAGTTGGATGTTCTCAGGGATCTGTTATTGGACAGAAGCAGCAGATCACTTCATTTCTGCATCCTTATTCAATTTGGCATGAAATAGGCCTAGAACTGCTCTGAATAAGGTAATTCTGAGCATAAATTCCATGTGGCTTCTCAGCCTTTAAGGTCAAAGAAGTGCTTAATGAATATAGCCATATCCAGGCTTAGACAGCTGCTAAGTAGGTATTTTTTTGATTGCAATTGGAGAATTAGAAAATCTAATTCTGAACAAATCTTGGTTTAGGTGCTTTAGGATTCTGACTCATGATCAGGTCAGCTTACTCCAGGATGACTCATCTGCCACTTCAGTAGCAATTGTTGAACTGCTAAAAAATCTAGTCTGGCATAGTGAAGGAAAAGCGAAATCAGTTCCATCCAGAGGCAAACAGTCAAAACCCTCAGACCTTGTCTGGATCTAGACCTGCTTCCCAACTGTCTATCCCAACTAGCATCAAATGGCATCTGTTTGTAGCAGTACAGAAAAAGTTTTGAATGGAAATGAAGACTTAATTACCATCTTGTTCCTTTGTAGATTGCCACAAAAGCTTGAGTTGATGCACTTTCAAAGGACAACATCACAAAACTTGCATGGATGCCATCAATGCTGTATATGTGGTCTAAGAGTAATGTCCAACTCAATCAGTATCAATGAGCCCATCAACTTTGAAATGTACTTAATTTATATAGGAAGAAATGTGTTTTCTTTGGTTTTTTTACAATGAGATGTATCAAGCCAAATAAGAATGTAAAGTTTTGCTGAATGTTTGAAAATTTTTTAAAGAAATTCAGTTTGTTAAATTTTTGTTACAACCTTAACTAACTAAATTTCAAACACCATAAAATAATTGTCATTTTAAATGCTGTTTATTCTTGTTGCAGGAAATGACAGACAACCTAAGCAATGGTGGCCCACATCTGATTTATAATGGAAGTGTATATTAGGAGATTTAAAAAAAATTCCACGGAAAGAAGTGGTTTTATAATTTTCTTCAGGAAATAAAATAGACTCCAAGAAATAGAGGAAATGGAACTATCTTGGCTTTTATGGCTCAAATATGTCAACTGCAGAACAGCACAGTTGCATTTCCCTTTTAGAAACATGTTTAAAATTTGTCTTCTAAACATTTTGTGGATATACAATATTTATTCACTTACTCGGTACAATTTATTTTTTTTTCTTCTGAATAACTTTACAGAATTATGATGGTATTTGAAACAGACTTCTCAAGACTCTTCTTCTCTTGAAGGCTCAAAAGCCAGAACAAAAAAATAATTAAACTGGACTACATTTAGCTCAGTCACAGGATTCCTACAGAGAAGAGAAAAGGGCAGAGGAAGGACGGCTCAGGGGAATCTTTTTCTCCCCCCCACTTAGCAGCATCTCTTGTAATATGATGGCTTCAGATCATGAGACATGGTACCAGCAACACATCTGCACAGCTCCCCTCCCCACATTGCAAATGCATCCAGCCTCAGTTTTCCTAGTAGATCGTATCAAAAGAGAGTGCTAATTACTCTTCCAAAAGGCTCCCATTTCACATTCAGAGTGTAAATGAACAGTGTGCTGAAAACAAAACCAATGTCTTTGTTTTGAAAGACAGAATGCTCTAGAATGCCATAAATCAAAACCTCAACAATGCCTTGTTGTAAAAAAAAATGTAAATATTTCCAATTTGTGAATGAAGTATATTTCGTAATTTGTTCATAAAAGATGACAAATAAAATTAAATCTAAACCAGAGATTCTAGAGAGATATTTTTGTCTGTTGCTTTTTTTTTTCTGGTTACAAATATCTTGCAAAACTGAACCGTCATGTTTGCAGTTTAGCACAGCAAACTGAAAGGTTCCTAAAGGGGTGAAACAAGGTCAGAAAGGAGAAAACAAAGGCTGAACAGAGGCATGGTCAAGGTCAGAACACAACAGTGCACACCCACAATGGAGTTTGAGGTCTGCTAAAGCAGTATGTATGTTAAGGCAGTAGTTTTAACTGACCCCAAACTTTACTGTAGGACCTACTGGCTCATACAGCCATGAAACATGGAAGATTTAATCTGTAACACAACACATACAGCATAATACTCATATAAAGTCATTCATATGTTACATAGTGAGTCTATCACTTTGCTGTAAAGCACAGTACTGGGTTCAATATGAATTTGAGATGGGAGCATTATTGATGACTGGCAACATTTTGTGATTTATACCCACGCTTCCAGACAAGGGGGAATAGAATATTATTATTATTCAAGCTATGCTATTATAACCTCTAGAATTTACATTGAATTGTTTTCTGGCTCTATATGGTATAAAAAACCCTGACAATTCAATTATCTTAGGATTTTCTAAGTCTGTATGGGAGTTTCCCATCTAATTACAACATATGAAACATCTTCACAGTGACTAAACTTAAACTTCCTGTAAATTAGTTGTAAGGCTAAGCTTGTGAATCAAAAACTAGTTCACCTTAAAAGGCTTCCCTTCCCCTGTCTACAGTCACAAAGGGCTTTTGACTCTTCCCTAAGCCCCGATATACTAATAATGTATTGTGTACATTAGTAATAGATAATGAGACTGTTCAAGATAATAAATAATATATATACTGTCAGAGCAACAGAATTAGCATCTCTGCGTGAGGAACGTGCTCCCCTTCCCAGGTCCTATCAGCCTTTAGACTGTCTCCCCTGCAACCTTCTAGCTTGTTGGGGCTCTTTATCTGTGTCATTGCCTCTTTGGCTTGATGCTCCTCAGCAGCAGGAAATATCTGTCTCCAGTATGTGCCCTTTCTGGGAGCACTTTTGCTGCAGCTCTGGACTAGTGTCTAAATAGGCTGTAGTTTCATAAAGGTTGAAGAAATCCACACTGGACATAGAACCAGAGGAGGTGGTTCTATAAGATTCCCTTCCTAATTGCATCAGTACAAAGAGTGTTAAAGGGCTTTATCAAAGAGAATTAAGAGTAAAATAAAAACTTACTAAAAAATCCACCAAAGAACTACCTGGCTGAGGTTTATCATTAGCTCTGGAGGACAACGGTAAATCACAGTTCGTACAGAGGTATCTTGAGACAGCTCAGGACTAGGAATTAAAGCTTCAAATCCTAGAGAGTGGTTTCGAATTGCAGTTTAGAATCTGCTCAGGAATGACAGAAAAGAACACACCATAACAATGCCCATTTATCTGCCACAAATACTTCATTTCTTGGCATGGTAATAAGAGTATGAGATGGTGCAGGGGAATAGGTGATTCTTCTGCATCCAAAACAATAGTTCAGTGCAACAGCCACTTTCTCATGCTTTGGAAAGGAAAGGAGGATGCATTG
The DNA here is from genome assembly GCF_020740795.1 of Apus apus. Classification (NCBI taxonomy): domain Eukaryota; kingdom Metazoa; phylum Chordata; class Aves; order Apodiformes; family Apodidae; genus Apus; species Apus apus. The sequence continues at coordinate 31,741,420 of NC_067283.1, read as the reverse complement.
TCCAATCTCACAAAGTTTGAAGCCCTACTGTAATTTATGAAAGACAATCACATCACTTCTATTGCTTTTCAAGGGGTGCTGGAAGGAGAGAGAGGAGATCTGACCCCCAGAGAACAATAGATTCAATCAATTGTTGTTGTTTGTATTTTCCTTCTTCTGCTGCCAAGCCTGTAAAATGAAGAAAAACTGGTTGGACCCTGCATTAAGAAAAGCAAATGCAAAGCTGGTATTCAAAAGATTTTGGAACAAATATGATGATGAAGACTGCTCCTACCTGGGAGACAGAGGATCAGAATTCCCAAATTCAAAGTTAATTACCATAATATATGGATGTGGTAGGGTAATTATAGGAAATGCTTCACTTCTTAATGAAAATTTGTGTCACAACTGCATACAGAGTCCAGCTGTAATGGAAATATTTTCTGCATGTTTTCATTACTGATACACTAGAAAGGACACTCCTTGGACTTACCAGCTGTATAAAAAACAAAGCTTTCAGTTTTCATAATGTGATCAGCCAACACATATACATCAATAGCTTGACAGCTGGGCACCAAAATCCATTTTGATCTAAACAAGAGGAAGTGTGTATTGTCCTTAACGCAATTATTTCTGATTCATGTTGCTGTAAAAGCAGATGCTGGCTCGGATTCTCTCGGAGATATTCAGCCATTATTTACTACGTCAAGCAACACTCTTCTTGAAGGGGGTTACTTACTAAACTTTGTGCATGGTACTTAGCTGATAAGTCCTTAATATATGTTTAATATTTTAGGCTATGCTTGGCATTTCACAGAAATTCAGCCTATGAGAAACACGCATGTTTTGAATTTACAACAATCAACAGTTTTTATTGTAAAATGTGCATAAAAGTGCATATAATACATTTTAAATCTTTGTCTTGCACAACCTTCAATATCTATTTGTCACATTAGGACATACGAATTTGCCTTCAGATGGTCTGGGGAGGTATGAAGGAGAGTGGAGCAGGAAATTTATATGCAGAAATAGTCATACCAAAATTTTCCTTGCCAGTGTGATTTTGAAGGTACATGGAGAAAAGAGTATAATGGTTTTAAGTCATTTAAAGTAATTTCCTTTCAGATCACAGTTCCAGGCAGGTTAAGGAGTTAAAATAAGCCATTTATCATTAAAAGCTTAGTAATACCTAAAAGCAGACTAGTATTACACTAACATTAGATGGAAGATTTATGCTTAAAATTATTCTAGTTACCTTCCTGTATCAAAGTAACATCTTTAGCTCCACTATAAACCTCCAACAAGTTCCACAAAGATTATGTACATGCACCTGGAAACAGATTTTGAATAATATTTTTAGAATTTGTACCAGAGCTAGCTAGAGAGACTGAGTCTCCAGGGGAGGCAGGAAAAAAAAAAAAAAAAAAAAAGAAAAAGAAAAAGAAAAAAGAGCAACTTGTTTATGTCTAAAGGGAAGATGTTAAACCCACCTTAGTTTAATACCATTAGCCTGAGGAACTCTGAGTGAACTTCAGAAGCTTGCCCAGGAAGGTCTTTTTTCCCTGTAATTTTAAAATTATGAAAATGTGATTCAGTGTTCTGAAGGAAAATAGGGAACTGGGTGAGATGAATCAGAGGCTGGAATTTCAGCAGGAAGTTGTGTGCCTAGAGAGGCTTGTTTAGTTGCAGAAGTGTTGTTCTGCTTCAGAAAGGATCAGTTTTGATTTGGAGCAAAAAGGCCAGAGGGCTGCACCAAGGTCTCTCCATCATCTTTCTACCAAGCAGAGAGAAGGAGTCTGACGCTGGTTTTTTTCCTCACTGGACCTGGGTCTGGTGGCAAAGTCACGGCCTGTCGTGGTCTCAGCTGCTTTCAGCTCGGCTCCTTTTATTTGGTTTTCCTTCTCTCTCTTTTGCCTTCTTTTCTTCTCTCTCCTTCGCACCAGCAGCAGCAGCAGCGCTGGGCACCGTAAGGACCCACAACGATGGTCTTTATGGGCATTCATCACTCTGCAGGCTCAGGCCGCGCTCCCAGCACCGTTCCTCCTTTATTTTCTTTTTTCAGTTACATCTCTCTATTACAGTCAATTTCAGTGAGACACATAGTTTTTTTGGAGGCCAGTTCTCCACATTAGGCAAATCTAAATCTAAACCATGAAGTCCAAACACCCAGACTGATGGTATTAAATTCCTGTGGTTTTCTACACTTACTGATATCATTACTGTCCTCCTCCCTAAATCCAAGCATAAACTCCAGGAATGCTGACAGCTAATATTTTTTTGAGGACTGTTTATTAACAGTGTAGCATCCTGGAAAAAATATGTATGTAAAAGCTCCTTTGGTAACCATCAGACATAAAGTATAACAGGTTAATATTGATAACCACACTGTGGTGGCAGCAGCAGAGATCTTGATATGGCCCCAGAGCTGTGGATCTAAACACCAAAAAAGGCAGAGGATTCTGTATGAGCATAGTTATGCAAGGGATTGTTTTGTTTCTATTCTATGCTTGCTAAAAATATTTTATAAACCCATGAATAACACTGTGAAGTTTGTAAATTAAGAAAAAAATACCAGAATGGATTTTAAGACTCGAAAGAACATTTATCACCAACTAGGTTTTCCTTCTGATACTTCCTCTGACAAGTCTAGTATCATTCACATAACATCTTGGGAAGAAACATGTATTTTTAGAATGAAATCTCATCTTTATTTAAAGACTTCAAAAGATGGAACCTACTACTTCCCTTATTCCAATAAGAATAAACTTGCCCAGTTTAAAAGTATTTGTTTCTATGCAGATTTTTTTGCTTTATTTCCCAGGCACTGGCTCTCACTGCACCATTGTCTGTGAAATAAAGGAGCCTGGAAGAAACTGGGATCAAGTAATGTCTTAACCTTCTCTTGGGTGAGCTTAAATTCCCTTACTGTGGGGCAGATTTCCAGACAAAATATATATGTACATATATATCCCTAACCCTTTCCAGTTTTCCCATATAAAATTCTTATTCTTTCCTGTGCATAGGAATTCTTACAGTGTATTTAACTACTTTTCCCATTCATCCCTGCCTTACCAAAGTTACATTGGACCAACGGCCAGAAGGCTATGAGTTCTCAACTTATGTTTTCCCCGATTGCTTCAATCTAATCTTTATACTATAAGGATTTAAAAACTGAATAAAATTTCATATTCTCTTGTCTCATTTCAGTTTAAAGCCATTACCCCTCATCCTTGTAAAAAGTCCCTCGTTACCTTTCCTGAAGGCTCCCTTCAAGTACTGGAAGGCCACTGTAAAGTTTCCCCAGAGCCTTCTTTTCTTCAGTATGAACAACCTCAACTTTCTCAGCCTGTCTTCGCAGGAGAGGTGCTCTAGCCCTCTGATCATCTTCACAGCCCTCCTCTGGGGCCCCTCCAACAGCTCCATGTCCTTCCTGTGTTGGGGACCTCAGAACAGCACTCCAGGTGGGGTCTCATGAGAGCAGAGTAAATGGGAAGAACCACCTCCCTTGACCTGCTGGTCACCCTTCTTTTGATGCAGCCCAGGATGCAGTTGGCTTTCTGAGCTGCAAGCAAACATTGCCAGCTCATGTTGAGCTTCTCATCAACCAATATCCCCAAGTCCTTTTCCTCCAGGCTGTTCTCAGTCCGTTCTCTGCACAGCCTGTATTTGTGCTTAGGATTGCCCCAACCCGGGTGCAGGACCTTGCACTTGGCCTTCCTGAACTTCGTGATATTGGCATGGGCCCACCTCACAAACCTGTCCAGGTTTGTTTCAGTCTGCTAAGTTTACTGTAGCACCAACACCTATACACCTAGGATCTTAAAAGTTTCACAGCACACAATAAGGAATGCTGCAGAGACCCCATAATCCTCAGACACAGAGCCAGAAAGGTGCAGGTGTATTATTGAGGCCCTCCTGACCTGAGCTCATTACCCAGGCTGAGAGGCAGGGCTGACAAACCTGAACCCCAGGCAAAGGAATGGATTGCTTCTGCATAGTGCAGCTTATCTGCAGTTGGGCACTGTGCAGCAGACACACACTGCTGCAAACCCATGCCTAGCTCTGCTCGCTCCAGCTTTCAAAGCCAACTGTCAAACAAAGCTGAAAGACTGCATGGAGATTACATTTCCATCTGTCAAAAGAAAGATGTTTGCCTGTGTTAAATGGCTTGCTCAAGAGGGAATGACCTTTCTCTTCCTCCTTCTTATGATACATATGTTAGCTTTGTCAGAGTCTGCTATGGACATCAGTCGTAACAGTCTCTTGGCAAGTGGTACAGCCAGAATGAGCATCCAATAAACAGCTTCAAGGATATATAAGTACTAATTTGTTTCAGTTTGCCAGTCAAGTCAGTGTTGGGACACCACTGACTCTGTGGTAATTCTATGGCTGCAGTGAAGAGCTTGTGTAGGCAAAAAGAAACCAATTGCATCCCTGTTGCAAGACTGGAAAATCTGAAAAAACAACATTGTAATTCTGAGAAAAAGGGTTTAATTATGCACTTGCACATCATACATCTAATGGCAGTAAAACTTAAAAAGAAATAAAAAAGGAAAAACAATGTAGGTTTGTTCAATATATTTTAAAATTACTAGCTTCCATTTTAATAAATTTCTTTTCTGTTGAATTTATTCTTTTATTTCTTATGGTTGGGACTCCCCATGCTGCACAGTATTATATTCAATATTTCTTTTGCAAATCCTACACATATGAAATAATGAAAAAAGACTGAAAATTAATTGTTCATGCTTTAAGAACACAGTTTGGTATGTATATGTACCTTGGGGTCCAACTTCTCAAATCCTGAAATAATGTCATTTTTGAGGTCTATATATAAATATGTGTTTAAGGAACTCCTTCCACTGAGAGCAATGGGACTAAGACTTGTATTTAAAGTTAAACCTGGACAATTAAATAAGGATTCTTTTGTGAATGACAGCCTAACACAGGTGAGTCCAATGACTAATAACTACTCTTGGCTTACAGTGTTGTCAATGTGAGAATTAAGCCCTTGGTCTGCATCATCCTGAACTCTGCAAAAAATAGCAACTGGATGTGCAGACCAAAAGCACAGAAGTGATCAATCAGAATGAATGAATTTCCTAAGCATTAATTTACTACACTGTACACTGAAGAGAAAAAGAAAAGGGACAAAGAAAGTGATTGCTACTTTCTTCTCCCCACCTTTCCATTAGCACTCAGTAGTGAAAAATGCCCATTTCTATCAGCTAATACAATCACAGCTGCCTTGCCTGCACAGTTCCCCAAGATAGACAGCACCATCCTTCACCCCTCATGGCACCTGCATTTATAGTCTGCAATACCTGCAAGTCTTTCAAGAGTACTCTTTTTAATGGTTCCCCCAAATGCACTGCTCTTAACCCCCCAAAAGGTTCATGCTTGAACTCTGAAGGTTTGTTTGGAAAGATGTATTTTTTATTTCAATAAATGTACATTCTGGAGACTTCCTGGATATTCATTTGGCCTGACAAGGAATGGAAACATAACACATGCCCACCAGCTTACTGGCAAAGAGAAGAGGCTCTGTCAAAACAGCATATTTATTTGGAATTAAGGATCTAATTTAAATCTCCTTCTTTGGCGACACTCATATCTTTGGCGTTTACATTTCCAATGTTTATACTACTGTCTTAAGAACAGTTAAGTAGAACCTTTATTTCCAAATAAAGTTTCATAACTTGGCAGGCTCATGCTCTCTTTATAAATATAAGAACTTTAAATCCTCTTCCATACAAACATGTGTAATATTTCCTACCAAAACTGTGTGACAGCCAAGAAGTTCCATTATTTTCAACCTATAAATCTGCACAAGACAGCATATCCAAAATAAAGCAACAGCCCGGGCATAATTACAAATATATATTTCCAGTAATGGTAAATAAATAAATACCCTCTAAGTACAAAACAGCAGCAGTTTGCCAGGAAAATTATATTGCATGTTGGAATGTCCCATGGGTTCACTGGAATACAGTTGCAGTGAAAAATACAGGAGACATGCTCCTCCTAAGAGTGTCCACAGTACTCTGCTGAGTTGGGAATTAGCAAAATGTGAGGAAAAGAAACACACTCCAAGTTGTACTCTTTGCTAATATGCACACAGCCTGGCAGGGAGAGGGCTGCCAGGGAGAGCTGTGCAGCTCCTTCTGTCAGCAAGCATCTGTGGGGATGGTATGAAGATGTCAACATTGATGTAGGCACCTTGCTTTCAGCTCCTGATGCCCTCAGTACACGGTGCCACATGAGCAGTCCTGCTGACTGCATAGGAAGTGATTGCAGAAGTGAATGGTACTCACCGAGGTTGACAGCAATGCTGTGTTAGCCCCGATTACTTAACTTTTTGGATAGGTCAGCAGCAAGAGATTAGGAGCAGGCCTGAGCATGGGTTTAAGTGTGCTGAACCCTGTGGCCTTCACCATTCTTAGCTCCCACTGGCTGTCAGCCTGGCTGCCACAGACATGCTGAGTGAGCAAACTGGGCTGCATGCACTCACATCACTCCTGACTCATCTGGCCATGAAGAAGCTGGGAGCATACTAAGGCACGCAGTGTTCTCACACCCCTCTGGAGTTTGTTTTGAGCCTGGTTGTGCTGGTGAACTCGAGTCTGAGACCAGATTTGGATGTTCTTAGAAAGACTTCAGTGGAAATAGTGCAAACAGGACTGAGACTGAGGCTAAGCATAATTTAAGACCACGCAAAGTTAAATCCCACTTACAGGTCTGGTACACTGTTAAAAGGAATTGGATTCTGATAAAAGTTTTGGGTAGCTGCAAGCTAGGCCTTGCAAGCCTGGTATCTTATCTGCCTCACTCTCGAAGCTGAATATCCAAAGTTTCTTTAGATATCTAGGTACTTGTAGCATGTGTGAGAGACAGTTTCCTTGAAAAGGCAATCAGAAAGCTTAGTGGTGAGTAGTAGCCCACCTACAGCTACTCAGAGGGAAAGGAGTGATCTTTGCTCCACATAGAAAAAATAATTCCCTGCTCTCGGGATCCAAAGCTCTGAATCTTTACCTTAAATCAGGAACCTGTGAAGAAACTGGGCACTTACAAACTCAGGCAAGAGGACAACATGGTTCTACCTCTTAAATGACATCTCAGCTACAAGAGCCCATTTTGCTCAGCCTGAATGCATTGAAGTTCCCATCCCCATTTCTCAGGAGTGTTCACCAAATATCTTGCAAAAGGTTAAGTTGGGAGGCCCTCTTCTGTCGAAATTAAGTATGCATGATTTACTGCACAGAAGGGCACACAGAGCAGCGCTCTAGGAACTACTGTTTAGGTTAGTCAGCTACAAGCCCTGAAATTTGCTGTCAGCTTATCACAGTGTTTCTTTCTGGGCTGGGTTTTTGTTGTTTTTTTTTCCTCCACGACTGCCTAAAGCAAACTTGAAAGCAGAAGCAGACTACTGAAAAAAATCAGCACTACCCAATGCTGTCTCCCTCTCCAGCAGCTGCAGGACAGCTCAGTTTTAACCCTAATCTTTTTCCCTGTCCTCTTTCTGCCATACAGCTGGGTTGTTAAAACAGTCCTTGATACTGCAGGTTTGCATCTCCTCCAGCTGAGAAGGGAATCAAAGCCACTTCCTGGCTCACTCTTCCAGCCAATGCATAAAATAAGGCTTGTCATTCAACTCCATTTGAAAAAAAAGACTACAAGTGTGTTAGAGGGAGTAGACAGCTGATACTGTCCATGTATTTTACAGGTATTCTCATCACACACCACAGATTAGGGCCCTCAAAACCTGCTCTGCTTAGAGTTTGGCTGCTGGCAAGGTTTAGGATGGAGCTGGAGAAGAAGGCTTCTGAAGTGGGATAGGTCAGCCCAGTGCACCACACTGACCTTCAGGCAGCAGAGAACAACACATACCGAGTTTTCTCCCAGGGTTAAATGGAGTTTCTAAACTGACACCATCTCAGTCCCGTTTTAGCTGTTTAAGTCTTTTATAGGATCTGATTCATCTTGCACAAAGAAGTCCAGACCTTTGCTTCACCAACACAATGTAGCCTACAACAGTTCCTGCACTGGTATATCCAGGCACAAGCCTGTAGAACCTTTACCCTTGCCTTAAGCAAACTAGGAAAAAAAAAGAAAATAAATTTGTTGAAAAATCCATTTCTGAGTTACCTAGCAAATATTTTTTATTCTCAGAGGTAAAGATTTAAACCAAAACACTCAGATTTGCTATCTTCTCTTTCTTACCTGGACTGAAATCAGTATTACATCCATCAGCAAGGTTAAAACAAGACATAGGAGAAGAATCACTTTTGACTGGCCAACAGGGAGACCCTTTCAAAACCCTCCAAACCTACAGTGCATGCATAAAATTAACTAGTGAGGTGTACAAGCTGCAACTGAAAGCATAAATAACTTAGGCAAGTCAGCGTGTTTAAGGTTGTTCTTTCCTACTTCCTAGAACAGCCATATCCAATGTTCTGTTTTTTTTTCCCTTTCTTCATTAGAGTATCTCCCAAAAGAATAACCCACCACAGAGATTAGATCACCTGAGAGACTCTATCTCTCTGCAAACCATCTTTAATTGGAATTATTTTAAAGACTGCAAATAGCTGCTTCTTCTACCTGTGATAAAAAGGAAATTTAAAAATACTTTACATGAAATAAAAGACCTTGGACTGTGCTAATTTATTGCACTAAACCTGAGGGAGTTACACCATTACTAACCTGAAGCTTTTGTACAAAACTGTTGTTCCTGGAAAGAACTCAGTGTTCAAAGTTTTATTTTATTTTATTTTTTAATCCTTCCTAGCTGAAAAGGAATTGGATAGGTTCCCCCTCCTCCCCCCCAATGTTGTAGAGAGAAGCTAGTTTTCCCCGAGACTTTGTGTCATGTTGTTACCATGTAAAAATTATAATATGACCAAACAAGTAAAAAAGCATATTTCTTCTAACAACATCAAGGTACTTAATGAGCATGAATTATGCCTTACAATATCTGTGTGAGGTTGCTATGATTGTACTGAACTGATAAGTAATCTGAAGTCAAGATAAACACAGTCAAACTGATGGGGCCAAAATCTCATACTGAATCTCTGTCAGGGCCCTGAGCACACTCTCTCCCTCCCAGGCATTTGGCTCCTTGGGCTAAGCCCCAGCCACAACACGCACCTGTCAGGCCTTGAAACACATGTGTAGAAAGAGCTGTCTGAGAAAATGCAGGAAGAAGCCTCACACTAGCTTGCTCCTTTTCTTGGGTGATGCATTTAAGTGGAGGCTTAGCCTTAGTCCCTGTTGTAGGTCCACTTGTGCTTGGTCTCAGATCACAGTCACAAAGTCAGATGGGTCAGGGTTGGAAGGCACCTCTGAAGACCATCTTGTCCAACAACTCCCCTGCTACAACAGGATCACCTGTGGTAGATCACACAAGAACATGTCCAGACAAGTTTTGACTGTCTCCAGAGGATATTCCATAGCCTCTCTGGGCAGCCTGTTCCAGTGACTCTGAACCTGATCCTGGTCTGGCAACTTGACTTTTAGGCTAGACCTCAGACTTGCCTCCTGTATACAGACCTCTTGGGTTCATACTGGACCCCAGCTGACCCTGCTTACCATCAAGGATGTGCTCCAGTCTTCCATCTAATGTCCTGTGGGATGGTGCCCTTGCTGCATCCTGGCAGTCACTAGCAGGGACAAGGGAATGAACCAAACATCTAATTTTAACTATTAGGCAACATGCTTTACAGACACATGTACACGCATGTCAACATAAACCACAAAGTTAGGCTTACAAAAATGGCATAGGAAACCACTAATCACATGATCATGATTTTAAAAGAAAAATCTATTGCCTTTCCAGAGCATTGGGTGCCTGAGAAACTCCTATATGGCAACAGGAGAAACAAATGTTTTAACAGGAGTAACATATGGCTTCTTACCACTACCAGTAAGAAATTTCAGTGTGCTTTGCCTCACCAGTTCAACAGGGCTATTATATCCTTTAGCTACTTATTAACCTAACTAGTAATGACAAAAAAAAAAATTAAAAAAAATCACACACCATGAGCCTCTTACTAATCTCAAATAATACCATAATAATAATAATAGCTAACCCCAAAAGGAATGCTTTTTAGTTGACTTTTCAGATTTAATGCTCAAACAACTAAGATGCATGTTTAATTAATGTATTTCAGGAAATTAGATAATTTTCTTTCATCATATTTGAGTTTCATTACTGATGGGAGCACTTGTAAGTATCAGAAATAGTTGGAGATATTTACAAGAAATTAATTTAATTAAAGAAATCAAAAGCAAATATTTAAAGCCATGCAAAATGTGCTTATACAGATGTTTACAAAATATAAATCATGGATAATGTGTCTGTGTGGTAAATGCAAATTATTCTAATTGCACAATGCCATCAAGCTATCTGAAGATTCAAATTTCTATTTAAAACATATGTATTCTTTAAATTATTTCACTATTAGCTCATTAAGCTCCAAATATAAACTCATATAAATAAATACACTCAGCATTTCAGCTTCCCACTCACGTCTCTCATCTTTCACATAGATCTAATATGCACAGTCCTTATTCTTACAAAAATGCATGCAATGAAGAAACACCCTGTGGGAAGTTACACTGATTTCAAGAAAAGTTCTCATTTTTGTATCTTATGAGACTTCTAAGAATATATAAGGGGAATATAGGGTCTGTATATAGACTATACGCAAGGTCAACATTAAACACAAGGAGTCACGACTGCTTTGAGCTCTGCTGTCCTGGTCTAGACTCCTCTCCCTCACAGATGCTCCACAGCAACTGTGCTTTGGAGAGACTCCTGAGTGTTGGATGAGCTCAGGAGAACAGCTGACGAGTGAGAGATTAATTTATATTCCTAATTCAAAATCTTGCTGGATTGCCCTCTTTGTCAGAGGCCAGCCTAGCCGAGGCAGCTACATTGCCTGTAGAAATATGTAAGACCCTTGCCAACCCTTTGACAAGTGCTTATCTGTTAGCAGGAGCAGTTTCAGTGAAGTCTGTTTTCAGAGCAAAGGGATCTGTGTGCCTAAGTGTTGAAGAGCTGAGATTTGAAACATTGTGCAACCAGAGGCTGGCAGTGTGACATTTCCAAATATCCTTCAGCACCTGATCATTAGCAAAGATCAGCAATATCCTGATATTGAGCAGCGCTGAGTTGTGTTTGGAGGGTCACATGATTTTTGGAGCACGGAGTGCTTTGACAAAGCCTATTTCGATGTGCAAAGTATGCTGCTGCAATACATTGCTGTTGTGCTGAGCAAACATCTTAGTCAACACTTCGCCCCACCCATCATCTACTACACAATCTGAAATACCTGCTGAGCAGCAGTACAACAAACATGATTAATTGTTAGTCAGCCAACAGTAACCACACAGCAGCATCTAGTACATTTATTTCCTGAGTCAAGTTGAGACAAATACCACAGAACTCAGCAACCCCAGTGTCGTAATTTTTGGTGAAAAGTGGTTGCTGTTTTATAGATAACAACCACAGCAGCGTTGCCTTCAACAGTGGCATCCTGTTTAACATCTTCATTAATGGTCTGGATGATGTGGCACAGTGTAATCTCAGCAAGTTTGAAGAGATGAGAAGGAGGAGTGGCTGGTGTGCCAGTAGGTTGTGCTGCCATCCAGAGGGATCTTGATGGTCTGGAGAAATGGTCTGACAGGAACCCCATTAAGTTAAACAAAGAGAAGTTCAAAGTTCTGTGTCTGTGGAGAAACAGGCCCATTCAACAGTATATGCTGGGGGCCACTCAGCTGGAAAGCAGCTTGGCAAAAGACCTGGTGGTCCTGGTGGACACAAAGTTAAATTTGAGCCAGCAATGTGCCCTTGATGCAAAGAAGATAAATGGTATCCTTGGCTACATTAGACAAAGTACTGCCAGCAGGTGATCCTTCCTCATTACTCAGCACTGGTGAATCCATTCCTGGAGTACAGCTAACAACAACTAGGGTCTCTGGAGAAGTCTCTGTCCATGACAAAATGACACAATGGAGCCACAGCTTCCATTCGTCTCTGGAGCAGGAGGAGAATAGTGACGTGTATCTTATACTATCTTGACTAGCAGCTAGAGAGCAATTTCTAAGAACTCCCTGAGGCACCTAGAATGAGTCTGCTGATGGCTGCCATGTAGATAAATAAATAAAGAGTTTCTCAGACCTCAGAACAGGTTGAGGGCTGCTGCAGGGCACAGTCATATCTGTTCTGCTTTCCTCAGCCTTCACTAGCATAAACTCTGATTTAAAAGACTTCCATGGCCCTGTTTGTGTCACTGCCAAATATTTATTTTTCTGTAATGAAGGTGTAATTTAATCTAGAATCACAGCATAATTTGTCAGGTGGGATCTTTGGAGGCCACCTGGTCTAAAGCATTTTCTTTGGTATCACAAAGAACAGGGATCCCACAGCTTCTCTGGGCAACCTGTTCTAGTGTTCGATCACCCTCACTGCAAAGAATACTTCCCTTGTATCTAGAAAAAAATTCCCCCTGCTACAACTTGCACCCATTGCCTCTCATTCATTCACTGTGTGCTGCCAGGAAGACTATGGGTCCATCTTCTCCATAGCTAATAATCAGGTTGTTGAAAAAAGCCAATTAATTACCCTGATGGCCTTCCCTTTTCTCAACCAAAGAAGCCCAACTCTCAGTTTCCGCATTATACAGGGAGTTATTGTGCTATTGCTTCCCTGAGTCAAATATGGCACAGGAGTGTATGTTTTCTACTCATTGCAGATATTAGTAATGTTTCATTAACCATACTTATTAATGATGCAAACCTGGATAAGTGGGACTCAACTGTCCGTGTATTTATTAGCCAGAGCACTCAAGGATTGCTACCTTGTTAATTCTGTGTAGTAGAGCAAGAACAACTTCTAAAGGTCCAACTCAGAATCTACTGAAATAAAAGTAAAAACTCAGTCTTGCCTTTAAGTCAAGCCTTTAAGTCAACTCCCCTTTTCAGACCTTTACATCTCTTTTCACAATGAAATAGAAAAAGAGGACTTTTCCTCACTCAAAGGTAACTTGGTATTTTTGAATAGGCACAAAAACCCTTGAAGAGTTACAGTGTTTTATGCATAAACAGAATTTAGAAACAAAGTAGGTTATTCCTTACATACAGAACAGATGTACTTTCATAATGTATTCTTAAGTCTTCAAATTCCTCTGTGGATTTCTAAGGACCACACAGAAGCAGATCCACTACATCATAATATTTTATTACACTATAGGATGCTAATACCCACATCAATCTTCCAAGTTGCCATTGTTTCATGAACATGCCACTCCTATTTCTTTTCTTTCATGCATTTCAAAATGACAGCAATAATTGCTGCCTCCATGCAGGTAAACTCCTGGGGTCCACCTCTAGAGCAAACAGCAGCATGGCAGGAATTACATCCTCCCTTCATCACACAGAAGGGACTCCCTCTCCAGCTACTTGGTGCATAAGTAACTAACTGCCTATCCTGTGTGCAAGCCAGTGCTGGCTGATCTGGCAGGATACTATCTGTTGGGCTGGAGTGGAAATGCAGAGCACTGCATTGTCCAGATGGCAACCAAGGGCTGCATGTCTATGAAACAGACACCTTTACTTTGGAGAATGGATGTGATGTTGAAGGCCACACTTGGGTACCTCTCTGATGGAGCAAGCCTACCGTGCTAGTCTTGACTCAAGACAAACTCCTTTGTTTTCAGCTGAAATTTGCTGGAGTGAACACTAACAAATATCTAAGGATTTGACTATTGCGTCTCATTTGCGTCCAGGAAGATGGTGATGCTAAGAATAATGAGAACCTTGTGATTAATGTCACATCTAAATTTACATAAAAGACAATGCTGCACTTCAGAAATTTCTCATGTTCTTAAGGGATTTGAGTAAGTGAAAAAAGAATCTGAAATGAGAGCAGGGTTTTGCCCAGGCTGCATTTATTTTTTTTTACTTTCACGAGTCCAAGGAACACTAAAATTGTACTTTTGTCATGACTCTCACAGAATAGTATCTGATTCTCATGTTTTGTTTTGTTTTGGCTGTTATGTGATTGGTTGGGTTTTGGGTGTTTTGTTTTTTTGCCTTTTTTTTTTTTTTTTTTCCCTATAACCATGACTTCTGCTATCTTGGGATTTTTGATGTGGGTGGATTAATATGATGGTGAGAAGTTGAATCAGTTCAATGAGAACTCTGCAAACTGCCAAACTAAACCATGAGCTCAGCAGGAAGTTAAGCGAACAGAAAACTCTCTCTTTTAAGTAGGACAACCTGGCAATTGTCCTATCATTCTTAAGCCCTGTCATCCAGAAGCACTCAGAGGTAACACCCAAATAGTTTTCAAGAGCTGCTATAGGCACAGTACACTGGAGATCCCCTAAACTACCTGGAGCTGCTGTACTCAAATGCAAATGCTGACATCCAGCTCTTCAGTATCCACTCAGAATAATGACTACTATCTTTGTTTGCCTGAAGATAAATAACACTCCTATTGATAGTCAAAGGCTCAGCTCTTCTAAGAAAATCAATTACACTCAAGATTTTCTGAAGTTTTATACACTGTCTGAGAAGGGTAGCAGAAAAATAATAAATCTTGAATGGTTTTACACTGATGTCATTATTTTTATGCTCATCTTCAAGCAGAGACTGACAAAGAATTTCTTCACCATTTAGGAAGATTTTTACCTACCATATAATGATTAAAAATAATTCAAAGCTTATATTTGAGTTAACAAAGGATATTCCTAGAAAAGGAATCCCAGTATTTTCTGAGAATAAACAGAATAAACAGCCAGATGTCATGATGCTTTCTCAGCCTCTTTGGTTTACAAGATGAGAACAGAATTCCCATCAGATTTGAGTTTGTTGGTTTTTTTTTCATTCATGTAGGCTGGAAATACAACGAGAACAACTTTTTAAATTATATCCAAACAAGGCCATATTTGACCCAAAACAAAACCACATAGTCACAAAACTAATCATATTTTCAAATGTCAAAAAAGAATTGTCTCTCATTTCCATTACATTTGGGATAAAGGCTTTAGCTTTTCTGGTCTTTCAGGAGAAAAGCATATACCTTTAATGCCGAAAAAAATACAGACAAAAGAAAACTAAATAATTCTTTATCATAAATACAGCTGATAATCTGTTAAAGTCTGTAGATGAGAAAAAAAAAAAAATTCCACATAACTGAATTCCTCATCCTTATTTCTAATACTTGTCAAGTAGACAAGTAGAAATACAGTATCAAGCCTCCTGAAACTCATTTGCAAAAAACAGATTGCAGGACTGGGCCTTTAGTTTTAAAACAGTCTAGCAGACATCCATAAATCCACAGGTCCTGATGGAATGCACTCGTGGGTGCTGAAGGACTTGGTGAAAGTCATTTTTAGGCCACTGTCCATCATCTTCAGTAAGTTGTGAAGAACAGGAGAGGTGCCTGAGGACTGGAGGAAAGCAAATGTCACTCCAGTCTTCAAAAAAGGTAAGAAGGAGGACCCAGGTAACTTTAGAGGCCAGCCTCACCTCCATCCCTGGAAAGGTGATGGAAAAACTTATCCTCGGCGCTGTCTCTTGGCATAGCAAAAATAGGAGGGTCATTAGGAGCAGTCAGCATAGTTTTACCAAGAGGAAGTCATCTTTAACCAACCTGGTATCCTTTTATGAGGACATAACAAGGTGGATAGATGATGGTAGAGCAGTGGATGTGGCTTACCTTGATTTCAGTAAAGCATTTGACTCAATCTGCCAAAGAATCCTTGCAGCTAAACTGAGGAAGTGTGGTCTGGATGATTGAGTAGTGAGGTGGATTGTGAACTGGTTGAAGGAAAGAAGTCAGAGAGCTGTGGTCAGTGTGATAGAGTCTAGATGGAGGCCTGTATCTAGTGGAGTCCCTCAGGGGTCGGTACTAGGACCAGTACTATTCAATATATTCACCAACAACCTGGATGAGGGAACACAGTGCACTGTCAGCATGTTTGCTGATAACACTAAACTGGGAGGAGTGGCTGACACACCAGAAGGCTGTGCTGCCATTCAGTGAGACCTAGACAGGCTGGAGAGTTGGGCGGGGAGAAATGTAACGAAATACAAGGGCAAGTGTAGAGTCTTGCATCTGGGCAGGAACAACCCCATGCACCAGTAGAGGTTGGGGACTGATCTGCTGGAGGGCAGTGTAGGAGAAAGGGACCTGGGAGTCCTGGTGGACAGAAGGATGACCATGCACCAGCAATGTGCCCTTGTAGCCAAGAAGGCCAATGGCATCTTGGGGTGTATTAGAAAGGGTGTGGTTAGTAGGTCAAGAGAGGTTGTCCTCCCTCTCTACTCTGCCCTGGTGAGGCCGCATCTGCAGTATTGTGTACAGTTCTGGGTCCTTCAGTTCAAAAAGGACAGGGAACTGGTTGAAAGAATTCAGTGCAGAGCCACAAAGATGATAAAGGGAGTGGAACATCTCCCTTATAAGGAAAGGCTGAGGGAGCTGGGTCTCTTTAGCTTGGAGGAGACTGAGGGGTGACCTCATAAAAAAAGGTGAGTGTCTGAAGGATGGAGCCAGGCTTTTCTCAGTGATGTCCAATGACAGGACAAGGGGCAACGGGTGCAACCTGGCACATAAGAGGTTCCACATAAACATAAGGAAAAACTTTTTCACTGTGAGGGTGACAGAGCACTGGAACAGGCTGCCCATAAAGGTTGTGGAGTCTCCTTCTCTGGAGACATTCACAACCCGCTTGGACACATTCCTGTGTGGGGCTCCTGCTCTGGCAGGGGGGTTGAACTAGATGATCTTTTGAGGTCCTTTCCAACCTCTAACATTCTGTGATTCTGTGATATGATAAAATATCTTTTATTCAAATGGGTGGTTAATTTGGATCTCACTGAAATAGCACACTCCTTAGATTAAGGACTTGGAGTCCAGGCCAGAAGGATTAACAGTTTCCATTAAAAAAAAAAAAAAAAGGCAACAGATGCAAAATTTGGAATAGCACTGCAAGGTAGAAATTTCTGAGCCTCAGCAAAACCTATATAATTTCTAGAGTTTTGTCTGAGCAAGGATTCAGGTCTAAATGTCTGAATGCTCTTCATTTCATTATAAACGCCTTTACAATTCTTTAAGTGATTTAAAAAGATATGAATGATAAAAAGAGAGAGAGAAGATTATGTTCTGCAGTATCTTGAAGAAGTACAGGAGTCACAAAGCAGGATGGCAAAAAGAAATTTTCTACTCTTAAAATTAATATCAGTTGGTTTTTCTGGAGGCAATCCCCTGTGGATCCTTAATTCCTATCTTTTCTGACAATTTTTTAAAAAGCTGGAGTAAAGGGTTGCTTCAAGTTCCTCAGAGTTTGAACCACAAAACAACACAGCCAGATTGTTAAGAGACACCTCATTTACTCCATTTACAATCTGTGCATCCATCCCTTCTGTTAGCACAATTTGTCAGAAGCATTTACAATACTGTTTGAAAAGTCTTACTGTTCTCTATGTCGGCACAAGCTGCTTCCCTCCCACGTTTCTGTGGTAACTTCACCTCTGTACACACAGGAAAAGTCACATTCTCACATTATTTGCTGTACTTTCAGCTAGTATCTGAACACACTTCACTCACTGGCTAGAAACATCAAGGAGAGAGTCAGTATCAGATCATCAGCCAGATCTCCACAGGTCATGATGTCTCTACCATTGACATTGTGCCTTCAAGCACCAGCAAATCTGGAGGGCGGCATCACAGCCAGCACCAGACACCCTATGGCAGGTTCTCTCATTTCCACAGATGTGAAGCTGGGAGGTTACTTGGCTACAGTTCTTTCAGTACTACATTTATAGTTTTTTATCTCCAGAAGAGTGATTCACAGTGTAGACAACACTGATGGCCAGTCATATCAGTCATTTCCTTGCAGGAAGTAACCTACTTGGAGAATCAAGGGCCAAAGGCAAATCTAGCCAGTCCCCAAGTGTTAGGAGATGTCCATCTTAGATATCATCAATGTCAGTACACATAATGACAAATTATTAGCTGAAAAAAACCCTAACATAATTGCTATCTTATTCAATTTTTCCCTTTAATGTTTATATTTTATAATAACAAAGCATATTCTGCATATTGTAATACAGATTAAATTTTCAACCTGCCATGCAGTTACTATCCTTCCCTTGGATAATGAGACTCTTCAGTACCAAGGCTTTAGTGTGCCATCTGGTGGATTTTCAGCATTTGGTACATTTTGTTTACCTACAAACTCAGTGATACAGAGATGCCCGATGTACTAACAGGAGTATCTACTTCTTTGGCCAGTATCTTAGTTACAGAAAAAACAGCACTCACCTCACCATCCCGTATTTGCTCAAATTAGATTTTTGCCTGAGAGTAAGAATTCCTCTCACGTTTCCAGCAAATGAGTTTTTACTACTGTACCTATTGCAACTTTAGCTAATCCATTCACAGATTTTATATGTACTTGAATGGTGGCTCTCTCAAAAAAACTTCCACAAAACTAGCATAACAGAACTCCATATTGAGGGCCACAAGTTGAGACCCTCAATGATATTTAAGTGCTTAATTCTCACCAACCAAACATGCTAGGATTAGTCTCTTGTTTGGGATGAGGGTCAAACTTATTAGCATGCAACTTCAAACAAATCTGTGAGTTTGAGCAGTGATTCTTCATTCTAAGCAAAAAGAGCTATTAAAAATACTGTAGGTTTTTATGATACATGGAAAATGTGAAGACAGTGAAAATATTTTAAACAAAAAATTCTGAGCATGAGTTTTCTACTGTATGCACCCTTTCTTTGTAACTGTGAGGCATATCTTAATTTCTCTGTTTTATAGAGTACGAGTTGTGTCATGAGGAACCTGAGTTGGATTCCATTTCAAAACACATTGAGTCCTTTCAGCACATGGTCCTAAGAGAGAGTGTACTTTCTACTCCAGCACAGTGTCATACACACTCCTCCACTCGGCACAAGATGCAGTACATTCTAGTGCAGCTAAGACTTCCAGGATTTGAAGTCTGGATAGAGGCTGCCCTCTGAATGAATGAGCTGCAGCTGCCACAAAAGAGCATGAGTGTGCAGTTGGACAACATTTCTACCCAACATATGATGTCAATTCAGAAACCTGGATTCAAGATGGCAATGACTGTATGGGAATAAAAGAAAAGACCAGCTGAGAGGAGATGGATATGTGGCTGTGAATGAGTTTACTGGAGTCTGGACTTATTTCCATAAAGAGAAAACAAGACAAACACAGATAAAACAGAAAGGAACAGAACAGCAGTGATTGAAAATGCAGCCTTTGTTTTTGGTCCCGATTGTTACTGGCAACCTGACCACTAGAGAAAAACAGGCTCAGCACAGTTTTATCCACCACTGCGAGACTTGGCAAACACAGCTGCTCTGTGCTGTTCTGGACATTGATTTTAGCTGCCTTTTTGGACACAGGCTCGCTGCAGTACTGCTAGAAGGTCAGCAGACTGTTTTTAAACTGAAAGCTAACATCGAGAAGGGAAAAGAAGATAAACAACTATAGAAGAAGACAACAAATGAATGTGAGGATATCAGGATTTAAGTGTCGGTGTTCCGGTGGTTTTCATAACTGAACTGTGACGAGGGGGGATGGCAGTTGGATTGAGATTCCTCTCTTTGGTCAGGGCATCTTTTACAATCACGTAATGAAAGCACAAGCCATATGATGGGTCTAAAGTCTCTAGGAAACTGCAAGACAACACTGCTTTTGGTCCAGATATGCTATATTGCATCATCAGCAGTGTGACCTGACAGGTGTGGATTTGCAGAAAGTAACAGCTGGTCCTGGGACCAGGTATCTACACCATAAGAGTATCAAGAGGCTCTTTTTATTTATTTCTGGCCTGACTCCATAGATTTAACAACCATTAGGGTTTAAAGTTCATCCTCCAGACTGCTTTAGCCTAAAGGAAATCTGAAGGTCCCAAAAGCACTTTGCAATGAAAACCAAAGCACAGTAGCATGGATAAATGGAGATTCAATTAGAAAGTGCAGACCTGATCTTAACTAAAATACCTACACATGACCACAACACCATCTGCCTTGGGGAGCAACTCTTGGCTTCCAGGCCAAGTGGTAGCTTGGCTGCTGAAACAACTCTCCTTAAAGAACACCAGACTTGTTCACACAGTTTAGGGTTTAGCCCAGCCCTCTGTAGGCCTCCTACAGTATATCTAGGCCTGAAAATTTCATTATTTTGTTGTAGGTTTTCAGTTTTGAGTGCCTCAAATAAAGCAAAATATTTTTTGCAGCCTGCCAGAATGAGAATTCCTCCAGGCTGCCAGAAAGTGCCTGTGCTGTGTGCTCTGGGGCACAGCATGCAGGAGCGAGGAGTTTTCTGGGGACAGAAACCCATGGGCATAACCCCCTGGTTGCTGCAGGAGTAAAGGGAGGGAGCCCTTCTGGCACCATCTTGTCCAACCTGCCTACAGGGAAAAAGACAAAAGTCCAGATTTTTGTTCATGCTGCTTTCCATCTTATTTGGAGTTTTTCTTTAAGCAGCAGAATTAGGTTTTTATTATCTTGGATAAAGTTCATTGTAGCCCGTAGCACATTATATATATTCTCACTGCAAACTAAATCCACTCATAAATAAGAGTTACAAAATATGTATTTCATTCAGGAATAAAAGTGGATGCAATTACTATATAAGGTCTTTAACCGAGATTGAAAGCACATTGCAAGGATTAAATATGATCTGAATAGATGAAATAAAAAATAACGGTATTTCTTCCATAAAGCTGAGAGTGTATAACACAATTTCAACAGACATTAAATATCTTTGAGGATTAAAGCCACCAGAGAATACAGATTACAGTAGTTCAAGACATTTTCAGTTTTGCAAGCTCAGTCTGACATTTGAAAGCCAGTTCTTTCACACTAATCCAACTTTACTTGCATTAAAATACTGCAAATTATACCATTTGTTTTACTTGTGAAAAATAACAATGTCCTGTCTTCACAGTACATTCAAAGAAAACCTTTTAGTAATGTACTATTTGGGTAGTTTCAAGGGCTTTTGCATTACTTAACATTTTCTTGGGAGTTCAAGGATTTCTGGTATCTGAAATAAAGCATGTTTTTATAGAACAGCATTTTGAAGGTCCCCAGAGCATATAAAGGAATTTTAACACCTTTAATGAAACTGATGGAACAAAAATTTATAACTCCCCATGTGGATTCAATAACTTTGAAAGTGTCCATTTATTAAAACAAGTTAAGGTGATACAAATTAGATTTAAAGCAAAGCAAGAAAACCTTTCTCAAGGTTTTGCAGCAGCTCAGTTAAATCAGTTTAAAATAAAATCTTAAGGCAATACTGTCCATCTTTGTGCTCACATGAAGTCTGAGTGTTCTGGACAACGTCTTTACTAACCAGCCACAAGTTCTACTGGCTACAAGATGGCAACCTTTTTTTTTTTTTTTTTTTTTTAACCACTTTTGGGTTTTTTTGCTATTACTGTGGCTCACTTCATAGGTCATTTGCAATGTACAGTTCACTGGCAGCCCTTTGTGTGCATTTCATAATTTTATCTTTCGTCTTCAGCTAACTCCTAACATTTGCTTAATGGTGTTACAAAATTTCTCCTTACGTGCACAAATTAGTCTCAGATCCTAGCAACAGAAAACGAATCCTATATTCTTAACGTTGCCATACATGAAGAACACCACTGAAGTAACTTGACGTTGTAACCTCGTCTTTTGACTAAATTACCCAATGCTCAATTTAAATTCGCAACAACATCGTAACACAGCGCTTTGGCTAAACTACCAAATGTTTGATTTAGGTTCGTAGGGCAACTAGGTGTGCGAGAGGGGTCACTCCACCAAAAATCAGTTGAAAGGCAAAAATAAATAACCGCAGAATAGAATAATAAATGGTTTGGGTTGAAAGAGGCCTTTAAAAGCCGACCAGTCCAACACGCCTGCAGTGAGCGGGGCCATCTTCAACCAGATCGGGGGGCTCAGAGCCCGATCTATCCGCGAGTGCTTCCAGGGATGGGCTTCCTACCCCCGCTCTGGGCACCTGTTCTGCTGGTTCACCACCTGCTCTGTAAAAAAAGGTGAGCTCTTCCAAGCGCTCAGTCTGCATCCTCTCTATTTCCGTCTTAAACCGCCACCCCTCGTGCCATGGCCGCAGGCCCTGCCGGAAGGTTTGTCCTCACCGCGCCTCTTACGGAGCTACCACCTGCAGGGAACGCCACGGCGGACGGAGCCACCCGCCCTCCCTAGAAGCGACCCTGGCCCCCCTGCCCCGGGCGGCAGCAGCGCCGGGAGGAGGGCCCCGCAGCCACCCGGGGCCCGCGATCCCGGGCAGCCACCGCGCCCAGCTGCCCACACGGACGGACCCCGGCGCGGCTCCTCCGCGCCCGCCCCGCAGCGCCCGCCCCGCAGCGCCCGCCCCGCAGCGCCCGCCCCGCAGCGCCCGCCCCGCAGCGCCCGCCCCGCAGCGCCGCCCGGACGTGCGTCACTCCCCGCCGCCCAGGCCCCGCCGTCCCGCGCCCCAGCGGGAGGCGCGTGACGCCATCCCGGCGCGCCGCGCGGCCCCGCCGTGCCCGCAGCATGGCCGTGGCGCGGGAGCCGCCGCCGCCCGCCGCCGCCATCCCCTCCTTCGCGGCGGCCCGCGGGCTGGTGGGCGGCCGGTACTCCTGCCTGGTGGCGGCGCCGCACCGCCGGCACGTGGCGCTGCCGCCGCGCTACCTGGGCCGCAAGCGCAGCGGCATCCGCGCGCAGCTGGACGCGGAGCTCCTGCGCTACTCGGAAAGGTGCGGGCGGGGGGGCTGGGGTGCGGCCTGGCGCCCAGCGCCGCCGGGGCCCGCGTTAGGGCCGGGGGCAGCGGCTTCCGCCGCGGGGGCGGGCGTGTCCGGCCTGGCAGCTCCCGGTGACCCGCCCGTCCCCGCCGCCCCTCTCGTTTTCCAGCCTCCAGGGTGTGCCCGTGGCTTACGACAACATCAAGGTGGTGGGTGAGCTCGGGGACATTTACGACGACCAAGGGTTCATCCACCTGAACATCGAGGCGGACTTTGTCATCTTCAGCCCCAAGAAAGGGAAAAAACTGGTGGTATGTAAGCGCGCTGGCATCTCCCGGGACGCTTGCTTTATTAAGTAATCAAAGCTTGGCTTATCTGCGTCACCAACACAGGTCTGGGACTTCGGTGGAATTATATTTAGTACAAGTCGTTTATGAGCAGTTGGTCGTAGTAGTTTTTATTTTTAGTTGTCTGTAGTGTCTGTCCTTGTATTTGTTAAAGTTACATATCTAACATTCATATATTGAAATATTGTACACTAAGTTTTATGTATTATCAAATACTATGTCATAAGTTTGTATACAATATTTATATATTGACAGCAGTACTTCTTTCGGAAGAGCAGATAATTCTCAGACAGGTGTATTTGTTCTTTCTTAATAGTGACAGGGATGTTGAGGATGTTCTCGTGAGTATATTGCCTTCAAGTTCAAGAGTAGTGCATCCAGCTGAAGCCTGCATTTCAGCGACAGGACATGGGTGGCTCACAGAACAGCTGTAAGCTCGGTTACACCCTTGCGTCAGCACTTGTGGGAAAAATAAGTCGAGAGTTGGCTTACATTCCTTGTTGTGCCATAACTTTCTGTGTATTTCTAAGTGGGATTGAGAGATTACTGTGAGGAAGAGAATGGAAGAGCTCCCAGTGTCTTTCATTTATCCAAGGGGAATGCAAAGGTGAACAACTTTTGACATGCAGGTGTATCAGAAACCCACTGGATGGAGTATTTTAAAGCTTTTTATGTTTACTCTGTATCTTGTATCTTTAGCTCCTTAGTGCTATGCCAGCATGAAGGCTGTTTTAGTCAAGGAAATCAGACTTAAAATTGCTTTCAAGCAAAGTTGATGGCTGTGGTGTGAGGAAAGAAGTACCTGATCTATTTAGGTACTCCCTGTGGCAAAATCCCATGCTTTGCCTTTCTCTTGAAGATACGGGTTCAGTACTATTTTGGGAGGCATTGTATGAAGAGTATATAGGAATATCTTTGATGTTAGTGAAGAAGTGTTAGCTTATTTGCAAGATGCACTGACTTTGTGACTTGTGCCTATAAAAGCTTGTAGAAAAGTTGCCATGTGGGAAACTAAAAAGAGTTGATCCTTACTATAGCTTCATACAGCGTCCTTTTCTATTTTAGGGTGTCATTAATAAAGTGGCCCCTAGTCATATTGGCTGCCTGATACATGGATGCTTCAATGCTTCTATCCCTAAACCTGAACAAATGTCGATTGTACAGTGGCAAGAGCTGGGGTTAAAAATAGGGGATGAGCTGAAATTTCAAGTACTGCACTTGGATTCTGATGCAGCTGGAGTGTTCTTCATTCGAGGAGGACTCACAAAAAGCAGGTATTGTGCCACGCAGGAGACTGTTTCGATGGATCTGTAACAAGCTAAATTATTTAACATCTTAATCTTTAAACTTTCTAGTTTATATGCAAGATTATAGGAGAAAATGCATCACCTTCCTCCTTTCACTTAGGTCTCTGTAAAATTTTAGAGCAGCTTGCTAAAAATCTTAATAGTGTTATCTTTAAAAGAGTTCACTCGGATGGTCTTTGAAAAGGTTATTTGCTGAGCAATTTTTTTTCTATCAACAAGGTTATTTTTTAAATTAAACATAGAATATGACTACTACTGACAAAATGACAACCCATCTCTGGTGGGGTTTTGGGGTTGTTTTTTTGTTTTGTTTTTTATTTTTTTAAATCTGGAGGGTTGCTCTGGACTGTTTTAGTAGACTTGGAAAGAAACTTTACAATTTTGTTCTCGTTATGTCTGGGGGTATCTCATCTCCCATGGTTTTAGCTATGTTCTTTCCATATTTGTCTTCCTAGACACTTTCTCCAGTGCTCTCAATTGTGAGGTACATGCTGGGTTTTTGAATTTTGGTTTGGGTTTGTGTTTTTTTTTTCTTCTGGCATCACTTTTGTTTTAACTGTATTGACCTCAGCAAGGCAATTCCTTGGTAAAATCAGCAGTGTCTCTATGTATGGTTGGACAGGTCATTGTCTGCACATGCTTGTGAGTAACTTTATTTTAAAAGTTTGCTACACAGTGTATAATTATGAATTAGTGGACAAAGGAGTAGAAGAGAAGAGGAAATATCAAAATGGCATGTACAACATTTTTGTGAAGAAATTGAGGCTAAGGTTTGAAAGAGAATATTGATTCTGTAGGGAGAAGGAAGCTAGTCAGGTAATAGAAATTAAGCTCAAAGTATTAAATTGGCTTATGATTCTCTGTAACTAGAGTATTATGTTCTCCACATGTACTTGGCAAATGTTTAGTTTTTTTCTATGTGTAAATACTGTGTTTTAGCAAATTTTGGTATTTCAGTGTGAGGTACCCTCAGATGTTTTACTTCAGCTTATTTTATATATTTCTTTACAGCATGAAGCCCAAACAATCTGAGACCATCACTGACAATACAAATGGAGATGAAAGTCAACATTTTGACCATCAGGAAAACGGCTTGAATGACTGTGGGGGAGATAATGTCACAGAGGAGCCTCTATGTGAGATGGATAACAGTGGGGGGCAAAATACAGAAGAGCAAAGTGCTGATGCTGTGAATGGAGTATCTGATGAGAAGAAGAAGAAGAAGAAGAAAAAGAAAAAACATAAGCAGGAAGAACAGGAACATGTATTGCCTACTAGTGACTCCAGTGGTTACCAAAGTGACCACAAAAAGTCAAAGAAAAAGAAAAGAACGCATTGTGAAGTTGAAGAAAGTGAATTATCTCAGCTGTCACAAGAACCCAAAGCTAAAAAGAAAAGGGACTAAAGTCTGAAGTGCCTTTCTTGAAATAAGATGTGGACGTTTTTGATAAGCTCCCAATAAAATCCTGTTTTAAAAATGTATATATATATTTCTTTACTGAACAATCTCCTTTGCTACCTGGGATGATGTTTGTGTGCATATGTGCCCCAACAGCTTTAAAGGCAGGAATTTTTGAAGAAGTGATAGAAGAAACAGGATAGAGGCAGTGTCTGCCTGGTTTTTTTTACTAGAAAACAAGGCATAGAAGAATAGTGAAACATTACTACAGGAACACATACATCACCTCTATGTCTGCTTCCTGGTTCCATACATTAACCAGTAGCTAGTTCTGGTCTTTGTTACTCTTAATTTCATCTTTGCTGCTCAGTGTCTTGATTTTGAATGAGTAGATAAGGCTTACCTTTGGGGTTCTGGGAAATACACCTGAATTCCCAGAGGCTGAGAAGATTTTTATTTTTTTTTTTAATTGTGGTAATGCCTGTGAATGAACCTCTGCAGCCTGGCTTAAAGGTTAAGCAAACTCGGGAGTGTCTTGGATCTTTTAGAATGCCTTTGGCAGTACTCTAGGAGAAACAGTATGATCAGTTGATTCAGAGCAAAGGGGAAAGACACAAGGAGATTAATGTATTTTAGTGTAATGAAGTACCACTTACTGGTTAGAATACCACTGAGATGCAAACTGGTAAAACTGTTGTTAATGGGACATACCTGAGAAAGTTCGTGTTCATGTATCAAGGTCATTGATTTCACAGTTTTCTTTAAAAAATATTAAAGAGCAACTCCAACTTTTTGTGGTAGTTGTAACTTTCAAACACTGCTTTCTAGAATAGCAGGTACCTACTGTATTTTCTGAACTGTTGGAATTAATATTACTAGAAAGTTACGACAATGGGCTAACAACAGTCAAGCATTAACAAATGTGCCTTTATTAAGAACTGGTTTTCCTGGTTTTCATGTATTATAATTTTCAAATATAAGTACTTTTGGTTACACCTCTTTTTTATTGTGAGGGGTTCTAGGGAGAGCTGTAATCTGGCATTGATTGCCTAATTCTTTAACTTGAGGTAGGACTCATTATTTCTGTATTGATTTCTCTATTATGAGAAGACATCAGCTCTTCTGAAGCCTTGTAAGTAAATAGCATGTGTGGAAACCTGCTGTTTGTTTATTTTCTAGGTGCTCTCAGACAAAACATGTTGCTATAGTGATTATTCTGATACTATTATCTCACTTTACTAGATTTGTATACAGTGCCTAATAATATGCATTCCCATTGAATGTGTTCTAGATTTAAAGTGTGACAGTACTTGTTTTAGGGCTTGCTTTATGCTGTGTTAATGTATTTTATAAGTCTTTAAAATTCCAAATTTACCAAGACAAATCTTAAGTTTTTATCTTCCAGTCTTGATGACATGGCAGTACTGCATCAATGTTTTAAAGTTACTGTAACACCATAAAGAACCAAGTTAAGGCTTTTTGGAGCCATATAAGGTGAGCTTGAATAGATGTTTAATGAAAGCAGAAACATCAGTACTATCCTCTTGTTCTTTGGCATCTCGAAATGAGATTCTGATGTGTAGATCAGTCCTGAGATGAATGTGAATTATCCCTGTTGTGAGACAACGCTGACACTCAAAACTGTGTGTGGTGTCATGGATGCTGTCTGGACTGTCCATTCTTCCTGAGCACCTGAGAAGTTGGATCAAGTGTTGGCAGTGCATGTGTTACAGCGTGCTACAAGGTCGACTTGAGGGCAGTATTCTGATGTGTTAGGTGTTGCAGAGAATAAAGCAAAAAAGTCCCACTGTAATGTACTCAAAACTGCACAAGATGGGCTGAACGTTGGGCCATAATTTACAGACAGAAAGGATCTGTTAGCTTCCCCCCCTATTTATTTTTTTTAATGGATTCTTTTGGAGGAAAGAAGTTAGGTAGGTATGGGGGATATATCACAGAGGAGGATGGGAAGTGCAAATATTTTTTGTTGATGCCTTTGGGAAGAGAAGAATAGAAGCAACTGCTGTTGCAGATGAATTGAAGACTAAGAGAGTCGTATGACTTCATCTGTTAATCCTTAATAATTATTACAGCTCACTTTCCCTTTTAGGGAAGGGAAACACATCTCCAGCAGACCCACTGTAGGTCACTGCAGCATGAGCTGAGCCCCACTGGTTCACAGAATGAGCTTGTAGCACCAAGGGTTTGTCTTGCTCTGCTCCAGGTTTTCATCAGCTTTATTGGCTTACAACAGATGAGTGCAATTAAAAAAATAAATTAAATGCAGAAGCTGGCATTTCATTATTGCTGAACAAGTTGTTGCTCCAGTGTTGCAAAATGCTGTAGCTTTAAGTTAAATTCTTGCTAGGTTGGTATGCAAATAGCAACTGTGCTACAAAATAAAATGTAGATTACTCTGCTTCACAACTGTGCAAAGCAGTTGACTGTTTTCTGCTGGTTTTTGTTTTTGGAAAGGAAAAAGTGAAGAAAAGACTTAAAAAAAGAAAAAGTGCTTTTCACAGTTGGAGCCAGTATTGGCAGGCCCACAGCTGCACTGTTGATATTGCTGCAGACACTGTTTCGGCACTAGCTTAATAAGGCAAGAGAGCTTGGATTTTCTAAAGTGAATTGTCTCTCCATGATATTAATCAGCTCTCTGTGTTTTTTTTTTTTCCCCTTAAAAAAATTTATTTTCCAGTGCTTGAAATCAACAAAGGAAAGAAACTGACACTTTCCATGGAAGTTTCTCTGAAGTTTGATAATTACAAATGTTTAGTTTTCTACATACATATCAAGATTGTATTGAATATTGAGTTGAGCAGAGGGGTTTTTTTGTGTTTAGAGAACAAATGTTTTTAAAGGTTCCAGTGAGGCCAGGTGACTTCATAGTTATTTGCATGGCCCTTCTGTATCTTTTTTTCAGAGGGCATTCTAGTACAACTCACTTCTGTTACATAGCAAAGAGAGGATTAGAAAGTAAATTGTGTTTTTAACTATACGGATAGTTACACCGAGGTAACTATCAGGTGATCTAGAGAAAACGTACGGTGTTTTTTTTCCTGTTTCAGTGTAAGTTGGCAACAAAGCCAATATTCACTTCTATCTGTGGTTGATAATCTTTTGTCTGTATTACGAAAAATGTTGTTCCGACTTAACCAGCTATAATAAGTTTCTAAAGCAGAGACTGTTTTTTCATAGTATTATAAATATTTTGATTCTGCTAACATGTTTCTCAGTGTATTGCATGCCTTTGGCAGAAGAGCAAGCACTCATAGAAGAACGTATTTTTAGCTCTCTCTAAAACAATTGTTTTGTACTCTGAAGCTTGCAATGGTCTGCGGTGTTAACTTTTGCTTTTTGTCTTTTCCTTGCTTCTCTTAGAAACAAATTCTTTGCTTTTGACTTGGCAGTTTTCTGCTTCTTAAAATAGCCAGCCTAAACAGCCCAGTGGATGAGCCCTAGGGAAAGGATTTTTTTAAAGAGCCTAAGTAACCTAGCTGCCTTTTGGAAAACATGAGTTTTGATCAAATCTGCTTCTAGATAAACAGTTTGCCTTTGGAAGCATCCCAACCTTAGGTAGTACTCAGACAGCAGAGCCTTGCTGTAAAAAGCATGGAGGTACATCAATACCCACAGCTGTTGGAGTTGTCTTTTTTACCATATACCTATAAAGAAGTGTGATCTGATGCTCTCAGGATTATTAGGGTTGCCTATGAAAGGCCTGAAACAGTTTCATTCTAATAAGGCATATATTTTTCTTACCATAGTGTTGATCCTGCTCTGCTATTTAGCTTTCAGAAATCAGGTAATTTGAATAAAGCCTGAAGGACTTAAGTAGACTTAGTCTGTTTATAGGAAGAAGATACTTTGTCTTCTGGATTCATATGAACAAAAATTAGACTGAAAGCCAAGCTTCACCAACATTGCCAGTAGGTAAGTTTTTAACAGGCACAAATAATGGTTTTTGTATCTTCCATCATGACTTTATATACAAGTCAGAACTGAAACAAATTCAGCTCTAAGTCTTGTAGCAAGCCATTCAATTGACCTGATGTTAAGCATTTAAGAGCAATTGCAACCAGACAATGGATTCAAGTTCCCCTATAGCAAACTGTCCCAAGTAAAGAAGGGTAAGAAAGAATGAGTTTTAGTTTTCCTATTTTACCTATCCTTAAGAACTTTTAAAGGACCCCTGCTCCAAGATGTTGAGTGAATAGATTATCTCCTTCCATCTCCCGAACTAGTATGCCTGTAGTGTATTGTCGCTGCTGGAACATACCTATTTCGACCAGAGATGGTTCAACTTGACAGAGCTCTTTGAGAAATCTGTCTACAGAAATAGCTATAATGAGCCATCTGTACAGAAGGTGAGTGCATAGCAAAGAAACCTTATGAATAGAGGAAGGAGTTTTGGTACGAAACTCATTATCAGTATTTTCCTCTTCTATGGATTATCTTAGTGTATTTCATATCCCTTGAAGGTTGAGTGGTAACTTTTGGTGTCTGAGTGCAGGTGCCAAGATACTACTGACTTCCTGCTCTGTGCTCCTTCCTTTATGTTTTCTTTTACTGATGTCATTTATTGTGTGGGGGCTTCTCTAGGAATGTTCATTCTTACTACACCAGAAACATGAGCCCTCATTTGAGGACAGGATATCATTGTGCTGCACAAAATGATTGAGGAGATGAAGAAGCTCTGTTAAGAGCCATTCTGTCAGTCACTGTGTTTAGAAGCTTCACATTAGGGATCCACTAGAAGATTGAACACTGAAAGCAGCAGATTTTTCTCAAATACCTTGACTGAGTGGCAATTAAGGTTACGTTCAGAAAGAGTATTACAGTTTTATCTGCAAAGCCATGATCAGTAGGCATGGCCTCATTGGTAGGTAGATGCACAGCACACACACTTTCTGCTGAAGGCATGGGAGCACAGCAATTGGTGGAATGCAGGCTCTGCAAGTACAGTCCCAGATTTGACTAAAAGCATTTTGTCAAAACTAATGTGGAATAACTCCCACTCATTCATGAAACAAGCTGAAGCCACAGCTGTCTTGTTTTCAAGGAGAGTTGGACTGGGCTACAGTTGGCCTTGATAAAGTCAACTATTTCAACTTTTTTGTTACTGTGTAGGAAGACACAGTCTATGCTTTTCTCATAATAGAAGTGCTAGTGTATGGGTAAACTGAAAATTCTGTATGGACCAATCAATCCAACATTAAAAAGCTGAACTAAAAAGAAAGGCAAATTTATGTTGCATCTGTAACCTTTAATATCAACATCAGAAGTAGAGGCATAGTCTAGGAACACTTAAATTTTTCATCAGCTCCTTTTTTGTTTCAGATAACAAACCAGTGACATCTGACCCTTTTTCAGGACAATGCCAGTTTATTACACTCATTCTTGAAGACTCATCCTTTCTCCAGAGATTTGGTCAGCTCTCCATGGACTCAAAGATGACCAGTTTTTTGAAATGCTTCCCTAGAAGGATAGCTATTTGTTTCCCTACTGGAGAAACAAACAAACAAACCAACAACAACAACCAAACAAAAAAACAACCCACAAATAAAAAAACCTCCACCCTAAACCCACAAACCAAACAGAAAGTGCACAGATGGTGCAGGTGTTTGTAGTTTTTTCATGGAGACTGTAGATGTTGGCGTGTGGCTCTGGTGTATGTACATTGTACACTGCAACTGAGCAACTGAGGACCTCTGCCTTTCAAATAAATTCCATGGGATTTTCCAATGGGTTGTGCTGGTAACTTGTTTTGATACGATTTTCTCAATGTTGAACTGAAGTTAGCATACATGACCTACTTTGTCTGTTATTACCTAATCTCGTTATAGTTTTCTCAGATAATTCCTGTTTCATGTGTAAAATTTCAAAATTCATCTTTTCAGTTAAAATAGACATTAGTTGAACTCTTGATTTCCTTGGGCCAAGTGAATGATGTTATGGACAGTTGTAAGGTTCCTGAAGTAGAGAAAAGTGTGCAAGTATCATGGACCTAAATCCATTTGTAATTTCATATTTTTACCCAGTTAGTATTTATTTATAGGTACTTCCCAAAATATGCAGATGCTCACAGATTAGTTCTGTAGTCATTTGTATTGTGGTTACTGCCATCTCACTTGAGTGCCTGGTTTGCAAAAAGCGATGCCAAAAATTATCTCAAAATACAGCCCAGCATCATCATAATAATTCCTGATTTATATTTATCCTGTAAATCTGTGAATGTGCAATATTATGATGACAAATGTGGGGACAAGCTTTCACAAATAGCTTTTAATCTTCCTATTCATTAAGTTCAGCAAATGTCTTTTCCCAGGCAAAACAAATTCTTCAAGGCTGTTTTCTTATTTTATGAACAAGCATTGGAAATAGAAGAGTAATTTCTGTATTTGTGAGACAGGCATGCAAATTTCTGAATTACACACACACAAAAAAAAAAAAAAAAAAAAAGAAGAAAAAAAGAGATAATTGAAAATTCTTACCAGACTGGATTCAGGTAAAATACGATCAATAAGAGATAACTGTTTCATGTAGGGAAAAAAATAAGTATTATTTTTAGCCAAAGAGTAACTGTGGATGTAAAGTGAAACAATAGACTGAACATCTCTGCAATGTCTTGATCTGAGAGTTCTCACTAGGCTTGAGGTAGGTTACAGTCTTAAACAATTTCAGGTTGCAATGCAGCAAGGCACTTCAGCATCATCAGCAAGGGACTGTACATACATGCAGCACATTTGCATATCATAAAGATTATGTGAAAACTTGGTGAACTTCTTTCAGTATTTGTCTATTGAATGCTTCTAATTCTATAATGAGAAATGTAACAGAGGCAAAAGAAACATTTTCCTTTTCTGAAGCATTTTTAGTTTTGTACTGTTGTTTTTTTCCTTGCCTCTGTGTAAAAACTATTCTGTAAATATTATTTCTCATGGTTAGGAAAACTCGAGTACAGAGAGTTCCAATACTTCAGATTTGGGGGATTTTAAAATGGTTATTCAATGGTTATTACTTTGTTTCTTTACCAGAGCACACTTTGGAAAATGGTCTAAGGAAATTAATTTATGGAAAACTGGTTAGGAGAGAAGAATATTAAAAACACCAAAACACAAAAAAACCCAAAACAAAAAAGGCTGGGGATTTCTTGAGAAATCAGAGTACAAAGCATTTCCGTTTAAATAAGTTTTTGGAATGTCAAAATCTTTCCTGAAAACAGAAGGAAAAGTGAACACTTCTCTTAAAGGGCATTTCCCTCTTCTTTCCACTAAGTGTTTTCCGCCCATTCAAAATGCTTCTCTATTTTTTGGAAGTGTGATGTAACATATTTAAAATGTGCAAATGGTAATTTCAAACAGAGCAGTATTCCATTGTAGGTATCTGAATTATATCATTATGCAGAGAACCAAAAGGTTTTTTCCCCTCCCAGTTCATATTCTGGTAAAATTGACTGAATTGGGTGGTTTTTTAAAATGTGTCAGAATATGACTGCAAGGAAACTACTCTGATCCACTACGAATTTACACTTTATATGTCAAATCAGTTGTAGGACTTGGAAAAGTCTGGCTTGGAGAAGAGTTCTGCCTGTTCTCACACAGTTCCACATGGGGGAGTATTGCTTTTTCTGTCGGGATTTTTCCCCACATCTGTCATCTAAAGAACTCAAAACTACTGTGAACTTCTATTTGATAAGAGGAAGTTTCTGGTAAGCATTTTGGCTTCAGAGTGTTATTTTCTATTAGCGTTGTGCTACTGGTGTAATTACAAAGCCCCTTGTCAAAAACACAAAAAGTTCTGAATTACAAAGGGCACTGTCTGTACATTGTTATACTTCATGATTGCTGCTGTTCCAGCCTTGGGCTACATTCATAAAGCCTCTTTTAAATTCATGAGGTCAGTGAGAACCTTCAGACTTATTTCATTCTCTCCTTTGTGATTTAGTGGAGTAGTTCTGTGTTACAAAAGTAACTGTACAGGCTGTACAGACAACTTTTCTATTCAGGTGGAAAATGCACTAATAGATGAAGCTGCATTTTTCTATCTAAATGAGATTTTATAAGGTGGAAATATATTGTATCCACAACAGAGAGGACTATTGAGCTAACTGAAAAAAGACTGGAAAAGACAAACAGAATTTGTGTGCATTCTGTATTTCAGCATCAAAACTTTTGTATATACACTAGCCCATGTGACCATGTTAGTTTAGTTTCTTTTCTAGTTTTCATGTATCTCAAAGTGCAGTTAATACTTACATGCATCAAGTTTTTCACTGTTCTTATTTCAGATTCTTTCCTTAGTTTGATTGTAGAGGAAAAGAGTTTTATGTGGCCATGCTGCGAATACAAGCTCATGCAAGTGCGGTGGTCTGTAGGTGCATTTCTTTGTCCTTCTTTCCTTAGTGCATTTTTAGCTATGGGCCAGTTCGCAGACTTCTGTCTACTTAACTGAAGTACTGAATTTCTGTAAGTTTCATGGAAATAAGTCATTGGGAAGGGGAGAGAAATTAAGTTAGTTCCTGTGTTCGAAGAAAAAGTGACCTGAGTTCAGCTGTGGTGAGCCCTAACCCCTCTGTGGACTCCACAACAGTGAGAAAAGCTTCATGCTTTAGTTTGCCCCTTATTAGGCATGAAGTGTCTGGGATCCTTAGCATCCTTAGCTCTGGTGCTGAGGGAACAACTTGGTTTCATCTTTACTGCACTTGGGTATTTTTACAACATGTAATTACCGTGTTTATTCTCACCTCTGTTTTTTTCTGCATTTGCTGTATGTTAATCTGTTCTCCTTTGCTTACACGGGATAAAGAGGATGGAAAGTCCACATTAGTCCTCAGTTCATCGACGCATTTCAGTTTTCACATAAGGCCACTGTTAGTCAGGAAAAGCTCAATATTGATCATGTCAAGTCTCAACGGCTGCCAGAAAACCTGGAATAAGATTTTAAAGTGTGAATTGGAGGTGGGAGAGTTTCTCAGTGTACTGCCAACTGCATAGGCTGCTGTGCCTGACAACGCCACCTGTAGGCACGTTGGGATGATATTAGTGTAAAAACGGTAACACGAGATTTTATGTTTAGCTATACCAGTCACAAAGTAAAATACAGAAGCTCTCCTGGCAGCTGAGACCATAACCCACTTAACTGCACTCAACTGCAGTAATGTGCTTTTAGTTGTCCTAGGTAAGGACATCTTAAGTGCATCTCTGCAGAGCTTCACTGGGAAGATTAAAAGATGTCTTAATCCTGCTTAGCATGTTCCTGCTATACCTGAACATAATTCCATGTGCTTTACATGTAAGCAATGTAACTGTTAGAATCTTGCAGAAAAAAAAACAAAGTCTTTACCTCTAGTTAAGAATGACATTTTGAGAGCAAAATGGGTTCTGCTTATGGAATGGTCATGGGGATTCGTCTTTGGGGCATGTTTCACGCTCACGTCCTTTCTGCAGGTGAGGATGCAAATCCAAAAACATCAATAAGGCTCTGCCATGTGTGTGGGTATGAGGGAAAGAAAATTCAGCTATGCTTGTGGTATGTCTGTGCTCTGGAGTGGGTGTGTATCACTACAGCTAGCTCAGATTGCTTCAGGCTTAGTAATGAAAAGTATCCATTGACTTAGTTTCGGTATTGCATGATTTTTAAGGTTGACTACAGAGTGGAATTAAGGGGATTCTCTAAAATCTCAAATATAAAAAGACTAATTCATAACTTTAGAGGCAGCATCAAATAAATCTGCTAAGAAGGACTGCTAATGGGAAAGAATGAAACTGTGCACTAAACTGTGGAAAGTGTTCATGCTGCTTTCTGGTGGGATGGGGTATTAAAATTAGTGTAGGACCCTATAAAGAAAAACAGTCTATGTGGGACCAGTGTTCATGCAACTCTGCTGATTAAAACTCTAGAAAACAGAAGCTTTTGACTGACAATTTGTACATAAAATTTTTCATTCTATTGATCTTACTAAAAAGTGCTTTTCACCACTGAGCTATTTCATCTGCTCTTATTCTTGAAACACCAGTAATGTGTTTAGAAAAAAAAAAAAAACAACACTTAAAAAGATGTCTTTCTGTAAATAGTCTTTAGTGCTAGTAAATTAGTAGTGTTTATTTGTTTTCAGGTACAAAATTTAATCCAAACCACTTATTTTTCCCATTATCCAAGTGGGTTGTTTTTGTGTTTGGAAAAACTTTGCACACAAATTAAAAGGAGAGTATTTACTATTTCAATACACAATTTATAGACCATTCATGAAATCAGTACTAAAATATTGTTTAAATGCAAAATAAAGCAAA
The DNA here is from genome assembly GCF_020740795.1 of Apus apus. Taxonomy (NCBI): domain Eukaryota; kingdom Metazoa; phylum Chordata; class Aves; order Apodiformes; family Apodidae; genus Apus; species Apus apus. The sequence continues at coordinate 31,705,315 of NC_067283.1, read as the reverse complement.
CTCATAGTTTTTTATGTCTGTGTAATTTGTGTAGTATGATTCATAGTATTATGTGGCAAGGCCAAGATTAGGAATAGCAGAACTTCTGCAGAAGGCCTGAAGCTTAGAGAGTTAGGAGGATATGGTTAGGAGGTTGCAAGAGAGTAAAACTTTCATCTCAGTCTGCACTTTATTACACAAAATATCAGTCTTATCATTTTCAAAAAACAAAGAAATGGTGTCATCTTAATATTTTATGCTAATTTACACTTAACATCCTACAGTATTATTCTGGCACTGTGCTAGTGGTGTGTCAGCTGTCTCCAGGGGCCCTTGTCAAAAACAGAGGAAAGTCTCCTGCTGTGCTAATATTGTAAAATAAATAACATTCTCAGAAGATTCATACAGAGCTGGAGCACAGAGTGTTACTAGTTGTCAGACAGAAAAAGGGTCACATTCTAAAAGGCAAGACTTAGGAAATGACTGATCCCAGGGAAGAGTAAGTTTGTTGATCTGGAAACATCATTTGAGAAAGAAATGATGAGCAAGTGTCCAACAATTTGGAAGTTATTAAGAGATGTGTCCAAAATGCAGATCTATAGCTGAACTTCTTCCAGGCACATTTAACCTTGTTTGGGCTGGAAATCTCATGAATCTGAATTGCGTTTTGGACTTAAACTTACCAATGTAAGTGGTTTTGCTTAGGCTGGATAGTAAGTAAATGCTATCTGGAGAGTCTTTTTTTCCCCTACATTGATACTCTCATTTGTAGCTGAAACTAGTAAGAATAGTAGTGTGTTATTTAAAACAAATAAACAAAAAAAACCAAAAAAGGCAAGCCCGTGTGTATGTATTCTGGGGTGACAACTGAAGTCCTATCTATTTTCCCTGTGAGTTTTTGCTACTCATTTCCGAGCTGTCATGTCTCTCTTCATCCCTCTCCAGCACCCCTCATAAATCAGAGTGCAATCAGCAATTCCAAACTGCTTACTGTGTGCCTGCAGATATTGTAAGTGTTGCTTAATGAGAAGTCAAACAGCCAATCACAGTCCCACACACTGTAGGTAATTTATGGCTATGCCAGGGGCTTTGCCACGTGCTCGGCCAGCTGAATCCTGCTGTGGAGATCAGGGGACTGTCGGGGTGTGCTGCTGCCTGCATCCAGCCTGCACCCCAGCTTTCCTTTCCCTGGGCTAGAACTGCACACATCAGCCCATCTCAATTCACAGAATTATTGTACCTGGAAGGATGTATGCTGTCTAAGAACGGAGTATATTCTAGATTAACTAAAATTATGGAATTGTTTAAACAAACAAACAAAAAAACCCCAACGAACAACAAAGAAAGAAAAACTTAGAACTGTCATTAATTGGGAGGGTAGCTGGCCCTTTGATATCCTTCTTTATATCACATTAATGTATATCTCATTAACATAAATGATATTTCCTCATATTCCAGTCATTAGCAGCTACTCCTGAGACAGGAGTCAGACAAGGCCAAAAAAAAAATATAAACAAATATATTGTTAAGGAAGGTTCTTACCTAGGCCAGGCCAAGGGAAGTCTTTCAGCTGGAGGGTTACACACATGGAAGTATCAAGTCTGTGAGGAGAACACACCTTGGGCCCTGCCCCACTTTTGTGAGTCTCATGCAGATTTTGGTCAGTGAGTTTTGGTTTTAGAAGTATTTGAAAGGGGTACACACTATACTTTTTTCTCCTGCTGTTCAGTTTATAAATGCTGTTTAGACCACAATGTGTTATAATTGATTTATCATTGTAATGGCTTTCTTCTGAACTGTTTCTCAGCTTTCTATATATTGTTTTGTCTGTGGTTCAGGAGTTACTACCATCTCCAACTCTTGTTCCTGGTTCCATTCACTAGATGCTCTTTCTGTCAGTCTATTTTTTTCTCAGTGTGACCCCAACAGATAAATCCTATTTCTTGCAATCTTCAAATCATCACAGATTTCTTTTACTTTTCTAATCATGAATGCTTGGTTTTTGCAGCTGAAGCAGAAGCTAAATGGGAATCTCCATCTGTGTTTGATGTGCACTTGGCACAATGCCTCAGTTATTTCTTTAAAATTGTTTCTTCTTTTTAAGATTGAAGGTCTAGTCCTGATCAAATCAATAGAATTTTTGCCATAGATTAGTGGGACTACTGACATCAACCCTAGAATCCCAGCAGGTACATTTTTATTGTTCATTTTTATTTATGAACATTACGTTTCCTCTTCTTGATTCCTTCATTACTGCCTCCTTAACAGTACTGAATGTTAATATTAGTAAATAGGCTTAAGGCATTCAGTCAGTTACCAGAGTTTGAAATAAAGCTCATGGAAGCCATCTTATTTAAATTTATTCTTCTTAGGCTTCAAGAGTTTTTTATCTTATGTATAACTGAGAAAATGTCTCTTCTCCATCCTCCAATGTTTTTGTAGTTCTTAGTACCAATTTTTTCATAAGGGAATGCCTTTCCAGTTTTCTGCATTTTCAGTGTAGATAATAACAAATATATTTAAATAAGAAAATTGTTTTACATTCTCCAATCCTTGTAACTGATCATGTATGAATGACAGTGGTGCTGTCTGAATCGCAAGAATAAAAATAAATAAATAACAAATTCTGAGGTGAAAAACAAGCTTTCATACCTAAAGATCTGGCAAATCTTCATTAGGAAGTATCAAGAGTCAACTGCTCTGTGACAGGGAGTGTAATTCTCATTGTGGGCAGATGGAGACAGTAAGGCGTCAGCCTGCCTGAGTGGCAGAACAAAACCAGCTCTTTCCGTTTCTTCTCCTGAGCAGTAGAACATAATGCCATTCCCCTTTATGAACACGTAATCAGCAGTGTCAAGCCACTAAAAAGCTCAGAACAATAAAGTCTCTGCATAAAGTCCTTAATCTGGTGTAATAAGGTGTCTTTTATTCCTATGCAGTAACAGATGGCATATTATTTGTCTTCAGCTGAAGTACTTTGCTGAAGAAACTGAAGATTCTTTTTTTCTTTTCATCTTCTGTTTGTATTGAGATCTGGAGAAAGTATGTTGTGAATACCTATAGAGCTCCTAGGTATGATGTTGACTTACGTTAATACTGAAGAAAATTAAGGAGCAAGCTTGACACCACATGTGGGATGTCAGCTACTGTAGCAGAGAGGGGATCATATGGTGCCCTGGCTTCTCGCTTAGATCAGCCTCTCTTTTTGACCATGCATATCCTTTAGGAGGCCGCTACAATATCAGAAGTTCTTTTTAATGTGACATTTTGTGTTTCTTTTAATCAAAAGGGCTTCTGGAAGCAAAATATTAAAGAGGAAGATGTAGGAGAAAAAATGGATTGCAGACATATTCACTCCTATCATTTCCATTTAATGTCCCTAAAGAACGTGTAAATAACAATACCTACAAGCTTTATTATGTGAAAAATAATCCTAGACTTAATGTAGAAACACTTTAAACTTTGATCAGCTCTTGAATTTGCTCCACAGCATTCATTTGGTACCCATATGCTGGTAAAATGCCAGTGTGTTTTAACTGTCACCCAGGCTGCTTCTTGTGCCTGCACAGCATTTGCAATTGAATTTGACCCAGAAAACCAGTGTCTTCTTGTCACTGAGTCCTCCAAAATGTAAAGCAAATGGTAAAATTCCCAGTGATTATAGTTGAAATATTTTTTAGTAAATGTCAGAATGGTCTAATGAAACCAACAATTTGATGCATTTTTCCATACTTGCAGGCTTCAGCCATTTTCTTCAGTAATAAACAGCCCCAAATCTTATGTCATTGATTGTTTGCCTTCAGTGATGATGGAAAACAAAATGAAGGAACACAAACTTTGTCTGAGATTTATTTGAAGACTGTGTGTGAAGCATACCTGGCTTTTCATACTTATCATAACACCTGACAGAAGGGACACATTCAGTCTTAGCCATGTCTAGTTTATCTTGTCAGCGTCTGAAACAGACAGGGGAAACCTTTCAAGGTTGTACTTCATAAAATTGTAACCAGACTGATAAATCTGTTTATTTTTCCTTTAAATGTGCCCTGGTTTCCATAACACAGACAGCTTGCATGGACTCTGATGAATGGTTGCTCTCCCATCACAGACTTTTATGGACACTTTGCCAAGAAACTTGTTTTGTGAATTCTTCAGCTTTTTTTTTGTTTGTTTGTTTTTCCTCAGCACCTGAAAACTTGCAACTGGACTGGTTTGAAAGCTGCCTTGGCAATTTTACTAAGGCACTTACTTTGATAGCTAAAAATGACCTTGAAGAATGATTAATACTGTGTGTGGGTTGATGACATAAATCTGTTAAAGTGTGCCTGATGTACAGCTTCACATGCAAGAATGTTATAGCCATATTCCTGTACTAACACAGTGACATTAAACAGACTGTAGCAGATCTAAAATCTGCAAAAAGAGCCCCCTAACCCAAAGGCTTGAATTATTTTTAGGAATTTGTTACCAACAAAATGCTTCTGGTAAGGGAATATAAACTTAATGAAAAATAACAAACTGTGGTCTTAAGGTACACTGGGATGTATTCTCTAACTGACATAAATCTAGTGGTTGTGACTGTGAGTGTAGGTACTTGCCTCAGGAGTGAGAGAGTCCACTGTTTTTATACTGTATTTTTTAAAATCTGAAACAAGATACAGTTAAAAAGGGAATGCAAGCCCAATTCAGCCACACCAAGAAATACGTCCATTCTTTGTCTAAAATGTATCTGTGCAAATGTGTCTGTTGCTAGTAATTTTGGATGCACATATTTAGAAGACATAGGTTAATCTCTTCCCAACCTAATAAATAAATAAATAAATAAATAAATAAATAAATAAATAAATAAATAATAGTTAGGAGACAGAAGAAGGAAGGATGTACTTTGTACTGGACTGGTAAGAACAGAATTGCAGGTTCTATCCCTAGTAAGAAAATGCTTGTCATATTGTATTGTCTTTGTGACTATGGGAAATCAACTGAATAATTAGATATGGAGGGGGGTAGCTGTCAACATTTTTTATCTAAGAAGTCTCAACAGCAGCTCATACTGTGCCTAATCATTAGAAATTATAAGAATGATCTTTTTGCTGTATATTGTCACTGAGTCCCTATCAAATACTCTGTTATACCAGTGTGATTTCCTTTGTCTTCAGAAAAAAATTGGATAGACTGATTAGGGGGAGATGAATATCTCAGAAGTACTTAGAATACAGTGCTCTGTGCCAGGTCATCTTTTCCATTGGATATGTCAGCCAGCACACTTCCATTTACAGCCCCATCCCTTTCACCAGCTTCCACGTCTGCCAATGTTGCAGGTCTTCATGGGTGCACAAAGCTGGAGAAGCCTCCAACTGCAATTTTAACAATAAAATAAAATAAACATTCTCAGCACAAATAGACTATTTTAGTTTCCATGTCTGACAGTTTGGCAGCTTTCACAGCACTAAATTAACTTAAAACATTCATCACTACATATGCTTTGAGAGAAGCAAAACAAGTGCTAAGTAGGATTTGAGACCTGGTAAACTTTCTATTTAAGATGAAACAATCATTTAAACTGACAAGAAAAGGCTGTGAAAACAACTAAAAAAATATTTCTATTTAAGACTCAGCAAACAGTAAGAGAACAAAAAATGGCACAATGGGTGTTGTGCTCTTCTGTGAAAATAATTTTTAAATGACATGACAGATTTATGAGAAACTATGTAAAACCATTCAGCAACATAGCCTTTCCCAAACGAGAACTTTGTATGCCAAGCTCCAGCTTAAACTGTTTTTAAGGAAATCGTTCCTTAAAGTATGAGAATTATATAATGAAGCAGTCATATCTTAATCCTAAGTACAGTTTCATATGTGTAACTTTTTAAATACAACAAAGTATAATACAAAAAACATTTGAGCGCAGAAAGAATGTACACATTCTATTAAAATTGCAGTGTGTGCAGAAACCTAAAGAACCTTAATATGGTAAAGCTTTAAATCATGCTACTGTATCTATATCCCAGGAGATAGATTCATACAATACAAAACTAACATTAATATTTTTGCTAATGCTTACTAGCCTGGCAAAAAGCTTTGTATGGTTTTATGGGAGGAGAACATAAAATGGCATTTGTCATATGTTTTTGTGAGAAGTAATAGTTCATAAATTAGAAGAAAACTTAGCAATTCCTCTTGAAAGATGAATTTGCATGGCTCGTGACAATCCACATATCTTGGCCCAGTTTAAGATTTTCCAAGTGAATCAGACTAGATGGAGATGCGCCAATAATTTTGGTTTTATTTCATCAGTATCAATTTTTTGAGACTTTGTTGGCTTTCCATGACCTGGGAATATCTGCTCAGTTACACCTTGCTGAAACTGTCTAATAGTTTTCCTCTATGGGATGAATAGCATGACTTGTCTGAATGTAAAGAAAAAAAAAACACAACACAAAAAACAACAAACCAAACCAAACCAACAAAAAAATCCCCCTAAACTAAAACATTATATTTGTATTTTAACACAGGAGGGTCTCCAAAGGGGAAATTTCTAATATGTTAATGTATTTATCAGAGAAGTTAAAGAAGTTTGAAAGCAATTAGTAACATCCATGTTCATGAAAACTCAGAGATTTGTTGCTAGAATTTTTACCAGGAAGGTGACTGGCAATATTTGTATTTAGCCTAGAATTCTTTTGGGGTGCATTACAACTAGCAGTCGATTTGCATCTTATAAACTCTGGAATGTGACAAACACACTTGGAACAAAGAGCTAAATTCTGCTGCAAAAATGTCTGGCTTGATTTTCCAAGTTCAGATATGAAAAAAGCAGGCAAAGAGGATGAATAGTGAAAAGTGCAGCTGACTAAATTGTCAGTCTTCAGCATTAGTAACTGAAAGTGTTACAAACAGTTCAGACAAGCTAGCCTCCTATTCAACAATATAAATGTATTTTACACTGCTGCACAGGAATATGTGAAATGGCCCTATTTTTTAAAATATTTTTTTTACATGACCTTTGCTTTTGACATCTCTGAATCCTTGCTTGCCTTTCCTATTATTCCCATTTTAGCCAACAAAAATAGCCAAATACATGGATTATCTAGTTCATCCATACCAGAACATAAAAATCAATTTAAGGACCAGATAGAAAACCATCTCAGATTTTTTTACAAAGTCTGTCTAAAAACAGTTCACTACTCTGACAGCCTCACTCATTTAAAGCATCAGATTCACACAGTAGCTTTAATTCCATCTTGGAGTAATGTTGAATAGAGGATTTAAGTGGGGTTATATTCTGGTTTATGTGATGCTTCTGTCCAACCTTGCTGTAATCCCCTTTTTCCCTAATCATAGCAAAAAGAGATAATTTATTATAATCAGAGGGAGAGGGGGAGAGAAATAAAAATAAACAGTGACATCTGTTCTGCAGTTTTCCTTTTCCTCTAAATTTCTCTACTACTTCACTTTCCTGTGTGTGTCTCAGCCTAAAAGAAATACAAGACTCTTTTTTCCCTCCTTCTATATAATTGTATATTATTGGAACCAAGAAAGAGCAATATATGTTGGCACTGTCTTTTTAAGGAAACAAAGTAATAAGACTACATGGTCTCATGTGAGACAGACTGAAACACCACTTGTCATCATCGCACCCATCTCTAGGGTAATACTACCATTTCTCTTGTGTATCTAACATCTACCTAAAATGCTGTGAGATCTCAGGTTTGTGTCACTTCTTTCAATATCACCTCTCTTTAGACTCCCTGGGAAAAAAATATTCCATTTATCTTGCTAAATCTGTGCCAAATCGAGTGCTGTCAGATACTTTGATAGGTAATTAGGATTATCCAGATCCAAATAGGATACATGAGTCAAAAAGGAATGTAGTACATCTTGAAAACCACACTTACTTCATGTCAGGGGTTTGGTTTTGATCCTCTCACCTTCTGTTGTGTATCCCCACAGTGCTACATTTAGTGAGAAACTGAAGTTCCTCTGCCTCCACCTCGTTTCCTTATTTGGTGTTACCTGCTGGGACAGGAGTGTATTGTGCACAAAACCTGTACATTGGAGCCATATTCATATCTCCCAACTGTCAGTACACTGTGTCGTGCCCCTATGACCTAGGTCACTCTTGGCCTACTATACTGTCACCCAATCAAAAAGTGTCTTTTGTCTACTATAGGTCAGTAAGAGAAAGCAATTGCTGGCAGGTGCCAAACAATAAACCCCGTGGTTGAGCAGAGAGTGGACTCTGGTCTCAGTAGAGGGCAGCACAAGTACCAGTATAATATAAATTAACCATAAAGGGCTACTCTATTTGCTTGCCAAATATGCTAACCTGTCCCTTTTAAATATGTAAAAAAAATTAATAACAATAACAATAATAATAAATATAAAACGCCCTAGGCTGGGACTTGTGAATACGTTTTTGAAAGACACCTCTTATCACAGCAGCAGTATAAGAGCACTGGTTCCACCCAAAGGCTATTTTTAATTATAAAGGCCTGGTTTTGTAAGCACAGGTTAGGAAGAAGTCTCCAGCAGTAGCGATTTTTAAATTGTAATTGTGTTAAATAAATGTCCTGGTCAAAGTGGGGGTGGTGCTGTGGGTGTCTAACATATTGCACAGTGTTCAGTCAGCATTAATCCTATCAAACTGGGACATTAACTTCTACTAACACTCTTAGGAACAGCAGAAGTCTTTCAGTATTGTTCTTTTTAAGGCTTTACATTGGTAATTATCTTGTCAAAGTTCAGTTTGCTCCAGAGTTTCCATCTTTTTGATACTGATTTAAACTCCACTGCACCCCAGTATGTGTTTCAGCAGCACAGCTGTGAAATTAGAAAAGGATTTCCAGATGCACGCTTAAATGGCTAGGAAGCAAAAATGGACTAAGTCAATTACTACTATCCTGTTGGGCCATCTTGGAGGCCAAGTGCTATCATCCACACGAGTAGCATTCAGCAAACTATCCACTTAACTGGCTATAATTTAAAAAGCTCCTTCCCCATGAGACTAGCTGTAAAATCAACATGTGCCACAGCATCAGGATTTAGTTCCAAAATACATGAGAACCTCAGTGAATTTGCTACCTGTAGGCTTGATTTTTAATATGAAAATCAAGTGTTTCTGCCTTATCATTATCATAGTACCTTGATACCAGTTAATTTTATACTGCATGTGTGATATGCAAGCATGGCTGTACCCACGTACCACCACCAAGAGATTGTAGACCTGGACTCCAGACCTTGTCCCTGGGCTATACAACAGTTGCCAGCTCTGAGTGTTCCTCCATGTCAGGCACTTGTACCTGTGGTAAATGGAGTTTTCTCATTGGTCTCATTTTTCCATTCCCATTTTTTTTTAAAGAAAAAACACTACTTTAAGAAAGAAAAGCTGCCATTTTTCTGGACAATACCAAGTTCCTAATTGTTTAAACACATGCAGTCCTGCAGGTCTCTTACCAATATAACTGACAATATATATTATGCATATATATAACAAACTCACCAGGTTTTAACTTGAAGTAAAGTGAGAAAAACTAATTGGCTGATGGGTAATCATAATAAATTCTGGGGGAAAAGTGTAGCTGATCCCATCATAAAACAACCAGAATGAGAATGTGCTACATAATAAACTAAGTGTTACTGTTTTCTACAATCACTCAGGCCCTGCATTTTGATTAACTGCAGATTCAGAATTACTGAGAAAATGGCAGTTAATTACCCCTAACACCTTGCAGGAACAGCTTGGAGGGGACTATGAAATTAGCACTCTGAAGTCTGAGTTAAATATATCATTTTAGCTTAATGGAATTTAATAATATTGTAATTCAAATGTATGTTGCACAAAATGAATAGCTTTTAATACTGAACTGCCTTTATTTGATCTGTCCTGTATTTATGCACACTGACATTTAATGATTTCTTCTGAAATAACCATCACTTCCAGAAACTGGAGGAGAAGCTCAAGCATGTATATTTCAGGTGGGGTATAATTCCACAATCAGCAGTCACAACGGAGGTTTGATGTGCTTACCCTGATAGCTTGGCTGATTCTTTCTGCCCTGTCTTTAACTCTCACAGGTTGATTGTGACCAGTTCTAATTCCAAAGGCCTGAGCTGTGCTTTTCCATCGGAGCCCCTGGAGGAGGGCATGCAGCAGGGCCAGCTGGGAGTCCCGAGCCTGCCGGGCTCTGGGACAGCTCTGCACAGCCCCACCACCTCCTGCTAGCTTGCCTGGAAGAGCAGCCGGTGCAATCCCATCATCTCACAGTCCCACCAGCAGCCTCAGACTTGCTCTCCAATGTAACATGGTGAGCTGTGGAGACAGTAAGTAGAAATCCTCTAGAGATTCAGAGGAGGCGTCTGCGGTAAATCCTACTCGTTCCACAGCTGTGTGTGATGGGTTTAGAGACACAGCTGGCCATGGTAAGTTTTACGGAGATTTTTGGAAATGTGGGATTCTCTGAAATTTCATCTTTTGAAGCAGTCCCACTGGGTGGCGCTAGGTCGTGCGTAAAACCTGATCCTCAATTCTCCTGCAGCCCGATTAAAACCCGCACGTCGTTCATTAAATTATAATTTATTTGGACACAGGGGAATAGAAAAACAATATCTGATGTCTATTTACAGTTTGATAGACTATGAAAATTAGAAAGAAATAACTAAGCTAATAGAAAACACATGCCCAAGAATTATCGAATATGTCAGTTTAAATAACAAAAACCCTCAAGGTAGTCAGGTTGTCTGAAGCATATTGAACTAGATTTAACAATTAGGAAAATCCATTTACATAGTAAGGAAAAAAAAATAGGAAAGTGTTTGCAGTGCATCCCCACATCCAAACCAGAATCACATTCACATGGTGTTGGATGCTTTTCACATTCAGAAGATTCCTGCTTATATAGTGGCAGCAGAAGCTTTGCAGAGCCATCTGAAACCCAGAACCTATATTGTTCTTCCAGTTCAAAATTCAAGAATACTTTGTGAGACTAAAATAAAATCTCTTCTATGGCTGAAATATCTGAACATGCAAAATATTGGTGTATCGGATTTAGGTCCTTTAGTTCAAAAATAATATCTGCAATATGTGATTCATTTGAGAAAAGAAAGAATTAGTAATTGATTTAGAAATACATAAAACCACTGCAAAACCTGTATACAACTTTCAGTAGGGACAAGAAGACAGAATGAGCAAACATGTCAGCCCAAATACAAGGGTTGCTTCCAGACACACAGCTTAAAAACAGAGGTAGCAAAAAAATCACTAAGGGCTAAAAGAGGACTAAGATGTACACAGGAATATTTTATAGCTGAAAACAAGCACATATGCAAAAAAAAAAGTGTTAAGATTTAATAGGACTTGCTAGGAGTAAGAGAGTCTTAGAAAGCTATTTTAAAAAGCATTTGCACAAAAATACCAGATACAGAGACTATATTTTATTGATTTTTACATTTGGAGAACAAATTGCAGGGGGGGGAAAAAAAAAAAAAAAAAAAAAAAAAAAAAAAAAAGTAGGTATGACCAAATACGTTCCATTGCATTCCCAGGCTTACTACTTCTTATGCAGAATTGTGTTAATGGAAGAAGATTCATCTGTGTGTCCAAATTCACAGTACCACATCCGACTCCCTTGATTTCATAAATAACAGTCTTGTCTACAAATAAGTGAAAACATTCTAAAGAAAAACCTGCTTCTTGGATAGTCTTGGATACAATTTAGCAACGTTTTTGCCTTGCATTGACTCCTGACTATGCTATTGCTTTTCTTCTAATTGAACAGAACAGTCTGCCAAGTATAAGATGAAAGGCAGAACAAATGCAAGACAGATAAAACCAATTTAACTTGTAGTGGTATAAAACTTTAAAGGTCCGCCATTTGGGAAACTGTAATATCCACTGTAGATGATAAACATTTTTTACTGTCATGTTTTTATTAGTTTAGAAATTGCATTGTGACATAATTTGCCCAACTGGGAGCAAATGCTTCCCAAGCACTTTCTCAGAAAGACACAAATTATTGTTTGAAATACACTAGGCATCATTACCCAGACCCACCTGAAGCTCTGGATGAAAAATTTGTGCACTGCTACACCTCTGATCCCCCAGAAAAAAACTGCTGCACCCCAGTCCTAAGCAGGAGAAAGTTCCCATCCAAGTCAGTGACACTATCCCAGACAAACATCTGCCCAGACAACTGATCCTGCCCTGGGCCTGGCTAGATTTTCTCCTCCTCCTTTTCCACTGGCATCTTTCTGTTCAAGCCAATAACATTTTGATCCACTATTTATCCATTGCTTTGTTTTGCTGGGCCACTCCCTCAACAGAAATTCTTGTTGAAAAATCCGTCCAAGTTTTTGCTTTCCTCTCAAAGAATACATCCATAATGTTCCCTGTACGAATGGGAATCATGCCCAGCTGGAACAGAAACCTTGAAGGCAAGACACCGAAGAAGTGCTTGCTTTTCTGCTGATCATGTTAAATCTTAGCTGTGCATTTTGTACTTTGCAAGTACTTTTCTTGAATTATTACTTGTTTTAAAATTTGTGCATCTTGTATTCAAGCTAGAACCTACCTTGCATGTCAGGTGAGGTTACAAATAAAAATCTTGGACCAAAAAATGAAGTATTCCTTAGCAAGTTATAAAAACAACATCAAATGAGCAGTTGGTAAAGCAATCAGGGTCCCAAGCTGAAGCATACAGCAAATGCAGTGACCTTAGCCTTTCTCTTTGATTTACAGCAGTGTTGGAAAGTAACTTAACTAGGTGCCATGGGGCTCCCAAGAACAGTCGAGTCAATATATTAAGTTGTCATGAATGTTAATTAGATTAGCAATTTGTTGTTGAGACCTGCAGAGAGAAATGGCTGTGCTCTTTGAAACTCATTCTTCTGGCCTGAAAATTCAGGAAAACTGGAGCCCTACATTGGAGAAATTGGTGAAGTCCTGCTGATCCCCCACTCCTTATCACAACAGCAATGAAATAGCAATGGAATTATAAATTACCTGGGTTTAGAGATAACAGGAACCAGCATTCATGAACTGTTCAGCATAGGCACAACTGGGGCATGAATGTCATACACACCAGTATACTCCAGTACCAGGTCTCTTATCAGGTGCTAACAATTTTTTATTAGTGGAGTGATGTCAAATTGGAAACATTAATTAGAAAAATGGAGTTTCTGTTACATGCTTAATCTACCTACTGCTGATTACCAAAGTAGCTGAGCATCTTCCATATTAATTGGCCCAATGAGTAGTCTTTAGAAGACTTCAGGGAGTCCCTGACACTCTGCCATACTCTAGGCTGAAAAGCAAGAAAATAAGCACAAAGATTCCTGTAAGAAGTTTCTGGTTTTGTTTTTGTTTTGTTTAGTTATATGGAACTGCAGTTCTCCTGAGCTTTGGCAAATACTACAATTAACTGCTTTAATAATATAATGCCAAGTATTAGACTCTCTCATCATAATCTAGTTTATGCCTTTTTTTTTTTTTCCAAATTCAAAATAATTACACTCCTAAAATCTTCAATCACATCTATAATCTTTGTCATTCAGTATCCACAAATTACTGTTTGAAGTGTGCATATGTACACTTATTTTTCTGAACAAGAGCTACAGGAAATAGAGTGGTCTGCTGAATCTGCTCTTCTTATTAACTCATGGCTGTCTGCAGAGGTCTGGCAGGCCTGATCTTGTTTAGTATTTCAGAGGGCAGAATAGGTCTTCTGTATGTTGCTACTGTAATTATAAAGCAGGTCATCAAATGGGGCTGAATTTTTAAAACCAGTCCAGCAGCTGGAACTTCAAACTTGCACTTACTTATTTACTTATTTGTTTGTTTATTTTGTGAAAAAAAGTAAATGGAATTATAAATTACAGAGGACCATACTCAAACCTCCCAACTAGTCCTGAGTTCACAGCAGAAAGAAGCAATGTGAATTCCCTGATGTCAGTGCAACAGTGTCCTTTCACTCCAGCCAGTTGTCTACTAGAAAGTTCACTAATATGAAAATACCCAACTTTTGCAGAAAGGAAGATGATATCATAAATTCCCTCAGCTCCTGGAAGGAAATTCTTGTTCCAGAGAATTATCTACTGCAGAAGGGCCTTGATAAGTTATTCAGGCACTTGAATTTCTTACTTATGCATCCCAGCTGAGTTCCTTGACTCTGAGACTCATGACTATTTTTGAAGGGAAAGTGGGTTTGCTTTGGTTTTTACAGGGGGTGAGAACCCAAAAAACCCCACAGCTGTTAAAAGCTTTTGTTCTTCAAATAGAGTTGGACTGGAAAGCTTTTTTCCCCATATTTGTGCTGCCATGTGCTCCCAATTCACTATGGGGCTACTGCTGTCACATGAATGTGACAAAAAATTGTGATTTTATCAGTGTGACTTCCATCAAACAGAAGAAAGTTATATAGTACATCTTGTTCCCACTTCTCATCCACAGGCTCCCTCATGCACGTCTCTGACTCTCATTACCATCCTGAATGTCCTGAGCCATCCGTATCTGTAGAAGGCTCATGTATATTTTTTAACATGTGCCTGGTTTAGGAAACTGCCGAAAAAACCACAATGCCCTAAGGCTGTCTTCTGAGAAGATTACCAAGTGCAAAATACTGAAATGAGAAACAGCCACATCAATACCATCAGGATTAGTCCCAACATCAAGAAAAGAATGTTACTGCACCTGTGCCAGGTTTAATTGCCATGAAGACTGTGGCTAGCTTAGCTTTGGCATTTTCTCATCAAACCAGAATAGAGCAGGCTATATCCATGGAGTCTCAATCTGCCTCTGTATCAGAGGAAAAATATTGTTGCAATTTAAAATGAACACATTTCAGGGAATCTGCTTTTAATGTGCTGTGAATACAAAGGTCAGCTAGAGTTAGTACTGCCAAAAGGTGTGATGGACCACTATAATTAAACTACTACTTCTGCCCAGCCTCCAGTGTGGTGGACATAATGCTAAACATACATATATAGGTGAGGGGGCAACGTCTAGCATTTTTTGTAACTGCTTTTTTAAGCTTTGGGACAAATTTTGCACTTCCTGCTCTACAAACCTGTTGGAGTTCTTGGAGTTTTGGGCTGTATCTGAGGCAAAGATGTATTTTTAGAGATTATTCACACAAAATTTGCAGTTTAGAAAATCCTCCATTCTGAAATATAACACAGAGCATGAAGGATGAATCGTCAGCCACCCAGGCAGTGAGGAACTGCAAATGCCACAGTGACATACATCACTGTTTAATATTACTCCCTTTGAAACAACTGGTGACTGTTTCCCCTCCTTCCAAGCAGGCTGCTAGCTAATGGTTACATGCCAAAATCACTGCCTCACACACATACAGATGTATAATGTCATCAATCTATCTAAGAGCTCCTGCACCCAGTACAGTTAGGAATCCTTGCTTCTTTGCTTTCTTTGCTTATTGCTATCTTCCCTTTTTCTTACTTCTGCTACTTTTGCCTCCTTTTCCTCCACTCCTGTACATACACAACCCTTTATAATAACTACTGATTAAATAATAGTTGGTGTAATCCCAAGAAAACCATCTTCGCCTGAGATTCTCATGTGTCATGAACAGTGTTTCGAGCACATATGCGTAAGGTTTCTATGTAACCAGTAAAAGGTTTGAGAGTGCGTGTGTGTGTCCATGACTTCATAGAGTTAGCACTAAAACCTCACTGGTGTCTCTCTTACTGCAGAGTAATTACTGTAGTTTACACCGGTGAAAAAGCTCTCTTTTATGCACTTCTTGTTTTGACACTTCTCAAGACAGCTGGACTAGCATTCACATCTTAACGTATCTTTTCTGTCCAGGCAGCATTCATAAACAAACAAACAAAAGCTCTGGATGGAAAAAAAAAGAAAAAAAAAAAGACAAAAAAAAAGACATTATAATCACTGTAAAAAGGTGTTCCAATTATATATGTTTCCTATTTTTATAACTTTCTAAACTGATACTTAATGTTGAAAAGCCACTTTTTATATTTTAAGCAACAAGGACTGTAGATGACATATATTCAGTGTTTTCTATCTACTTCTTATTGAGACCTGTGGTGCCTAGATGCCAAAGAGAATCTCAGGGATTAATTACTATTTTAAAAGTTAGAAAAAGTTTTTGCTTTAAGTTTTTATATTATGTGCAAGGATGTATTAAACAGAGATTTTAATTAATGTTTTAATTTGTAGTCCTGGCAAGCTTTAGCCAGCTACTCCTGCATGTAATTATTTTTTAATTGCAAAAATTGAGTTTCTTATTATCAGGAAACCATATAATTTTGACTGCTGGTACATATAAATTGAGAATTTGAGTCAGTACCAGGAAGTGAACATCCCAGAGCACCACAGCATCCCCACAGGGCAGGCTGTGCTTCAGACCTCATGGACTGGGAAGTAAACGAGACTTAGAATGAACTTTGACAAAATCTTATGTGATATTGCACCACTAGAGACAACAGGAGAAAAATCATGGCTTATATCATTACCTATGGCACATCCAGAACTTATCAGCTCCATAATGTGGAGAGAAGTTACCTGCCTGTGGGCTAAGGAGCACAGGGTGTTCTGGTGCACAACTCCAGCAGGGAGCTGAGGGCTGACAACCCACTGCACACAGACTAAGGAAAGGTGGACGAAGAGTGTAGGTTGTGCTTACTGATCCATAACCTTAGCTCAAAGAGATTGTGCAGGTGCAATGGTGTCAGTCAGCTGGAGATTTTTCCCTTCATTTGCCTGGGTTTAGATTTTGAAATATCCCTCAGCTAGCCTTTTCTCCTTTTCTCCTCTCTTTCTGTGACTGCCTTCTGGAAGCAAAACTGATTTAGTGAGAGGGGGAAAAACCCACATTTCCTACCTCAGAACTTTTACCTCCTGCACATTGTCCTGTGGATAAAGGGCAGGCACAAGACCATAATCCTGAAAGAGCACCAAGTGAATGGCATGTTGAAGGCTGTATGCCACAAAGAAAGCTGAAGCCTTACCCATGTGGATGAAGAAGGTAAGAGTAGGGTAGGAAGTTAAACTTCTTTCACGGAGTTGTTTAACATTTCAGAATACATCACTGGAAATGCAATCAGTTTGGCAGTGGAGTCTTATAACCAAACAGACGTCTCTTTTAAGAAAACCTTTGTATGTCTGAACAGAAAAAGGTTTGTCCTCAAGCAGGAAGCTTAATGCAGAGCTTACACAGCAATATATTTTCAGTCAGGTGGCCAAGACAATAAACATGCATCTTTTGATCTGTATGGCAACAGCACAGAAGTCATAGTTTATGCTTGGGTAGAATGCAACACAAATCTGCCAGGAGTGAGTCAGTACCCTGGCGTGTTTCTGGACATTCTAAGTTTCACCAGGCTGAGACTAGGGGACTTCAAATAAATGTCTAAAGAACCTGTAAAAGTGTTCCAGCAAGCATGATCGTTTAAGCCCTTCTGTCAAAACACAGGAACATGCAGTCTACTTTGTATAAAATATTTTTTTGTCTTCTAACTATAAATTAGAAGTCTTTAAGGTGTTCTTCTGTAGGAATACATTTACCAGCAGTCTTTTCCTCTTTATATGATGCAAAGACGGGCAGTAATACCTCTCCTTGGAATACAGAGGGCATGGGTAGAATTTTAAAATGCCATGAAAAATTATATCTTACTAATTGCTATTACGTTCAAATTTGAGCAATATCCTCTGGCCATTTAATAGTAGGGCTGCCATTATACCTTGTTGTCTTATGCCATTATCCAGCTAACCACACTGGTACATTATTTCCTAGCCCGCCTCTGTTTACAAATCAAATTGCCTGGCTCAAGAGCAGCCTGCTGAAATGCAGTGCTGTTATTAGGAAATGTGAGTGGGCTGAAGTGGGGATCCCTGTAGAGTTAACTTGGCAGCCTTCGAGATCCTGGCTCAACCTGATATTAAAAGTGAGTCATCAGTTTACCCACACAGCAGGCCCTCACTTTGTACTTTTCTCTGCGGGCAGCTCAGCAGAGGGCCAGGAGATCCAGCATTTGCTTCTCTAATTAATAACCAGCTGAAAGGAACTCCTTGTTAAGGAAGACTTGGTGGGTTTTTTTTGTTCTTGTTTAGTTGGCATAGTGTTTTTTTTTCTTTTGCTCTTCTGTCTTAGATGTTGATAAATAACAAGAGCACAACTCAGGTCTACCACCTGGAAGGCGAGTGTGCAACCTGTTAGTTGCCCACTACAGCCGCTCTGTTTCCCGTCCAGGCCTAGGCCTCTGGAACTGCCTCAGCTCCCTCAAAGTTATTTTTCTATTTTCTAGGAGATATTTGCAGCTAAAATCTTTTATTTACATTAATTTGGGACTAGTGAAGATTCACAAACTGCCTTGGGCTCCTTGAGGGCTTCGGGCAGGAGGAATGCCAGGGCTCACTGCTCTTTGAGAAGTAGAGGAATCACAATACCATGAAGACTGCAGGGTGAACATCCCTTTCAGGATAATCAATCAAGGCCAGGTTTTCCTTCTGGTATGCAATCTTAATATCTAACTAATTGGTCTTTCATGCAGTGTTTTAATGTTCTAGCAGTTTTGTAGCATCACCAGGTGGCATGTAAATGTACTGTGAGGAGCTAGGACAGTTTCCTGTGGTCTCAAGCTGTCTTGATACTGATCTTGCTTTCCTCTTGCCTTTACCCCCACCCATCAATCACATTTATATGCTTCTCTGTAATTAAGGTAACTCTTCTGTCCCTTTCACAGACTAAACCAAAAGTTCATGTTTTACAGGTTCACTTCCCTGATTTATAGGTACGCTTTATTGAAAGTTATCTCCTTTAGATTGTACTTTTTGCTCTTCTTTTTTGCCCCAAACTTGAGGTAACTTCTCTGTGACCTAAAGTTAAAGCATGGGAGTTTCAGTGGAACTTGGGCATCTAAATATAGATGCTTTCCTGACGCAAAGCCTGCTTTTTTTTCAATGTTTTCTGGTTCTGAAGGGAAGAGAAGTCAGTGTAATATTCCACTAATGGTCCTAGTATAGTTGCATAGCCATGTTCAGGAAAAAGTAATGTTGTGGGTGCAAAAAAATAGCTAATACCACAGTTATTCTGACTGCAAAATTTACATTTTCCAGATTTTATGTTCCCTAAAGATACATTTTTCCAGTGCTTCTTTATTTTATTTTGTTTTAGTTCAAAATAAAGTAGACTGGTATCTTCCTATGTATGCCTGTGACAGATAGAATCATTGTTATTCATTTCATGATATTAATTTCATGAGAATGCTGCAGTCTATTTTAATGCAACTGCAGACTCTCAAAATGCAAAAGCATCATCTAGTTTTGCTGCTACTCAGTTTTGCTAATACCCAAGGCAACTTTTTTCCCCTTTTTTTTTTTTTTTTTTAGATCCTAGTAAAGGCAAGGTGCTGGAATAGGAGGAAAATAAATATTATGTTATATGTGAAACTGGTAGAAGAAGTGAGGGAAAGAGGCTGAAGAAAATGTAAGACTTCCTAAACAGCAAATTATTTGGATTATGAAAACGAGAATGTCTTAATGTCAAGTGCCTCTTCACCCTCTAAGTGTGCTATGAAACTTGATCACTTGTCTTGAATATGTTCCCTTCTAAAAGCAACATTCTTGAACTTATAAACACTATTAATTGTGTCCAACTTGGAATCTGAATCCTACAAACCCTTCCTATGTTAAACAGAATGGGCCTCATTCATAGCTGGTGTGGGTTTGAATGAGTTCAGCACCATTATGTTAAGCAGGACAATATTTTCATTAATAAATTGGAGGTTTTTCCTCAAAAAATTTGCGAATTAAATATTTTGAAGTAGTCTGGATGACAACAGGAAAAATTTTCTATGTGTCACATTTAGACTTAGAAAGTCATGCATCATTAGAGACCACCAGTGATAGTGAATTTTCCAAAACAAAGAGCCACAGCTATGTGAAGTTAAAAGAAACCTTTCTGGGCACCTTTCTCCATTTGTACTGCAGATACAGTTCCTGTTGGAAATACAGCTTTTATTCCTGCAAATGAGATAAGTGTCTCTTTATATCTTGTCTTAAGCATATTTGGAATACACTTGTTTTACACAAAACTGTAACTATAGGAACAGAGAGAAAGACAATGAAAATAGCCTTCCTCTAAGTTTGCTTTCAATTAACAAGCTAACATAGAAATGGCAAAAGTTCTGTTCCACACTGCAGTACAGTTACTGCTTCTTCAATTGGTCCCTTTGAAGTGCTGGCTCAGATGTGCCACAGGGCAGTCCTCCATAGCAGCACACCAACAGTGAGATTTTGGCTTCAGCCTGGGAGAGAAAGGGACACCCTGGGAAAAGACCACTGTGGACAGCTAAGAAAGAAACCAAAATTTTAGACAAAATTTGATGTTGCATTTCATGGTTTTATTTTTGTTTCTAGAGTTGTAATAAATTACTTCCCATTTTAATTTGATGTCAGTGTCTATAAAGTTTGTATGATTCTATTGGCCTGGTTTTAAGGTGTTTTGTTGGATTATGGGTAGGCTGCTCCCATAGGCAGCAAGATGCTAAGACTGGCATTCCTCAGAGATGCCACTGTTCAGGTTCTGTTTTGGGATTTGTCTGGGTAACTCAACTTAAGAGACTGATAAAACTGTATGTTATACAACAAGATGTTTTCTTCTTCTGGTGAACTCTGCTGTGTTTGAAAATACACCTTTCTTTTTCCTTTTTCCTTTTTTTTTTTTTTTTTTTTTTTCCCCCTTAAGAGACACAAACAAACATTGACCACCAAGACTGAGTCATGCAGTTTGTGATGCCAAGAAATCCTACTGAAGTTGTCATCTGAGCCTATGTGTGATGTATGCATGAGGGTAGTGAGGTTTGTAAGCAGGAGATGCCAAAACTTCTCGGCCATTACACTCTGGAAGAAAGGTGATGGGAAAGCATTTGCTGAAATCCTGGATCTCTAAGTGCAATGATGCTGAGCTGGAGGTGCATCAGGGCTCTCCCTAAGGAGAGTGGGGAGGAGGGAAGGGCTGTCCTCTGCAGTAACACACAATTTCATGTGTTCCCTGGGTAACAAGGGCCCCAGGGACTTCTGAGATCTCTGTCCAAGAAGCAGACGTTTTGTGCCATCATTACTCAGCTCTCTTCTGGTTCCCTTAGGCTATGAAGTCCCTGCCCATTGACTTGCCAAGAATACAGCGTAGTCTTCAGAAAGTTCTGCAAGAAACCTCAATAGGGTGATCAACAACAACATGTCTCAGAAAAACAATAAATGAGCATTTATGTACTGCTTTGCATTTGTAAAGCCCATCATAAGCATGAATTAATGAGTACACAAAAATATTTCTACCAGAGTAGGTGGTTCTCTGGTCACAATGATAATGAATAGGCACCTTTAACCCAAAACACATTGTTAAAAATCAGCACTTGGTGCAAGATCACTTTTAAAACTCCAGGTTAAATCAATGATCAGCCAAAAGGAAATAGGTAATGCTAAATGGTGAGATAACAGGAATTTCCCAGACTTTGGGTGGCAAACAGGAGGCTGCGGCTATTGCAGAATGCGTGGGCTGCTTTTATCCAGGCATCTTACTTAAAGTAGTATGACTGACACAGCAAGATGTTACTTAGTCTTAATAAATGTGGCACAATTTCCTCCCTTTGCTCTTAGTACTTGGTATATATGCATGATCAGTGCATATATGACAACAAGGGCCAAAAATTTATTACATAAAGTGAGATGGAGTAAAACCTCTTAGAAAATGGGGAGCATGTGAACATACGGGACAAAATGGGAAAAGGATCATTCCAGGCAATTGCCCAGCATGAGAAATGAGAAGAGGAAAAGATGAAACTGTAAGCAAAGCTCTGCCAGAGCCACAGAGTAGCCAGAGGAAAAGTGATCCTTGGATGCGTGGGCAGGAGAGGCTTTGGCCAGTTTACACTCTGGCTTTGTCCAAATTCAGTAAGTGTGCTTTCTGCAGGGCTAGACCATTAAAACTTATTCCTAAAGTTTAGCACATAAATGCTAAGTGGATTGTTGCACTATGGCCATCTGAGGGAACTCCAAGGGGTGTGAGCAGAACTGTTGTATCAAAAGCCTGGCTAAAGAATAGCAGAGCTGGAATAGGTGAAATAAAGTGCTGAAGCAGTTTAATAGACTAACCCGAACACCAGGCTGTGACAGAACAAAAACCAGATCACTTTGATATTTCTGAATTGGCAATTCTGTTTCACATAAGAAGGAATATTCAATCATCATTTTTCTTGAAAAGTATAACCAGATGGGCAGCCACCCTAACAGCCAAAAAACATGTCTTTTGAGAGTCGTTCTGGAGCATTCCATAGAATAAAACACCCTTTTCTGTTTGTTTCGAGCAGTGTCAGTTTCAGGTTCTGACAAAGGCATATAGGACTAACCTACATATGGAAAATGGTGCAATGGGAATACCAGCATAGTGAACCAGCTCCTGTAAACAGCTGAGTTACTCCAATCTTACTGACACACAGATCCTGTTAACAGGATTTTGACCTGAACAAGAATTTTAGAATCAATATCATTAGGGGGAACCGATATTTTCTGGACTTTTTTCTCCACTCTTTCCCTCAAGGTGTAGTGTAGGGCAAGGAACAGTTCTACTTAAAATGCAAAGTGAACATACCTGGCAAAACCTAATTCTCCCTCCATCCACTTGTCTTTCCCCTCAGGCTACCTTGTACATGATTTTTAGGTGATACTGGTGTTTAAATGTACAAGGTCTGTTTCAGGGAGCTGGAATAGATCACTCTTCCCTCCCTGATCTCAGTCCTTACATTCAGTTTTGAACATGTCATCCATTTCTTGAGCCTCAGATAGCCCCAGTCCTGCCCTGGACAGGTTTGCACGGATTTTTCACGGGTAACTAGGAACTGTTCTGCTTTACCACATCTGAATATCTCCCACTGCAAGTTCAGCAGGATTACAGGAATGGCATGAAATGTGAATTTGATATTAAAAATTGCCAAAGTGCTTATTTTTCATGATGTGCAGTTTTATCAAGGCAGGTCCAATCCCAAAGTTTACTCTGAGTACTAGTTCATTATTCTGAAGAAATATACAGCTACTGGAGGAGAAAATCACTTCCAGAGAGACCATTTCCAGATTGTAATAGAGCATTAAAAAAAGAAAACAATAAAAAGGTTTTCTAAAGTTAAAGCAAATTCTCACACGAAAATCACAAAATGGCAGGACAGAGGCAGAAGAGTCTTTGAGGAAGTTGTCAATCTTCATTTGTACAGTCAGAGAAACTAAAAATACTTCTCTGTTATTTCCTTTGTTCCTGTAGCATAGCAGTGAAAAGAATTCTAAGATTTATTGCTGTAACTATAGCAATCATGATGGAGAAACCTCTGAGAAAGCAAACTAATCAACAGTTGAAATATTTACTAGCAACTACTACAGTGAATAAACAGTGTGCACTTCTGTATGTGCCTGGGGAGGGACAGGTGTAAAGTGCTATCTATAATAAGGAATCCTTCCTTTCTGTACAGTATAGCTCTGTACAAGCAATCCCATGAGCAATAAGTCACCATCTACCCATGCTTTAGTGACAATCTGGGCGTCATGAACACATTTCCTAGTCTGTTGGATGATTCTCCCTGAAGTTATGTGTGTAGGGGACAATGCTACATTATTTTACTTCCACTTTCCAGGCTCAGCACATAGTAAAATGCTTGTCTGCAGATTTCAGGCTTTCTTTTGCATGGTTAAGTTATCAGCTTTCTGTCAGGGTTGCATTATGTTTTTTAAAAGAGGTGGAAGAAGTGGGGGACAAGGTTTATTTTACAAGCTGCCAGTTAAGATGTGTCCTAATGAATTGAATCTGGCTAACCCTCCATCCTCTGTTGAGCTTTCCAGACTTGCAAAGCTTTGAACCTTGCACATGAAAGGGGAAGGTATTTATTAGAATCTGCTATGACTGAAATTTGCTGCTCATCTGAAGGTATCGTTTGTATTCCACTTCATAAAATAATGAACACTGGAGCTGTCTCTTGTGAACTAGACCAGCAGTCTTGTCCAATTTTACTGGTAAAGGTCATAAAAGTTAAGTGTTCCAGCAGTGAGACCAGGTCTATGGTAGTCTTCAAAGGACATGCTTCTGTCCTGGCTAGAAACTAGGGTATAAGCATATCAAAGACCTAATATCTAAAAAGGCCTAATTTTAACTGCATTATCATGTTATAGATGATAACTGAATGTCTATCCAGTATTTAGGAAGCTTGAGTGATATTATTGTGGTAGAAGTAATAAGTATGAAAATAGTTAATCAAACAGATTTAAATTTATTGTGTGGTGGTTTTTTGTTTGGTTGGTTGTTTTTTTATTGGTTTGGTTTGGTTTGTTTATATTTATAACAGTTTAACTTCCTACATTTTCATTTTGTACAAGTTTTTCCTTTCTTGTAATAAAACATTAATCTGACTTCATTTTCAACCTATACAATCTGTTTAAAAAGCAAGTTATGAAAACGTTTAAAAGAAATGTTACAGAGAAGGTCTCTGCGTAAATCAAATAGTATTTGTAGATTGATTGCTGATTCATATAGGCAAGCCAGGTATATTCTCCCATTAATTACTTTCCTCTCATTTAATTTTGCTGTCATTCTTTCAGCCTTCAGCCCCACAACTCTCAGAAAATGAATGGTCTGCTATGTATTTCAAATAAGGAACGTCCTCCAGAACAAAATCCACAGGCATAGATGAAGTAAAGCTGGTGTCTCATTTAGTAGCAAGGCAGTGCCACAGGAAGATTTAATTAATATTTATTTTACATCTACCAAGTGTTTTTTTGAGAGACAGTGGCACTAACTCCACTACCAGATACCATACACATTTTAGTAACAATCAATGATACATAATTTGCATTAAATGAATGGTTTCTTTTCCTGATAATGTTCTTCCTTACAATGTGCCCATATTTATCTGCTTTTTCAAATCTGATTTTTATAAATATTTGAAAAAATATCACGTACTGATAGACCATTTTTTAGAAAATATATATTCCAATGAAGGAGGCAGTTATTAGATTAATAAAGAACCATCAGCTATATGGTCTCTGTTACAATTGCCAGGGCCTCACAAGCTGGGCATCGGAGCCTGGGAAGAGGGTTGGACACCAACAGGAGGGCTGAGGACTGACATTGTTGATGTACCCTTGAGCAGCATGGAGTTCCTAGCAGAGACTAAAAACTGATGTAGAATTTTTGTTATTCTTTAAGAACAACTTAGTTCCCATGAAAAATTAGTATTAGACCAAAATAATTATGAATACTGATACACATTTTCCACTGTCCTGAGAGTTAATTCTCCTCTCTCACACTCGCTTCTTTGGTTTAATAATATGATATAAAAAAATAATATTTAACTTTCAACGTCAGGCAAATATTGAGAGCAGTATGCAAGCCACAGCATAATATATCTTTCCATAGTTACAATAAGTCCTATGCAATCCTACAATTAATGTCAGATTTGATTTCTCTTGTGATTTTCTGTCCTTATTACAGCAATCATTTCTGTTTTTCCTCTCCCTAGTCTTTTCTCAGGCTCTCACAGTGATATTTTTCATAATCACGTGCTTCACTTTTGTGTATTATTCTAGTTTTCACTTCAGTTTGCTGTTATTGTTTCAATATTACATTAAATTGATTTTCCCCTCTGTTCTACCTCCCACATTCCCATATTGATATCACTTATTCCACCCTCATTTCCTCAATATTCTTGAATAGTGGTTTACGGGTAGAGTCTTCAGCTGAGTGGTGTTTGAACATGGTCACTGGTTTGTTTGTGAGGTGTCTACATCATGTCTGCTTCAACCACTTGATAGAGATTTTTTTATAGCCATATTGGTTTGGCAGAACCCATACATATTTCAGCATCATTTTTATAGCATCAGTGGAATGTTGAGCTGCTTTTTCTAGTTTGTTCCTAACACTCAAAGTGGGCATTGATCACTGAATAAGACTGAGAAGGGTGATTTTAAGCAAGACTTAACACCAAAAGTTAGTACCTTGGGATAAATATAAAACAAATAGAAGTGAAACAAAAATATTTTCAGTTCCTGAGTCTATTTGGGGAACTGAAACGAGGATTTTTTTTAATTCTGTTACAAGCTATTTCTTTCTTCTTCTGATCTCACAATATTTTTTCCCAGTCTTATTTGCCTATATTGGCTTCTCCCCAAAAAACTGGAAAGTATTTTTGAATGTGCATTTTATCTTAAATAATTTCAAACATTTTCAGTTTATTATTATGGCTGATATTTTTTTGTCTCAGGTTGGCATTCTCTTTGCCCCCAGATACATTTGTTTTTCCTTCCCACTGAAAAAAACAATATAATAATTTAGAAGCCTAATAACTATTCAGTAGACTTGTCACTGATGTTCTGATTACAGTTTTACTGCTATATAAATATAAACTCACATTTAAAGGAAAGTGCTGTGTGAAGGCAGCATAAGTGCTGTTACAAAAGCTGGTGGCTAGAGGGAACTCTTTTTCCTTGTTGGAGAGTGGCTTAAACAAGGCTGTGAATCTTTTGCTGCTGCAAAGCAGTCCATTAAAAGAAAGAGAAGATGGGAAAAATCCTTGAAACAGAAACATCAGCATGAATTGAGAAGTGCTTCCCGTTGAGTGTTGGAATCAGGAGACGTGTCAATGAAATTTATAATTTCTACAGCAATAACGTGAGCCCCTGGATGTCCCAGTCCAGGGATAGAGGTAGGTCATACATGGTTAAATGCCCTCCTGGTAGCCAACTCCTTGGAAGCTGTTAGACTAGTTATGGCAGCCTGGGGTACCTTGGCTGCAGGGGTGGATGTTTTGGTTTCATACGTGGGGGAAGAGAAGACCCAGACCACAAAAAAGAGCAGGGAATTCACAGAGCAGCAGTAGGTAAGGCATTCAGGTAACAGCTACTGTACTTTTAGGCTGCTAGCCAGCAAATTAATTAAGCACGTGCTTAACTTTAAACATGTGAGTAAGTCATAGCTTTAGCTGAGCTATTTGGACATTTAAAGTTAAGCAGCTTTAAAGCATACAGGCATCAGGTTGCTTAGGCTTTGTTGTTTTGGCTCCAGCTGCACCCCTGGATACTGCCTGGGAGGGGGGCACAGGCAGAGTGGGGCGAGCTTTTGTTTGGAGAGCATGTTGGGTGGTGCTTGGCAAAAGACAAGGTGTGGGAAAGCCTGACATGTGCACAGTCTCACTCTCATATGAAACTGGGCTGTGGCCAGCTTGTGTACCTTACCTAGAAATTTGGAAGCACTCCTGGCACTATAGTGTGGTCTCAGAGACCTTTTTCTTGTCTTGCATGTTTCTCACAAGCTTGCATAACGCCCTGAAAGATCAAGCAGTAGAGCAAATCATGTGAGTGGGAGCAAAGCAAGGATGGAAGATTTGGAGAGGAGATTACATTGATTAATGCTGACAATTAGCATAACCTTAACGTCTGGCTTAGTGCTACCTTGCTCCAGTTCTGTTTAACTCCATTGAGATCAATGAGGACAATAAGAAAGTAATATAGTCTTAGAATAATCCTCCCTGTTAATTGAGTAAATCTGAAGTTATGTATACTCCACAAATCTCAACTGTCCTTATATGGACTAACTACTAGAAGCCAAAGCCCACAGCCTTTTTATGGGGTCACTGTTACAAACACAGTAGGACCCAGGTGTAAGTGTTTCAGCAAATGTTCTTGCAGATGCGCTCCAAATGTTCTCAGCTGTGCTCCAACAGCACAATTTGCCAAGAGCTGTTGAATGTATCTTGCATTCGGCAGCTGCAGCTATATTGCTCAAAAAACACCGTATTTGACAGCTCCTGCCTGTCCTCTGTCTACAGAGCCAGTTGGCCTGGGCATGCTTGGCCCTGAGATAATGTGCGGAGTGTACTCAGCCAGGTGTGGCCCAAGATCACCATCCTGTGTGATCGTGCCAGAACTGTGCTTGCTGACTGCACAGTATGCAGGGTTGATTCTGAACATTATTTCTGTTCTGTCCATGGCAAGATTTTCAAGTAACGAGTGGTTCACAACTGTTCAGTTGTGTCAGATCAGACTTAAAGTCCGTCTAACCCCAGCATTTTGCCTCTGAGAGAGGCAAGTAGAAGTCAGTAGTGGAGAGTACAATAGTTCTTCCCAGAAATACTTTAGCATCTTGCTTCAGCAACTTAGCCAGATGTGATACCTTTCCATTTAAAGGATTTGTCCTGCCATAACCACATCACCCTGCAGCAGAGAGCTCCACAACACCCATCCCGTGCTTTTCCAAACTACTGCCAAACAGTTCCTTTTGATGTCCTCTGGTTCCACTCACGAAGACCATGAACAAATGTTCTCTGTGCAGCCACTCTGCCCTGTGTATGATTTTGTAGGTCTCTGTAATGCATCTGTCCTCAGGTACCTCTCTAGAGGCTAAAAGGTCCTAATGCAATTAATTGTTCTTCACCTGGAAGTTGTTTGATCAACCCTGTCACTCCCCTCTCTATTTTTTTCTCAGTTCTACTATGTCTTTTTTAAGATACGTGTGCCGGGGGAGGGACCTGTAACTGCTGAACTAGGTCACATAAAACCTTGGATGAATTCCTGAGTTTCTATTTTAATGTCTCTGAAGCCTTGGAAAAGGTTCAGAACTGTTCAGTTTTCTTCCTCTCTCTCCCTTCAGTAGAGCTACTCAGGGTTAAGGCAAACCTCCCAATCTCCCAGCACACCAGTGTGAAGCTGGAAGAGAGCAGTGCGGCTAGAAACACACCAATGGAAGGACTACATTTGGTTCTCTTCAGTCTCAGGCATCCTTACCATATTATCTCACTTGCAAACTGATCAAGACCCATTTTAAAATAAATGGGTTTGCCTCCACTATTCCAACCAGAAAGCTGTTACAGAATTTCACACTCTTGATCACAGGAAAGCTTTCCAGTCTACCTTTCTCCATAGCCATTTTATACATACTTAATTTTGTTCCTCTTCATTAATGTTTATTTCCATTATACATTTATGGACCACAAAAATGCTGAGGATCATAATGGTCAACATGACATCTGCATTTTTCATAATTGCCATGGTCCTGATGTGATCAGTTTATGAACCCAAATACATCCCCTAGTCAGTAGGTATCCTTCAGTTTGGCACAGATTCATGTTAATAATTCCCATGTATATAGCCTTTCATTTACATTGTGGAAATTTATCCCACTTTTAGTCCTCCAGCTCTGAGTTCTGCTTCAATGATACCCTGAACTTTGTTTGTGCTGGTGGAAATATTGATGACTGGTGCCGAGGCACATCCTTGAAGAATTCAACTAGCAGTCTCTCCAGCTCAAGAGCTCCTCTTTGACAGCAGTCTGACCTAATTTCTCTTTCTGCCAGTCCTTTATGCATACCATGCTTCTTCAGTATTGACCCCCCATGCTCCAGATGAATTAATAACTTCAGTCAAATAGTACAAAGTATTTGACTGTGGTTGATTTCTTATTCTTTGCAAGATGTGGTAACTTTACCAGATAATGTTATCAGATTAGACTGATATCATCGACCTAACTAAAGGCATATCAAATTTTATACCACTTTCCAGTTGTCTCCATGAATTTAATCATTTTGTTCTTTAAACTTGGTTCTGCATTTCTCCACCCCTCCTGAGCTCCAGCTGCTAGGTCTAGCCATGTTTGTCTCTTCCTTTAATCCTGGTCAAAGAGAATGCAAAGGAGAATGTAAGCACCTAACTGCCGCTGCCAAATGTCATAGATTATTAAAAGTCCTTTCCACATGATTTTTAGTTTCATATATGAGTTCTTCCACTATTCTGAGACAGATGTTAGGGTTGATTCAGACTCACTGTATTTCAGCTTCATTTGGATGTAATAATTTCTATTTATATCCCCTCAATTCTCTTAAATTCTTCTGCCTTACATCCTCAATCCCAAAGAATTAACTTAATATGAGAGTACCCATGGAATAATTTTCATACTGCTCTCCCTTCACTGAAGCCATGCTTCTTCCTTTGTTCTTTGTTTTTCTGGACAATTCTGGCCCTGATTCAAGTTGTCTTTCACCACAATTTGACTCAAATAGTGGAAATGTTGAACTTCAGTGTTTTGTGGGACTTCTTGCCAATTGGCTATATTACTTAGACTTTTTAATTACAAAACAGATTTTGAGGACATATTATCACTCAGGTAAGCATGCTAAATTTTTGCTCTGGTTTTGTTTTCTTTTGTGATTTGAACTTGATCTCTGCTGCTTCCCAGTGCTGAGTGAAAAGAAAACCCAACACTTTTATCATGCTTTATAGTGCCATAGCTGCAAGATGGAGAAAAATAACACATACATTTCTCCTGATGTCTTAGACACATCTCACAGCAGGGAAATGCTGGGAAGTGGCAATATATTTGCCATCTCTGTACTGGATAGAGAGTTAAAGTAGTGTTAGAGCAGCCCTTGTGGCTAAGATAGGACTCGTGCCAAATATTGGCACAAATATTCTGAGGAGCTCTTGGCCCAGTAAGGCCCAGTTTGAGCCTACTCCTGCTGTTTTAGTAACAACCTTATCTTCATCTCTGGGTTTGCAGAACCTCTTCATTAAGACATTTTTAAGATGTGGCTGTGCAGAAGTGCCTCCTGGCTTCAACAAAAAGCCTGCATTCACTATGGGCCTTGAAGCACCCAGTTTTATAAACAGGAGACTTGAAGACAGATGTAGTAATAACCTGAACCCCACCTTAGAGCACAGAGGCAGGACTCCCTGTTTCATTCATAACTAAAGCAACAGTTAACTTGGAGCATTTGGTGGAACAGAACTGGTCATCACGAAGCGGAGGCAGAGGCTGTGAAATTTGGCACACTTGAGACCTCTGGCTTAAAAAGCTTTAGGTGAAGCATGTGTCGGTATTTGCATGCTCTGCACCTAAATCCTGTAGCTGCTATTAGAGCTCATTTGTTACAAAAGTTGAGTTACCAAACTGCTGAATTGATAGGACAAGTCCCACCATCAGTTTGTTTTCTTTTTATACAGCATTTCACTCCATCACCACAGTTTATTCCCCAGTTTGCTAGTACAACACAATCCTGCTTGAGAAACAGATAAATAGGAAATTAGATCTTTCTTCATTAACACTGAGTATGCCATTTTCACTCACTATACATCATTCTTTTTTATCTTTTGCTGTGGCTACCTTAACGATGCCTAAACATTAGTCTAAAATACGTTTTTAGACAATACCAAAGCAATTGAATCTAGTTGTGTGCACAGACCTGTCTCTTTCCCCAGGAACTAAGTGGCATTTAAAACTTCTTGTCTTCTGAGGGTATTTGGGTCTTTGGGTATTTTCATACTCCAGAAAGTTCTTTTAAATATTTTTAGTTTCATGACTGTGGGAGGAGGAGTGCCAAGTTTTTCAGAAGGTGCATTGCCAAAAATGTCTGTGCAGGAAGACGAGAAAGTACTTAAAAAATAAAGATATTCAGTCCTTTTAACACAATTTCATCTGCTACATACATGCTCTCTTTCATTCACAGAACAAAATGCCATGGCAAACACACACACACACACACTGTAATTTTCCTGATCCAGATGCTTTTCCAAACATATGGCTGTTGACAGTAAAAAATGTAGAGAGAACTCTTACCAAACCTGCTTTTTCTCTACTTACTTTTATTTTATACTCACTCTTTTTCTGTTCCAAACTATGACAGGCATTTATAGAAGTGTATCTTATAAAACAAGAATTTCCAAATCTTTCTCACCTCTCAGCATTATCATCACCTGCAATTATTCAAAACAATAAAACCCTGGATTCCTTTTCTCAGGGAAAAAAGAGCTACATTATGTAAAAGATTTGTGACTGTGATTGATTACAGACTACAGAAGAACAAGATTATTCTGAAGGAAAAGTCTTACAGATAAATGGATTATAGTTACTTACACTTGCTGACATGGGATTGAAATAGTCCATTTCAGCTTTTGTGACCGCTGGGTTCACTCCTGAGAGCTAAAAAGTGAAACTGAGTAGAAACGGATTAGAAACACAAACATAGTCCATTTTCCACTGTCCAAAGAGTGCACACACAACACAAAAGGAAAAAGTAAATGAGATATTAAAATGCCTTTCTGTTGTGGAGTTTGACCCTACATTCCCTTATTCCATTGCGCTGGAGTTAATGGGGCTGCTCTACTCCCATAAGGGCAATTTAAGCTATAATTTGTAGGAAACAGTTCCCTTCCTTACATGCTGTTCATCTGAGGAGTGCAGAGGAAGGCACACAGAGGAAAACCCCGGAGGAGCGTGCGGCAGGGCTGGGTGTACCCGCAGCCCCAGGGCGATGCTGGAGCCCCTCTGGGTGCTGTGAGCAGAGCACAGGTCAGTGCTGCCCCACACACTTCAGCCCCAGGCAGCTGGAGCCACATGCCAACTTGGGGGGAGGAAGTTCCCAGCTCAATTGTGCCTCCAGTTCATGTACTTGGAGGCACCCAGGGAATATTTCAGAGTTGACCCATTGAAGTCTCCTGCCTGAAGAACAGCCACTCTTCACTTTCCAGGGTGGGAGCAGTACAACTTTGCTAGAAATCAGCAGCTCTAACCCTTTGCTTTTAACTTCAGAGCTTTTTTTTTTTTACTTTTCAAAGTCTTTCCTCTTTCCCTTTGCAATAAAATGGCCATTGCATTTACTCATGCTGTGCTGGAATGTTTTTTTATTTACACTGAACTATAAATGATGCTAAGCCTTTCAACATTGGTTTATTACTATTATTTTCCATCACTTTTTGTTTATTTGCTTTTGTGCACATGATTTTTGTTTTCATTCTGTTCTAATTTGTCTGCAGTCATTTTGCAGGCAAACATCTGATGTAGTTTGCACCACAAGTGGCTCACAGACCGCAGTCTGAGTAACAAACACATATTGATTTTGTACTCTTTTTGGTACATTTTTACTTCCTATTTCACTTAAGAGTTACACTGGATATCTGTTCATCTTTAAGAAAAATTAAAGATAAAAGAGCTTCTACTGTGATTCATAATAGCATTTGTCCTCACAGAGGAAAAAAAGAAAAAGAAAATCAGAAAAAGAAAAAATTGCACTTCAGGAATATAGGAGTTTTTTTAAAATTACGTATGAAATTACTGATTTCAGGTGCCACATCAACTGAAGATGTGAAAAATTATATCATGGTGAAGCTCTTTATGTTCAGGTAGGTGGACAATCTGGGTGGTGTTAACATGGTGTGTGTGTCAGATGATATATGGGTGAATTGATCTTGAGTGTAGCTGAACAGCTAAAAAAACCCAGACTCCAATAGCTAGAGATGAGGACTCAACTAGCAAACAGCCCAACCCTATCCCTAATGACCAGTGGTGAAAAAAAGAATAACTATTTTTGAAATCTTACATGAGTTACTTTGTTTTAAATTAAATGGCAGGCATCCTTGCACAGTAATTTACTGGCACAACTGAATTCCCTAAGGTAACCAAACAAACTCCCAGGCTGCATGGAGGAATGCTCAGCAACCCGCTGCCGCTGGACACCAACAAGCCCACCGTGTCTGCAGGGTGGGCAGGCACTGAGGCTCAGACGGGCAGCAAACCCTGCGCTGGAGCTGCTGATGGAGAGATAAGAAAAATCCCTTTTCCCCACAGCTTACTGATATTTGCCTGGGAAGGTAAGCCCTGACATACATGGGGTTTACCTGACTTAATGATATTTTTGTCCTGATGATGCTGATAAAACAAAAAGGATAGCATCATTATTTGAAGCCCTGGAAGAGCTGGGCAGGTGAGATCATCTTCGTGAAATAATCTGCCTTTGTTCAGCCTCTGTAATAACTTTCCTTGCATTGAAGGGCAGGTGCCTTGATGTTTTTTCCTTCTGTTTCTGATGCTGCTGGGCTCTTTGTAGGAGCTTTTACCTTTCTGCAGAGATGTTTTCTTTCATTAAGGCCCTGGTTTTGCAAGGTTTTCTTTCATTAAGGCCCTGGGAACATTTTTAATTTCAGACAATTTCTAGTCTCATTGACCAGGAGTTTGGTGTCTGCTCTACTTAGTCAAAGCTGCAGCTACTCATTTCACTTAAACACTGTGAGGCAAATACAGCAGTATTTTTCCCTCCATTTTTATATGTATGAACCTCCTATATCTCCCACAGGCTAAAAAAGCCCCTTTTAGTAGATCTCAAATATTCCTACCACATTAATTAAAATTTACCATATTTTTGTATAATCCCATTTTGTCTTTAAATCTCAGTAAGTGCTTCCTCCTCATCTCTACCTCAAGTCAAAGATTTTCTTGTCTTCAGAGTTCGCTGCTGCTTCTGACAGTTCCTTGGTCTCAGGTCTTCATCATTACTGCTGATGTTCTGTGGGCAAAGCCATCAGGTTTTTACAGGGGACTCACGTACTGGGATGAAGATATCTGATTTGGCAGCTTTTAGACATAAGGAATCTGGTGAGATGAATCCCCACCAGTCTTGTCCTTCGGTCCTTGATTACTGCTATTATTTCTGTAGGAATAATAGAAAAACAATTTGTCTTCCATTCTTGATTACTGTCATTATTTCTTTAGGAATTTCATTAATCCACTAAGATCAGATTGTCTCCTGGGCATTTCTCCTGTCATTTCTCCTTTGGCTGACCTAGGATTTTTCTGCACTATGAAATAGCTCACAAGATCATAAACTGCATTTCTTTCAGCATTTAAATGACTCTCCACTGTAAGATCCAGGGTTGCTTTTGCATGTACTTGTAAGAAAACTGATTGAAACAGGAGCATATGCACAAACTGTGTCTAGAAGTCACTAAAATGATTTTTCCTCACTATTCGTTCTGTCCTAAAAATGGTCAGATGACTACAAGACAGTGAGAAAGTCTGAGGGCCAAATTCAACACTTGCTTAAGAGGCTACTGGGTGTATGTTTGAAGGGTAATAAAAAATAAAAGAAGGATATATATCACCTGGACAAGATGTGATTCTCATTTTCATCCTTAGAAAGTTAATTATACCCACTCAAAGTCCGTTTACCCTGCCAAAGAGTTATTAAGAGACTGAAGTGCAGATGGGAAGTGGCCCCAAATTGAGACAAGAAAAAACAGCAAGGAGCTCTGAAGCTCTGTGCTATTTCAAGCATCTCCAGCTAAAACATCCAGGAATGGGAGGATGGCACAAAGCGTGGACTAATACATTCACAACACAAATCTCGGAACCACAGAAAATTTTTATTTCGTAAATTGATTTCTTCAAGGACTGCTAGCCCCAAAAGGCCAGCTCTTAACTGCTCAGTTTTCTCCATTGACTGTAACTAAGATTTTCCTTGGCTCATGATCCTAGTGAACTTGGACAACTTTAACTTTTTTTTTTTTTAAATTTGCTTTTCTCACCAGGTGGAGTGTTCCCTGCAAGCCCTGAAACTTATGAACTTTCCAGTACATTTTACAAGATACTTTTGTCTACATGTTTGACAGAAGATGGAGGCATTCCACAAATCCCTGAGTAGAAATAATTTTATTAGTCAGTTTGTGCACTGTATACAGGAGAATATGGGATTATTTGTTAAGAAATTTACTGCCAAAAAATTTATGGCAGTAATATAAACTCACAAGTGTCCCTTTCTGTTGAGGGGGAGTGGACTTCAGTAGCCATATGACTGATGATGTGACAAAGTGTGATAGGGAATGCAGCTGCTGGACCAGAAAAAAATAGTTCCTACAAACCAGAGATAGAACAAAATAATACCTTTAAAAGGAAATAATTTATTATTAATACTATTCTTGTGCTAATTAAAAATTCCTTCAAAAAGTCTGAGGATGACTTAATAGTTTTTCTTGTCTGCAATAGTTTAGAACAGATAAAAAATTCTGAAAGTGCTTTTTACTATTGTATTCATTAACTCTACCTCATTGAAAATAATTTTTCAAAAATTTTATTTTTTCTTTTTTTTTAACTGTAGTTATACTTAGTTGATTTAATTTGTGTTTAAATAAAAATAATTTACTTCTATGCAGTTTTCAAGGCATTGCGTGATGCTTTTGTGTTTGAAGTTCTTTGGTGGGCAGTGTAAGTTTTATCAGTGATTTCTACCATCCACACAAGGTAACACTAAGGAAATTCTGTGCTGACATGTTTCTCCTTTAAATCAGACTGGTTATTTTTGGCTTTTACTCTTTGTCATTTTTAGTTTTTTCCAGCACCTTCTCTCCCCCTTGCTTCCTCCTGTCTTCTCTCCTCCTACTCCCAAAAGCATGGAGACTTTCCAGTTTGGATTTGAACTCTGCAGCTGGCTACTCTGTCAAAAACCAGCTGAACCAAAGCTCCAGATTAAGGCTGAGTGAATAGTTAATGAATGTTGTTTTTTTTTTCTTTTTTTTGATCTGAAAACCAATCCCCCCCCTCCCAGAATTTTATCTGAAGTTAAATGAACCATTCTATTCAGTCTCAAAAAAATGCTTTAGCTTAGAGTCTGTAAATTTCATTTTGTTTTTATTGTATTTTTGTATTCAATTTAGTCATCTTTGATCTCAAATCACTGTTTTGATACAAAACATTTTGTTTTGAAATAAGCTGGAGTATTGCAACTTAAAAAGAAAAAGCCTCCACCTTTTCTGGCCAAAACTTTTCACTGCACTTGGCAAAAAATTGTGAATAGTTTTGATCAACCTAGAACGAATTTTCTTTGTCAAATAAACAAGCTGCTTGGAAAAGAAAAAATCCATTTGTCCTCCATATACAATATGCAAATACAGAATATTTGCGTATCAATATCGGTTATCTATAAGTGTGAGCCTACTGCAGTATAATTTGCTTTGAATTCATTTATCCTAGTCTGGCTGCCATGAGTAAGATACAAATGCTCTTTTTTCGCTAATTGATGAAGGCAAAACTCATGTATCAGAGTACTGTAAGGAGGACGGAACATGTGTGTCCATCCTGACCCTCCCTGTGCCCAGAGGAGAGGAGGCACAGGGTGCCTGCCAACAGTGGGGCAGGTTCCTTCTTCCCCAGTAGACAGCAAAAGGGACCTTGGCTTTTGACAGCTTAAGCAAAGCATGCAGCCGGTGCATTTTTGCTGCCTCCAGCATTTTACTGAGCCCAGGCAGTTGCCTACACTTGCTGGCAGTGTGCGGGTACATGTCTGTGAGAGTACTCTGCTCCACTGGCCGTGCTGTATGGCATCAGTGTTCAGCCTTGCCAGCCCCAGCTCTCCTCGACTTCACTGAAGAGAAACAGGCCCCATTACTGAATGAGTTGTGAGACCAATACCCAAAGGCTTTTGGATGAGATGACCACTACCATCCACTCACTATAAAGGGATGAGCGAGGCTTTTGAGTGGTATAAAACAACATACTTTTTGTCTGTAAAAAAGGGAGCCAAGAAACTACCATTCAACTTTCTTCCGGTAATAGTCGTGCTAAAATAAACTCTCCCTAGTTGTGGCGGATAGCACGGAAACACTTCAGTTTAAACTGGGCAGTGCTCTAAGGAGCTGGGGTGATGGCTGGATTTGTGATACAGCAACAGCCTGTTTGTCACCCGGCACACTCTCAGGCAGCTCTCCTAACATCTGTGCAAAGGAAAATACTGCTTACCGTATCTTTCAGCTTTTATATTTCTTCTCAAAGGTAACTTGAGTTGTTGCTTTTAGAGTTAGTTCCGTGTAATGTTATTCAGATTTCAGTTTCAGCTATTTCACACTTTTCAAATTCATAAACATGCGAACATTTTGAAGGATGTTGTTTGGATTCCTTTTGGCTTTGTGATATCTGGTTCTGTTTTGGTTTATGGCTTCGTTTCTCTGTTTTTGAATTTGACTCCTGATTTCTTTTATCATATCTGGGTATTTTTGTTGTTGTTGCCTTTGTATTCTCTAGCTGCAAGGCTGGTGCAATAGGAACTCTGTAAAGGATAAGTGCCATTCTGTAGCTGTGGTCCAGAGTTATGGAGCCTGAAGCCAAAAAAAGAAAACACAGAGAATTTGGTGAAATCATGCATATAGAATAGCAGAAAAACTTTTAATTTCATTCTATACTGCAGAGAACAAAAATTTTTTTGCAAACCTCTGTGGTTAAATTTACTCCATAGTAATTATGGTTTGAGACACAAGGCATTGAAGTTTGAATAAAATAATGTGGGGACCTGGGGTCTGTGTTTTCTCAGTCAGGTGGTCTTCTCCCAGGACACTGCCAGGAGAAGAGCTATGATTTTTATTTAATTTTTCTTGTGGGAAATTTCATCTTTGACTTCAAATCTTTTTTGGGATGTGAGGGTCTCTTACAAGTTGCTATTGTTCCTGTCCTTGCTGCTCTGGCTCCATTTTGACTAGTTTGAATACCAGGTCTCTCTCTTTTTTTTTTTTTTTTTTTTTTTTTTTTTAACAAGAGGAAGCCAGTTTTGCTTGAGGCTTACAAAGTAAATACCATAAATAGTTAATATTTGGAATTCACAGATGGAGAAGATGAAAGAACAGAAAAATTAAATAACTTGTTACAAGACAAAGAGTGAGCCAACTGCAAAGCCGAGAAAGGCACCTTAGACTCTTGTTTTAGTATATAACTCTGGCCAAGAAAATACGGACTTCAAAATGGAAAACTACTTTGTAAAACTGATTACTATTTTGAAGATTGTGGCTAAAGTACGATGCTCTTTTTTGTCAAATTTTGGAATAACTTGTAGATCCTTACCAAGACAGCCTTGTTTTGAATCACCTCTGGGGACTGATATATTTTGACCCTAGGGATGAAAATGTTACAGACTTTGGAAGTACGAGCCAGACATAGGATCACAAAAATGTGAAAGCTGGGTCCTGTTTCCAGTCAGAAAGGCTAGATATGGGAAGCCTTTGCTTGTTTGCTCTTGAAAAAGAGAAGTATGTTTTTATTGGAATCCAGTGGCCCCTTTACAGTTGGTTTAAACTCCTTCCACTATCTGCACGTCAACTGTAAAATATAGTACTTAGATTTCAGGGATTCAATATGGTAAATACTCATGAAAGTAGAAAGACAGAGGGCTGTGACTCCCAGCCTTTCATGACACATCGACTCTACTTAGCATTATTCCAGTAGAGGTGAAGATAACAGTATAGAGGCTTTTAGCTTACAGAAAAAAAGTCTTTGCACAGTTACTTCTCTTCACCTCCTCAGACATAACTCTGTAGCCACTGCTTGTCTGCATACCACAGGCTAAATGCACAGGGCTGAGGTAGGCAATATTTACACCCTGGCAGCAATGTTATTTCCAAGATGGGATTTCTTTTTGTACCATAGAAAAACTGTGTCCAAAAGAAGGTGGACTAAGATGCAAGTTTTTAGTGAGGCTACAGCTAACTAACCATTGCCTAAATTAAACCTTTACTATTTGGCACCTTTAAATCACATGGCGTACTCACTTCCTAAAAGAACTTTTGGCAAATGTCTCAAACATTGCAGACATTTATTTGACTCACAGGCTGTTAAACCAAATAATTTTCAATGAAAAAATGAGAAAAAACATAATTTCAGCAGGAACAACAGCAAATGAGACCAGACCAGTGTCCAGAAAGCTTCATTCTGGTCCAAGGGACATGGGTTTTCGCTGTATGAACTGGGCTCATGCAGTACCTCTGACCTGCTGCAGCATGTCCTTCCATGGCTTCAGTTGAGATGCCATCTCCCAATTCCCATTTCAGTCTCTACAGATACCCCTGGGAGAATTTAGGAGAATTCATCCAGATTTGTCAGTCTGTGGCAGAGCACTTTTGCCTCCCCCCAGCCCCTCCATTAATAATGTATTATTATCCAGGCTAAGAGTAGTAAAAAAAAAAAAAAAAAGCTTAGGAATTCTTAAGTAGTTGTGCTGTAGTGTATTCCCAACTGACATCCAAATCTGTGATATTATTTTTGTTGATTGGAATAAATATTAATTCTTAGTAAACCCCTGTGTCTTTGTGGGTGCTTCCATTACACAGTCTCACAAAAAATAACAAGTTAAATAATTGTCCATGACTTTATTTTAAGTGGAGTACTTTATCAAGTGCAAAAAGATAGGAAAATGCAGCTGTCCCATGAACAGTGCTGTCACAGAGGTGCTGTGTGACTTCAGTGCCAGCACAAATGGACACTCACAGCAACCTCTACACATGTCACCAGAGCAGCCCTGCACTGGGACAGATGCCAAAGAAGGAGGGAACAAGGGTGTAAAGAGAAATTTAATGAAATGCAACCAGAAATATGCACAAGACTCAGAAAGTGGAACAGAAAACAAAAAGATACCTGAAGAGGTTATTTTATTTTTCTTTTTAAGAAAATGTTCCTACATCTACATTGAAATGTTCAAACAATGTTTCTAGTGTTATTTCTCTAAATGTATGTAGTTTACTTAACAGTGTATACAAAAATAAATAAAACAGCCCTGGCATCATAGCAGATTCTCAGCTGTGCTTCACAGAGCTTGGTAATACTGAAAAATACCTTAGTAGCCAGTGAGGAGAGGGGCTACTCCAGAAAGTGACAGTATTTTTGGTGAAACACTGGAACAGGTTGCTCAGGAAAGTTGTGGAAGCCCCATCCCTGGAAGTATTCAAGGGCAGGTTAGATGGAGCTCTGAGTAACCTAATCTAGTGGGAGGTGTCCCTGCCAACGTGTGGGAGTTAGATCTAGATGATCTTTAAGGTCCCTTCCAACCCTAGCCATTCTATGATTCTATTAACAGTCAGAGAGCAGCTTTGTATAATGCATAATCCAGTATAGTACTGATAGTTCCTTTTGCCCCAAAGAGCACTCTAAGGAGGCTGCACTCATTTTTTCTGTGTCACCCCTGTTTGCTCTTGCATGGATGATTATGAACAGACATGTCAACACACATTTGATTTTTGCTCTTGGCATTGATGTACTTAAGGTATCACCCCATTTTTTTAGAAACTCTCCTTCCCAAGCCACTAGTAGCACAGCAGACTGTACTGTTTGTTCTGGTTGTCCTGAAGACCTGAGACAAACCATTTGCTACTGGCCTGAGCAGAACTGCCTTGTAGGTGTGCATCACCTGATTTTGGCAGAAACAAGATGTTCCTGTAGGTTTTTTGTTGATGTACTGTAATGTCCTGCTCTTCACCCCTGAATCTCAGAAAGTGTTGCTAGAGCACCCATGCCACAGGCACATCCCAGACAAACCACACTTTCCACCTTGCCCACAGGCTTGGAAAATCTGTTTCCTTCGCCATAGTTACTTTTGTTCTGTGACCTCCCAATTAACCATCACCTTCTGGGAGATTGTTTGATTCATTAAGTGTGAATGAAAAGAAGCAAAACGATAGTGAGCTGGCTAGGGGGAAAGTGGATTTCTTTTTGGCAAATCTGAGTTTTGTTTATTTTTTCTTGGCTTGTGTTTCTCTGTGTCTGATGGGGATCTTTGTTACCTTCAGTGCATGCAGTACTCAGAGCAGCCCTGCTGCAGGTACTCAGCTTTTTTGCACTGAGTAAGGGGAAGCAGGGGAAGCACAGTTTTGGGGATAATTTCTGTACATCACAGAAAAGCAGTGACTTTCTGTAACCACAAAATCAGCTCTTGCCTGTACTATGGCATTGCTGTGCTTTGACTGCATTCCTACATTCTATACAATTTATCACCCACTATGACATGCATTAGCACACATGCTGCTCTTTTGCTTTTCCAGCTCCATCCATCTCTAAGCAGGGTCCTCACTCAAGCTGATGTAATAAGCAGTCTGGCTATTTGGGGAGCCAGTGTGATTGGCAAAAAGTTGTGCACTTTTTTCTGTTCTGCTTTTCCTTATTTATTTATTTATTTATTTTAAGAAGAATCATTTAAGGATTACTTTATGTATAGAACCATTGCCAACATTTTCTATCGCCATCAAGTAAAAGCAAGTATTTTCCACATGCCTAGAACTGAAGCCATTTTTTTAGGATCTAAAGACTCACTGGAGTGAAATTTAAGAACATTATCAATGTCTTGGAAGCTCATTTAAAAATTCATTTTCAAGACAGGATTAAAGAGAAATCTCTGTGGGTATATTCACATTTTCATTAAGCATGCTCCCTTGCTACTCTGTTGGTTAACAGTTATTACACTGTCAAGTTGTTATTTTAAGAATCCATTCAGGGATCTTGAGCTCCAGTACAAAACCAGATGGTCTATCAACACATGCCTTTGCATTCCTCCACAAACCATATCTTTACCAGCAAAGCAGCTCTAAATCTAATGACCCTGTGTCGGTGCAAACCATACCACCAATCTTTGAGTATTACAGAACGTTTTTGATGGTATAGGAGGGCACTTGGTGGTATGGATGAAGAATTAGTTTCTATAACAATTACAGTGCCTTGGTTGTTTTGTTTTGTCATTCCAGTGAGATAGAAAGAAGATCCTTTGAACTTCTTTACAAGAACAAACTTGTGTATGCTAATGCTGTAGCTGAGGGGTTAGGTCACCATCTTAGGACATGGGGCACAGAGATTCAAATATCTGCTCTACCTCATTTCAAGCCCAGCTGTTTGGCTTCTCTTCTCCTCATTCAGGAAATGGCTTTTTTTTTTTTTTTTCTTTTTTTTTTTGTGTACCCTGAACACGGCAACTCTGCAAAGCTTTTGAGCTATACAGTATGTGCATAGCAGATATGTGTGCTTCTCTATCTCCTGGCTGACCACCAGCCAGCATTTCTGACAAAGATTTTCTTCAAACATAAAACATTTCTGCAAAAAAAAAAAAAGATTTCTACTAAACATCTTTTGCCAAAGCTAGATCTCATCAAAGCTGCTCTGACTGATCTTAGCTAGCATTCTAAAGAGGAGCTGACCACTTTACATGGGCTGTTCCAGTTTTTCTCTGATTGCACATTATATGGGTCACTGGAAGAACTGGGCAAATCTGTCTTTGAAATCTCTGATTTCAAACACAGGAAGTTTATAAAGTGAATGAGTCCAAATTTTGCTAGTTTGGTGTATGGAAAGTATGGTGCAATATTTTACTGCACAGCACTTTCACATTAGTTTGGCTTTGAGCAGCACAGTTAATTCAAGGTTGTGTTTTTTTTATGAGTGAATACTGATGTTTGATTCTATGTTTACAGAATAAAACTACAGTAATATCTATTTTCTGACATGAATGGGGTAGATAACTTAGAATTCATTTTGTGCCATTGAGTCAGCCAGCTATTAAGATTTCAAATATGATAATAATTTTACATAGTCATCCACATGGCCACATGTCCCTTCCTCTGCTTTAAAGTACATGCTTCAAATCCTAATTCTTCAAAAGCTCATGAGTGAATAGTCCTACTGAGTTATCAGGAGTTGCTTTGTACATTGTTAAAAGTACATAGAATTCTTTGCAGACTCATTGCCATAGTTGGTGTTGCATGAGGAACATAATTCTTAAGTAATCAGGGACCAAAGCAAAACCGAGTGCAATCTAGACACTTATGTTAAAATACTTCTAGGGCCTTTGAATTAAATAATACTATCCCTGTCTGTATTTTAGTGATGTTTTCACAACAGAATTTTGTTTAGCCAGCCCACTGGAAATACCTCTGATTTGTAGCTGAACATCATGGCTGCTTTTTGTAGAAAGTGAGAAATGAGAGAATTTACTAGCCCTGCAGTGCAGGACCAGGCATCGGGGTGGAGTAGTAGTAGAAGTGGAAAAAAGAGAGAATAAAAACGGCTAGGAGTGCTGGGAATTGTATTAAGTTTTTTTCTGCACGTTTAAACATAATATTACAGCACATTTCACAGCCAGCCAGTGATTGCATGCACTAGTTGTAGTCTCTAGGCAGGGATTACTCATTTCATACATAATTTAGAATTGATTGCAGTGATTCTGCAAAGTCAGTACATACCATGGGTGCAAGATTAGGAGAAACTGTTCTTGTTTCACAGTCTTTTAATGTTTCTAATTTGAAGTATTTGATTTTTTTCCTTAGGTCAGTTCCAGATTTCCTTAGATTTTTCCAGGTTGGTCAATGGTATAAAATGCCCTCTCTTGTCTTTCAAAAATAAAACTTTCTCAAATGAAATTAAGTCTTTTAAAGTCTCAAGACAACACACACATGTACCTAATCTATATTGGAAGGCTAAATGAAGTCTAAGGCTTGTTGGCATAATTAAATTAGACTTGTTGGGGAAGGCTTGAAGTGTGAGTCTTTATTCAGAATGCTCAGAAATGCAATGGCCATTTATGTTTAGAGAGGATTACATATAC
The DNA here is from genome assembly GCF_020740795.1 of Apus apus. Lineage (NCBI taxonomy): Eukaryota > Metazoa > Chordata > Aves > Apodiformes > Apodidae > Apus > Apus apus. The sequence continues at coordinate 31,661,173 of NC_067283.1, read as the reverse complement.
GTGTGTGTATCCTCACAGAGAAGTTGTTGTAATGTTCTGGGTAATGAGAAACACTGTATGTTCCTTGATGAGTAAGTAGTAACTAAAAGTCAGCCATGTGTGCCTCTCGGGTGTGCATCCCACACTCATCCCTTTGCCTCTTCAGAAGGCTCATAAGGCCATAGCACAGCTCTAAAGCCTGGTTTGATGGGCACACTGAAAGCTAAAACTTTTAGTTTGAAGAACCTTTATGAGATTTTGAAGGATCTGAGTTTGAGAGTTATAGAGAAATTACATTGCACATAGGTCACTTTTGACTAACTGCTTATCATTTTCAAAATATTTATGAGCAATCAAATGCTATGTTCAATAAAATATCAGTATTATGATTCAGAATAATTATTTAAGATTTTATAATTACTCATTCATAGTAATGGTATTTCAGTACAGGGGAAAAGTCTTCAAAGTGTTTCATTAGTGTTTAATTGAAATAAAGTAATCCAATGCCTCTCAACACTTTTCAAACTTAAAGTAATTTTGTATCACATTCAACAGTTCATTAAAAAGTCTAACACAATTTTGAAGGATCTGATTACAATAGTTTTCCGTTTGTTTTTGGCATGCTCTGGTCTCTTACTTGGAAATACTAACAGATGGATTGTCTCCAAAATACAGTTCATGCTTTACAGTTCATGATTTATTAAGTATGCCAATCAGAATATTTTAATAACATTCATTATGTCAATGCCAGTGGAAAATAACAACAGAGAACTTTAAAACTTAGGTAAAGTATTATTTAATACACAGAATTTTCCTTTTGAGCACGGATTTTAATTTGTTGGTTTGTTTGTTTGCATTTAAGCAAATGTCCTGCATTGTCATGCATTTAAGCAGTCTATTGATTAATTCTGTTGCAGCATAAAACCACATAATTTCAACCTTTCTTGCAATATTTAGTTCATAAAAACCAGAGATGAGCATGTTACCCTTAGAGTATCTTCTCTTATTATGGGTGTGTATAAGGAATTTTGCAAGTGGTATATGACTGGCCTCATGTTAGAAATGGGAAAGCTGAGGCAGTTAGAAATGAAACAGCTTGTTCAGAGACACCCACCAGGCTGAGGACAGAACTAGTACTGGATATCAGGCCTCCTGCATTTCATCACATCAGTGCTGCAGCACCAAAGAAAACTCTATTTCCATATGCTTTCCTGGACAGCACATGGAAAAAACAGAGATTCAGACACAAGTCTCTGTACCACTGAAGAAATGGAGAAATTCTTTAGCAAGCTCCCCCTCCCTTGCATATCTTAGCAAAATTTTTGTCACTTAAAGTCTGGTCCCTTCTTTCACACTGGGCTGTGAATAGCTGGGCCATACATGCCCAAAGACAGACCATGTACTCTGTCACGCAACAGAGTTAAGGGCAGGAGTTTGCCTACACAATCCTCTATTTACATTTAAAGCTACTCTACCTTTATCAATACAGGTATCAATAAGGTTTGCACTCAGAGACAAAAGTCAGTACCTTAATTCTTGACCTGTCACTCCTTCTTTCTGCTCACCTTTAGATATGTGATAGGAAATGATCTTCTAAGGCACAAACATTCCTTTTGCATTGCCATCTTTCTTTTTGAGCTACAGAGGATGAGTTATGCTCAGGAAATCGGTTACAGGTTTTATGATTAATACATATGTTTACAAGATCTTTCTTCCAAACAGTCACAATTGGAATGAAGCAGCAGATTAAAGAAGTACAAACAGCAGCAGCTAATTGTGGCTTTTGGTAGGTGCAAGGGTATTTTGGAGGGAAGGACAGATCCCTTTTCTCTGCATCTGAAACGAAGAGATGATACATGCGGGTTGTTGATGGAAGATATTGAGAAGAGTCTGGTGTGCAGGGAGTGTTGAGCAACTTGAGCATAGCAGAAAGAACACTAGAGAATTCCAGTGCTCAAAACTCAGTTCAGCCTCGCATCTCATGACAAGTTGAGCACTAGCAAAAGGCAGGCCCCAGTTCCAGTGTCATCTCTGCCAAGTTTCAAAGACCAGTTGTAAGTTACTGAAACATGGGAATACTTAAAAAGATGGCCATATACTTCCTCAGTACCTATGTCTAGCAGCTATGAGCTGCTTTTAAAGTAATCTTAATGTAGTCTGAGGTACTGACTTATGAATGATATTTAGTTCATGTATTTGCACTCCCTATGTTATTAAAGATGCAGAATTTCTTTCTTTGTTGTGGTTAATGTATTTCTGTTGTGATTGCAATTGCATGTATTTCTGTAGTGTTTTTCTATATTTCTCTTAGACTCTCAAGTTTAAACACTTTTTTCTGTTAATATGCGGGAGAGGGGTTCAAAAGGTTAGAATCTATATTTGTGTGTGTGCATGGGGAGGGAGGATGAGTTAAGCTTTACAAGTAGTTAACAAAGAGAAGGGTTATTATAACTATCTGTACTTCCAAGCTTCTGGCTATACATCTTTCTCTTTCTCCTGCTCTGCTATACACTTCTATATGTGAGAGCTGCTGGATGGTCTGGATAAAAATGCCAAGTACGTTTGGTATGGTTCCTAAAGTGGCTGTTACCCATAAAGGTGTGTACTGGAAGCTCTGAGCGGATCCTGGTGAATATGTTTTCTCTCCTCTTACGTGCTTTACTAATTATCCACTTCTGGCTATTGTGAACTGGCCACAGAAGTACATGGACCTGTAGCCTAATCAAATATGGTTGGTCATACATTTTTATGAGCACATGTCAAAAGATCTTGAAGTTTCTGTTTAAAGGCTTTGAAATGTACTGCCTAGAAATTACACACAGCCCAAGAATTGTGTAAATTGCTCAGCAAAAAGCTCCCAGCAGCCCCGTTAGGATATCTGTGATCTGCAGACATGGGAAAGTTGTGGGAATTAAAATAAAGTGCTAGTCACTATGGAAAAAATTAATTATAAATTATTCACTTCTGGTAAGCGTGTGTTTTCTACCTCAAGAAGACTACAGCAAATTGCTGAGAACCTTCAAAATCAAGGATACTCTAAGGAGTAAAGAAGTTGTTTTTCCTCTTTTGTTGTGATGTGCTTCCTAGAGGCTATAAACCCCATCTTGTTTCCTGTTAATAACACTAATAATTGTACAATGAGTAGCAAAAATGAATTAAGGAAATGGGGAAAATAACCATTACTGTTCTCTTAAGTATATATATTATCCAACAGGGGATCACCAGACTCTTTAAGAGGGGAGAGGTAATATTAATTTAATTTTATCAAGGCAAAACTCTCTTCCAAGACCACACAGCAAGTTAGTGGCAGATCTGAGACAGTATCTGTGAGTGTTGGCTCCTAGCAGTGTTCAGAATAAGGTGTTTGACTTCCCTTTACCCTGACAGTGGCAGGACATCACTGTCCCAGCCACAAAGAGCTATTGCATCTTCTCTACAGGATTCCAGTATATTTTTCTCACCCTTGGCACAACAGTAACAAACAGATTTGTAAAACTGAACACAAAAAAGTTCAACAGTGACCAGAGTTACTGGCAGCAGATCATAATGTAAGCATCTGATATATAAATAGCTGAGAAAGTTTATCTCTTTGGATTTACAAAAACATGCTGTCATGAAAACTGATTGCTGCTCTTGTAAATACCATGGAGCATAACATACATGAAGTTAAAGCTGAATTAGTCTTGTGATTATCTGTCTGTTTGCAGACTTCCCTCTCCAAAGCCGCTGCATCTGAACAGCACCCGGGATTTATAAAACAAAATAACAAAAGGTCCTGAGAACAATTGTGCAGAGATATACTGTAGGCTTTCACTAGGCCCAGTGGAGTAACAAATGTCTTTGTATCTTGCTTTATTGTCATGAACCCTTTAGTATCTATTTTCCTTCCCCTCTGGCTCTTGGATGCAATTAGTTAATCTGAAATTACATGCCAAAAGGCTCTGTTTAATGGCTTGCAGTATATAATCTTATGTTGTTCTGGTTTTGAAATGTCTCCTTCACATAAGAAGCATAGGGAAACACAGACTGTATTATTCTTTGTCATCTGATAAACCTCAGGATCTGTATATAAGGATTTTTAAGTCATAAACATAATAATATTTAAAGTGATGCAACCTCAAATCTTTCTTACAGTTTTCTGACGCACAGAAGGTACATTTTGTTTCAGGAATCACTTGCTACAACAGAATAGAGAGGTTGGGGGTTTTTTTCTATCTTTTGTTTCACCTTTAATTAACAGGACAGAGAGGACTTGGAATTTGCAGTTTCAATTTCAGTAACCTTTCAGTTTCTGTATCTGTGGGGCCAGGATTCACCCAATAAAATCAGAAGCATATAGGCTATTAAATCTAGGCATTTGAATACTTTTTACAAACACTTCAGGCAAAGCAAGGATGAGAAAAAAATAGAAATGGCTCAGGAGAAAAGAATGATCCTTTACCTTGCTCTCTTTACTCTGCTTCATGCCATTTCTTTCCCTGAAAATTTGCAATCCAGAATTCTGATCTGCCCTGGTTGATATATAATGTAAGAACTTCATGACATATTTTGAAAACCAGACTTCTTTGTTCTTTTAGAAGGACTCAGGAAAACTGACTAATATCTTCTTTCTTTGATCATAGCCTTGCCCAGGAAGAAGACAAGACCAGAAGGTTTCCTCTTCCTCCTGAGCCCAAGGCAAGAGCAAATACTTCTGCTTTCCTAGTAATAGATATTCTGACTGGAGAGGTATTTCAGGACTTCATGTCTTTTTGCTAGTTAATTCACTGATTAAAGAGTTTTAGAATGAGGTTTTAGTTTCTTCCATTATCTAACAGGTGCTGGCTAGAATTCAAATGAAAAAAATATTTAAAAAATCAAAAAAATATTAAAGCCTTTGGCCAAAAAGAGAGCTTAATCAGAAACAGAACCCCTTGTGACTCCTGTGTTGCTGATTCATACAGTAGTAAAGGATACTACTGCCTTCAATTAACTCCAATCATCATTTATATCATATAATTTACAATTGAGTTAACTCATTAGAAGTAATGGAATACAGCATGATCTTCACAATGGGATAAATATCTCATCTCTTGTAAAAAGCCAGGGGTGAAGTCAAAGCCTTTAGTTCAACGATGCAGATGCCAAACAGTGAACTATGTGGAGGAGACATGCACTGCACATGCCCGTTCATGGTTTCTGTGAAATGTGTTTATTTAAGAGCGATCAGAGCATGGGGATGTCCTGGGGGATGTCTTTTCACAACCACAGCACCTTGTGTGGCTCTGCTTGACGTTTCCCAACATCATCTCAGGAAAGGAAATTGCCTGAACTTTTTTGAGTCTGTTGATTGAGTTGTTTATTTCCTAAACATTATCAGATTTTGAAAGATTTGTTTTGGCAAATAATGACTTTTCCTGTTTTCCTGCTGAGTAAAGTTACATTGGCTCAAATTACTTGTCAAAGATTTATTTTTCAGTAGATGTTAACTATCAAGTCCTTTTTTCTTTTTTCTTTCACTAAGCATTCAACAAAATCAGCTGACACTGAGGGTTTACACCAGCTCTGCAGTATCGTGTTTCTAATTTATTTTCAAAACTCCTTTGAGTAGGTCTTATTGAAGAAAAGAGGCAATCAGATTATTCAGAGTCAGTTCTCTGCTATAAGCATCTTGGCAGGCAGCACTAAATCTGCTTCCCTGGAGTAAGCCCACCCCAGTACCTTGATTCATCTTCCATTTGGTCTGTTGGCTACCTCTTTTCCAGTCTTTTCCTGCAGCATGTACCTTCAAGGGTCAAGGCCTGCAAGGGCATCTGTGTCTCATATGGGTTAGGTAGGATGAAAAATCACCAGCTTTGGTATTTTGGCTAAATTTAGCTGATGGTGGAGAACACCAGACTTTCAGGACACATGCAAAAAAAAATTGCTTTCTCATAAACTTGAGCTATGGTCTTTTTATGTTGCCCTGGTAGAATGTAAAGAATCTCAGGGGTAAATACAGTGCCAGTTTTTGGAGGCTTCCGTGTCCTGACAATGTTAATGTGAAGGAGCCTGCATGGAGAAATCTATGTCTGCATTGTACAAGACAGTGCTTACCATAAACCTCTGGCTTCCTGCTGGGGCAGAGACACAGAGCTGGGTAGCTCTGCTCTTTGATGTGCAGAGAGGGAAGGGGAGACTGAAGTCCTGGGGAACTTCACGCAAGAGGAAGCCTGAAGTTCTACTTGCCTCAGGACTACCTGGGATGGACAGAGGTTCAAAGCCTTCCATGCTGCAGGTGAGCATGGTCTGTAACACTGACTAAGGGTGAACAGAGGGCAGTCTTAGAGCCAGCAACCAAGACACTGTTACAGCTCTAAAATTGCAGTTTATTTAGTTTCAGGTCTTCAGAATAATTCTCCCACTCACAGTAGGCACAGCTGGTGGATGCTTTCTTATAAAATTATTTCTACTTAGACCTCCTTGTCAAACAGTCCTGATGCACATCATCTACTGAATGAACCTATATTAGCTTGGTGGTCCCATATGAGAAATCCTTCATAAGCTTAGGCCTTCAAAAACAAAATACCTTGTTTAATAGTTAATGTGTTTCCTCCTGCAGTTTATAATCCTTATTCTGTCTCAGTAGTGAATCATTTCCATCTTAACTCAGCAACTGTTAGTTTGGCTTTTGTATTTCAGGGAATACTAACACTATGAAACTCTGGCAACAAGATTCAAGAAGCCTAAAACACAAGAAGTGTTTTGACAGGGTAAATGGCAGTGTTTATCCATCCTAAAAAGTGCTGGAACCCCTGAAGAGACCAGTAAGATTAACACACTCCCTGTCTTTTGCACATTTACTAAGTTTACCGAATGAAGTACAGCTAGGTTGTATGTAAGGGCAATTCCATCAACTCTTGGACAAAGTCTTAGGCTGTGCTGGTGATGAGCAAGTGAGCAAGTGAATCTCAGAGGTAAGTGCCCAGGTAGCTTATGATGCACTAGTACCTACAGTAAACACCTTGAATCAGGGAGGGGTGCATTGTAGATGACAGGGAAGCATGGGCTGTGTGGAAACTGCTGGAAATATAATGACAGACAAAACTGTGAGGGCCAACAGAGCCAGTAGATTACTTAACTGAGTCACCTCAACCATTAAAGGATAATCAGATAAGTTACTCCTTGAGCCACAGTGTTTCTTCTGAAGTTACAGCCAAATGGAGCTGCATTGTAGTTGTTCTCCCACCATTCTGTCTAGAGAGTGACAATCATGATAGCTATTGCAATAATTCAAATACATTTTGCCTCAGTCAGACCTAATGCTAGAGGGAGAAAGAAACTATTATATTTCTAATTTTGCTTGATTATATCATATAATGTGATCTTGTTTGAACTGCACCTTTTTCCCATGGGAAACATTGTGTTGATCTTGATTATCCAGATATGTTGCTCCTCAGAAATTCTTTTCACACCTTTGTCTTGCCAAGTACTACTGAGTTTCCTATTCTTCCCGTGAAGTACTGGAAGTACATACTCATTTCTACCTGAGACTGGGAGATGTCAGGAACTCCTCAGCTAGTATAAGCTGATAAAGCTCATTTACACATAATTTTCTACTTCATTTTTATCTGAATGAAGAACCAAAATTTCCATTCTCACTAGTTCCCAAGGCATTTTTACTAGAGAAGAGGGACATGAAATGTTGAGTTTTATTATATCATAATTATTACTCGCTTCCAATCTGTGTAACTGAGTAAAAACTCAGAGGATGGATACTGTAACTGCAGCTTGTGTCCAGTGATAATAGTGGAGCAAGCAAAGTCAGGGCAGTTGTATTTAAAAACCCAGACCAAATGGGAAATGAAAACCAGCATAGAAGACACCTTTTATCCAGGGAGGATGAAGTTAAATTTGTCTAGTTACAGGAAAAAGAAATTAAAGTGTATTCACATGAAGAGATAACAAAAAACTGATTAATATTTGAGTGTGTGCATTTGAGTAAAGTATGAACATGTCAGTAACTGCACAATGGTACAAATTATAGACCAACTCCTTCCTTTGTTGCTTTGGATGCACTATTTTTCCTATGGCCACTGCTGTTGTACAATGTCATCTGGAGCACATGCCAAGTGGTCCGCAGTTCATTAATCTGATGAAATTAGTCAGCATGTTCCACTGACATTGTGTACGGTTAGCATGTCAGTCGTCTCTCTTCAATTCAGCATACCTTTCTGAAAAGGCATTTCCTAATCCCCAGGCTATAATCTCATTAGCACTGCCTGATTCTAACCAAATAAATAGAAGTAAAGACTGATTGCCTGGTCAAAGCACTGTAGCTCAACGCATGAGCTAAGGGTTTCGATTATTAATTTAACTCAGTGGAACTATATTGATTTACATCAGCTGAAAGCAGGTCATGGAAGCTCTTATAATCTAAAGTCTGTATTACATTACAGCAGAGCTTGCTCAAGTACTAGTAGCAGTAGAACATGCCATGGGCTAATTTTATGCAAGAAAAGCCAGGCCTGATTATTAAGGGACACTAAGTTCTGTTTGTGTACCTAAGCAAGCTCATTAACATTGAGCTTGCATATTTTGATACAACACTGCAGTGAAGTACACAGTTTAATTTTGCCTTGATAAGTGTGGGTATAGTCCTCCTGAAAGCAAGAAGGAAAACCATGCAACACCCAACCTCCTTAAAGTATAGACCTCTAGTTTGAATCTCAGTATCTCAGCTGCACTGAGCTACCTTTGTGCTTCTCTGTCCTTGCAGAGCTCTACTAATTCCTACTTGGCAAGTTACTGGAGGAGTGGGTAGAGAAATCCTCAATTTTTAAGTCATTATGGAAGAAGTTGTTCCAAATGCTACAGCACTATGGTATTCCTGGTGCAATAGAGTGGTTTTAAAGATACACCTTGCAACTGAAGAATAAAATGTGCCTTAGCTTTTCTCATGCATAACTCATCTTGGGCTCTGGCTCATCTTCCTAGAGCTGTCCACCCCTCAGAATTTTTTACATTATGCCAAGAGGGAAATTTGAAGAGGACTCTATGAAGTATTAGTAGAATGGAAGTATAAACTTAGCTTAAAACTGCCTTTGTGCCCTGCAGCTGAAATGGCACTGAATGTTTCTGAGCTACAGTCAACAATCTGGCCCTCACATCAGTGCTGATATGTAATGTGACAGACAGTCTTAAACACAGAACTACACATTTTGTTGAGCTGTAGAGCGGTTTTGTGGAGAATTCATGGTTTTTTTTCTCCCCTTCCAGAGTTTTGATGCGGTTGTGAACTCATTTATATCTGTCGTCTATTCGGGACTGGGTTTTGTGTCACCAAAACTGAATAGCTTTTACATATGCTTGCTGCATGATGAAATTGTAGGCAATCAACCAACCAAAATAGGCCAAGATCAGGAAAATAAGTTTATTTCTTTTGTAAAGAATACATATTGCAGTATATCTTGGACTGGATCCTTATTCATGGCTCATCCTCTTACACCGCTCTAGCAATATAAAACAATCCTTATGCATTATAAATGACAGTACAGTTGTATTTGCCTTCACCATGGGGCCCTGTCACAAGGGTTTCAATTGAGCTGGAAAATGGAACCACAATTTTTACCACATCACTTCTTTAATTGACCCATCTTTTCTCAGTTTACCACCTGAAGCTGTGCCAATAGTTGCAGTACAACAGCCCATTGTAAGCATATTTACACAAACCAAACTTTAATAAGAAGCTAAAATAAAAAGTCAAAATTAGGTCCTTATATTTGTTTTTGATAAGAACATTCTAAAACCCACCAGCATACTATGTTTTTGTAATAATTACTCAAAATAGGAAGCAATTAAATGCATGTAATCTATCTTTTCCCATTAACATTATACCATTTCATTTATTAAACAGACCAGGATTGTTATATTTCTTCTCCATTACCATGTGGAAGTTGTGGTTTTAACATTTACACATTTCAGAATACTACTTTTTAATGTTCAAACATGTCGAATGATTTTGAGCAGACCAAAATCCCAAACTCTGTAACAGGTACAGATTTGCATTTTCTGGATGCTGAAAGTAAGTGTTGAAAAGAGCAGGTACAGAGTGCTGATGTTATAGCCTAACTTTTTACTACAGAATTAAGTAATAAATCTCTCTAAAGTGGATATTTCCATTTCTTAAAGCTAACCTGAGGCAAACCAAGGCCTGCATTTAACAGAAAAAAGGTTTCTGAAAGAATGGTAGGAAACTCCCATTAGTCATTAGTCCATTCTCCATCTAACACTGCATTTCTTCCAGGAGTACCAGTGTGTCCTCCATCACTTCCTTTAGCTCTACTTCTGGACTAAGATGATAGATGGGATTTCTCAAACCTCTCTGAGAAAGAGTTAACACAACATAAGTTAATTGTAGTGCAAAGAGATTGTACTGTCTCTTTTTCAAGTGTAGCTGAGAAGAAAATGCTAACAGATGGTGAAGCAGGTAAGAGAGATGCTAATCACACCCTCAGGGTGCACTCCTGGTCCAAAAGGGATGAAGATCTGAACATAAAAACAAAGATTGTTCTACTACATTAGGGCACAGGCACTTCAATGTTTGGTGGATTTCTTTTTCCGTGTTTGCCCCCTTTTCCTTTCTCTTTTTCCCTTTCCCTTTCACCTTTTTGCCCTTTCTCTCCCTTTCCCCCTTTTCCCCCTTCCTTTTCCTTCCTTCTCCTTCCTTTTCCTTCCTTCCTTCTCCTTCCTTTTCCTTCCTTCCTTCCTTCCTTCCTTCCTTCCTTCCTTCCTTCCTTCCTTCCTTCCTTCCTTCCTTCCTTCCTTCCTTCCTTCCTTCCTTCCTTCCTTCCTTCCTTCCTTCCTTCCTTCCCATGACCTCCAATTCCTTATTTTTAAAATGCAGTCTTTCTTACCATCTGCATTTCTAATATAAACAGTTGTTTCATTCTTTTTTGCTTTCTTTTTAGCTTTCTTCTTTTTTTTTTTAAACTTAGGAATCATTTGATCTATCAATTAATAAGTCTTTAACCAAACACGGTAAAGAAAGGAACAATTGGACAAGCGTTTGCATTTGGCAGGAATCTTTAAGACTCACTTTGAACAGCTGGGCTCTTTACAGACCTTGTGATTGAGATTAAATGAAAATAATACATGGCAGAAAACAGCTAAATCATTTGAACTTCGCAAGTTATAGCCTAGAGCCATTTCACTACAGCTCATTAGGGAGTTTATGTTTATAATGTAATGCCTTTAAATAGATTCGATTTTTCTAAACAGGGTTTTGTAAATTAGAACTTTCCCAGGGGGATAACCCAGTGCAAACTGTTCCAGTTGTGGTGCACATCCTGCTTGAAGAAGCAGGACTACAGAAGAAACATTTGCTTCAAAATGCAGAGTCCTGGTCATTGTAATTACTTGAAGGTTCAGCAGTATCACAGTCATCTGATGTATGAATAATACCCAGAACTCCTGAGATGCATTCACAGGGTTGCCAACCTCTCATATTTGGAAAAAAACACCATCCCTTCCCTGTTCTGCAACACTGAGATAGATTTAAAAAACATGAGATTCTAAGTATAAATGTAGTGCTAGCTTGCTTTTCAGTGATTCATTCTCTACTTGCTATGCTTTTCAGTTTACTAATTTTATTTCTGTAATAAAGACAGTTTGTCATGCTTTTCCTCATTAAAAAAAAAAAAAAGTTTCCTTGTATTCTACTGATTCTAATAATCAGGGCCCATGGAAATTCTATGCTCATTTTGATGCAAACCAACTTTTCTCAGACCTATTCTTCAGAATTCCTACCTTCCTTCCTTCCTCATATATATTTCCAGCCATGAAGAAAACATGGGTCCAGCACTATTCCCTTTGGTTGTCATTGAAAGTTGAACACCATGCAGCAGTTTTGGAACATTTTCACAGTACTTGAAGGACAATACATTTGCATTGTTTTTACTGATACTTAGTTTTCCTGGAATACTTTCTTCTTCTGTTATACCAGCTGCAGGCAGATAGGTCTGTATTTTCCTTTTTTGATAATTTCAGATTATTTTAAATTTTAGCAAATACGAAATATCACCTAAACCTACTAAGAAATTATGCAAATAATAAAAAAGCAACAACAAAACCAATATAAACCAGTGTATAGAAACTGTATAAAAAATGTAATCACCATTAAAGTACAAAGTATCTAGGGAGATCTCCTGCTCCTGGTTCTTCTTATAGTTAAGTATGACCCTAGTGAGTCTTTCCTTCCGATAGCCTTCCAATATTTCAAAAGAGGAGTCCATGTAACCACAGAGAAGAAGGATAATTCACTCTGAAAGGAGGTGGGCACCGACCCACAGAGCAGCAGCTCTTCAGTTTCTCAACCAGAAGAATTTCCAAATGGATTTCCAGATTCTGGTTATTTTATTCCTGGTGCACTTTTCCTGGAAAGTCAGCTATAGAATAGAGCAAAATACTAGTTCAGGTTTCTCTATGCAAAAGAACTTCATCTGCTGTGGCAAGAACATGAAAATTTAGAAAAGACAATATGGATTCATATTGCACAGACCTTTTCCACAGCCTCCCAAATCATGCCCCTTTTCTGAGATCTGTTCCACCCCAGGTGAGGCTTTTGATGTCCATGTTCTGCGGAAAACACATGGGTTCTACCTGAAGGACTTGACTGTATTTAGAGATGCAATAAAAAGGAGGTATTCAGCTGTGAAAATCTGCACAGGCAAAATTCTAAGCTGAAAACTTAAAAATGCAAATTAAAAAAATTTCCTTCCTTCCTTCCTTCCTTCCTTCCTTCCTTCCTTCCTTCCTTCCTTCCTTCCTTCCTTCCTTCCTTCCTTCCTTCCTGCCTGCCTGCCTGCCTGCCTGCCTGCCTGCCTGCCTGCCTGCCTGCCTTCCGTCCTGTCCTGTCCTGTCCTGTCCTGTCCTGTCCTTCAGACCCTTTTTGGAATTAAGTCAGCAGACAGTCTGCTAAAGCACAGCACAACTGAATACATACGTGGCAACTTGCTCCACATATCTCACCACTGCCTGAGATGCTGCTGACAAGCACTAGCACTAAGTTAAAGTTAGGAGTACCATACACTACCATTCAAAATTGTTTAGACTTTTTCTTTTGATTCATGCCGTTGCTGTATTTTGTACATCCTCCTGACCACACTTAGCAGCTGTAACAACACTTGTGGTATTACCAGTAATTTGCAACTTATCAAACATGATTGAACCTTGTTCTTTTGTGTAAACGAAACAGAACTCTCTGGTTAACTTTCTTTATACTTTGGAAATAGTGCAAAGGAAACCAAGGCTATATTTGCATGCCAGACAATGAAACATAACACACAGTGTATACATGCCTTTGACACTGTAATTACTAGCTGTTGTTTAGATTCCATGTATGGTCACTGGCTTTGGCTGTGTTGGAATCAGCTGTATCAACATTTAATCAAAGTCTTATAGATTTTGGTTGTATATTTTTCTAATGTCAAAATGGAAATGCTGAAACTAAAAAATAAGTTAATGGGTAAGAAAATGTGTGCCCACTGCACTGCAAAAATAATGAACCTTTGTGGCATAATGAACCAAACCCATTGGAGGTTTTGTCTGTAATGAAGCACAACAGAACAGGCAATTTTCCATTTGATTTACTTCTTCAGGATTTCAGCAGCTCTTGACAAATGCTTCTGGAAGTGGTACTTGAAACTATGTTAATGTTAACTTGTTTATCAGGCTTAGCTTGCCTAACTCTTCTCAGGAATGAATCCTACTAGAGGCTATCAAGTCTCTGCCATACCTTGGTCTGAACCGGACATGGTCTCTGAAAAAATACGCTGGTAGTGCAAACTCAGTGTTCACTACCTCAGATTGCCATACAGAGGCTCAATAAAGGGGACGAAGCATGAATACAAACCCACAAAACTATTTCTTATACTGCAGAGTACGCACAGACAACAGAGCTGAGCTGTGGGAACTGAGCATGCAACACTGAACCCCTGGAGAGTGTTCCCTGTGTGGTCCGTACCATTTTGTGCCATGCCCAGTAAGGTGACAGTGCATATTGTGCACTTTGGAGGAACAGCTAAAGTGAAAACCATAAAACAGAATGTGCATTTTGTGTAAGACCTTGCTCTATTAGTCTTCTGGTCCAGCTCACTTTGAAAAAAGTTTGAATATAAGGAAATGCTCAATACTTTGCTAAACGCTGTCCACCTAAATTTGTGGTCCTACTGAAATTACCCTCCTGCTATGAGACAATCCCCTTAGAGGTGTCAGAATCCTGTCAGATTTATACATATGAACAATTACTTTTGAAGTCCTGTTCTTTTCCTGGTTATCTCTATAGGACTGGGGAGAGTGTATCTCAAGAACATGATGGAAAAAATATTTTTTTTTTCTTAAGCAAATTCTTAATTTAAATCCAAATGAGCAAAGATAAAGTCTTTATTTCTGAATGTTTCAATACATCTTAGCTCACAACAGAAAAATGAGCATTTGTGCAGTTGTTAGCCATTAGACAAGTCCTTTAGCATTCCCAAGGAAATGAGAGCAAAGGAGTTGTGAGACAACAAAGATGAAAGCAATGTCCCCTTGTGGCCAAGAGGGCCAACGGTATCCCTGGGGTGCATTAAGAAAAGTGTGTCCTGCAGGTCTAGGGAAGTTCTCCTGCCCCTCTACTCTGCCCTGGAGAGACCCCACCTGAAATACTGTATCCAGTTTTGGACTCCCCAGTTCAAGAGAGACAGGGATCTACTGGAGACAGTGCAATGGTGGGCTACAAGGATGATTAAGGGACTATGAAGAAAGGCTGAGAGAACTGGGACTGTTTAGTCTTGAGAAGAAACTCCTTCTTTGAAGACTTTCAAAACTGTCCTGGAAGTATACCTGTGTGGCTTGCCCTAGGTGATCCTGCTTGATCAGGGGGGTTGGACTAGACGATCTCTAGAGGTCCCTTCAAACTGCTTAACATTCTATGATGCTATGATTCAATGGTTCTATGATCGAAAGTTGGCTACTTACTTTTACATCTGGGAAATCTGATAGGTGACAGACCTCCTTCTCTTTTTCATGTATTGCACTCATTAGGATCATAAAAAACTGTAAATTTTATTAATTTTATTCACAGGACAAGAGTGATTTTTTTCAGAGTAGTTAATATTGATGGAGTAGCAATATTGACATGGATTAAATGGTGCCAGTGTGGTAACAGTTACAAACTTTTTCAAAGCTTCTTTTAGGAAAATTTAGTTAGTTACTTAAACTTTCAGTGTTCCAATTGAATGTCCCTTATGTCAAGAATCATTTAAAAACTCTTGGAGAATTCAAGTTCACTTTTTTCTTTGCAGTTTTAGAAATATCTTCAATCCAGACAAACTTACAGGTGGGGCTGTGGCTTTGGTTGAATGAGGTTAATAGCTGTGAGAAGGCAAGTAAAGAAAGTTAGTTGTCACAAAAAGATATAGTGACTTTGGGTAAAGGGGAGAAATTTTATCAGTATGAAAACACTTCAATATGATTAAAGAAACAGTGACTACTGTCATTGTGATGATGCTAGTAAATCTGTTCATAAATGACTAACCAATAACAGGACAACTCTTGTTGAGTATCAGTTTTAAATGTCAAACAGCCTTTACCTAGTCCTCTTGGAGAGATTTCTTTAGTCTCTGGAGCTGGCTTTCATTTGGTGATATTAATACAGTAATTCTGGATTCCAACCTTCATGACCGAGCAGCATTTGGACTGATACCATGCAGAGGGAACAAATGTAAAGTAAAAAGTTTAAATAAACAACCAAAATACACTTTCAAGACATTTCCTGGTGGACAGATTTAATTATACAAAACCAGTTGGGGGTAAAGAGAATCTCAGTAAAACAAGAACTCTTTTTTTTTTAGCTGAAATATTTTCACTTTTGAGCATGGTTAATTACTCCTAAAGGATTTTATTATTAAGGGAATAACAGAAGTAACAGCTGCTGCTATTGTTATTACAGAATTATTTCCATTATAAACCTCAATTTTCCCATTGACAAAATTTGCTACAAATTCAGTTTTTGGACAGCAGTGTGCCACCTTGACTTCCTGAAAGTCTGGATGCAAAATTATTTAGACATTTTTGTATATGAGAATTTTGTATCAGAAGAGCACTTGTGCTTTTTTTCTCCCTTCCAGACGGACCAGCCACTGAATGACTAGATTATGTTTTGAACTGGAATTACTTCTCATTTAGAGGCACAGTGTAGCTTTGTTCTGGATAATACAGACTTTAGGTTAAGCAAATTTTAAGCATTCAAAAATTGAAATTTTAGTAGATGGTACAGAAGAAAAGACTTTTCCTCTGACCATTAAGTGGCCAGTAAAAAACCCATTAGAGACAATGCAAAGCCTTTAGCTGTTTTTGGTGGGCACTGGCTTGATGTTTAAATGTTCCACTCAGAAAAAATAAGCAACCTGTGAGTTTACAAGTACCAAGGTAATTTGTTAGAAAAGTCTGAATTCTTACAAGTAACTGAAGCTCTGGGCAGAAAAGACCATCCTTTCCTAGCTCAAATACTTTACTGTCCAAAGCAATGAGCTCCTGAACACAAAATATAATGCAAGAAATCCTGAGGTCCTCATTTTTCTACATAAGCTTTCTACAGATGGTCCTTAGCTGCTTTCTCATCATAATCCTTAAGTAGCTGAAACAGTTGAAGTTGGAAATCTGTCCTGTTAGGTATTTGTTAATGGCCGAAACCATTCCCATGAAGGATTTTCTTGCAGAAAAATTAATGGCCTGTCAAACAAAGGGGAAGTCTAGGATTTAGAGAAGAGCACCATTTTGTAGGGGTTCCTCACATACAAGGAGACAGGATGTAATTAGGGCTATGTTCATGCAGGAAGATCAGCCACTCACAGAACCTCTGCATTTTTCCCTGGGAAAAAAGATGTGCCAGAAGAGGTTGAAAGAAACAAGTCCCTGTAACAACTATGCAGCTGAACTCAGGAGATTTCACCTAAGCTGCTCCCATCTCAGTATGTCTGTCCAATGCCCTGCCCAGTTTGGACCTTATTTACCTGAAATAGGCTGTATTGCATGTGGGCATGTAAGTGTCTATAGGCATGGAGACCTTCTCAATGCCCCCAGATGGCAGATATATTTTGAAATATTTTGAAATATTTTTTTAAATATTATGAGAGCTTAAGGATATGGTAAAACACCACTTCTGCTCTGAAAGCCACAGGATTACAGCAGCCTCTGCTAAGAAACAGGGCCTCCAGATGGTGTCTGGACAATTAGTTCCAGATTGTGGAACTTGCACGTTTTTATCTGGAAGAGGGCCGGTGGGGTGTTTCAGTCCAAAAAGAGCTTCAAAGACTGAGCTTCAAAATAAAATAAGACAATTACATGTAAAAATGTTCACTAATGCACTCAAGCCATCAAAAGTGAGGGAATAACCTGATTACAGTAAACAAATAATTTAACAGTCATATACCTGACTAAATTACTAAATTGAGCTAAATTACAAAGAGTAACTTGCAGCTATAAATTATTCCCTTGGTCTTTTAGACACGTATATCATATTTAGGGCCAAAGACAGATTCCGTAAGTGTCATTGATATGAGTAAAGGCAACAAAGCTCTACTTAGGCAGCACTCTGTAGCTCAGACACAGAATGCAGGAATAGTGAAAATATGTTAATTTAGACAAGAATTTAAACAGGTTTTTAAAAATAATTATTAATCTACCACTTATGCTTTAGCACTATATTTTTTACTAAAAATATACTTTATTAATTAATATGTTTTAATTTCCACACTTGCACATGCACATGACCTTGCATCAGCATATGGCAAGTATCAATTTTCAATATATTCCTGTTGTGAAAAATTGGAAGAGTATTGATGACATGTTATTGAATTACCTTATTACACAGAATAAAACTTCTATAAACTTCATAAAGAAAAAAGTAAATTGTATATATATATGTTGTATTTATATATCACTATCCAACAGCCTCCAAAGTACGTTAAAATAAAAATGAAAAATATAAAACATTATACTGTATATCCCTTTTTTGTCCTCCCCAAAAGGCCTGACGGTTCTATGAGTTAGATGGGTGTGCTTGGCATCCATATATCTAGGTCTATAAAATAAGAGTATAGGTCTTGATTATTCAAGATGCTGGCAAAAAACAGATCCTGGAAAAAGTAATTAAACACATACTTGAGTGACATGTTTGAAATAAAGCTGTAGATTTACTTTTAAACAGTTAGGGCTATATTTTTCAATACTTTAAGCCAAATTATTCAACACTTCATGCGATCCAGATTTTACTGAGTAAAACTACATTACACAGTTATTTTTTTTCATTTTGTTTGGAATTATTCTTTTTTTCCCCTAGCATTTGCATTCAAACAACTCTTTGGAATGTGCACAATTTAATTCTTCCAGAAAAACATAGCTGTTGGTGGGAAGTCTTGTTCTCGAGGGAATTGTTGATTCTTCATCTAACTGTAGCCAAATTCATACTGGCCTTTTGGGTATCAGAAGAGAAACATTGATCAGGACATTGTATTCCACAGGGAAACCAGTGAATGGAGTGTGGGGATAAGCCACCTGTGTTACTAAGTTCTTGGCGTGCTGAATTTTGAAGTGTGACTGACTTTCTCAATATATTGAGCAGCTGTAGTCTAAAAATAAGTACTTATGAGTGAACGAAGATGCCCAGATCAGACCCATGTTCATTAAAATGGGACACAATAACCTGATTCATTTTAGAAAAAGATGAATTTTTTTATCCCGAGTGTTAATTAGGCTGAAGAGATGCTGAATTTACAAGTCCTCTTAAAATGTCTCCCACAGTAGAGATATGTTAGGTGACAAAGTTCATGCCACAAGGTATTTCAATCTTCTGTTGCCCACATTTGCCTTTGTTCATGCTTGCTTCTTCTAAGTGATGAGTTGATGATTCGCACTGGACACAGTGGAAGTCTAGACTACCTTACGTGAATGTTACTGTCTCTTCAGCTTATGCTTGTTCAAACAGTTTGCCCAAGATACGTATGGCATCAAAGGTGTGTGTAAATAGCTATTGTCAATTTTTTTTTTGCAGCTCTTCACTACTTTTTTGCTCTAGATGGATTCTGCAAATCTAGGAATGCAAGATATATAGCCTGGTTGCCAACAAACTCAGCTGTCTATGGCATTTGTTAATTTGGAAAGGTTTCATGAAGTAGCTCCTGTAAAACTAAAAAGAGGGCACAGCAAGCGCTGACTTTGTAGGCTTTCCATCTCTGCCTGTTACTCCAGTGTTTGTTAAGATGGAAAGTTCCTAGAAAATTAAAAGTTAAAGAATTTGTGTGTAGTGATGGTTTTGGTTAGGACTGGAACTGGCTGAAAACAGGAAAAAAATACCTTAAATCTACCAAGATTGAAAAGAAATGTTTAATGTGTTTTATTTCTTCCCCTTCAGATCCATCAAAAGTAAATCAAGTAACATCTTTTCAGCTGTAGTAGTCACAGCTAGTATAAATATGAGGAGAATGAGTCCATCAGAATGGAGGGGAAAAAAAAAAAAAAGTAAATGTAGTGTATCTGGCTTAATCCTTGAGCCTGGTATGGAAAATTATGAGTGCCAACAATCACAGAAAAGTATGTTTCTCTGAAATATTTGTGAATGATCCATTTAAAAATCTGGCTCTGGAAGGATAGTAAAATATCTGTACATCAAATATTCATAGCTATGCATGAGGTGTCTGTTAGACTTCCATATGTCTGAATGATAGGACAACTCATCAGTATGAAAGTAATCAGTAAAACAGTATACCATTTGCCTCTTTTTTTCTGCTTTTCTTTTTTTTTTTTTTTTTTTTTTTTCTCCCCCCCTCAACTTCCTATTGAATTCAATTAAGATTCTGAAGTGTGTCAGACTTGGATAGTTTTTTTTTCTTTTAGTGCACAAGCTTGCTGGCCTGGAAGCTCTTCCCAGATTTGCCCCCTCCTGCTGTATTTTTGGTTCCCTCTTTCAGCAAATCAAACAGTTGACATGAAAAGGCATCAATCATACATATTCCTTAGGATGTATAAAATATATACATTCCAAGCCTCTTGAACAGCATTAAGCAGCTGTGGTTAACATTCAAACTACAAATATGTTAAATATATTTTGAATTTTGCAACATTTGCTATTCCAGTCATTAAATGAACTTTGCAGGTGTTCAAATACACTGCTAATCCTGGGGTTTTTACTAAGAATATTAGCAATATTAAACTGAAACTCTGAAACCTAGGCACACTAAATAAGCTAAAAAAAATAAGTGTTGATAAGTGAGGTGAGTTGTTCTACAACCAGAATATTTGCTGAAGAGGAAAAAATAAAATCACTTTAAAAAAATTTCAGCAGCTCGATTTTAAGTGTAGTACCAGATTCAGCCTCTTTATGGCTTTTCCTGTTTCCCTTTTATGTAAACACATTTCTTAAAGAAATACAAATCCCTGAATATTTTTCCCATCACTATGTTTTTTATTGAAGTTCTTTTTGTTAATGCTAATCTCTAATATTTTCATTGTCATAAGCCATATGTAATGCAAAAGTGACAAGGAAAAGTGGTGGTTCCTAATAAGGGAAATGTCAGGGTTTCATTTGTTTTAGGAGTATGCCATAGAGTTATAGAGTTATTCTCAATGTTAAAAACACACTCCACTTACCACAGCCTTTCCCCTTATAATGAACCTTTGTAGCCTCTCACCATAAAAAAGGGAAATCCGTAAACAGCAACAAAGACTAAACTGAATTGTGTGCTTATTTGAATAAGGACAATAAAGGTTATAAACTCGGACTCATGAACAACAGATCAACCCTAATGCAATAGTTCAGTCATTTTGAAATTCAACCATTTCTGGTAGTAAATTTACAGGAGCAGCATCCTAATGAGTACAGAAAAAATGCATTTTGGTCAGCATGTTTTTATGGTACAGAAGATAAAGAGTGAAAGGTGCTTGTTGTTATTCCCCTGAGGTGCAGCAAACTATGCAGTGCAAACACTGGTCAGGGAACTGAGATTTTAAGTATAATTTTTCTTCTCCCATGGAATTCCCTTGGTTTTGGTCTGTTTGCTCTAGCTTGTGCTGCAGCCTCTGCCCGTGCAATGGTGGTGGCCAGGGGGTTGAACCAGGCTGAGTGAGGTGCAGCCACCCTGTGCTGGGCAGCAGAAGCAGCAGGAGAGCGTTAGCAGCCAGACTCCTGCTCCTTTATCTACTCGGATGGCAAGATCCCCCTTGCTGGGATTATTTATTCATATTACACGGTTGCTGAGTCTTTGCTAGAGCTGTTTACCACTGCAGCATGGATCAACCACATGTGAGCGTGGTGACTTTATGGAGAGCAATGCTTAGGATCACTTCAGGCACAAATTTACTCCTGAAAGACTAGATAGAGTGTTGCTCCAGGAATACTCCCCCTTACTGTCAGGTTTTGCTCCTTTGCATTTGCTGGCTCAGTTTCTGATGTGACTTGACATTGCTTGGTCTGTGAATGCATGTAATTTTGTTAAGTCATTTGAAGAAAAAGTTAGAGGATTTTGAAAACACGGGGAACTATATATATTTTAAATCAATTGATTACTAAAGACATCATATCATACCTAGAATAGCCTTCTAGGTTTTTTGGTTTTTTAGCACAAATAACAGAGCAGTACTACAATACATTTAGGATTTATAACTGCTGCTTATGAGACAGCCTTTAAGTACCTACTTTGTTTGTGGTTTTAATAAGGTCATTTAGTTGAAAAAGAAGTTCAAACTTGTATGATGTGGCCATGTGACTTGTTTAGTCAATCACAGCACAGGATATTTTAAACCCATTTTACAATGGTGTATAAAAGCTTGTCTCAATAACCATCTGGAGAATATCGAGTTTCATAACTGGTAGGAATTATTCAATATCCTCCTCCCCACAGGAATAACAATTTCAAAATCTTCAAAGACTGATATCTAACTGGAGAAAAGGTATTTAATATTGTTAAAACTGAAGTTGTGTAGAACTAAGTAACTCTTTTTGATCTATCTGAAAAATGACTTTGTAGGCCAGGGAAATAGTTTCCCCAACTGTCGAGTTTTATATATAATCAACATTTTGTTCTCTTTTCATCATTGAATTTTTTATTCCATAGTGACCCCAAAAATGTCCTTTTCTGACTGGGACTTAGGATACCAAGTTGATTGAATTAATGGAAAAGCTTTTGTTTTTCTTTTCAAAACTCATAAAAGAGCTTGCCTTTTTTGTTCTCCCATTTGGGACTAGCTTCCTGGCATTCTTATGAATGTTAACAGGATCACAATGGTAAAAATGAAACTTTCTTCTTAATGCTAAGGTCCATCTCTGAGTGAGAAGGCAGAATTGTGCTTTCAAGGCAGGACGTGCAGCTGTGCTGAGGTCAGTGGGGACAGCTGGATGCTAACTAAGGATGCCGTGGGTGGTTGGAGGCTGGGACAGCAGCCACTGGCACCCTGGTGCTGGTGGGTGTCTCCTCTGTCAGCATGGGGGAGGGCTATACATTTAAGCCTACTGAATCCCACACTGTTCCTCAAAGGCCTCTGGAATCTCTATTTGTATATATGAAGGATGCCTTCTCTAGCTACCAGAGCACAGATGGTACATCCCACATGCAAACCTACCCACACTCCGTTCCTTTGCAGGCTTGCTTGGTGCTTGCTAAGTACAAAGTCCTGTCCCACTGAACTCAACCAGCAACATCAAGTAGTAATCTATATTTCTGAGCAAAATGCCTCTCACAGCAGATGATGCATTAGAAAGGTAAAATATGTCTTGCCCATCTATAGGGGGGGAAATGGAACACGAAAAATGTGAAAAGAATAACCATCCCTTAAAAAATCAGACTTCTGAAGAACAATACCATGCAAAGATTCCACGTTTAAGATTAACCTTTGGTGGGGAGTAGTTTAAAAATGCAATGTCACGTTAATAACTGGGCCACACACAAACATTTCTTAAGATTTACACATTTCAGTTCAATCTCTTCTTTTCCCCAATCGAATTAGCTATGCTCTCTTGGAGTCTAGAGCCAAAACTATCTCACTGAAAACACACTAGTGTATTAACTTTTTTTTTTCTTTTTTAATTTGAGAGAAGATTTCCTATCAATACAAAAGGATGGTAACCCCGAGAGTAAACACTTATCTGTAAAATAAAGATTATGCGCTTAATAATGTTTAATATTTTGGCATCTCAAACCTCTGTGTAGATCAGTCTGGGAAAGGCATGTTTATTTTCTTGCTACATGTGAAAGTTCATTCTCAGTATCAAGTTTGTTTGGTCCACTAACTTTGTTAACCTTCGCATTTACTTCTGTATTTGATGGCCTTTCATGAGCAGCCACTTTAGTAGCTAGGATAGAAACAGTTACATCAGGGTTAGAGGTCATAGCCATTACGGGATTTCAACTTAAAACAGTCACTGCTTTAGGGGGATCGCAGTATGTTTATGATTAATTATTTTCATTGTGAGAGTTTCTATGAACAAGATTATTATAGTAATATATAAACCATCTGGGTAACCTTTAATATCTACCTACTCTTTTGATGAAATAATAATCAAGACTTTGTGAAAAATTGCTCCCTACCTAACTACACACCACCAGAGCAACTTTCCTCTGTCTCTTCTGAGGAATTCCAAGGAAGGGTAAGTGGGGAAAAATCTACACCAAGTGCAAGTGCATTTTTAATGGAACACATTTTTTTTGCAATTTGGTGCAAATTTAAGAGTTGCATAATTTCTTAATGATATACTTCTAGCTTTTTACATGTTTAAAAAATGCAGATAAAATTCTCTGATTGAGTGGATTTTTACACACCACTCCAGAATGTATTTTACTGAAGCCAAAACACCAAATAGCATTTTAAAAAACCAATAAAATTATATTTATGTCTTTAAGAAACACATTCCCAATTCCATGGTTCAGATTCACAGTGCTCAGGAGACACTGAAATCATTGCTTAGAAACAGTATTTGCTGACTTCACCAGGGTAACAGTTTAATCCTTAAAGTAATCAACTTTCACCCTCTTCTTGGGTCTTTCGACTTTTAAGTTCTCACTAGCCTTTTTGAGAAAAATAGCTCTAGGAGACAGCTATTATTCCCCTCCATGGGATAGACCACTTCATTCAGACAAGTAATATCATCTTCTGTTTACACTCATTTGAAACAAGTGCACAGGGTCACCCTCTACACTCTTGATGTTTTACCAGAGCAAAAGGAAAGACTCTACAGCAGGACATAACAGAGCTTCGAAACCCGAATAACCTGGGAAGCAGGCTTTGCATGCTTATTTACTTCATGCATTTGATCTCTTGAAAAAAAAAATAAATCCCAATATCATGTCCTCAAAGCATTTCTCATAGGCTGAAGCACTGTAATAGAGAAGTCAGCTTTGGATGCTATTTCCTTTTGTCTGTTTTTTGAGTCAGGGGCCAGATCCTCAGCTGGTGTAAGCTCCATTGACCTCTGCTTGTCCTTTGATTTGAGGAGCTGAACATCATATTTAGTAAGCACATATTCACATTTTCAGGAGAAAAAAACTATTGAAGCGGGGGGGGAATACAAGTAGAAAACAAAAACAAAACAAAAAATAAAACACACCACAGAAAACACAGTGTCTTTTTTACCATAATTCTAGCAGAGCAGGAACTAAATTATAGGAATAAACCACAATGTGGATGCAAAACAAAAGTCCCCCACAATTAAATCACTAGCCTTAAAATCTACTGGCCAAACAGTAAGGAAGCTAAAAGAGCTACACAAATTACCCTGACTGAGACTTTGAAGAGATGATTCTTTCTGCAGCCTGCATCTCAGAAAAACCTACAAAACTTCTGCATTATATCCTACTGCTTTCCCAAGCCTGACTTTGGCACCTGAGAAAAAGTATCTGTGCAAAGAAGTGCTTGAGTTCCTATAACTCTCCAGGCTCAGAATAACAGTTTCATGCCACCATTTTGTAACAACTAAAACCCTCTGCCTTGGAGGAAGAAATGTGTGTTTTGATTTCTTGTGACCCATTCATTGACTGACTTGTCTGCTCTGTTCAGCCTCTGCTGAGTGATACGGTCATCCAAACTAAGCAGGGAGATGGCTGCCAGTGCCAGCAGCCTATGAGACCTCTGAAAGCAAGAAAGAAAATCACAGTTTGGCTACAAACCGCTCCGCACATGGTTAGCCCTGAAAGATATATAGAGGAGCACATGCTTCAAAACAAAAGCCCTCAGTAATTTAATTACTGGCTCTAAATCTCCTAGCTGCATGGTAGCTGACCAAAAAGTTTCCAAAATATGTGTCCAGAAGATCATCTTACCAGTCACTCATCACAGCTATAACCAATGAGGCTGTTTAAGAAAAAAATTCAGCTGTATGTTATCACATTGTCTGACACCTTCCCTTGCAACTGATACTGTGCAGAAAGTCTTCAGAATACATGTAGACAGTCCACATTGGACAACAATATAGCACTTTTTTTGGGAATATTCCACTACAGTGTAACTACTCAGGTACTTCACTGTGCTGAAAAGAGAACATAACTTCTTCACCCAGCTCAACAGGTGCCCTTTGCTACCTGACCTTAATATGTCCTCTCCTTGGCTAAAAAGCACAGAACGCAGAAATCGGACATATAACTATTGTCTGACTCATATGTGGGGTATGTCTGACACCTCCAGGGATCACTCTGCAGTTTCCAGGACCACACCCAGCGGGAATTTTTTTAATTATTTTTTTCTTTTTTTTTCTTTTTTTTTTTTTCTTTTTTTTTTTTTTTTGCTACAGCTACACTTGAGTTAGGATCCCTGTTTCTCACTGCATCTCTAAATTTAAAGTATTTTAATTCATTCAAATGCTGGCACCAGGTTCCTAACTGCCTGTTCCATCTATGGGTTGCGAAAGTGTTTTCCAAAAAAGCTTTGATATTGCAATTACACTTTAAGCATAGGAACTCTTTGCCTATTGATTTTGGTGCTCTTGGTAACACACTGAAGTCTAGCTACTCAGTCAAAACATTACTGTCACTTGGTAGTTTGAACTTTTCTGAAAGCACTTCATATACAACACTGATTAAGCATTCTTCTTAAGTCTCTCTTCTTTTTCTCTGGCATTGCCTTTTAGTGCATTTATAGCTAACAAGGTTTCAAGCAGGGCTGCAGTGTTAGGAACAGGCTGCCTTGCGCATCATGGTCCCAACCCCAACACTGACACAATGCTGTTGGTCACAGCAACACACTCTTTCCCTGCTCTCTTCCCTTTAAGCAAGCTCTGTGTGAGCAGCATCATTTCTGCCATCACCCTCTGGTTGCTGTGTGTCAAAATTGAAGACAGAGTGGTTGTCCTAGATGATAATTTCTGCCAAAAACAGTGGCTACACATGAGATATAGCTATGGAAGAAAAAGTGAGAATCTTCTCATGGGTACAGGTGTTGCCACTCTACTTTTACCTCTGTTGGGTAAATTACTACAGCTTAGCTGGAATCAGTGGGAATCTGACTGTTTGCACCAGCTAAGTACCTGTATTAACTTGTGAATCTGTTCCAGCCCGTTTCTTTGTCTGGTTCTAAGCCAAAGGATGAAACCAGAGAATCCAATTTTTTTATTTTTTTATTTTTTTTTCTAGGAACAGGGGAGGGAATGTTCCTCCTCCCTAGGAGGTGTCCCTCCTATTTCAGAAAGACCTGGGACAGGGAAGGCACAGATCTGCATGCAAGACTCATGTTCCCAACAGAGTATGGTGAGGGTGGTAACACCACCTTTCTGAGTATGTCTTAAAACTGCAACACAACGTGCGGCTTGGAGTAGCAGCCAAATTTGCTTCTTTGTGTTACCTGGGATTGGGCATGCTACAGGGAACTAAAACATAATCCATTGCTGTGATAATACACTAATACCCATCCTGCAGCCACCTCAGCAGACCTCATAAACCACAAACACCCCTCAGAGTGGTACCGTACGCTCTGCTCTGTAGCAAGTGCTCATGGTTTTTCTCCTCCTGCTCCTCCTCAAGGCTTTCCATCATATTGTCCCGTCCCTCTCAGATCATACCCACCCTCTTGCTCATATCCTAGTTGGGAGACACTCTACCTTCTGCAAGCTTATTTTAGAAATCCTGTCACATCCTGCCCACTCTATTTTTTATCCAGCAGAGGAAGACTTGACACTCTAGTTTCTAGTAAAGCAGCAGGGGAGACCATTTGTTTCTTACCACTATATTTATTATGCTCAGTCTGCTGAGGGAGGTAGGAGGAGTGAGCAAAAACAACGCTTGCTTCTGTTCCCAAGCGATGTCAACTGCTCCTACTTGGCAGCTGCTAAGCCATCCTCTCCACTGGATATTAAAAGATCCCACAACTTTTCTGCTGTCTTAGAAACCCTGATGAGGACTTAAAAGGTGAACGTGTTCCTACCCTGAAGTCAGACACAATTTCTCCTGGTGGTAGCATTAATATGAACCTCAAAGAAACTTCCCTGCAACTGAAAGGAGAGCTGTGCTCAGAGGTCTCTCCAGAGGCTGAGCCAGTCACCTCCTAACACAAAGCAGGCTGAACCACGTGGGGTTGTCACTGGAGAAACAGCTTCTCAGGCGGTGCAAATTTGACAGATCTTTGCTGACTGGACTGCGGCAAGGCTGACAATTTACACCAGATGAGGGCCTGCCCTGGAGCCTCTGAAGACAGGGCCTAAGAGCGTATCCTGGAAAACCCCAGCTGCTGTGAGAGCTCTCTCTCCCCTTGCAGGCTGGCAATTAGGTAGCTGCCTTCCTATGATGCTGACCTAAAGCAGCTTTGTAGATCTGTGAGTCCAAAGGCAGTGAAGCCCCAGGAGCCCCAGGAGCACGGAAGTAGGGCTAGAGGCAAGGAGAGCCCTGCACCCGGCAGCAGGTAGGAAGGATCAGTGCATGGTGCAGCAGTACCCAGCTGTGGAGATGAGCTTCTGAGAGACAACAAACCCCCTCCTGCTGCCACCCCATCAGCTTGGCTCACACTGGGCATATGCTATTTTGTAGAGTGTGGTATGAGGCACAGTGCCATCACCATGGCTTTCCAGCTCTCCTGCAATGTGGGGAGGCACTGCTACCTTTTTATCTCAGGTGACCAGAGATCATTGAAGGTCTTGCTAGACCATGTTTGTTCAGAGAACAAACTGATCGGGGAGCCAAGTATTTCTTGGTGCTTTTCTCTTCTGCCAAAGAAAACGGGCAATGCTCTATTTCTATGCATTCCACAGAAACTAAGCAGAGCAACTACCCTTCTTGCCTAGAAATGTGCTTCTGACTGGACAAGTGCAGCTCTCAAAAAGTTTTTCTCTTGACTTTGTTCCAGTAAGTGTCCACTTCCCTTGCCTGCATCTGTCTTTCTGCATCTTGCAGACAGGCAGATATCCTCTTAACCAAAGATAGGTCTGCTGTGTGCCTTACCTTCTGATCAGCTTTGCCTTTGGGCCCAGCGCTTTGAGTGGCAACTTCTGGCTGCTTTTGGCTAAAACTGGAGTAAACTATAGGAGGCTGGGTTTGCTTCATAGGAGCTTAGTGAAAATTAAAATACCACCATCAAGATAGAAAAATAATAGGTGAGGAGAAGGACACCTCTCAGATTTTTGTTGACTGGGTTGCATGTCTGGCTCACAGTGATAAAATGTGTTAATTTTATTATGAATGTAAACATCCTGAACTTTCTTCTGTTACGAATTCTTGCATTATTTTTTCCATCACCATTAAAGTGATCAAAATGACTCCACAGCTGCTTATCCAATTGTTTTTAATTCTATATTTTATTTTTTAAGTTCTATATTTAAATAAGAATCAATATTCAAGTTCAGCAAAAGCTTTCTGGGTAGTCATTATGGGGTCATACAGTCCTGCAGTTTATATTCTCAATTGTTTAAGGTGACTCTGTGGCCTGAGATGGTGTGTTACCAGCCTTGAGACAGACAAGACATCTGTATCGTAAAAAGCTGGTTTTCAAGACAGAAAAACCCAGAATGAATAATGGATTAAATAATAAAATAAATTGTCTCTTAGAAAAATAGAATCCATTAATTTAAAAACTGATAAAGTTATTTTTTTCCAGAAAAGCTCTTAAACTTATATATATGCACATTGTTCTATAAAACATACAAATAGAAAAGTAAAATCAGTTCTTCCAAGGCTGTGGGTTAAGGCATATTCAAGGTGTATTTATTAATTTTATAACCAGCGGTCTGATACTTTGATTCTCACTTAGGCTTCTGACCACAGCAGCAACCAGTGGGGAATGACAGCCCTCCAACCACTGACTAGAGGCAGCTTAAGTACACAGCAACAGTGCTAGGTTTCGCTTGCTCAAGAACTAGAAAAATTCATAAAGGATGCATTCATTCTACTAAACCACAGTTTAATGTCACATGCCTGTCAAAATTTTTTTCATCTTTCTCTTGAATATATAAAGAAAATATGACAAAAAATCAAAGAGAAAGAAATGGTGATCAATATCCATTCTAAGAATTACTAGGGTTATTTCTTCACCTTAGCTTTTTACTGTGCTAAAATAGAAAAAAAAATAATATTTAAAAATAATAATTCAAATCTAAAAACAGAAGAGCATGGAAAGGAGAAGAAGACCTACCAACTCAGACAATATTGGTTGTTCATAGCAACAAAACAACCTGTTTTACTTTCTTGTATTCCTCTAGAATGAAGGCTTTTTCTGTCCTGTTTAGAAGCTCATTTAATGTTTCTCTCAGAAGCCACTTACAACCTTGCCAGACTTCAGCCCATTACGCTGCAATTCTCTGTGCCAGGACTCTACCTCAGGATGAATTTATTTTGAAATTTTCAGCTGAAATGGGCCAGTGGTTTGTTTAAACACACTATTATTGAAAACACTACTTAGTCAGGAGACAGGGTAGTGATTAAATTCTCTCCTCTCCCTGCTCACAGAGGCTCACGAATGGTGAGCAGGACCTGGTGGAAGGACTCTGACCACAGCTCAATAGTACTCCGACTTCCCCAGGATGGTGCAGTGTTACACTGGTCCTTCCAAAAGGGGAAGGGGAATCAAGGTTGCCTTCCAGTTAATATATTGTAAAGTACACATCTATACATATGCTTGCTCGTTTGTTTGTTTATTAAAAAATACACCTGGAATCCCACCTGGAAACAAGGTCAACTCTGATCATCATTTCAGGGCAAAGTCTGTTAATAAGCTTTTTAAAAAGCAAAATCTATCTCAGGTTTCTAGATTAGGAAAGCAGTAACTCATTAAAAATGTGCAGTTATAGGAGCTGAGGAGAAAGAAGGGTTGGGGTAAGAGACCAACGTTTGTTAGCTTCAATCTTGACAGATGGAGAACTGGACAAAATTTGACAACATAAGGAAAAATGTCTATATAATAACACAGATTTCTAGCTCTTGTTGTATTACCTTGTTCACATTCTGGTTTTACTGCGTAGGTCTATGTAAGCACATTTTACAAGCTCAAGTATTTACAATTTGGCATTTACAAGATGTAAAATCTAAAATTTACAATTTGTAGAAGCTTCTAAGCTGATCCAAGATGTAGCTTTTATGATCATTCCTATTAGTAAACCAGCAAAAGTTCTATTGTTCAGTGTAAGAGAGGGAAATGGGTCACGCAGCCGATACCAGACCATGCTATAGAATGTCAAATGAAAGCACAAACTGAAAGAAATCTGCAAAAGCCTTAGTGGACACACACAGAAAAAAATCTTTTCTATAGTTTATATATACCGTTAAAGAAAATTGTGCATTATTATTAAACTGTTATAATGCCATTAAAGAATAATATCTGGTGTGTTAATTAAAACTGTTTTGTTATGACATGTCATAGTAAGCTTCTTAATTTGTTCTACATCAAGCTATACTAGTAAAACATGACAAATAGACAATGAGTGGAAAGAAATGGTTATCATGTATAAAACTATAACTATTGTAGTACAGCAATTTTTGTTTGTTTCTCAGAACTGTTTGACATTTAACATGAGAAGTATTAACTAAAATACTTTTGTTTTGAAAATTCCTAATATGTAAGCAGTATCACTCTAGTCATGGTTTATTTAATCAAAATAACAATGTGATTATTGTGGTATGGCCAAAATTTACAAAGTGAAATCATGACATTTCTCCAGACTTCTCTGTGAATCAATTTGGGATCTTGTATTTACCCAGTATAACCTTTCAGCCCATTAGTTCAGCTGCAAAAGTCACATGAGAACTAATTGAATTCCAGCACAGTTTCTAACAGGTGCATTTTATAACATGTCAGATCCCACAGTTAAATTATTAAAGGACAGCTCTCTACTGGGTTTCCAAGTAATAAACACCTATTTTTGATACAGAAAGCATAGAGAGGCTATACCAGCTGAAATAACCTACAAACCAGCTCTACTTGTTCTTATATATCTCAGTGGAAAGCATTCAAAGCAACCTGTTCTTCTTTTCTTGCTGGTAGAAATTCAGAGAAAAAGAGGCCATAAGTGTAGTTTCTAAAATGTTGCATCCAAAACATGAAAGAACGGTCTTCTAAGCAGATTAGCTCATTGACAAGACAAAAGCAGTTTGTATGCAGTCTTGCTCACCTTTGAAACATTCTCTCTCACCTCCTTATGACTAAACTGCTGTGATCTGTTGTGAGCAAAGCTCTGACCAAGAAATATTTCCATGTCTGTTGAGTGCACTTTATTAGAAGTATAACAGGTGTAAATACAACTTCTTTCACAATGGTGTCATCAGTTCTCACAATTACAGAAGGCTTGTTCCATGCTAGACAGAAAAATTAAACCATCAAACCCCATCAATACACTCAGTGGAATTATGATGATTCTTCATGGATCAAAATAACTTACTGGAAAAATCCACAGTCTTGCAAGATGTAAATAACCACATTTTTTACCTGTTTCTTGTTTGTCTGTTTGCCTGAACCTTGATTTTATGACCATCTCTAATATGACCTTCCTTTACTGGCAATACAGACTCAGCATCCCCATTACATGTTCAGGTCGGGAAGAGAGCTCTAACTTTCCCCATAAACACATTTTGCTTACCTAGCTCTTTCATTACTTACTTTTGCTATCTCATGTTGGTGTCCCCCTGAGGATGAATAGTTTATCAGTACCCTTATTTGCTCCATTTTTTTCAATTACATTTTCCACCAACACATTGATGCTTACATGGACTCTCTTATGTAAAGCAACTATATGCCTATATTGTCTTAATAGCAGAAAAATAAATTTTACAAAAAGGAGAAATACATTACAGCTTTCTCTGCTTTACTGCTCTAGTTTAATTATGCCAGTTTAAGGTGCCACTTTTTCCCTCCGTCCAACCCAGCAGCAATCAACATATCTAAAAGCACACATATAACTGTGTCTTGACTGCTCCTAGCTCCTCAGTCTTAACTGTCAGTGTGGGTGAAGTTATTCTAAGACACTAGACTGAACTGGAGCAACAGAAATCTGGCTGTGTCCACCCAGGAGCTGTCCCATACTACCACAGAAGTGCAACCTCTGGTAGAAGGGCAATCTCTGGTAAAAGGGCAAGGTGAATAGGTAGACAAGAGAGGTAACATCTTCAACAGAACAGTAGCATTGACCAGATGGAGATGGTAAATTTTGTTAAGCTAGGAGAAGTGATTGCTCTGTCTTGGGTTTGTTATCACCTGGAATATGTCCCAAACAACCATAGTCAAGAAGTACTGACAGAGAAGATCTTTTAAAGAAGAGCACTTCTATAAAATATACAGATTTGAAACAAAGTTAATAAACAGATAATTATGAAGTACACAGAAATAATCTGACCATTTTCATGATAGACTGAGCACGCAGACTTAATGGAGATCTCATAGGGTTTCTGGAAGTTCCAGGTATTTTCTTGTAATACATTATGGCCATCTACAGATCCATAATATGGTCAACACAACCACATAAAATTCACAGTTGCATTTTCAGTTTCACATTTCTAACTATTCACATACCTTTATAACCAGATTTTACTGATGTTTCTTCTCTGAATTCAGTAGGTCCCACCTGTAGACTTTATAAAAGCACCTATAGCTTGAGAGAGCAAGTAAAAAATTTCTGTGCATGAGCAGCGTGATCCAGTATGACTATATAAATGCCATGGATAGGTGACATATTGTCTCAAAATACTCACAAGGTTATATGTCTGTAGATACCCACAACCGGAACTCACTAGCTAAGGGTGTCCTGGCAGGAGGATTTTCCCATGCCCCTTGCAGAACAGCAATCTGACATCCACATTCATCTCCTACAATGTTCAGGATAGGCATTTGGATTGGTGAAATGAAGGTAGGCTCTAACTGCTTTTCACAGTGTAATTGATTTCTACTGAGATGAGTTAGTGTATAAAGCTATTTCAAGGTCCTATTTGTCCTTCAGTGAGAACATGTTTTTCACCCTTTAGCCCACTCTGATGGTTCCTATCCATTTTTCTCTCTTGCACCTTTAATTCCATCTCACATTGGAATAAAGAATATGTACCTAACCAAACGAGTATACCCAAGGAGTTATAAACCACAAATAAATACTATGTTAAGAAAGAAGTATATTCCAGTCATTGCTTGGCTGGTCAGATTCTGCAAAACTGTTTATTAACAGGTGGTACACTCTGTCCTAATTTTTACAGCTCCTGACCTTACAGTATGTCGTGAAGGCTCCTTGTGTGCCAGGCTTTTGGTGTGAATCATGGCCTGGACCTCCACAGTCTTTCTGGTTTGCAAGAATAATCACAATTTTTACAGAAAAAGAAGAAAACCATCCTCTCTTCATTGACAATGGAGTATACAATGAGTTCTTTTGAAGAAAGAAAAAAAAATTCTCCTCATTGAATTTCTGTGGTTTTGATGCTGTGTTTAGGAGATCGAATAATAAAGGATACATTACGTGCTGCCAGAAATTTAAGAACCCCCTATTTTATTTTTTTTTTATACAGGAAAAAAAGGCTTTTTGCATAAGAGAATGGGAAAACTTATTTTAATTTGTCAAGCAAGGCAGTCTCTTTTCTTTTTCCCTCTCACTCCACCCCTTTGAGGTACTCCCAGCCAGTTTGCTGTTATCCCTCACACAAAACAGTATCAAAAGTAGCATTCAAAGAAAGGAAGCAGCAAAAGATAAATTGCTGAAAATAAAGCCTACTACTGGAAAATGTGCTTTCAAAGTTCCTGCAAAACTGTGAAGTCTACTTTTCCACAGTGATGCCAGATTGTGAGAAAACTGGTACGGACAAACCTGTCTGGAGATTAATCTTTTTCAAAGTGGTTGCATACAAAGGTGTTTTTACATAAATGTCATTCATGCTTTAAAAGGTAATCCTTTTAGAATCCTTTTAGAATCAGCTTGAGATATAGCTGAGAGTGGTATTTTCTTAAATAAGATTCTACTGCAATTTATGCTTATTCATGTACACATAAATATTATTTTAAACAGTTTTCTCATTAGCAAGTACTCCTAGCTTTGCTTATTTCCTTAAAAAATAATTTTACAAAGGGAATACTTGTTCCACAGCAGTAGCAATACTGAAACTTCTTTATTCTTTGTCTTTTGTATGGTACAGTACCCTTGCATTTCATTCTGATGTTAATTTATTTCTTTATGAGTACTGAAATTGCACTGCCACTCTAGAGCTTTTGTATACACCCTGTCACTACTAAGAAGGTACATCTGGAAGTACTGTTGTACTGTAGCAGAATTACACTGTCATTTAAGGTGGATGGTAATACAATTTGTGTGGCAAGCACAGCCTGTGGATATGTAGGAGGACTCATCTCAGCTTAGTATTTTCAGCAGAAGAAACTGAATTGACCAGAGATTTTCAAACAGCCATAGTTCATATTTTCTCTTTGGGGGAGAGGGAGGTAAGAAGACAGAGAATAAATTTCTTTCTCATGTCAGTTAAAATGTCTGTATTTTTTACTTTATGCTACACAGCTGAATAGAAGAAAAAATGATTGCTTCTTTCCGAAACAATCTTCCTGCCGCTTTGTCTCGCAGGACGCTAATTGCTGTATCTGGGGTGGTGCATTTGCAAGGCTGGGGTCTTGATGGCCTTGGTACATCTGTGTTTACATCTTTCCTGTGACCAGTCAGAGGCCTGAGCTGGGGCTTTTCAGCCCCTTTCAAAACCAGTCCTGGAGAGTTTTACCAAACCTTGCACCACTGAGATCAGTCACTCCCAGGAGTGGATGCTGCTCAATTTCTACCTTCCACTGACATTTTGACATAAATAGGCAGGCAGCCCTTTGCTGGTCTGGAGATAGGGGGGCTGAAAAAAAGTGTGAATTCAAATGGCTGTTGATAAATTGCTCTACAAGGCCTTCACTATTAATTTCTGTCAGTAGACAGTAAAATGGCA
Organism: Apus apus; assembly: GCF_020740795.1. Lineage (NCBI taxonomy): Eukaryota > Metazoa > Chordata > Aves > Apodiformes > Apodidae > Apus > Apus apus. Next base: position 31,625,837 of record NC_067283.1, on the reverse strand, counting down.
ATGGCTGCTCAACATTGTTCCAAAAACAACACTTCCTGCGACAGGGCAGACCACACTATGCTGACAGATTGGAATCGGTCTTGCTCAATTGACTATTGAGTGCTATCCTAAAGTTATACAGCTGCTGTTGAACGGAGGCATTGTTCTCACTCCACATTACAAAGCTAAGCCCTACATAAATAACAAAGAGGGGATCATGCCCACATATCTGCTCACCAGAGCAGATGGGCTTTTGTAGCCTGCCTGTAGCAGGATTTGTCTTTTGTGAAAGAATTTCCATACATTTCCTTCTCTGAGCCCTTCCCATTGGTTTCGGCTCTCAGACTGGGTGACATGACCTATACATCCGATTTTGTATATGAGATTGACTTGGAAGGTGACAAATGGAGAGTTGGAAGTGCTTTTAGGATACAAGTGCCAAATTCTTTTTATCACTTTCTGTGGCCTTTGGATTCCCAAAAAGAAGATATATGAGGTAGAGCCTGAAGACAGAAAATACCTTGGTTTGGAAAGCAATGGACAAACAAGGGCCATTCACATAGCTGCTGGATGTAGTTGTAACTGTCATCCTTCCCACCACAGAGCTTAAACAGAAAACAAGATAACACAGGTATAATCGTACTGTCTTTCTGTTTTATGTAGGGAAGACCCAACTTGCAAACTGACAAGTGGACATGACCGGCAGTGGTTTTAGGATGCATATTGAAATGTGCGAGATGCATTGTCAGAAGAACCGACTCACTAAACTATTAAAGTAGTGCTTATCATTAAAGTGATTATTAAACAGACAGGATTACAGAAGGATTGAAGTACAAATGATCGAAACAAACTTGGTAAGTCCAAGGAAGAACATTAGACAAAATGTCTATTTTTATGTGCACCATGGTGCTTAACTTGAGATCTTAAAGAAATCCACTACGTGCCCCAATTAATATACATGTACATTAATTGTATTAAGGTACTGCAATCCATCATTACTCTTTGCAGAATGAGCCTTCAGATTGAATGTGCTAGATACCAGTAACTATGACATGGAGATGTAACACACATCCCCCATTCACTGTGGTTGCTTAAAGTCTGCTTACAAGGACTGAGATGCCTCTGAAGCTCTTGAAACCAGAAACAGCCCTGCAAACACAGGAGCAGACTTGGAAAATCCATAGTGCTGAGGAGTCATGTGTTAGAAAATCACCTCAGCAGGATTAATCCCTTGATTAACTTGGGATCAGCAGTGCTATGTTACTTGTTTGGGTCTATATTGCAGTGTGTCTGCAGTTTTACTGACTTGTGTGGCACTACCTTGAGAAGTTCTCTCACGTTGTACCTCCTGGTGTAGACATGCCCTTAATAAACTTCCTCTAAGGCTAGGTTAGCATGGTGCATCATTTTCAAGCAACAGATCACAGAACTGCTGGAGTTGGAAGGGACCTCTAGAGATCATCTACTAAAACTCTCCCATTGAAGTAAGATAACCTAGAACACTTTACACAGGACTGTATCTAGGTGGGTTTTGAGTATCTCCAGAGAAACTGACTCCACAACCTCCCTGGGCAGCCTGCTCCAGTGCTCAGTCACCCTCACTGTAAAGGAGTTTTTCCTCATATTTAATTTGAACTTCCTATGTTCCAACTTGTACCCATTGCTCCTCTTTCTGACAGTGGGAACTACTGAGAAGAGCCTGTCTCCAGCTTCCTTTGACTCACCCTTTAGATACTCATTTACATTAATAAGGTCTCCTCTCAGCCTTCTCATCTCCAGGCTAAAGACTCCCAGCTCTTTTGGTCTTTCCTCATAAGAGAGATGCTCCAATCCCCCAGTCACGTTCATCACCCTTCATCAACAGGCTGTGGATTAGATAATAATTTTGGATGTGTGCCCATCCAGACCATGAAACTGGATGTTTTATGGAGGAATTGTTTTCTCTAAAATTCCAGCGCTCAGTAACAGGTTGCTAATTATAAAGGAAGAAAGTGACTTTCCCTCTTAGCTGAAGAGTTTAAGATGGCTTTGTGGGAGTGGAGGAGGAAAAAAGAACTTGTGCCAGTGTCGCCACAGCCAGAGATGGGGAAAGTACTGACTTAGTCTATTAAACAGGGCCATTCTCAACCCTTTCTGTGGAGCAGTTGGCTCACCTTTGGAGAAGGCCAAAGCCAGGTGATGCAAGTGAAGAAATACAATGGCTGGAAATATTTATTAGATTGAAGCATTAGAGTAATAATTGCAAAATAGAACTGACATTCATATGACTTTTCTTTAATATCTGTGGTTTTTTAACAGTCTTTCCCACAAGGGCTCTTTCATGTTGATTCCTGCAGGAGTGCCTTTTGGCAATTGCTGTTTAAAAATGTGGTGACACCATGTGAAAATCTTCCAATAATATTCTCAGGAGACATAATTTTGTTTCTTTTCCATGTAACTTTCCCAACGTGTTTCATGGTTAGAGAAATTTGTATGGAAACAAGACTTACTCTTTAGGGCTCTGTTTTCTTAAATGTTTCGCCCCACAATGAATTCCCTAATTTAGAAATGCAGAGGCCACTGTCACACATGCAAATGAGGTGACTTCACAGGCAAATACCTACAGCAATTACCAGTGTGTACAATTACATAATTTGCACCTACAATTGCAGTGATTATACAGCTCAGCTGGGCATGTAATTGTTCACATATAGTGAATACGCAATTACATACTGCAGTGATATAGGATTCTCCCTTTGGAGTTAATCTTTTCCTGCTGCTTATTGTGCACATAAATTAATACATGTATCCTCCTGGTGAGAAAAGTATGTGGTGACTGCTTATATCCTCACGGTTATTTCCTATAAAAATTATGAAGTGGCTGAAAATCACATAATACAGACCACACTTATCATATCCTGGATCAATTAAGTTCTGTGATTTCAGGTGAAAACCAATTAGTGGTAACTTAGAAACTTAAACAATAATTGCTATAACTTCATATGAACACTTCTAAAATGAAAAAAAAAAAATAATAAAATATTTAGAACAATATAGAGAATATACCAGGGGGTTTCTTGCGTTTTAAATAATGCAGTACAGTAAACTACTACTTTGGGAACTTAGAAATATTAGGTATATGAAATAGAAATGTCTGTCACAGCAGCAGTTATTTAAAAAATAATGTAGCAGCAATGAATTGTGTGTTTTTACAAGGCCCATGAGAGATCCCTGGAAGTTTCCTAGGCCCAAAAGATCAGCTCTGCATTTTACATAATTGCAAAGGTTTTGCTGTAAGGATGAGATAGAATCCTACAGCCAGAAGCCATAGCAAGGATAGAATGTTTGATGTTACGCAAAGTTCCCCTTTTGCTCCTGGAAAACAGGAAACGTGGAGCAGGCTCTGACTGATAAGCTACTGTTCCCTATTGCATTGCTTAAATGTACTAATAACTGAAGAAAATAAAGACACTTTTGTTACAAATTGACTAGACAGAATATGAATTAGATATAAGAAAATGAAAGGATCTTAGTTTGAAGCCATAAAGAGATACAGTCTTGATGTTTATTCCTGCTTCTGAAAGATAAAGGAGCCAGATCTCATTGCATTTCTCTTGCTGACTGCAGAGAAAAGTATGATGTTACCTTTGGATCTAAGAATTAGAGAATGTATATGCCTACAGATCATTAAATATCTGATTGAATTTGTACCTCTCTGGTATATAAATACATCCAGGTGAGCAGCTGAAATTTGCTACAAACATCTGTAAGAAAACTAAATTTAAAATGTGTATTGTGGCCATGATCATGGAAATCTTATTTTCTTCATACTGTAATGTCAGGAGAAGCACCTACAGCTAAGACCACTAAATTGCTAATTTAAAGGTGTTGCCTGGTGTTGATTGGCAGGCATTCACACCATCTGCCCAGATGCCCTTACTTTGAGCCCCTAGTTTTAAAATTCTTGGCTTTAAGTGACTTTCAGGAAGTATCTTGCTGGACCCAGAGAATGACATAATATTCTGCTTATCATGCAAGCTTTCTCATTACACCAGACCCCTCACCCCTCTTGGAGGACACAAGACTACTCCTCAATTTTGGTGAGCCCTGCTCTTTGCTCTGCAGTAGTCTGTATGAAATGCAATGAGATCAATGGAGTTATTACCCTAAAAAGCAATCTTGTAGGAGAAAGGAAGGATCTTTATGTGGAAAGGCAACAAGACCATGAGTTGTCAGTTTAAGCTTTTAATTGCTTTGCTGCTCCTAATTCCTTCTGGTAAGCAAGGCTACATCACTTTTCCTCTCCAGTGCAAGCATACTCATTGTGAAATTTGCCTGAGAATGCACTAACTCAGCTCTCATTTTTGATACAACTCAGACCAAAGCCAGTTGTCAGAGTACATGAGGATTTATTTTCTAACAACTATTTCAGGATTTAATCTCTCTGTATAGGAAAAAGAGACACAGAAACATGATTTTCAACATCTTATTGCATGACCCCAGGCAAAATATCTGATGCCTTTTGGTGTGGACTGTACTGGCCAAGAGTCTGGTGGGAAGAGATCTGTTGCATCATATCATTCAAAACTTTCTAAGGTCTTTCCCGTCCCCAAAATAAAAAACAACCCAGGAGTCATTTCACTCCTTAGAACCAATCTGGACTAGACCCAAATAAGTGAACAGAGACCTTGGATATTATATGCTGTAAAAAAGCCACCAGGTTTGCCACCATTATTAGAGCTGAAAGTTTAGTTTCTGCAATGAGATGTTGCAGTGAGTAAGGAAACCCTAACGGGCATAATGGCACAACTCAGCTAGTGCTGTAACTAGGCCAATCACAATAAATACTTGTCAAGCATGTCTCTTTTAAAAATGGCCTTACATTAGACCTTCTACTGGTTGTTAGGCTTTTCATCATGATTAAGGAAAGCTAGACTGGAAACAGACTACTTAGGCTAAGAGTGGTGCTGCTTTGAAGGATGAGGAAAGGAGCCAACTGTGCACCACAAAACCAGTTGAATGACAAATGCTTCTTAAACCATTTCATACATTGCAATCCTAATGAAAATGAAAGAAAGTTAACTCATGCTGTTTTTTATAGCATATTTGAATGTATTATTCTACATTACCTTATATAAATACATAGATGTATAAATCCCTTAAATATAAATATATACAATAGAAAATGTTCTACTATAATTTAGCATCTTGCATTCTGTTTCATGCTCAGAAGAGGCAATAGCTTAGATAAGACTTCACAGAAAATAGCTGTGCTTTACCCAGTTCCATTCTACAGCCCTTCTACATATTTTATGGCATTGTTTATGATATACTTATAAACTCTAAATTTCAGTTTTTAAAATGAAAGCTGAGGATGAAACCCGGCCAGATAGAAGTTTACAGGAGTCTGGCAGAGACAAAAATTGCCTCTTATGACTGAATACGCTGAATTCTTCAGCAGTAGCAATGCAAGTTACTGTACACCATTGCCCAGTGTAAGATGCAGTTTTCTGTGCTATTTTTATGTATGGTGAAAACCCCACAAACCAATTCCTTGTATCAAGGGATTTTGAACACTGCATTGTTGCTCATAAGCATCTATCCCTTATTTTGAACTTTATGTTATGGTACTCAAACTGACACCTTTACTATTTTAAACTTCCTAGGGTTTTATGGGTGTATTCACAGGCACAGAGCGGAGATAAATGGCTGTCATTCATGAGACCAAAATATGGGAACTGACATCCAGTTTATCTCCCACATGCAGTGGACAAGCTTCAACAGACCTCCTTGCTGGGAGCTATGGAGTTGCCCACTCCAACAGTGGCAACTGTGCAGAGCAAAGTAAGTTTTGGTGAGCCCTTGAACCATTAAAATCATAACTGGAACTCTTGGTAGTGCATTTAATTTCTTTCCTCTTCTTATATTTTTCCCAATTTTCCACTGAATTATCTCCTTCTCCTCCTCCTTCCCTATTTCTTTCTGTCATCTGTTAATCTAGACACCAATAGCTGTTTCCACAAAATGTGTTTTTGGTACATATACGGAGACACCTCTGGTTTGCCATGGGGAATCTCTATTACATTGCATAGACTCAGGTAAGGACTTGCCTCTGTGTTTTCTAATACTAACTTCTTTCTGTGCTTCTTTTGCTTCTCTTTGATTGGCTTTTCCAATATTCCTAAATCCTTCATGCCACCCACCCAGTCCTACTCCTCACTATGCAATATTTTCTGCAGCATTTCCAGGTCCAGGTTTAAATGGCAATGGACTAGCATGAATAGGTTTAAATGCCATAATGTCAGAGAGAACCACAGAAGGATACAGAGTGAATGAGCCCTAAGTGAAACAGTATCCTTCTTGAAAAGATAAATGAAAGATTAAACACTATTTTTATTCAAATGTTGCATGCATGAGAACGGTGTCACTTACTAATTACAAAATTTTTTCAGAGTGCTCTACAAATCTCCAGACCTCACAAATGCCAGGTGTAAGCCTTAAAGTTTGTTGGTCCTTGGCTTCTTTGCTAGCATAGATAATAATCACTTTGTATTCTTTGTAATGTGCCCCTGGACTTACAAAAATGTGAACTAATACCATCTGGTTGCATTGCACAGATCTATCAAATGGTAAAATTCTGCACTTGGATCACCTAAAGGCAAAAGCTACCTTAATGTATTACCCACTGTTCAGAGATGTTATCCCAAGATAGCAACATGACAAAAGGATTATCCATCAGTCACATCAGATTTTCTCGCTGGAAGTCTTATATCTCTAGTCATACTGGAAGGCTATAATTGGAGATGACCTATGCAGTCAGGTTTGTATGTCTAGCACTTCAAAGTGTGAGGAACACATGCAAATTGCAATTAAGACTTTCCATTGTACTCTGAAAGCTAGTAACATGTTGTGTGTAGGTGTATTTATTATGTGTTGCAGGAAGATCAAAGCTTCTTGACAAGATGTAGTCCCTATCACAATCACTCTAAACAAGCATTTGGCATGAGGTGGTGAAAAAATATTGCATTATTGGATTTTCCTCTAATTTTAGGCTCAGTGGGGACAAAAGAGATATGGAGGTGGCAGGCAGCATATTTACTTGGTTCTAATTCCCTTGTTTATAATGGTTTTATCTGTTATTTAGGTAAGTGAGGCAGGTGAAAAATTCATTGGTACCTGGTAAATTAATAAAAGCAAAAGAAAGTCCCCTGGTCTAAGTAAGCTATGGTATAAGCTTCTAGAGTTCTTCAGAAGTGCATGTAGCTTTCAGGTTATTAATCTTGAGGATACCTTTTCCTACTTGGATGCACAGCACATCAGGAATTTTGCATGCATGGCAAGAGGAGGCTTCAAATATGTTACAGATATATTTGTGGTTTACCTCTGTTCACTGAGTAGTTCCATTCCAGATTTTTGCAATAATCTCGCCTTCTTGCCTTACTGTACAAATTCTTGCAGTTAAAAGCCTATCTTCACATGTTTTGATTAATATGGGAGGTGGATCTTCTGTAACACTGAAGAGATTTGTATTATACCCACCTCCTTTTTCTGGTTTGCAGTATAACAAACCAAACAAACGGAAAGTCAAACAAAAACTCCTTCAGCTCTCCCACATATCTTTTCCAAATGTATCTCAAGGGAAGAGCTTGAGTTTTCCAGTCCCTCACCCCCTTCCTGTATTGTCTGCTTATAGTCTAACTTTCTTCATTAACTGGAAAAGATTATTAGCTTATTCTTCAGCTATTCATTCTTTCAGCAGTGAATACAGTTTATATTACCTCCTTATTGAAAATGTACAGAATTTTACAATCTCTTCTGTTATTTGAGTATTATTTCCCCTGTCCCTTTATCCTGAGCTTTGACAATGGAAGTCCTGTTGCCCTATCTCTTCTATGCCTCTGCAGTTGTTTCCAGGATGCAGAGGTAACTCTGTCAAATCAAAAGGCAAGGCTGTGAAAAACAGAGATATCTTGAAGATCTCTGGTGCATATGTCAGTGCAAAGAAACAAAAAGTGTAGGTGTCTGCTAACTAGGACCTTTGAATGCGGCATTCATTTCAGACTGGAAAAAAAACACCACACCAAAACAAAACAACAAACACAAAGAAAAAAAACCAGCGACACAAAACCAAAACAATCAACAAAAAACACACCAGAAAGTAGGTTCAGTTATCGAAATTGGACAAAAAGAATGAAAATACGTACATGAAAACATTTCAAAAGGCTACTTTTTCCCTCCAAAAAAATTTTCAACATGCTTTTTCTAACTTAAGACTTTTAAGTCGATCTCAGGATGTTTTTATCCAGAAGAATACTGTGTCTGGAGATTTCTTACCCTTAGTTACATTTCTCAGTGCACTGTTTCTTTATAATATTTATCTGGGGCATCTCACCAAGACTGTACATGCAACGCTTTAACATGGTCATTTTGTAAGTGACTGTTAACCTGCATATGCATCCACTTCCTCATTCTCTTCTCACTTCATTTCAACTGGTGAGCATCTTACCTGATGTGTAAAGCATGGGTTAATCTGAGAAAAGCAAACTAAGACAGAGGGAAATTAAGGCACCCCAGAAGAGATATAACAACTGGGATCTTTTATTTCACATTTTCAAATGTGCCAGACTTTCCCATGCAATTCTGAGTGCTGCAACAGAACCTGCAGCCTGACTTTTTTATTTTGTCTTTTTTTTTCTAATCAGAAATACCAACATTATTTTTCAAACGTGATATGATCTTTAATCCAACCAGTGTCTAAATCCTCTTTACAACGATAGCTGAGTTCTCTCTTGTAAACAGCTGTCAATGGAAACAGCAATTGAGATTCTCCTTTTTCATTTTTAAGTCTATATAAATATAAAATTATAATTATAAAATAAAAAAAGGAGTGGAGATAAGAAAAGTAAAAAACTCAAATGCCACTTTGCTTTGCCCTCTGACCCTGTCTGTGTCACAACCTCTTCACCTCCCATCCCCACCCCCTCTGTTTGAATTTCTGCCTTCTGGGTCAGTCTGGATGTGGACGTGAGTCTTCACTTAGCTCACTGCAGAACAGAGGCCTAAATACCTGAGAGAGAAAAGGAAAAATCTTGGCAGATTGCTAACATATCAAGTGTTAATGAATACAGTTCTCTAATTAGAAATGTCTGCAAGAACTGAGTAATAGGATCCTTTGAAAATGTGTCAGTTTTTAATTTCTTTTGTTAGTACAGTTTATACTTTTCTGAATTAGAGCTTTTATCAAATTGGCATCAGACTATAGGAATGACAACAATACTTGAAATACAAATAGATTTTCTTTTGATATCACTAGCTAAGCTAATATTTTATTGCAATTCTGAGTTTCTGGACTTTATTAGGTTAACAGATATAATTTAAGAACCTTATTTTCCTCCTCGTTTTCTTTTGCTGCTTAAAAAAAAAAAAAATCTTAATGAATCTAAGATTGGCTGGAATTTGCTAGCTAATTTTCAGAAACATCTTGATTTTTTTTTTATTTAATTTCAAATGTAATACCTCCCCAGATGGCAAACCTTGTAATTCATGGCACCAGTTCAAAAAGGTATATTAACTGCCTCTAAACTGCTCAGCATTAAGCATTTACTGGACTTAATAGTGAATTGGCTTAATATTAATTAACATAAGTCCCTTCCTCAGCATGTAGTTTCAGGGGATGCAAGTGGCTTTACTTCTGTGCACACACCTCCATTTTATAGCATCCGTTTTCCCAGAAAACAGAACAAAATGCTGAAGACTCAGAGCAGCACATAAACACTGTATGTCCCTTGAAGTCCTCTAAGGGAGCCTGAAAGGGATGGTTTCTTTCATTCTTGGCCAAACAGTAATAGACAAACAGGTAAAAAGGCAAGGAGAAAAATACCATTTACTCACTGTAACAGCAGGAAATCAAGAAAAGAAAATAAACAGGGTTTGAATCCTGGGCCTTTAACCTGCTAGTCCGACAGTTTTCTACAGTTTCATTCTGTGCACATTTGTGTGCTGGTAAATGATGAAGGGGAGGTAGAGGAACTGAAGGCTTGTGGGATCCCTGGGACTCCCACAGCTACGAGCACAGCTGTACAAACACATGCAAGCTTTGTTAAGGTAGGGTGGGCAAGAGGCTGAAACTGCTGAGCTGATCTGACCTATAAATCCCTTGCAAAAGCACTGCCTGAGAGAAAGCCAGAAGTTATGTGTAAATGTTTTACCCAGCCAGTTGTTTTTGGTCCTCTTCCGTATATACATAAAACCTCTAACATCCTCCTGGTTAGATAATTTTGTAACTAGGTGCTCTGAGTGTGCTGATTACCTGGGGCAGGGGGAGGGAAGGGGAGAGATGGAGGAACTAATAACTCAGGAACTCATTCAAATGAATGTAGAGTTTTAAAGGATACGTGATATATCACATAAGCTGACGTAGGACTAATGGCTACAGGAAGTCTATAAAAAAGAGAATGTGACATCCTGCAGTTTGCTTTGAGAGGAAGGATGATATGAATTGGCCAGATTAGTAACCAGAAGACTAGATTAATTATTTCAAATTGGAGTGATACTCTCTCTTCCCTTTGTCATTTGCAGATAGGATCTCATGCAAGGACACAGCATCACAACCCTGCACTGTCCTGAGCGCATGTGGACAAGCCATACCCAAGCTAGTCCCCAGTAACACTTACCATGCAAATCACAAAACCATCAGCACCCTTCATGAAGAAAAGAAAAACAGGGCATCTTTCTCAGGCTTTTTTTTTTTTTCTTTCCAAACATTTCTGAACTCTGTGTGACCTCCTTTATGACTGAATCTAAGCACCTCTAAATACACAGCAAATTTGGACAGTGGAAAGCAGGGTAACACATTGCAAGCTGAAGGAAGCTAAAGAAATAATGAGAAGTGAAACAAACAAAGCTTGAGGTGAAAATCAGGCAGCCTAAATGAGAGAAAGTTGAAATAAAACATATGGACCGGAGTATTAAATGTAGTGTGAACTGTGCAACCTGCCCCCCATTTTCTTCCCCTTTACCATCCGTCCACCACCTAAAAAGCAGTTAAACTACCAGTGGATAATATAACACTTGGGATTTATGAAACAAAATGAGTGAGAGCAATGGGAGTAACGTCACTCCTGTAAATGACTAAAATCCACCAATTACAGGGAGGTGTTAATCCTCATCAGACCTGTTTGCTGCTGTGGCAGCATTTGAAGTAAAGCTGCTCTGGAAGGGTTAGGGGAGCAGCTATTCTTGCAGCATTCAGAGAACTGGAGGTATTTCCACCCAGCCTTCTCCAAAACAACTCTGAAGAGGAAAAAAAGAAATAAAAGGTTAGGAGTGGAGAGGGGGTGAAGCAGGTCGAGGGATGTGATTCTGCCCTTCTACTCCACTCTCATGAGACCACATCTGTTTGGGATCCCAGTTTGGCATTCCTCAGGACAGGGAAGATGTGGACCTCTTAGAGCAGGTCTTGAGGGGGGCCACAAAAATTATCAGAGGGAGGGAACGTCTCTCCTATGAAGACAGGCTGAGACAGTTGGGCTTGTTCAGCCTATAGAAGTGAAGGCTCTGGGGAGATCTTGTTTCAGCATCTCAACACTTAAAAGTGTGCCTGTAAGAAAGAGGAGCAAACCTTTTAGCAGAGACTGCAGCAATAGGACAACGGGTAATTTTTTTAAGCTGAAAGAGGGCAGATTTAGACTAGATATAAGGGAGAAAATTCAGTGATGAGGGTGGTGAAGCACTGGCCTAGATTGTCCAGAGAAGTGGCAGATGCTTCATTCCTGAAAACATTCAAGGTCAGACTGGACAGGGCTCTGAGCACCCCTGCTTGAGTTGAAGATGTCCCTGCTCACTGCAGCGGATTGGGCCCGATGACCCTTAATGGTCCCTTCCAACACAAACTGTTCTATGATTCTGTGATCATACATTGATTCACTTGTTGGATGGGAATAAAAAAAATCTAGCAAATGTTTGATGATGGGCCCAAAATTCCTTGCATGAGTTCTGCTGATAGTTCTTTACTCCCATGACTTTCAACATTTCTAGACCTCCTCAGTGATCTGATAACTCAGTAACTGGAATGGGGGCTGCCTTTTATGCCGTATATTTTCATGGGCATTTTGGTCATTCAGAGACTGTTTTTCTCCCTCTGGGTTTTAAAGCAACACACTCAAAGTTTAAAGCTTCTCAAAAGCCAGTTTGCTTCCCTTGAGGTGAACCACTTTCTGCTATAGCATTCGGAAAAGAAAGCAGCAAGACGAGAGACAGGAGTCAAGGGAGACTGACCCTGCCAGGGCTGCCAGCAGCACTTGGAGCAGCTGCCTGAGCTCTTGCTTGAGCAAATTAAGCAGCAAGGCTGTGGTCATTTTTTCTGACTTTATTTCTAAGGCTAGAGGTTGTGCCTTGGGTAAGTCCTGCAGTGACTGGTGTCCTCTAGAACCATCTACAATTACAGAGGAGGTGAAAGGCAGCATTGTCTCTGCAGAAGCTACTGAAAAGGTGCCTTTTGGAGTTTCTGCAAAGCAAACGGACTCTTGGGTTTTGCAGGTACAATGTACAAATTAACAACAGGCTGCACAGAGAGGCTGTGGAGTTCCATGGTTGCCAGTATTCAAAATGCAACTGGACACAGCCCCGGGCAAGTTGATGTAGTCGGCCTTGCTCTGCACAGCGGGTTGGACAAGGCCAACTCCAGAGGTGCCAGCCAGCCTCAGCCCTGCTGTGAGCCTGTCACTCTGTGAACAGTCAGCTGGGTTTGCTTAGGCCTGACAAGCTGTAGCACAAGTGTCTGAGCTCCAGAAAGAATAAAAGGGCAACTCTTTCTCACTACAACAGCAAGTTTTCTTTACTGCTCTACTCTTCTGCATCATCAGCCAGCTGTCCACCATGCAGATGGCCCTGCTCAGCATTGCTCTTTGCCTGGGACTAGTAGAAGCTCCCCATACACTGACCATGTGCTGTGAGATCAGTTCAAATAGGCAGGACTGAGGAAGCCTGAAACATCATCAGCTACAATATGGCTGTTTGTTTGTTTTTCTGTAGAATGATCATGATATGGTCATAAAGTGAAGAAAAGGTAGTGCTAGCAATTCTTAAATATGTATAGGTTTTTTCACTAGTTTTCTTTTTGGTCACACAGAAAGTGTCCTTTCCAGGAGAATGCAAACAATGGAAATTGTGTAGCATGGAGAGCAAATCATGAGGTGCAAACTGCCTTCAGACCCTGATTCTACAAGAAATTATTTTTTTATTGAAATACCTTCCTGACTCTGGGCTTTGACCTGTGAGCATTTCAGAAGTTGGCATCCAGGCAGTTGTAGGTGAAGATCTCCAACAGAACCAGTAAATATTGTACTGCAAGTTCCTTTCAAATTGTGCCAGGGCACAGGAGGCAAAAAACTGATGACATATTGCAAATTCCGAGCAGAATCTTTTTGGGTTTTTGGCAATGTGCAGTGTTTTACTGAACTCTCAGCTTTGTGCTGTACTAGCAAAATAAAAACACGTGATGACGTGTAACCTCATGATAACATTAGAATATAGGGTAAAAACTTGTCAGCTGAAATTTCAGTTTCAAGCCTATAATGATGCTTATACTACCATGACTTCCATTCATCTCTGAAAAGTGTTACCAAATGCTTCCTGACAAAGACATTACTTACTGATGGAAATCAGTACTTATTGCTAATCTGAAAAAACAAAGGCCAAATGAAAGTGGATTATATTCTTTCCTTATTTACCTTCCTGTGTTTCACTAGAGGTTCAAGAAGTCTGTTTATAATACAAAATAATTTACAGCTGGTGGATCTGAACTTGCACTTCACACTCAGGCCAATGGGCTTGCAGAAGACAAATCTGTTTTCTCAGTCAGGGTAAACAAGGGGTGAAATTTTGGTCTATCAAAAGCTAATGTAAAAGTCACATTTATTTATCTGGAGCTAGGGTTTTACCCAATGATAGCTGTAGCTCTGTTTTCAGCTATAATCAATAGAGGTGTAATAGTTGTACTTGTAGCCATTGAGTATCCTCACAACACTGGAAAAACATTAGTTATGTATTTCATAACCTAACTTTGTTTGTAAATACTATAAAAAGAAAAGTTTGCTGGTTTCTCTTAAAAGAAAACATAAAAAAAACCACACACAAAAAAGCTTTTTGTAGCATTTATCCAGTTGTGAAAATACAGCTTTTTTGTTGTTGTTTTTTGGTTTTGTGTTTTGTTCTTTTTTTTCCCCCAGCCTGAAGCAATCTATAACACTATAAATACTACTGATAAGGAATTTAAGACAGAGCTTTTCCTTTCTAAATCCTGAAGGTATTTCTTAAAAATGAACAAGAGAAAATGATCGCTGTTTTGTAGCACATCCCTGAGTGGGGATTTTCTCCTGTTTCTTAATGCTCTTCCTATGCTATTCTGGTACAATCAGACCTATCAACTAGCATGTTTCATTTTTCTTAAGCAATTGACTGAAGACAGCAAGTTACCTTGTTTATAGAAATGACGAGTTAAACCTCTAGAAGGACTATAGAACAACAGATAGTGAGGTGTCCATTGATTCAATATTGTGAACAGACGAGGGAGATGTAAGATCTCCCAGTTTCACGTAAAATGGCTGTGACTGATTGACTTTACATAGATCTGACTGGTCGGAAAGATGAGCTTGTGGAGGCTTAGCATGAGATCCTGCTACCAGCACTGCTACCTGCTTGAAAATTACTCCTTTTTCCACCTGCAGCTCTGAAGAAATCATCTTAAACAAAGCTGATTGTCTGAACTGTGAGAAATAATGACAGAGAATAAAGAGTCCTTCCTAAAGTTTTGGCTTTCAATAGAAATGTTAAAATATGACTTATCAGAACACAAAACTGGCAATGAAAGTTATCACTCACCCACCAACAGCATAAGACAGCCAAAGTGTCTTGCTTGACAACTCTAAATATGTTGTTTGTATTCTGGAATATAACAAACACTTCCTGAAGGACAACACAGATTTTAGGAATTATATCATTCTATCACTGAATAATTCCAGTCATCAATTCAGATTGCTCTTCTCCATATACTTGCACTGAAAAGGGAGATCCCCTGCCTCAGGCTCTAGATAGCTTGTAATCCATAGTTTAAAAGAGATGTTAGAAAGAAAAGGAATAGAAATACATTTCTGAAGACATTTCACTATTTGCTCACCCTTTGATGACAGAAATTCTGGGCTGACACTTGTATCAAAGGTCTGGCATTAGTCTGAGTATCTTTGGTTATGATATCAGTGTTAGCCCAAAGTAAAACAAGGGAACTCCAGTTGGTTGCCATATTTCTGATTGAATGCTAGTGGTAAAATTAGTAGGCTCATAATTATTTCTGAAAGCAACCTTTGACCAACTGGCTCACAGTATTTCCAATTGCTGCTCCAAGATATTTTAATTGGCTTTTCCACTGTGTTTCAAAGTGTTAATTTATCTGCTATGATTTATTGGCAGCTTTTAAAAGTACTTTATGTACATAGGCAAAGCTTACAACATAAGATAATATTTCTTATGCATTTACTATGCTGTTTAAATTGTATGATCTTTATGTCAGCCAGACTATTTATGAAGTATTTTCCTAAAAATGGTTTAAGTATAATAGCTTATATTCCTATGTCATAAGTTAAGAACCTAAAAACTGACTGAAATAGAAACTAGACCGTTCAGTTCTTTAGATTGCAGACATTGTGATCTCATGATCTTCCCCATGAAGCAGAAGGTTTTGAATATCTGGATAAAAGATAAAATATTTGAAAAGTTGAACGAAGCATAGGGGAAGAAAACTGGAAGATAATGTATAAATTTAACATCTGGACTCCTCATTTGGAATAATGCTTTCTGATGCAGTAGTGGATAGAATAATCTTTCTTGGAACTGCTGGTAGCATGAGTGCCAAGAGGCAATTGCCCTGTGGTTAATTTTTCAGTACAGTCTTTCATTTTTTTTTAAAACACAGGCTGATCGATTGCCTCAAATTAAGTGTGAAGACTCAAATCTAGAGTATCTAGAGCAGGAGGACTCATTTCACATCCAATAGGAGACTGGCAAAACGGCTGTTAGAGCAGTGAGGTCCTCCTGGAGCTCAGCATCAGTGTGGTTATGCAGTGCAGACTGTGCCAGTCGAAGTCTTGCTCTGGGCTGCCCTGGCTAAAGCTGCACTGGCTTGTGCTCACCATTAGAGTTCACCTGAGAGTAACGAAGGCTCCAGTGGCAGATATATACACACGTTCCTAGAGTTAATATTTCCTTGCCCAAAATCTCAACCGGTTTTGGTGTGGAGGTTTGGGGGTTTTCAGAGAGGAGAGGGAGGAATGTCCCTGTTGGTGGAATGAAATGGGTTTAGGGCATTTATGCAAAGCTGTTTGAGTATAGTCAAAACTCCGGCCAACCTTGCACATGTAAATGTAGGAATCTATGAGCCAAAACTCCACTGAGCAGACACAAGGAGCAGTGCAAGTCTTTGTTTCTAATATTCCAGAAAATATGGGATGACTGTTCTTATAAACTCCAGCAAGATTTCTTCAAATGCAGTGTTTTGATTTATTCAGTAGCATTCAGAATGGTTAAGTTGTGGCACTCCTGCTGCAGTGCCCAGTTAACTCCTTCATCACTTGAGGCTCAACAATCCAGTTGCACTCATTCATTTTTCACTTGCTCCCTCTCACACACCTGTTTAAACACTTCCCAAATCTTTTACCTCTGCTAAAATGAAAGATTAGGTGCACTGTAAGGTTTTTTTTTAGGCACCAGAACAGTATCTATGGCCCAAGGATCACAGGAAACAAAATGTTATGGACAATTCCATTCACTGCCATTTATCTACGCACAGCCCAAAGATTTTACATGTTAAAGTCTAAGTTTTCTGTGTTCTGATTCTGCAAAATACAAGTTCTTGAACAAGAGAAGAACTGCACATGCTTGCACTTTCAGCAACATGCATAGGAGATATTTAGTCCAGGACAAACTTTTATGCTATTTTTATTTTGTGTATTTCTGCATCTCTGTCTGCCTAATCCCCCCCCACACCTTGCATTCCCAGAACTCTCTAAGAAATATGACATTTGTTACAAAAAACCCAAAAGGTTCAATGTCTGCACTGTGCTACACGACAGAAGAAGAAATCTAAGTCATCATCAATATGCCAGACTTGTAAAATAGCAGGGCATGAGTTCTCAGATGATGGGATGAAATAGCCATGCATCGTATTAAAGAGGAAGGACCAAGGCTTTTAACTAATAGTTTTTTCCTCGGTGGAGTTAGTCATGCCATACACCCACTCCTGGAGATATTCACCCACACTGCCAACGTGCTGAGCTCTGCTGGTGCCCTGGAGCATTGTTGCATCCACTGGACCGTGAATGGCAGGACTGGTACCAAAGCTCCTGCTGCTGACCTGGGAGTGGGTATCCACCACGAGCTATAAGAAGACACAGAGGGAAGAGAAACTCTTCCAGACCACAATTGTTTTCATCCCAGGGAATTTTTCAAGGATCATTTAGTTTGCCTTTTTGAAATCCTCCCATGCATCCAACTGATCTAGACCTAAAAAAGACATCTGAGCTCCTTTTTGCTTGTGGGTACAGCAGTAAAATAGACTTGAAATTCCAGTGTCAATGTTAAGACAATGTCTCCCTTGGAAATTGTGCTGGAGTAAAATCAAGTGAAGACAACTGCAGCAAACGCAGTTTAAAGGTAACTTTGAAGGTCATGTATTACATTCTCCTATCTTAAAGCAACTGTCTGGTATCCAGTGCTCAACCTGACAGCAGTCTGTAGTCATAGAGCTACTGAAATAGCAGATCAGGATGGTTTCTGAATCATACTGAGTATAAAGATAAATATGTCTGTACAAAAACTCAGGGATAATTGTGATGTAAAAAAGAAAAATAATGTTTGAAAAACTGGAACCAGTTCTTAATTTTTCATCTATGAGACCAGTAACACTAGAACTTTATCTAAAATATGATACCTGCAGATGTTGGCCATTGTTGGGATTCTTGTGAAGGAATCCAATTCCCTAACAACATAAATAAAAACTAATTATAACAGTGATACCTTGAAAAGGGATTTGCCGTGGAAAGCAATAGCTAAGCTGGCTACTGGCATTCTGCTATGACATACTGCTTTCTAGGCTTGCACTCTAGGTCAACTGTGTGGATATTTGTCTTCAACGTTTCTATGTATTCATATTCCACACTTTTTGAGATTTTTCCAGTTTGGTTTTGCGTTTTAATTATAGCGCACCAAATTTCTTTCAGTCAGCTGCATTTGGCTCTTTAATAACAGCTAATATTTGAGGTGACACTCTGCATTGTGGCTCCCACAGCCACCTCTAGTGCCCTCCCCACTGTGCCACCTACAATGCTGAAAACTCCAAGCTAACCTTGGTCTACTAGCCCATCTCCATTACAATAATGGAGACTCTGACGTGCTGTGATGCTTGCATGGCAAGGCCATACTGCCTCTACAAAGGTTTGTAGGATGTGGCTTTGAAAAGCAATCTCCTGTCTTATTTCCTGAGGTGG
Organism: Apus apus; assembly: GCF_020740795.1. Taxonomy (NCBI): domain Eukaryota; kingdom Metazoa; phylum Chordata; class Aves; order Apodiformes; family Apodidae; genus Apus; species Apus apus. The sequence continues at coordinate 31,607,343 of NC_067283.1, read as the reverse complement.
TGGGAATGTGGATCAAATAAAACAGGCTTTATTTTAATAGGCTGAAATGGACTGAAGAGAAGGCAAGGATCTCACCTTCTTGGGTGATGTCATCTGAGGGGTCCGTAATTAAGTGTGCTGGACTCATCTGTTCAAGAATAACTGTAATTTATAATTGCTTGGTGATGTTGTCACCTAGGAAAATTGAATCTCTCTCGCATTGGTGTTGGATGACCAAGATAGGAAAAGGTATATAACTTCTATTATTACTTTTGAGAAATAAAAAGCAGTGTGATATCAGCTTCCATCCTGGGTGCTCCTAAATCTTGGAAATCCTCTGCCTATTTATTTCAGTTAGTTCACTGATATGAATTCAGTTAAGGATTTACAGGTGATTTTAATAATTGGTTTTGCACAACCTTTAGAGGTTTTGTAACATTTTACTGACACCTAAAACAAGAAAATAAAGAACACATTTTCACTCTGCAAGGAAGGGTCTTGGAAGTTTCGGAGACCAATGAATGTAGTCCTGCAAGATTAGAACATATTAAAGTGTTATAAAAATGTCGGTGTAACTTCTATCAACCCTGGCTCACTGTATTTCTGCTTTCCACTACTGGCACTTTAATTGTATACAACATGCTTATATATATGTGTCTTAATCACACTTGTTTTCTTACATTAAATTGAAGTCATTGATATTCATTAAAAAAGCATCAGCATTATGTGTGTTTTTGAATTAGATATACTTCCAACCCACCTTCTATGCTTCATTTTGGTACATATTTGTTTTAAGACAAATATTACTAACAGTTTGATTTTGGTTATGCAAGCACTTCACTTGTTTAATTTTACAACTTTTTATAAAGTGTTTTCCTGCCTAAAATATTGAGCTCTTTCATTCTTCCAGCTTGTGGCCATCTCTGTTTGATTGCTTTTAAACAAATTACATTTCTTAATGAAGCTTCATTTGTTCTGCCATTGCACCCTTCTGCCTGAAGCTAAAGCTAAGCAAAGGGATGTCTGCTTTTACCGTGTACATTTTGCCTCTAACTCTTTCAGTCATGTTAAGATTTTCTGGAAGCCTTCCATAATTACAGCTTCAAAAGATGCCAAATATAGTAACAAACTGTCTGTAGGCTTCTGAAACAGCTCTTAAACTCTTTGATGCACTTGTGATCCTCCATCTCTGTTAATCTGGAGGGAAGAAATGGTAAGAGGCAAGTTCCCATTTAGTGGAATGGGCTTTCCTTACATCCCTGCAGATGCATCCATCCACAGTGAGACAGGCTTGTGAATTTGGGTAACCTGTGCCTACCTTTGAATTCCTGCAAAGTTATGTTGGCTGCACTGTCAAAGGTTTAAAAATAGTCAACTGTACATACATAAAATCACTATGGCACTCTACAAGGTAATTCAAAGCAGGGTAAAATAGGGTTGAGGTGGATAAATATGGTGGTAAAACATCTGCTATAGCATAGAAAAGTAACAATGCTTTTTTGTCTGAGGTAACTGCATAGTGCATTAAAGATATCAGCATATCTAAGCTGCCAAGAAAAGTAGCCTTGCTGGCAGAGTGGACTGCAGCACTAGCTTGTAGAGCATCTCCATGTCCCTCACATAAGGGGACCATGGCATCAGCAAGCAGGGCTTGGCCACAGAGCCCAGCACTTCCTTAATTCAACAGGCACCAAGACTGAAGCTGATTATATTGAAAATATGCTCAGTAACCATAACAATGGCAGTTATTTATGTGTGTTTCTGCAGCCCACACAAACCTTTTACTTCTTAAAGAAAGACAGAACTCAATCATATTGTATGACCATATTAAACAACTATTTTTTTCCTCCTTTTTTGAGATAGATCATTTCCTTCAGATTCAATTGACAAAAAAATCTGTAGGCATACAGCAGAACTGTTTCTGGTTTAGATCTCCTGTATTTTTTCAACTGCTAAATGTAAGACTTTATGCTTTAGATTTTCATACAGAAAATATACAAGAGTTTTGTGGAAAATGTGTTGGGCCTGCAATAAAGTACAGTATGCCAAAATTATGCAATGTTTCTTCAGATAGTCTTCCTCAGGGATGTTATTTGCATTGGTTCTGGGCTGTATTGACATCGCTTTATTAAAGTATTTCCTTTTCCACTGTCATTTGACCATTTTCAGAAATGCTCCTTATTGGCCAACATCTTTTTTATTATCACCTTCACTTGAAGGTCCCATTCCAGCTAACGTAATGATAGGTTATTGTGCCAAGAGATTCATAAACCATACAACCACTAATTCTAACACACTGCCAGCACATTATATGTATGGCAACATAACCCAGAGTGACACACAGTATTACAAAAGGTGTCGTAGAACTGGGGAATGTGTATATCACGCTATTCACTAATTGTCCAGATATGACAAAAATCATCCTGGGAGATGTATATACAGTATGAAAAAACAGCTTAAAGCACCATCAGAAATAAATCCTGGCCTCAGTACAATTGTTTAATTTAACATTCTGAAGATGTGATATCATTTTTACCTAACTGTAAAAGAGTGAGCTTTGAAGTAAGACTTCAGAAAATACTGAGTCATTTCCTGATTGAAATATAAATTGACTTCCAAAGTTGTCATTGCCTAAATCAGCTCTGGGTGCCTCTAATCTACAAGAGAAACTCCTTATTTTAATAGATTCACAGTGGAAACAGATACAGCTACAGGGACAAAGTATTTATTTTCCATCATAATATTTTTCAAGGTCTTTGACATCAAAGCAAGAAAGCGTTAATGCATTTTTGGTTGAGTTGGCTTGACAGAGTGAAAATTTCTTTACACCAGCTAAATCATTTGGAGTAATGTGCAGAATTTTTTACCTAGCAATAATAATACTAATTTGCCATTCTACAATACTTTTTGCTTAATAAACACATGGCCCTTTATGCACACAATATGTGCAAATACAGAATGTCTAAGATATATTGAAGGACAATGCTTCTTTCCTATGGCTTAAGATCTTCTCCATTTTAAGGGAGAAGAAGAACAGACATGCAAGAGCAGCTCTACATCACTGCCTCCTCCTTCTGCACAAGAAGTTCTGCAGTGTGATGGTACCTGCTGAACATGCATAAAATATTATCAGAAGACAAAGATGAAAACTTTCACAAATACCTTGTTCAATGTTAACAGAAGTCAAGAAGAATGATTTAAGGCTGTGATTGTCCAGGCAAATGTACTTGAATACAACACTTGAAAAGGACAGTTATTTATAAAAAAAATTTTGTGAACTGTTGCACAGTTCTGCTAAGGTTATGATGTTTTGGCTAGAACAAGCACTTGCCCTATTTCTTCAGCATTCCTTAGTCTAATGAATGCAACAGCCCCTATTATGTTAGTGTCAGCCATTCTCTTTCCTTGTCCTTGTTCTATTTTTACTTTTATTTTTCTGAAATATGCACTGAATTAACTTATGAAGATACTAGCTCAGGCCAAGGAAGTCCCCAAAAGCTCACGGCTGGAGGACAGTGCCATGGAAGAAGCACAACACGACTGTCCTGCCCTTACACTGTCAGAAGCAGGATGGTGGCTGGGACGGACCTTGGCTCTGCCCCCAAATGGCTGTTTTTAGGAACTGCCCTGCTACTAAACTGGCAGTACCCTTAATTCACTATGCTTATCTCTGTGCTTTTTACTATCTGAAGATAAACACTTACAATTATTTTCAGAAAAGCGTGGACAACTTCCACGACTTTTTCTTTAGTCTCACAAAATATGGAGCTTACACTAACCTCAGGATCTTGGATCAGATTATGTGAGAGTTTTGGCCTGAATTTGAGAGAAGAAAAAAAGGAAACTTCTTGCTCACAAGGCTATGAAGGAAAGTTTGAAAGTAAGAATCCCCAGGGTTCAAAAAGGGAAGTCAGGTCATAAGAATAGCCCACATTTCTTAGTATTTTTCAAATTCTTCTGTGTTTTTTTAGTCAGTCTTATGATTTTGGCATTCTCATTTATTGGACTGATTTAAAGTACAGGAAGACAAAAATGCTGTCAGGAGCTCCAGATGGCAGATTTTCATTGAACCAGTTGGTATTTTCTCATTTTTGGAGGACCTCTGGATCATGGGTTCCCAAACTGTACAGGACTGTGGGGCCACAGTAAGTGATCTGCTGTTAACTCTCAGCAACATTTTAGGCAGAGTTTTCAATTGAATTCTTGACAGTAGATGTGCCTGGTGAGACATGAAAAACCAGGAACTTTGAGAGCTAGCACTTTAGATAATTTAAGCCAGTCTTTATGTTTGCTGTTTGCTTACAAGAACTGGCAGAACAATTACAATATTATCCTAAAACAGTGCTACATTCTGTACTATAATCTCTTTTAACAGTTTGCTCTAACATCTTTCATCATAATAAAATCCCCGGTTCCTGCTTCTTGCAGTTTGCCAGGTTATATATAAATAGCATCTTCCCATAGAGATCAGGAACTTAGAGCTCTGTGTTTTATCTCTTAGGATAGCAAAAAGAAATGACGAAAAAGACAGGAAATAAAAATAATAAATATATATATATGCTGATTTGCTAATGTTTTGGGTTTTTTTCACATTAAATGTCACTTTTTGTTACAAAAACTGCCTCAGTTGAAGCTGTCAATTTTCTAAATGCTTTCACATGAAGCCCTGTCATAGCAAACAGAATGCTGGATAGTCAGGCTCCTTAGGGGGCCAGAAAAACTTTGACAGAGGTTTAACAGCCCTTGAAACTATATCCCCAAACCTTGGGAAGCCTGCTGGTTCAGTGGGAAAAGACATAAGCTGACCACGTTATAAATAAACTCTTTTATCACAGGCAATGGTGTCTTGGTGACTTCAAAGGCCAAGTAAGAAGACTGATTTCTCAGAAGTCCCATAGACAGTAAGAACTTTATTGTGCTGGACAGGCGAATCCTGGTCCAGAGCTGCAATCTGATAATACTAAACTTTTTTCTTTATTTCCCCTTTTTTGTCCTGTTTCAATATCATCATCTGAATTTCTGGTAAACTGAGATCAGAAAACTTTGAATCTACATTTGATGTCAAATAGGGATGTGTGTATTTAACACTTTGATTTCCTGTGCAGACTTTCTCTAATCTTGGAGCCAACACTATAAATATTGCAAATGTAATGAAAAACAAATCTACAATTACATACAGAGCTACTCACTGTCACCACTCCTTTTGCAGGTGAAAATGAAAGGATGTTCCTGAGTGCACTCTAAACCTTGTCTTTTTCCATCTCTTCCAATGCAGATCAGTGTTACATATTAAAACAAAGAAAACAGAGAATGAAAGGATGAAGTGTGTTTTAACACCAGGTTTACTTAAAAAAAAAAGGAAAAAAAGTTTAAAAAAAAGTTCTGCAAGCATGAGATATTATTTGAAACTATCCTTGACTCCATATTTTTAATAATAAATAATTTGTGATCTGAGCAGCTGAAAACTGGAGTCCTTCAGAGTGACAAAATATCAGAAGACAAAACCCCACATAATTTGTTAGAAATCGTAGCTCTCCTAACAGTAGATTGCTCGTGCTAACAATAGGACACTGTGGACATTTGCCTTTTAAAGGTGTAAAGATACACTTGATTTTTCTTTCCAGAGAGGTTTTACTACTTATCATAAGCAAGCTGTTGATGAGACACAACAGTAAGAATTAAAGAGTCCACCCAGTTTCAATATGCATATACATTGCCTTGTTTGGGGAGGAAATGGGGTTTGGTAACTGGGCGGGAAGGAGAGACATAGCCAGAAGTAGAAAAACAGGGCAGCATCAGCACTTGAAGTAATCTGCATTGTGTTTAGTGATGCACATGTGGTTTTGACATAAATATCTGAACAGAATGGGAGGGTCTCAGCCTTCTTCCTCCTTTCTTCCCCCAGAACCAAAAGTCCAGCTACCAGGAAAAGGTAAGGCCCACCTTTTCATTCAGCCAGCTTCAGAGCAAATTTTATATTGAAACTCCTTTGAGGACTTTTCTGACTATAACACATTGCAAAATTATTTTGAGTAGTCTGCAGGCAACTTGTTTTACTTACACTATTCAAACCAGAAGACTGTATAGTTCTCTCCATATGCAAAGAAAATCATGTCAGACACAGATACACAAAGGAAACGCTGAAGCACAGAATATTGTCATTGGCAAAGCCAAGGAAAGAAGTTGACCAGCTGCCAACATTTGAGGAGAACCAGCGGAAGGGGCATTACTCCAAAGGACACATGCCTTAAAGTTCAGAGATGCAACAATCTTTCATGTTGGACAAAGACAAAGAAGAAATGTTCCACCTGTTTAATTTGCCAAAGAAGCAGCCTCAATTTTATTTTCATTTTGTATCTTGATCGTAGATAAGTATTAAAGGGGCCAGACAGTATTAAATTTTCTTTAGGAAACATCACTGCCAATTGAGAAAAACCTAGAAGAACAGAAGTCTTCTAGCAAGAGGTAGCTCAATGACAGACTTCCACGTAATATCTAAAACTACACAATAACTTCTATACTTTTTATTTAAAAGATATGTTGCTTTTTCTGCCTGATCTCTTCTTTCTGCTCTTGATGTTTGAATTTTCTGCGCATGGCACCACAAATTGTGCCAGGGAAAGATTGTACTAAACCAGAATATCACAGCCCAAGAGTGTCATTGGTACCATAAGATGGTGCAGGAGAATTTGTTTAAAAACAAAGCTATCCAACTGTTAAAGAGCAAGCAGTGAAATTATTTTTTTTTCTTTTTTTCTTTTTTTTGAGATAGATTGGGAAGTTACTATTTTCTGAAAATCTACCCTTCATATTGGATACCCAGAAGCACCAATTGCCTCTCACAATAAGAATCAAATGGATTGAACTAGGACAATGATGTTCAGATAAAATCTCACTACTGGTAAAATTCATACTTGAGTTGTGCATCAGTATGATGTGTTAGTGGCAAGTTTATTCACAATGTAAACCACCTGATTGCAAAATTACTTGTGTTAACATTTTCAGAATAGGTTATTTTTAACTGTGTGTGCAGCTTTTGGATGGAGCAGAAAAGAAATGTATTAGTAGTTTATTTGAATACTTTTCTCTTCATTTCTCTTCTTGACAAGGATATCCCATGATCATCCTTTTGTCATTCCATCACCACCTTGACACTTCCTGAGCCACAGTGCACCTTTGCTCCTTTCATCACCCTGCTAACTTGCATTTTCTTTCAAGATACAGTGACTTCTTTTTCCTCACACCCCCTCAAAGATCACAAGCCAAAGTCTGTTTGGGATCAGTTTATTACATTTCTCAGCCATATTGCTGTAGATGAACATAGCTGATCTGTGTGTGACCATGTTCAGAATACGGACTCTGACCATGCATAATCCATCATGTGTTCTTGCTGTTGAACATGATATTCCCTTGTTAGGCCACAGACTAAATTACTCAAAGTAGCTCAGGGACAGTCCATAAGAGGTTATTTGACGGAGTCAGTCAACAGATGGTAGTATCTTAAACTTGATCGCTACACAGTTATTATAAAAAATATATTTAGGGAGTATTTCAGAGTTATTTCTTTTTATTCAAAGATTGTTGTGCACTGAATTCCAGTTCTGGATTCTGACCTCTTAACCTGCAGTACACTAAGTTCTTCTCAAACTAGCTTAATATGCTTTGGAGCTTGCTTTGGTCACCCTGAAAATTACTATTTTACAGTTTTAATATTATTATAAACCTCAACCTAGCCTTCTGCAACAGCCCTTCCTTACCTTTCATAACTGACCTGCTTGATATATGTATGTATTTATAGAAATACATAAACACATTTTATTTCCAACAAATTTATATTTTCTCCTAAAACAATAAACCATGGCAATGACATTTTGTTATTCTGTTGGCATTCCTTAATTTTATTCTAATTTAATCTCAATATAAGCACAACATATGTAATAAAATATAAACTTAAAATTTCACTGCCTCTCCCCAAAATATCCTGAATTACTATGCTAAAGTTTCAAACTCTCTTTCTCAGCTTATAAATCCTCTTTCAGTATTAAAAAAGTAGCTGAAGTATAAAGACATATTTTTCTACATCAAGCCTCTATGGTCAACTCCTGTCCTTGTATTCACTGTATATTAGGGAAAAACAAACAAACAAACAAAACCAAAACAAAACCACCAAAACCAACCAAACAAAAACAACACCGAAAAAAAACAAAGAGAAACAATGTACCTTTAAAATTCAGCTGCTCACTTTCCAGCTTGTCTTTCAATGAAAATGATACTTCACTGTCTGATCTCTATTCCATCCAGCTTTATACCTTGGCTAATGGTCCTATATCAGCCCACCACTTAGTATTGTTCTAATTTTCTATGGGTTTGTCCTGAGCTTAGGAGATGCTTATGGCATCTTTAATAATATTAATGCCATTAATGTCTCCCGTACCATCCTACAAAGATTTGAAAAAGCATGTAATCAAATCTTTATCATTAATCATTAAAAAAGCCAACCCTGAATATTGATGTAAGAACCTGTCTGCAAATAAGGAAAATGCTTTAGTTTGAGATTATCACAGGTTTCAGACCACCCTATGCCAATGACTGGATTTTCTACTCTCAGATTTATTCTTCCAATACTTTTATTTGAAAATAATTAATTTGGTTTTGAACAGCTGAACTGGATAACGTCATCAAAAGTGATAATGAACAAACTGCCCAAAGACTACCATGAAAGTGTTGCAGTGTTATTTTTACTAGTTGGGAGTTCCTGGTCCATATCAACTTGCAGACTGGAACCCAAGACATGTTCAATTTGCATATTGGGTAACATGCATGGAGTTGCATCTTGGATAACAACTGAGTTACTGTTACTGCAAGAGAAAGCAAGTGTTGATATGTCCCTAAGATTTCAAACTGGCACACAGAGATACTGCTGCATGCTGCCAAACTGAACCAGAATGCATACAGCTTGACTGTGCTGTAACGTGTTGACAAATCAAAAGAAAATAATAGAGTAAGCCTTAGGAGGAGATCTTCTGGCTTTGGGAACACCTTGGAGAAATAGATCAGCCTTGTCTCTGATCTGCTGAGTGACTATAGGCAAGTCACTTTGCTGCTATGTGCATCATTTCTTGGCCTAACAACTAGGTGTTGTAATGATATCTACAGCATCCCATTTAGGACATGCTTTAAGATTTATTTGTAAAAGTGTTATTGTTAAATAAATTACAGTACATTGAATTTGTGGTTATGTTATCTTACTATGTCTCCAGTGGTAAAGAGGTCTATCAAAGCAGAGAATAAAAGATTAATATATTTTTAATATCACACATGAACATTTAGTCGATGCAAAGAAAGACAGGAGGAAAAGTCTTAAAATGGAGTTGAGGTGAATACGTAGCAAGATCTCATTTCACAGGCCATCACCCTGTGTCTAGAGCTGTGAATAAATGAGGGACCAAGTGCAGGGCTTGTGCTCCACAGGTTCCAGGCAGCAGCTGGTTTCCAGACTTTGCTGGACCATGGGCAACTGCACAGAGGAATGGAAATGCTGGAGGATTCATCACATTTCATTCCCTGGCAACCTTACTTAGACTATGTCCCTCTGCTATGAAGAGGAAATCTAGAGTCTGGTGTGCAGTGTTACCTTTCAAGCCATGGGTTGTCAAAGACTTTGGGCATGCTTTTTCATGGCAGTTTCTATCTGTCATGAATACCTGCAAGATCTGCACCTTTCACAGTCTTTGACTTTGCTACCACTATCCTCATGTTAAGGGGCGGGGGAGAAGAGGGAGGCTCTAGGTCCAGAGAGTGTAAACAACGTGTCCAAAGCCACAAAAGAGGTGGGGTGGAATGAGATCTGAACCTAAGTCTACTGAGGGGGAAGCAAGGGCATTAATCATCAGATTTCTTAACTTCACTCACCTCTCTCGTATGTCGAATTATCTTTTGCTTCCTTTCTGTTCCTGTTTCCACTTACATTTTGAGTCTGCTTGGACCTTGCTTGTTTGTTTCTAGAAAGATACTTTATTGTTAGGGAAGTTCATAAGAGGCTTCACTGCACACTTCGTCCCACCCCTCCCAAATTCTGTGAGGCCATTTAGTCTCTCAGGTCTCTGGGGAGATGGGGTGCACTGGCTGGAAAAGCATTGAGAGCTGAGGCGGGGGTGCTTCTGGGCATGCATGCAACCCTGCTTCAGGAAACACTCTGCTTCTCTGGCATTTCCTTTGATGTTTGACAATATATTTTATTCAGGGAGTCACATTTCACCTCTAATATATTTAAGTTTTGTCTGTGGTTCAAGAATCACCATTAGAGTTGTTGCTTTTTCTGTGTTTCGGTCTTGGAGACCTAACAAATCTGCAGCCAATAAAAACTCATTTTTTCTGTAGTATGCCCAAAAAATATCATCATGTAACTAACAAATATCATACTTTGGTTACAATATCAGATGGGCAGAGCTTGTTACCTCCCAGCAGATTAACCTTTGAATCTTTACCGATTCATTAACTATGCACATCAGTCACCAGATTTCAGTAAAATTTATTGCAATTAAGTATTGCAGTGCTGTGGAGGCTGAATAGGATTCTCCGTTATCAGTACCATTAATGGCTTTCTGAACTGTTGCCAGTTCATTCACCCCACCCAGCTTTCAATAATAAAATAATTTTGACAGAGGGCCCATGTTTCAACATTTTTAATAAAAACAAAATAAAAAAACCATCAGTAACAGAGCAGTAAAGTTTTCCCTCTCTTTCCTCTTTGCCAAAACTAACAAAAAGGAAAATGTCAGCCTGGCTTGACTCCAAAAAAGGAGGAAATTGAATGGTCTTAGTTCTTATTCTTTGACTAGTAGCATTGTGTACATAGAAGACTTGACTCTTGGGCTCATTTTGACAGATCTGAAACACAGATAAGAATGTAGAAGACTAGATTCTATAATTTACAGCCAATGATTCTGCTTAAGATCTTTCAGTACCACATAACAAATCAATGTGATTTAGAAAACAACATGGTTTCTGCCATTGACATAAGCCATATGTGAACTGCTAAGCTACTATGTAAGCCACAGCTATAAATTCTAGTCAGTAGGAGGAGATTCTTTATGCCTTTCTGCTCAAAACTATTTAATCCATTATCAACATTTTGAATGAGTCCTTGCTAAATTGCAGTCTGGTAATATGCTGGAATGTCTCTCTTATGCTAAGGAAAGAGAGAAGACTGTCTTCCACTCAGTGTTCTATGTAACTCACTCACTTGAACATTTTAAAATGGGACAAAATTTGGTCTTAAAATCCAGTTAATGTGCTGCAGTCATGTACTGTTATCAGATTTAAACCTCACTGATTATGTTGCATATGATTTGTCCAAATAATAATAATGAATAGTCATTGATACAAACCCTAGTGAGTAAAAGAGCTAAGCAGCTGTAACAGACTAAAACACAAAATAAGTGGCCAGAGTCTTCCCTAAAAAAAAGTCTGAGGTTTTAAATTCAGTCTAAACCTCTTTGTGAACTTCATGCTTGCTTGTGCTTCCCATGAGCATCTGACATTTCTGACAGTTTGATGACATAAAATTAAAGAGTCATATAACAGTAAACAGTCATATAACAAAATAATAATGCCCATCCCATCTACAATGTCCAAATCATATAAAATGTCCATCTCTAAGGTAGTCTTCTTTGGGGCAGAACAGTCCCTTCTGACATGTGTGAGGCCAAATCTTCAAGTACATCATTACTCAGTAAGAGGCAAAATCCTGCACTTCCACACATGGTCATTTACACATACAGGTGTTCAATTGATGGATGCAAACATCAAAGTCACATGTGTTTTTTCTCTCACAGAGACCAGAGTGTGAGGGAGCTCTGTGACACTTCCCAGCAGAAGGACACAATGTGGGATGGGCTCCTCATGCCCAATGTTAGACACTCAACTGGGTTGTTCAACTCAGCCTCTGCAGTTATTGATGAGAAACAGGTACTCTAGGAGAGTGACCTGTGTCTTAGTTTGCTCAGTTACCACCTGGAAGCACCTCTCAGTGAATTTCCCTGCTGAAGCTCCCTCAGGTAACTCTCTTCTGTGGAGTGACATAAATCTACTGACAAATCTCCACACTTTTCCCCTAAACTGCAAGCATATGAAAAAGCATAAATAGTCAGGGTGGGAAGGAGGGCGTGGGATTTATCCCCCCAAAACTTATCATCAAATGCAGTGGAATGGGTCTCTCCTGAAGGAAATGCCTTACTCCCTACTGACTAGACACAATTGAAAGCAAACTGTATGCAAGGCTTCAGAGCCCAATACTCGGTGGATCCACATCATGAAAATAGTACTTGAGTGGGAATTGGGTGGAATAATAAATTTATTTGTCCCAGAGGCACCAAGTTCCCAGAACTGTGATTGCTCTTTAACTACTGCATCTTGGTGCACCTCCTCACTGATGTGTTATCATACCAGAGAAAAATAAAGATCAATCCATTCCCCTTTCTGCCATGTCCTAGTTTCTGTGGAAAAAAAACCTTCAAGCACATGATGTGGAGGGAGCTATGGCACACTCTGCCCTGGGTGAAGCCTACTCTCCAGCTCTGACATTTAAAGGCTACCCATGCACATTAAACACAAAGTTGACTACCTTATCAAGACTATGTGTTGTGTCTGATGCAGAATTACCATAGCACCCTGTCTTGAAACAGGACAGCCCAAGGGAGCTATGGTACAAGCTAACTCACAATTTCTTGAATCCTAGCTCAGGGCTCAGCTTGGTTTCTACATCTCCAATGTAGAAATCCAGCTGCATGCAGCTTTGAAAAGGTGATCTGCAAATCTCTTTATGATGTGAAGAAAATAAATAGCTAGCACAAACTAAGAGTGTTTCTGGTGTGTACATTTATTTTGTTTATTAAAAAATCCTGTGCTCTGTAACAAAGCACAGTATTTGGAAGCAGATCTGGTGCAAGGAAATGAGAACAGATTTTCTAAGGTGAAGGGATGCTAAGAGAGGACTTGTTTTTACTCTTAAACAAACAATATCAGAGGTTGAACATTTCTTTCTCATCACCGGTCTCTGAAATAATTTTAGGAAATGTACTGATTGGGAAAGTATTTGGTCTGGCCCTGTAAAAGTGTTACTGACCCTGGCCGTTAGCAGAATACTGGCTCTTACAGTGTGGATGTCACTTTGGCTATTAAAATACTGGTATGAGCTATTGAGTGTTAATGCTGTGCAACTTCAAGAGCTTCTGAAGATTAAAGGAAAATTAACATTTGTATCACTTCCATGAGCCAGGCTTTTATAAGAGGCCATTCCAGTCACATGGCATAATTAGCTCCTGGTTTTGCACACCCAAAAAAAGAAGAGAGATTTCAATAGATTAATTAAGTGAAAAAAATAATCAGTCTCTCAAAGCAATTAATTTCAAAACATCTAATGCCCTAATCTCACATTTAGGAAATGTTTTCAGGAGGCTTAAGGTTTCAAACAGACCTGTAGAGACATATTTTTTATGGCTAACCTGCCTAAGAACTTCTGAAAAGTTGAATATGTGCTTGTTCACATAGATCTAATGCCCATTAATTTCAGTAGAATTCAGCACTGACCAGTCAGAAGTTCTATCCGCAATAGATTATTGAATGTAGAGCTCAAGGAAGAAGAAAACAAGGAGATAAATACTTCTGTACATTGCAAGGGTTTATATATGAATTTTTACAATACAACACAGAGCTGAAGAAAAGAAAAATTCTGATGCTGATACTTTGCTCTTCTAGTTTACCCTGATGCATCCTTGTAGCTTGGAATGAACACAGAAACTGCTTATAAAGGCAGAAATACTATAAACAGCATCTCAGCCTTGGCTGGGAAATCAGAGGACAGAGAATAAAACTTTCTTGTATTGTGAAACTATTAATTTTTGGTTAGAGTTCCAGAAGAGTATTGAAGACAGCAATAATGTTAGTCATACCTAGGCTTTTAAAATAATAAATGCAGACATTAGGCTTTTAAGGATTTTTTTCTGTACTTGTATAGCCTTCAAACATTCATGAAGCTATTCTTGAGGCTTGTAGGGCAGTAAAAGTAAACAGGACTTTGCTAGAATATGACATTGTGCATAGCTGAGATTGAAGAATGCTGTTCTTCCCCATTTTTCTGGTGGGTCTATCTTTGTCAGAAAAAAACCCAAATCTTACATCAAGTTTCTAAATATATTTTAGCACTTCCTATGAAACTAGACACCTGGGAGGGTTTTCAAATTAGCTCAAATGAAGTCAGCTATTTTTCAAAGTCCTGCTCAACCCCGGATTCATCATACCTAACTTTAAGCTATTGCTTGAGATGCTTACCTTTAGTAGCCAGTCTCTTTATGGTTTTTTTTTTCCACAGCCAACAACCAGAGTCAGACAGCTACACCTAGATCATAGGAGAGCTCTCTTGTCCTTGGGTGTTAGGGGTGCCTAAGGCAAAATAAATTAATTGTGTCAACTGCTCCCTAGTAGTAAGGGAGGTAAATTGTGATCTACAACTGCAAAAGAACCTCAATCCCTTTCAAAATACGGCCTTGGACCATAACTCAACCTGAAGGTCTGAAAGAAGATGGTCTTTGTTTCATAACAGGGAGAAGTTACATATGTTGTTTGACAATGAGCTCTGCTTAGAAAAGGAAGATGGGGGATACAGCGTCTCTTCAGTTCCACCTGAGCAAGGTCCCCTCATCTGGGCAGCAGGTTTTAATTCTGACCTAAGCAGAGTTTTTACCTTTGTGAGTTGCAACTCTTACTGAACATAATCAAAAAAGGGGTAGGAGGTAGGTAAAATTTCCCATTTAAATCAGTAAGGAATATGTGTTTGCTACGATAGTTCAATAGATTTTCTTAAATAAAGTTTACTTCGCTGTAGGTTTGGTTGTAAACACAGAACACCCCTCACTCCCCTGTAATAAGAGCCTTCAAGCACAGACCAGTTCATATCTCAAAGCTCCAGTTCCTCCTGTTTGAATCTTTGCCCTCTACATGGTATTTACTATGAGTTTTGGTTCAGACCAAAGCAGATAAGTGATTCCTCTTATTGAGTATTCCACAGTCTTTGTGTGATGTAACATCTGACAGAAAGTTATAGACTGATGTTTAAGTTTCATGCAGTACTGTGGTATTTGGCCTCAGAACTAAAACCAAAATAACTGTGAGCATTTTTGGAACTTTTGCTCAAACTATGCTATGCATTCCTTTAATCTTTCTTTCTGGAGACACTGTACAATAGTTTCCTTGTTTTAGACTTTCAGCATTGCTGACATTAATGCAATTATTTTTGACAAGTTGAAAATCTTCCTGTAATTGAGTTTCTATTTGACTTTAATGTTTGCCCCATTTGGAAGGCCCTGTTAACAGATTTCAAGCTGTGATAATAGTATTTCCTTCCTCTATTATCAAACGTTCTAATCTGTTTTCTTTCCAGATCACCACTGCTCAAAACTGCCATAAGATATTTTTCAAAAGGTGGAAAAGGTCCTCTTTTCAAAAGCTTAGGGTTTGGGGATTTTTAGTTGTTGTTTTTTTTTTTTAACATGTATCCAAAGGACATAGTAAGTCTCAAACAAAACAATCAGTGAGACTAGAAGCATGAAGTTGGAATTTAACACAACTATGTTTACTTAGCACCTTTCGTAAAACAGTACCATTTTTTAAAAGTAGCCTCTATAATTTATGTTGTGTATTAACTGATATAAGTACAATGAAATATAGATTTGCTGGAAGCATTTTTCTCAGCTGTAGGTGCTATAAAAGCCATATAACAGTTAAATTTAAAATAACTTTCCCCCTAAGTTCTCTCCTTGAAATGTTTTCCTTTGCTTGCATGATGTTTCTTATTTCTACACTCAAAGACACATTAAAGAATGCAAAAATTAAAGACTTCAGTCTTTACCAGCATAAATTTCCTGGCCTGTCAGTCACAAACGTTATTGCCACAAACTTTCTCTTTTGAGGCATGCTGACAATGAAGTTATCGGTTAGGTTTCAATGTGATTTTCCTTTTTTCCTGGCAGGGTTGCTTCAAGTAATTTATTCTGAGCTATCCATGCCAGAGTATAGCCATATTATTCTAACAAATAGACTCCGGGGTCTTTGTGATTATCTGATAGTTTGAGTTTAAGAGAAAAATGTCAGCCTTCAACTCTGGATGTAACC
Organism: Apus apus; assembly: GCF_020740795.1. Taxonomy (NCBI): domain Eukaryota; kingdom Metazoa; phylum Chordata; class Aves; order Apodiformes; family Apodidae; genus Apus; species Apus apus. The sequence continues at coordinate 31,591,194 of NC_067283.1, read as the reverse complement.
CTCTGCTTTTGGAAAGTGCGGCTAGGGAAAAAACATAGAGATATTAGAAGGAAAACTGGTTTTTCCACTGCCCACTATTCTGACTGATATTTAAGGGATAAAAGTTAAGCAAGGGTTTAATAGAAATCCCTGGCAAATCAGCCAAACAAAAGGCAGTTTCAGACACAAGAAAAACAATTTTTAAGCTCTGCTTACTCCAAACCCTTGTTCTTGGGCTGTGCCAGCTGGTGGTCACCTAGAGCAGCAGGTTTGGCAAGGACATATACTACCAATCAAGTATCACCCAAGATGTACATACAAGCACTCATTGAAAGTATTAGTCAGATTTTATTATGCATTTTTTTAAGGGTGTAGAGATGTTGGAAACAGATGACAGAGGTGGTAAGGTATGATCTCAGCTATTCTTTCATTGATGCAATTATTGGCAATTGCTCTGATGTCCCTTCTCTGCAAAATTCAGAAGTAAATCCTCTCATCACCAATGTAGAATAACAGAGGCATAACAGTAAGGAAAAATTATTAAGTTCATAATCTATGGGAGAATGTCTATGCTATGCTTAGCCCCCGTATGTTTCCTTTGCCTTTTATACAAAGCATTAAATAGGAAGGGGAAAGACCCTCTTGGAAGAAGGTTGGGCCAGATTTCTGCTGTAGGAACTGCTCTAATGCTGCTTCTGGGGAATGTACATAATCACTCCTCTTTCCCATCTCTCCGTTTTCCCTTTGTTCCTCAACACACTTCCACTGGGCCGAAGCTGCACACCAGAGAGGTTGCCTTTGAAGAAGTTATAATCACTATGACAGACAGAGAAACCATCAGTTTCCCATTTTCCCCATGTTGAGGAGAAATGTAGGCTTGAGACTCTTGATGAAAGATGGAATTACAGTACATCACAAACCTCTTAAGCATGTGACAAAATAGCAACATACTGTGTTTCATTGCCATCTGGGTGTCATTAATAGATTATGTTATAGAAGGTGTTTCCATTGACAAATAAAGAAATGCATATTTGCTCAAATAGCAAAAACAGATTTGCAAATACATGCACAAATAAAATATTCAAATTCATTTTGGGATTATTAATGGATTCAAGATACTGCTTATCACCAGATAGTCCATTTTGTGATGTTATTAATTAAAACAGCCACCAGCCACCCCAGATTTCTAAGCATGTGCCAGAAAGACACAGTTAGTCATTCTTTATTCTTTTTCTCTCATTAAAGAGGGCAATTCTTCTGATGGAGGAGCAGGAAGCCTGACCCATTCCATGCTGTGACTGAAGAGCTTGAGACTTTTCAGGTCTGAAACCTGAGCAAGGAATTGAGAAGGTGCAAACCCGCACACAGCAAAATGAACCAGGTGTGACATAAGAATGTTGCGTTCCACACACGTCTGATACTGGGATTTTAAGGCCGTGATGCACGCAGGGAAAACACACCTTGCAGTGTTGATGCAAAAGATTTTGTAGTTGGATTTGTTCTGCAAATCTACAGCTTATACCTTTGCTCTAACTGGTGTCTCCGTGTCACACTTACTGCAAAAAAAGTCTTGTCTTGAAGCTTTCCTTGCTGTTGAAACCCAGAAATCTCAACTTATTTTGAAGCATTAAAATTTTTTTTCTAAATATCCCTTCCATTGCCAGGGAGCTCTGTAATGTAACCAAAAAATGTGCAGAAAAAGCTTTTCACAGAAGAAAAACAACTGGCAGAATGGATAGTCCCAAATGCAGCTATGCTTCCCATTGCCTGAATTTCCTCTTAATAGAGTGATGCTGTGTATAACAGCACCAGATAAAAGGGAAAGTATCTTGAGTAATAAGCATAGACATGAAGACTATCTGGCACAAAGTTTTCAAATACCTAGCACTTTCTGGGCTGTGTTAATGTATGCAATAAGGTGCTGAAATGTTTACTGTCCTGCTCTTTGCAACGTGGCATTGTGAAGCAATTAACACTTTTTCACAGTATTGCTGTTTCTTTTCCTATTCACACATTTAAAAATGTAAATTTCAGTTAATGAACTAGAATGGTGATTCTGTACTTTTTTTTTTCTTTTTTCTTTTTTCTTTTTTTTTATTCTGCTGTTACTTTATGAATTGCCCCTTAACGTCATTAGCTTTCATTGGCACCTTCTAAAATACCCAGGGTTTAAATTTTTGTAATTTAAGATTCCCTGGAGAAGAGTCCAGCTCTGAAGAACATTTATTTTAGCATTAGAGAAGATGAAAGCTACAAAATTATTACGAGGCCTTAGCAATAGGAAATATAGCTTGTTGATTTTAAAAGAACAGAAATCTGAAATACCAAAAAGTGGGTAGATCTGTTTAATGCACCATCAAAAAAAGCAGAGAGCAACTCATCAAGCAGACTGGTGAGCTGATATCAGATTGGCCATAAAAAATGACATTATATGGAAATTGGGGGGGGGTTGCACAATTTTTGTTCTGTATTAGCTGTATGCATGACTATAACAGGAATTAAAACAATGCCAGTAGTGCTAAACAATGCAGAACAAGGGGCAGTGGGCTCCAGCTGCAACACAGGAAGTTATATATCGGAAGGAACTTCTTTACTGTGAGGGTGACAAAGCACTGGAACAGCCTGCTCAGGGAGGTTGTGGAGTCCCCTTCCCTGGACATGCTCAAAACCTGCCTGGCTGCAGTCCTGTATAGTGAGCTCTAGGGGATCCTGCTTTAGCAGGGGAGTTGGACTAGATGATCTCTCGAGGTCCCTTCCAACTCTGACACTTCTATGATTCTGTGATTCCATGACTCTGTAACACTGAATGGCCAATAGGATTAGAACTGATATATCATGCCCGAAACAAGATAACAAATAACACAGAAAATTTCATAAGTTGAGGCTTTCTGTAGATGAAAGTGGTTTGCCATGTTTGCTGGAGTAGTAAATTTAATTCTGCTGTTCTTTTTTCATTCCTGCTTTTCGCACGACAGCTCAGATTAAACATTAGTGGGAAGGGGTGGAACTGCTCCTGTTACTGAGTTTTGCCACTGTATTCTGACTCACCTCCATGTACTGCTTTCCCTACATAAATAGATATTTCAGTCCCTATCTTATTCATGTCTCATCCTCTGCAAATGGAACTTGTAGAATAGACAGACTTATAAATATGCTTGTGGTAGCCTTAAAGAAACTACTACATTAGCTGTACAAAAGTCACTTTTTATTCAGCTGCCTACATCATCTCTTCATATTCATACCAAGGACTTAAGATCTGATTTAAGTCATATTGTTCCCCAGAAGCAAGATGTCTTCTTTGAGGCAATTGCCTAGGCTCCATCTGTAACCAGTGCAGAGCAAGAGCCACATCTAGGAGGTGATCTATCTCATATAGATATCTTAAGTTATAGCTTGGTTTCAGTCTTAGGGTATATTGTTATGTCCATAGACAGCTTTTCAGGGTCCTGTGCCACTATAGAGATTAGAGATGAGGAAAGCACAAAATCCATGGAGTCAGGTTTTCACTCTTTGTAATAGCCATGTGATTATGTAACTAGAAGACTGCTTGAGTTTTTAAATATTCTTTATTACCCTTCTCTCATCCCATCAGTGTAGTTTTCAGCAGCCTGGTTTTCTACATGTTATATGAGATAGATGAACATCTCAGAAGAGATGATAGCTCTGAAGAAATTATTCCATTTACTTCTATGAAGCACCCAAATGGAAGTAGTGACTGATTCATTCAGATTTTGTGGACAGGTCCCCTCTCTCATCTTAGGTGGCTTGCTACTGACCAGATGTGTTGCCTACAAACACCAGCAATTTGTTTTGTTTTATCTCCTCAAAGAGTGACATACAGGAAGCAGTAAAGTAGCATAGGCAGGCAGGCAGGCAGGCAGGCAGGCAGGCAGGAAGGCAGGCAGGCAGGCAGGCAGGCAGGCAGGCAAGAAGGCAGGCAGGCAGGCAGGCAGGCAGGCAGGCAGGCAGGCAGGCAGGCAGGCAGGCAGGCAGGCAGGAAGGAAGGAAGGAAGGAAGGAAGGAAGGAAGGAAGGAAGGAAGGAAGGAAGGAAAGCTTATTACACAACTTCATATAGTTTTAATAAATACAGAAGTTCAGCATGTTATGCCTCTAAAGCCTCGGATGCTTAGCATCTAAAAAATTCTGCTTTTTGAATGCTTCTCTAGTAGCAAATTCTTTAAATCTCAGAGAGATGATCAATACAACTAGAGACATGATAATTTTCTTTTTAGTTCTTTTACGCGGTTTCAGAATTCTCTTTCCATACATTTACTGTGCCAAACAGCCATCTCCAGTTGCCAGATGGCAGAAGTCAGTAAAATTTGATATAATATTCTGGTGAAATAAAGAAGGCCCATTCTAGCTGACACAGGGATTTTGGTTTAGGACTATGAGATGAGTCTGTGAAGCATCTTTAGGAGTCACTGAGAAAACATAACAACAAATGCTTTAAATTTTACTGTCTTGTTTGTCTCTCTTTGCGTAGAACATAATTCTTTGCAACAAAACCATTTTGTAACAACCTGGTTGTGTGCAATTCCAGGTTAGAGTTTCTCGAAATATTAATGAGAATGGCACTACAATAGATGTCTATACTCTGAGAGCAGGCAAAGGCAATGCTTTAAAGACCTTCCTGCCCTTTAGTCTGTTCTTCTATGTCTTCTTGGTGCCCAGAAAATCAATGCAGTTATTTTGATTTACATGCACTGAGTCTCACCTACAATGATTTAAGTGTAGATGGGAATCACCTTGATCCTTGCAATTTGTTATACACAGATTTATTAGAGAAATGCAAGAAGGATTTCAAATGTTGATTTCTATGAATATGATGACTTCTAACTTCAAAAATCAGAAAGGGAGGGGAACTTTCAGTGTCAGGATTCCCTCTTCTTTTGAAAGACAAAGCATGACTCAGAGCACGTTATGTCTTCTTTGTGTATATGGGGAGACCAAGAAGTCAACTTATTTAGGGGGGTAACAAGGATGTCTCATGTTAGATGGTGGAATGCTACACACACACACTGTGACATTGTAGCATTAAAGATTAATTTACATGAAATGCATTTTAAATATGCAGTGGTTATGCTGTCTGTAGTCATCTCATCAGGTCACTACCATGACTACAAGTCCAAGCAGTGCTAAGGGATTATTTTTAGCAAGCAGCTGACAATGACTCACAAACTCAAAGGGAATTCTAGCAGTGGAGCACAAAGGAGGACATTGCTTATCATCATGTGTTCCCACAGATAAACTCACCATCTTGCAGAGTAATAGGCTGCATACAAGGATGCCTCATACCCAGGACCTGAGGTGGTTTTCCTGGAAAACAAAGACTGGTTAAAACACTATGCAGATCCTTAAAAATCAAAGGATTCTGGCTTTATAAGTCAACTTTACTGCCTGCTTTTGAAGTTCTCATTTTCAATGCCAGACAGGTTCAAAAAGAATGTCTGTTTTCATTTCAACTAGGCTAATCCATACATAACATCCTTTCCCACTATTTACTAGACTGTAGCTATCAAATGAAGATATGATGTCTGTGTTTGGGTTAGTTGGTTTAAATTCTAAGGACCATGATGTAATCGCTATAATCAAGCAAAGCTTGTCTGTCTTTGGATTTGGGTCTCTTTGCCATAGGCCCAATGTTTCTAGCCTTTTCATTAAACTAACCACATCTCTGTCCAGTTTTCAATTAGGAGTAAGCTTGCTATACTAAGTTGTGTGGCCCTAATTTAAAGCTTGCTGCACAAGGTTCTTTGTTCTTTTTTGACAGTTTACTAATATTTAGATAAGCAACCTCGATTTGCAGTAGATGCTTTGTTAGATTGAACTTTCCCTGGATTTTTTTTGTAGTCATCATGAGGTTTTTTTCCAAAAGTGCTCTTTAACTCTCTTCACATGCAGTGCAGGCAAGACTTTTGGGTAGGGTTACTCAGGAAGAGATTAATTTAAATCAGTGCTGAAAATGTCTAAGAAAAGGATAAATTAAATTAATCTCTTTTAATGCCTTCATTCCTCTGTGTATTTACCTGTGTTTAGGGAAAATTCTAGATTGTATACGTCATGCTTTTACTAGAAAAAAAGATGGCAACTTTGAATAAATTGTAATTCTGAAGCAGTGAAGGGAAGAGAAACAGGATGCAGACTATTGTTCTGTTTAATTTCATTTACCTTCATCTCCTTTCTGCCTGAACGTTTGGTTCCTTGCCTTTGAAAGTAAAATATCTGTATTTTTTTACATCATTTCTCTGTAGTTGGTAAAGTTGGAAAAAAAAAAATACAAGCTCACTCAACACAAGTTAAGAGTAAAAAACTGAACTGAGCAGAGAATAGAGACACAAGTGTTCAACATATGAAAACTGAGGAAATATTACCAACTAAATGCATGTAGCTGAACAGAACTGCACTTACAAGAGAGCTTGAAAATAACTGAATATGAAAGAACAAAGAAGAAAAATGTCCCATGTGCAATGAACATAGACCCAATGTGGGCTATTTAGGTAGAACTAAAATATGAATTTATGCTCAGTATCAGGAACAGGTTCCTGCAATGAGGTGTTTTCAAAGAATAATCAGCTCAAGGAACCATCTATTTGGGAATTTAAAATTACATAGTAAATAAATTCCACAGAACAATTCTGCACTGGGATAGGATGGGCTGATGAACTATGGCTGATGCACTGGCTGAAAACCTCAGATATATTTTATTCCTTTACTATTGGGGCATAGGACTTCTGTATTTGCTTATCCCCAAAGTATGACTATCCCAGCATGCAGTTTCTGACAGGAACCCATTGTGGATTCTTAGAAGAGTATGTAAAAAGAAGCCTGTTCAAATAATTTGATAAAGGGTTAACAAAATGAAAGAAATATAAATATTGAGGAAGGGACGTGTGATCACTTTTTATTGCCATTTGCTTAGGAAATCCATGCAGCATCGATTCCTTTTTAGGAAGAGTCGAATTTTTCATTCAAACTAGCCAAGCTGTTGTTCAAGCTGCTGCAGGATTATTTTCTGACGACCAACTCTAACAAAGGGTTTACTGTAGGTTTGATTTTCATGGTGTCCAAGTGTCCCACAACTGCCTGCAAGCAGGTAAGGGTCTTTCTTCATATCAGAAGATTGCTCAGCCTCTGATTTTCCCTTGGCATTTATAGTTTTACTAAAGTCTGTCTTATATCTGGCTACAAGTATTCCTCTGGGGAATTAAAGACTGTTGCATATTAAAATAAAGCCAGCTGTGACTAAAATAAAAAAAACAAGGCTTTTAAAAATCCAATCTTAAATTAGATTAAATTTCTAGCATAGTAAACATTAACCAAAATTAAATTTGTGAACAGCTACGCTGAAACTTTGATTCCATGCAAATGCATGCAGCAAACATACTATTACTTATGACAGAAATTGCTAATTTCTCATTCTGTTACTCAATGGACCACTGTTCGAAAAAGGGTCAGCACTAGTGTAAGGCTAGGCCAAGATATGTTGAAGTGTAAAGAGCTCTGCTTGTTGCACCTGCTGTAGAGAAACAGCCTGATATAAGTTTTATTCTCTAATTTTGGGACTACTTACACTCCAAGGCCCAGATAAAATCTTTGCAAACATGCAGGCTCTCATCCAGCTCTGCGTACATAGTGATGGAAAATGGCAGAAAAAAACGAAAGTAAACCTAAAGGAGTAATTTTAAAAAAAAAAAAAAAAGCAGAAGGTACTTGCCTGGGGTCAGGTTTTGCCCATTAACACAGTGCAGCCATGATTCCCTGGGCACTTCTTGACTGCAGCTCCCAATGAATTGAGGTTTTGTAATGTCCTCAAGGGCCACCGTGAACTTGACACTGACTTCTCTATTTCTAGGCCCAGAGCAAATTGTGAGGCTACCAGCCAGCCAACCACCAAAGAAAGCCTGCCTTCCAGATTTCCCCATGTCCAGAGCAGACTGAAAATGCCAGCCCAGCCAGCAGTTAAGTTCCTTTTTCCTGGTCCTCCCATCTGGAGAGCAATGAACCTAGATGTTTTACAGGGCAGCCAAATGTAAAGTGGCTACAACTTTCCAAGCTGTCCAAACTCCTCTGAAATCATCAGCCTACCTTCTCTGACTATCTTAATCTTAATTTTCTAGAGTTTCCAGAGACCCAGGGGATGACCACAGATATTTATTATCTCCCCTGTGTAATGCAGGAGCAGAGCTGGCTGCACAGCAACCAACTCCCTTCAGTTGGACTGTTAATTCCTGTATGCTGGGTTATGTTAAAGTCTGTTCCTCTGTCACATTCCTAAAAACTTTCCCCTCATGGCATATGCCAATGTTTTATCTTTTACACCCCATCATGTCCTTGTTGTTGGACCAACTTGGAACTGATCACACTTCATTTTAGTTATCTAAAATTTAGCTCTCAGATCAGAAGGTCTCTCAGCTCTCCCCTATAACTTTTAAGATTAAGTAGACACATATAAATAGGGATTTGTCCCACCTGTCTTTGAACGTTTTTCTTAAAATAGGACACATTGTTCTCAGGAGGTGCTTATTACTCTCTACCAGCCACCAGAGAAGTTTAGATGACTAATATAGACTAGCTGCCAAAATTTTAAGGGACAAAATTAGAAGATAAGGATCCAGCTCTGACCAAGGGTTGAGGAGCAAACAGCAAAGCAGCTGAAACTCTGCACTCTGTCATGTAACCAGACAAACAGACCGACCAGCTGACAACTTGTGGCCCCAAACAACCAATTGGTTGTTATTGCACTTTCAGAGAAAGAGAATTAATTCACAATGGCTAAGTGCCTGAGATGAGAGTAACAGGCAGCAAGTGCAATGGAAGAAAGTGGAAATTTGCATGGCTTCCCATGAGGATGGTAGCAATTGCAAGAGTTACTACTACTGAGTTGAGAGGTTCAGGAAGTATTGGGAGCATTAGTAGAGTACTTCTGTCCTGTGTAATTCTTCAAATGTGGCTGAAATGTAGCCTCTGACTTTTTTCAGGTATCTTTAAGAAATATTTTTATGTTTAGCAAAATACATACATGTATACATCAATTTTAGTGTATAAAGATACATAAATATCTGGAGTATATCCCTCTGTTTTAAATTTAGTTTACTGATTACCTACCTACCTGTCCTAAGCTATTATGATAGCTTGCTTGCACGACCTCCGAGGACATGACCATGCCCCCTTTAGAAAGGAGAAGCCTTTGGCACATTTTTGAGCTCAAGCAACCAGTCCCAACCACCTCCCAGGGAGGCAGGAGGAATCTTGCTCTAGGCAGGTATGGAACCACTGGCCCATAAAGGATGATGAGGTGTTTTTCATTTCTTACCTTAACACCTGTTAATTAGAGCTAAACTTAACTCTGTTGCAGTCTCTGCCAGTCCTCATGAGACATGACCTTTTGCTGCTTCTGCAGCTTCTAGAGATTCATGAATGTTTTTATTCTTCCAGTTCCAAGAGTCCAAATGCTAATCTGAGTAGCCTTCCAAGAACATTAAATAATTTAATGGGAATGATGTAATGCTCTTTAAGCGTGTTGAGGCTCTTACATGCCAGTGTCTTACAAAAGCCTTTCCTCCCAAAGAATAAGTTATGGATTATGAAGTCTGCTACAAACCACCCACCCACACTCAGCCTTTCTCTCCTCCCCCACACCTACTTTTCAACAAAGTGGATCAGAAAATAACTTGTGTTTTCATTGCATAAGTCAATAACAGTGTCTACATTATTACTATGTATTTGAAAAGCAGAGGTCATTGCAAGCAGAAAAACATTGAACTTTTAAGGCCAAATATTTGTACATTGCTTTAGGGTTATTTTTACCAATAAAATGATATGCTAAATGTGGTTTACTTAATGTGTTTTATTCAAATTTCATTCACCTAGAGACATCTGTGTTATATGGCACAGTATAAGTGTAAGCAAAACTAAGAGGAGGAAGTGGAACATATTCATTCATGTAAGTCTTTTTATTTTTTAGAAGAAGCAAGGAAATACTTACAATTTTTCTCAGTATTAGAGCCAACAGTTAAAAAAGCCCAAAACATACAGATGTTGAAACAAAAACTGTGATGTTTATGAAGAACAGTAACTATTGAATGAAGGTAAAAATAGAAAAGAGCAATGTTTAAAACTCTTGCTGGTTCTTATTTTAGAAGATGACTACACAAAGCAAACCTAAAGAGTGGGATAGAATTTCACATTTTATTGGCATTTGGGGAAACTTTATACTCTGTCTCTGGAAAATCAGAAAGGGAAGTGGTTGCAAGGAATCCACATAATAATGTATGGGAAAGGCAGCTAGAATTTACAAGGGAGTGGACTGTGCTGGTAAATCAAAAGGTTGCCAGATCACATGGTTCACAATTAATAATAGTGGGGTGTTCTACCAGTGAGCATTTTCTCCATTTTCTTTTCTTTTTTTACTATTTTATTCCCACTAAACCACTACATTATTTTTCTTAACTATTGATGCAAAATATATGTTATTAGTAAAAACATATCAGGTATATATTGTGAAGCAAATAAGCCTATTGCAGTTTCATAAGAAGTCAGGAAAGCATGGGGGTTTTTTGTGGTGTTTTTTTGTTGTTGTTTCATTTTTTGTTGTTGGTGGTGGTTTTTTTACTGCTGAGAAAAAAGATGTTATGGCCAGATGTTATGAGAGCCAAGTCTTCACAAGAACCAGAGTTTCAATGTTCAGTTTGAAAGCTCATTTTTAGCTATATACTACAATCCCACAGTCTGTGTCTGTGAGTTCTCCAGCTACAGTCCCAGAAAAGGATATTTAGGGACAAATACTGACAGGATTTAACTAAAATTTGGAAACATTTTTGGTTGCGTTCCACACTAAGTATCACTAATGTCACCATTGTGTTCCACCATAGGACTCTTGAGGAACTAGCTAAGCAGTAGCATTAAACAAAGCACACTGCCTTATAAAATGAAAAGGAATGCCAGCTGCCTATGTGATCCCAGTTCTCCAAACGGTTTTGCCCTAAACCAAAACTATTTTAATGTAATAGTTCTGCCTCACATTTATATATAGTATGGTTATCCAAAGGATCTTTTATACAGAGAACCAGGAAAAGAGCACTTTGCAAAGATTGATCTTGAGTACAGGAGGAAGAAACACTCATAAGAGATTGAATATCCCTGGAATCATCCTTAGAAACAGGCATCCTCACCAAAACTGGAACTTGTCTGTCAAAGGTGATGCCCAGTAATGGGATATGGAACAATAGTGGAACACAGAAAGTTCCACCTCAACATGAGGAGAAACTTCTTTACTGTGAGGGTGATGGAGCACTGGAACAGGCTGCCCAGAGAGGTGGTGAAGTCTCCTTCTCTGGAGATGTGTTCCTCTGTGACCTGCCCTAGGTGATCCTGCTTTGGCTGGAGGGTTGGACTAGATGATCTCTGGATGTCTCTTCCAACCCCTAACATCCTGTGATTCTATGATTCTAGGAAAGGACTCAGTTTTATGTGGCTTCTTATTGACCACACGGAGTGCACATTTATGGCTCCTTTGTCTGAATTTTAAGCAAGAAGCAAGCTCTAATGAAGCTGTGAAATTCTGGTTTCAGAGTTCCTGATATAAAGGAGCTACAGACACTCCTGCCAATATTAGTAATAAAAACTTCAAAGCAAACATCTGCAGCAGTCTGTGCTGAACTCTGTGTTCCTGGCTCAACTCTACATTGGTTTGATTGTTTGCTCTCAGAAAGGAAATGACAATTTGTCAGAATTCATCCCAGTTAAAAAAAAAAAAAAAGTTCTTAAAGTTTGAGAAGTGCAATGGAGCAAATTAATTCTGAATATATCTCTAGTCAAAAATCCGCTAAATCATTCCTAGAGTTTGAGGAATGAATTATTCCCCAAAGCTCTCAGATCTGTCTATAAAGACAAAACTCCCATTGAATTAAATGGAGAAGAGGTTGACACTAGAGATTTCTGTAAAGATTTATACATACCTTCCTTTCTCTAAAACTTGTTATACATTTTATGAAAAGGCAGGATGCCATATGGCATAAGTAGTGTCAGTGTACATTTTCACTGAGAGATTGCAGTGGTATTTTGTGCATAATTCAGAAACACTGACAAGTTATAAGTCTTTTCTCCAAAGTTCTCATACTTTTAGAACCAGCCCTGCTCTATTCCATTTCACTTAATGCAATTCCTTCCTATTAAGCATGTTTTCAGCTGTTACAGCAAGTTTGGATAAAAGAGGAGGTGATGCTAATAAAACTACTGATCATATGGACAAAGTTTTTAATTTAAGGTAGTCAAAGGCTGTGAATGTACACAAGAACTTGAAAAGGTTTCTTGATATCCTGATTAATATTTTTTAATAAAGGAGAAGCTCAACATTTTTTCATCAGTTAAAGATAGTGTGGTCCTAAGAATCAGCTTGTGTATTCAGATCAGAATGGAGAGACAGGGAATTCCTCATATAATATTAAAGTAGGCTGTTGTTTATAGTACAAAACCAATCATGCTAGTATCTTTTAAGTCTATTTTCTTCCATGGAATTTTAATGTACTTGTTCTACTTATCAATTGTTTTATTATTTCTGGAAGGCTACTTTATTAAACACAGCATGCTTAAGACTAGGTACAACATCTGCAAGAAACTTGGTTCCTTCTCTTGCTCTACACAGTATCTATGCCTAGAGGTCTCAAAATTTACTCACAATAAAATTTAAGAATCAACTTCGATTTTCACTTAGAGTTCAATGGGATTTGTGTATGGAAGAAAGAAATAAAACCATATTCTACAGCAACATTTCAGAACTGTTAAAATTAGTATTTCAGTGCATATTGGAAAAATAATAAAAAATATCTGAAGATGGATCACAAGCTTGCACAGAAAATAATTGACTGAAACTGGCACGGAGAAGCAGAATACTACAATTTTTAAAGAACAGTTCAAAAACTAGGGGCAGAAGCTTATTATTTAGGAGTCAGGGAGAACTTAGAGCAGAAATATTTTCCTCAAAGAACACTAAACTTACGGAATATGTTGGAAAGCATAAATGAATTTGAGACAGCTAGATGCTTTTTTGGAGAAAGAGATGAGAATGAAGGATTTAGTTACAAAGTAGAAAGTTTAAGACAAAATTGAACAAAAAGGTTCAAGGTTCTTTTACAGCTGCATTCCTATTTCAATTTCCAAATTGTGGTGTAATTATCATACTATTCAGTCTTGAGAATCTAATCTAAGAAATCACAGTATCAGTAATGACACAGGAAAACTGTTGACTGTATGTGTACTGTCTTGTCAGAATATGTTAAGGACAGGTTTTACAAAAGTACTCAGTGATAAACTAGCTTTGTTCCTTTTGAAGATAGTGGAATGAAACTAGTGCTTTTTTGAATTTGAAATCTAATAATTGTACTGTATCATTGCAATCTCTTCCCATTTGCTTAGAACTTAATCTTATCTTCAGTGATGTAACTTTGGGCTTTATCAGGTCTATACCTGAACAGCTGGTCCTAAGGTCATCAAGCAATTTCTGCAGTCCATTATCATCTTTCAGAGCTAGTCTTAGCCATTGGACATCATCAATGAAAACATGATCTTTGCTCCAAATGTAATCTTGGCCATTTTTCACATCCCTTGGCATTTAACTGGAAAGGTGGATCCCACAAATCTAGCTTAGGAAGCAAATCTGAATCAAACTCTTTCAAGGTCAAGGATCTGTAACAACACAGTCTGTTGTAGGTCTCAGTCCTTCCCCTTAGTCCAGCATAGAGTTGCTTCCCAGCTCCAGACCCAAACCAAAGCAGTTTCTCCCTGCCAGCACCATTACCAACACTTTGTCATTGATGTCTCTTTATTTGACCTGCAACCTTAATCTTGGTCTTAACTGTAGCTACCTCCTTTAACTCAAGGGCTTTAGGCAAGTCTAACAAAGTGACTTCTGACAAGATTAGACAAAAAGTTAATAATCTCCTTCCCTAACTACATCTCGCCTGCCATGTCCAGTGGTGATTTAACACCTCTTTCTCTTCCAACAATTGCTAAACCTGGCGGTATGACTCCTGCATAACCCCACCTACTCAGTCCTAGTATTGGTGTTAACCTAATATATACTGACAGCTTCAAAACTAACTTAAACAGAATAATGCCTGCCAGTATGCCAAAATTCAGATTTTGCTGGGTAATTTAGACCTAGGGTTTGGAATTAAACTGTAATTGTGCCAGCTGCTCTTGACCTTGCATATATTATGTTCACTGCTAAAGTTGGCAGGAATGTATTGAGCTGATGTGAAGGCTCAGTTTGCATTTGCACATGGATCAGTGAGGTATCTTGCTTCTTAGTAACCTTCCAGAGTAGTTTTCAGAGTAGCACTGGAAAGAAACAAGGAACTAAGTTTTGATCTGCCAGGATTGAGGAGAAACTACAATCTACAGTTTGGGCTGATTTTCTGGTTTTATCCAGAAGGTGTGATTAGCTGAATTTCTCTCCAGTTAACATCTGAACTGGAACTTGTAACCCATCTGCATAGGTACAGGTCTGAGAAGTCCAGAATTGCCTTGGGGTAGAGAACAGGTTAAGGATTAAGCTATAGACCACATTAGGAGATACAGCACTTGACTTCATAAGAATACTTCTTGGTGCACTGGGGAAATACTTAGAAAGGGCAAGCAAATTTCCCAGAGAGATAATTGCAGAGAAAGGAGGGCACCCTGTGTTCATTACTTCTCTTTGAGCCTTTCAAAACTTCCACCAAGATAGGATAGGCTCTTAATCTTTTTTCTCCAGGCAGAGGTGATATAAAAGCTTAAGAAAGAAAACTGAAACACTTCAGAGTTCTCCTCCTGACACATCCATCTCAGTTGACTGCAGTGGAAAAAAACAATGGGAGCACACATTTAGAACAAGTGCAAGAAAAGGAACCCTAAATTCAGAAGCTCTTCAGAAACTGAAGGAAACCAACAGTAGCCTTTCATTCCTAGGCTAGCTAGAAATTGTCTTTTTCTAAGTGAATATTTTTTGTGTTTGCATCATCACTTCTTCTGTAATAGGCTTTTGATTGACAGATGTTTGCTGGAAAATCCAAGAATACTACTGCTAACACACAGTTTTGTAATAGCAGGCTGCAATCAGAGACTGAGCTCAGCTTGCATCATTGTTGTTGATGAATGCAAGCCAAAATGCACTGGAGTTCTTATTTAAGAAGACTTTGCGGCATCCTTCTGGCAACAACAGCACATCAGAAGTATCTGTCTTCAAGATCATGTTGGCAAACATGGTAACATTTGTGGTAGCCACTTGACAACAGAAAACCTTAGAATGAATTTTCAGCTCATAAATAAAACAAGAAGGACTCATGCTTACATGATCAGGGCTGTTGAACCTGGTCATCTGTATAATGTTCCCACTTGCAATGACATTCCTTAAGATGAGTAGTCCATCATTATAGAGCAAACACATAATTATGGCTACAGGCTAGTTTTGACAATATTTTCGACATGCTGCAACCTGCTTCAGAATTTCTTTATATCAGCTGATCCCAGGCACTTCAGAAGTGACATGTTTTCTAAACACACTCAGCAGCTACCTTGTCTCAGGAATAAAGGTGGTCCAGTATCATTTACCAGTTACTAGAAATTGAGTTTAAACTTACTTTGTGGTATACTAGCAACAATGTTAGTTGGTGACTTCTAGTGGACAGAACATTTCCAGTCTCAGTCATTTCATGAATATAGACAAATCTAGAAAATGCATTAATACAGTAATGCTCTTGCTCAGAATTTTTCAGGGTACTCAATTCACAGCTTGCCCTAGAAATAGACCATTCCTAATTAAGTTCAATATATAAAGAAACATATCCTTTTGAAGTGCAATATTTTGATGCCCTGTAGGAATTGAAATAAGACCTTTAAATTGGTTTGAGGGGAAAGTTCTTGCTACCCATAAAATGTAGCACTTGGTACAGTTCTGGAATGAAGAAATAAATTTTTAAACCTTATGAAGACCTTAATCAATGTATATGACATCATATGAACTCTTTGTAACGACTTACATTAATTAAGACACATTTCGGTAGATAAATAGTTTCCAGTACATTTTAAGAGAAGTTTACATATTTGCAAAGTATTTTTTCTCTAGTGCAAGTGGCACATAGAGGGTATTTGGCAACATGGTTTAAAGGTCCTGCTGATACTTGCTAAAGGCGATTCAGTCCTGATTTTATTACCCGTGAAGCCATTCCAGACTCACACAGCCATTCCAAACCCTATGTCTTAGATGAATAATATTTATCTTTCATATATTAGGAGATGCATTTGTTCTGCTATTTTCTTGCACACGTATGTACAAGAAGGCTCTGCCTGGGAGATAGGCACATTTTATATAAATAGGCATACGTCTCTGTACTCCCTTTTTTATTTCTGGATATGTGTGTATTTAACAATTTTTTAATTATTTCTTTTAAAGCCAGCTTTTAATATAAAAAAACGCAGTGTAGAACATTAAATATTTAAGACAGTCTAGAAGATAATGCTTGAAGATAACACACATGAATACAGGCTGAGTAGTTTAAAACTCATTGTTGGAGTCATTAGTAAGTAGTGGCTTTTTGGTAGTAATCAGAAATGTACCTGGTTTATTTTTATTTGTTCCTGTTGCAATCTTACAGCTTCCATTTATGAACTTCTGGATTGTAACACTTTAATTCTTTTCCTTATCATACAGTGGGCCTCCAAACTTATTTCCTGACATAAAATTCTTGGTGCATTCTTATTATTTTTTAATTAAGTAGCCTTAGCAGTCATCAAAGTTTTGGATGACAGTCCAGGGAGCACGAATTTCAAAACTGAAGCACCTTCCTGGTGGAACCAGGAACCATTTGCCAATTGTAGTTGCATTTTTCATAATGCAGGAGCATTTTTTTTTTCCAGCATGAACTCAAGCTGTCAGCTCTGTTTAGATCTGATTGTAGTGATGTGGTTAAATCAACTTGCCAAGACATCACTTGACCTTTTGTCCTTTTGCAAGGCAAATTCCAGCTTTGATTGTTAACAAGCTACTCTCCTTTAATTAAGGATGGTCTTGCAGACAGCCTTTGCTAAAGAGAGGGTTATCCATTTGACTGGCCAAAGTTTCTGCTAGTAAAAGATACTTACTTTTTGGCCTCTTTTCTGAGGAGTCTCACACTACTACTAAACTAATATAAGCAGTGAAGCTATGAGGTTTTTTGCTGAGAAAACACCACGACTTTAAATATCATAAGTTTTGAACGTAAATTCATTCAAATCACACCATGTTCAGTATTGGACACCAGGAGGTTCTTTATGTCTTTCAACTAGTCACTCAATCAGAAGAAGGGATCTGGATTATGTCAAGGTCCTGGTATGGATCTTCACCTTCATGCAAGTAGAAATTTACTTGTTAATTTACTGTGTACTCCCTTGCAAAACCCATTATTTAAAAATGAACTGATGAATAAGCCTATGACTGGTGTATTAAAATGTGTCATTCAGATCATGTCATGTGGGAATACATGGGCCCTTCTAATAGAAAAAATAAGGTATTTTAATGGTATTTAATTTTAAAATAATCTAACACAAGACATTACTGTACTTTTAAAATAGAAAATAATATTGTGCTCTTCAAATCATAGAATCTGTAAGGTTGGAAAAGACCTTCAAGATCATCAAGTCCAACCATCAGCCCTACATCCCCATACCATTAAACCCTCTCCTGGAACATCACATCTACCTATTTTTTTAACACCTCCAGGGGTTTCACCACCTCCCTGGGCAGCCTGTTCCAAAGCCTTACCACTCTTTCTATGAAGAAATTTTCCCTAACATCCAATATGAACCTCCCCTTGATGCAACTTGACCCCTTTTCCTCTTGTCCTTTCAGTAGTCATCAGGGAGAAATAGCCAACACCCACCTCACTACAACCTCCTTTCAGGTCATTTTAGAGAGCACTGATGTCTCCCTTCAGCCTTCTCTACTCCAAACTAAACAATTCCAGTTCCCTCAGCCTCTCCTTGTAAGACCAGTTCTCCATACCCCTAATCAGCCTAATGGCCCTTCTCTGCACCCTCTCCGTATCTTTCCTATACTGTGGTGCTCAAAGCTCCACACAGTGCTTGAGGTGCAGCCTCACCAAGGCCAAGTGAGTACAGGGGCAGGATCACCTCCCTGCTCCTGCTGGCCACACTATTCCTGATGCAGGCCAGGATGTCACTGGCCTTCTTGGCCACCTGGGCACACTGCTGGCTCATGTTCAGTCGGCTGTCAATCAACATCCTCAGGTCCCCCTCTGCTGGGCAGCTCTCCAGCCACTCCTCCCCAAGCCTGTAATGCTGCTGGGAGCTGCTGTGGCTGAAATGCAGGACCTGACTTTTGGCCTTACTGAAACTCAAGCCATTGGCCTTGGCCCATTGATCAAGCCTATCTATTCTGCAGAGCCTCCCTACCCTTAAGCAGATTGACACTCCCACCCAGCTTAGTGCCATCTGCAGACTTACTAAGGGTGGACTCTACACCCTCATCCAAACAAAGAGGGTAGGAGGAGAGAATGAGAAAGGATCAGGGAGGAAACCTCTTAAACTGGCTTACCTGCAAGAGAAAATACTAGCTAAGGTAAATCACAAGATTTAAATCTTTGTCCACCTGCAGGGGTTTGTTGTAATGGGATAACTCTTTATAACAACTGTATGCTTTGCACTTACCTTTAAGTATGTGTTTTAGAGATAAATCTTCATAAAATACCTGAAGACCATCAGCGTTTTAAAAGTATCTTAAAAATTCAAGAAAACATTAGATGACATCAGGTAACAGTCATGAGCAAGGGGAAAATTTGTTGAGATTAATTTCTGAAGTACTATATTAGTAATTTGCAGAGCTTATTTGCAAATTACTCACCCAAGCAGGGCAGGACTTCAAAACAAACTAAGAAAGGAACCTTGCAAGACAACATCAATAAAATGCAAGCTTGCCCTCAGACTGGTGTCCTGTACAGAAGAGGAGAAAACATCAAGATAGGAGTCTCACTCAAACCTTGTATCCCAGGTTATGGCTGACAGCTTAACAATATTTAGCTTAATGAAACAGTCTTCTCTTGGAGCTCATGAACAGGTGTGGCGCAAGTTTGGCTTTTCAGGTATTGTTTCAGAATATAAGAACTATGTTAATGCTTTGCACCTTCGGGGTATTTATTACTATTATTTCCATGTAACAGTTATCTATCAATTTGAAGACACCTAGCAGACTTTCCAACACTTTTCTTCAGATCTGCCATTTTTATTTTGTGGGATCCAAAATCCTCAAACCTGATTAGGCTACTAAAGAGTTTTTCAAACATTTCTTTGTTAAGCTATCAGGGATAGTGTGGGGTGGGCTGGTGTGAAGTTAAAAAATAATGACAGGTTCTGGATCCAAAGACCCATGCTTGAGAGTCTTCTCAGAACTGGTACCCACCCAGCTACCCTGCTCCTGCCCGTTATGTCTTCACTTTAATATCATTTTCTTATTCCCTGTACCACTTAAATGCCACCCAAGGTAAGAGGAATTACAGGTTTTGAAGTCTGTTGGGACATTGAAGGAAAGATTCAGAGTAAGACATGCCCCTTTGAAAATTACAAAGAAGAAAGTGAGAAAATAAGTACTATGTATCCCAATTATTAGTCTGGAGAAAGTGTGTGAATATTTTAAGGGACAAATGGGAAGAAATATGAAAAAGAAACAGGAAGTTGTAAAATTATGTAGGTGAGGTTCAATGAACACACCTGGCTAAAGCAGATGACAGAGCAGAAATTTCTGCAGTTTCTGTAACACATAGTATTCTTCTGACCAGGACATTGTCGGAGTCATGGCACAACATAATGCAGTCCTGTGTGGTACTGGGGAGGAACAGGGGCTTGCTCAGCCTTGATACCATTACACACTGCCTCATGGTGTTCCATTACAAGAAAGAGTGGAAATTCATTAAAACACATGGTGGTCCAAAATGTGCACAGAAGGCAGTCATAGAAGGAGTTACTTTTATTAGGAGTAAAATTTTCTGTGAAATATAATATTTCCCAGCCTCACTACTAAAAGGGCAAGAGGAATCTAAATGGAAAATGTAACTGCATTCCGTGTGCCACGTTTGTGTGCACATGCACACACTCTCATTACATAAGCAGAAAATGGGGGAAATAAGTTAACACAGGGGAAATATACCATATAAAAATCTTATTAGCAAGGGCTACTCAACATCTGTGGAAAAGTTGACAAATTCTGTAGTAACAGTTCTATTTTATTAAAAGTTTTATTTTTTAATGTATGGTTTTGTTTGTTTTGTTTTAATTTGCAAACAGCTCCTTTGGATTATTTACCTGTTGGAGTGAGTCCAGAGAAGGGCCACAAAGATGATCAGAGGACTGGAGCATGTCTCCTGTGAGGAAAGGCCACAGCAGTTTTAACTACGCATACATCAGTTCCTCACACTGGATCAGTGTGTCCTTGTCCCTCTCTAGTTCATTTTGCTTCCATGTTGCCAAAACTGACTCAGAAGTGTCAGGTTATGGGACTATAGCCATGGTAAGCTCCATACCATTCCCTGCTGTTTCCTATGATGTTTCCTCTGCAGCATTGTTTAAAAGGTTCATAGATTTCCAACTGCTCCTCACAATGCATTTTTGCCACATCTGTACCAAATTCCTAAGTTCAGCAACTGCATCATTCCACCAGCTGCATCATTCCACCAGCAACTCTCTGAGCCCTGAAAGTAATTGTTCATTTTTCTAATTGTTGTGGTTTAAGCAAGAATGAAGCAAAGTTTCTTTTTACTTTTCCCAGGTAGGGAAGGAGAGAGATAATGAAGCAGAGAGACTTCCCGGATTGAAACCTAAACTGGACAGCTTTAATTAAATACTAAGGATAAGAAAATACATACAATTATATACAAGTATGTGCAGGAATTTGCAAAATCCCTATTGCCTCCTCCCACTCCCAGCAACTCCAATGGCATCTCCTGAGCTGTAAGCAGTTCCAAAATGTCCTGGAGCTGCTGGAGAGACTGGCAGAGCAGACAGGAGCTGGGGGGAAAGCTGTGAGTGTCAGAAATGCATAGGCCTAGGGATAAACAGTGTTGGACAGACAGAGTCCTCCCCAGATGCCAGATGGACAGAAGAGAAGGTAAAAAGAAACAGGAAGGAAGTTGACTTCCAAGATCTCTGACCTTACACCAAGGTTACGTAGATATATGGAATGGAATACTTTGGTCAATTCTGCTGCCCATCTAGTTCACTCTTCCCTATGGGAGGGCTGCAGATACAGGTAGCTCTTCCTCTTCTGCTCTGGTAGCATCTGAGGCCACAGAGCAAAGCATTCCTGATATCTTGGCAGTGACATAAACATTCCAGCATTATCACTCCACTAGCTGGAAATCTTGCTGCTAGTTAAAAGAGATCTTACTGAAGGAAAAAAAAATCTGTAAAAAGAAAATTGTCTTCCTCCTTGCTCAAACCAGGACACTAAAGAATAAGGTTTTTATTGCATTCATATCAACTGGATGGAAAAGTAATGGTGGGATGTGTCATTATCAATGCTTATAAGGAAGTAGAAGAGACTGTTAATAATGTTTTTCAGTACATGCTTGCTTTGTTTTATTTTTTTTTGCTTTACGTGCAATGAGTAAAAGTCCTGCATAGACAGATTTCTTCACATTCTTCTGCTTTCCAATATTACCCACAATCTCAAATGCAAATAATTACCTTGAGCAGCAAACCATGTAGTTTTAATGCAACTGTGGCATTACGGGAAAGTAAATTTGGCAGTGAACTGATTTAATGTTTCAGAAAGTCCCAGAAGATTCCCAGGTGAATGTGTGCTTCATTATCCATAGAACTTTTTTCTTTGACACATTTGAGTGGTAATGCAGTTTTCTGTAGGTTCAGGGTTGCTTTTGAGTTCGTGTTTGCAAATCTGCAGTGTGGCCTTTGTTAGTAGATTTATGATAAGCTTTTTGTACAGCATGATTATTATATTCACTGTGCGTATTTTTATCTACCAATGACTGTACTATTTGAACAGATAGGTTTTCTTTAGATTTTATCTCTCATTCACCCTTGTAGCCCATAACATTCTACTTTCCACCAAAACCATGTTTAATGTTTCAATGACATACCTCTATGTGTTGAAATCCTTGTTACACAGGAGAGTTTCAGGCCAATCATTGGTAAAAGCCCTGCAGAAATACTGCCTGGGTGTATGACATATTTCAAGTTCCTTATCTATAGTGCTCTGTTAGTGAAAGTGATCCTATCTCCGGACGGGTATGTTTCTCTTTTGTTATCTTCCTGAGGAAAGGATAAAGGTCTTTTATATTTGCTGGTGGCAATGTCAGTGAAGAGGCTGAGTGACTGCAAAATACAATAGTTCAATTTGCACCAAGAGAGAGACTTGGTGGTTTTGAATTAGCAGAGCATGGAAGCCTGAAGGCTCTTCTTTCAGGGTCCATTGCAGTAGCTGTAAGGTACCTAAAATTTGTGTCTTCTCCAGCCGAGGCAAAATACTACTTACTTGTAAAGCCCTTTATTATAAGAACTCCATCCCCTCTGCCTGCGTAGCCTAAGATAGTGAAATACAGACTCTTCTGTCAAGAGAAGAATATTTGAAATATGATTAGACCTGCTGGCTGCCTTTACAAATAAAGTGAACAGTTTTTGTGTGCTAAGAGAAGTAATGCTGTAAGCATTACCAATTGTAGAATGAACCCTAGATAGGGGTGTCAAGCTTCTCTCTATTTAAGATGTGACCTTAGCAAACTAACTTAGAGGAACAGGTAAATACTTTTCAGCCACTGAGATCATTATTTCACAAACTCTATAATTTTCACAAAACAATTATTTAAAAAAAAGAAGTCTCTAATCTAACAAAGATCTTGAGCTGATAAATTTGATAAATTGATAAAATTGATAAATCTTGCTGATTTGAAGGCAATGGGAAATAAACATATCAGTGAAGTCAATAACAAATATTGTCTTACGCTAGAAGTGTTGGACTGAGCCTTCAGTTAGTGATCTGTTTGTCTAGAACATATTAAGCAATTGATACCACACAGTTTCTTTGCCATCCTAAATGGTCTTCCTAAACTGATTAAATTGTTTAACTTTCTGCCAGGATTCAGTTTTCAACCTACAAGACATATAAGCCATCTAAATAGAAAAGGCATCAGCAAATGGCATAGTAATTCCCTATCCCCTACCAGTGGAACATTTATTGATATCATCAAAGGTAGCATTTCTGTGCTGTATTTATTTGCCATCACTTTGCTTTCCTGACTTCAAAGACAGTGGGGTAGAAGGGTTTCCATCATTCTTTCCTCAGAGCTGAGCACAGGAAGTGGGGGATCTGTGTATTTTGTCAGCTTGGCGTCTGTGTCATTGTGGCACTAGGGGAGGAAGAAATGCTATGCTATCTAAAACTGAAAGTCCTAGACAACTAGATTAGCCAAGAAAGGATAACCAAGAGTTCATCCTAAAATGAAAGTTTGTTTTTCATTATGATTGTGATGGGGAGAGAAGGGGAACTGAAGTTTGCAGTAAGACGCCAGGCTACAAGTTGTTGCAGCCTGTGCACCTTGAGTCCGATTCAGCTCCCACTGAAATGAGTGAAAGAATTCTTGACACTGGCTATACTGGGCATAGGTTCATCATGTTCCTTGATGATAATGTCTATCCTACTAAATAATTAATTTATTTAAACTATAAGGGATGATGAGAATAATTTGCCTGTAGTGATTTTACTGTTTCTTGATCAGAAGATATAATGAAAGTGTATATGATGGTGTCTCATTCACACCATTTGACTCATGACAACAACATTATCTAAACTACTATGCCATGTTTTAGGAGCCCATATCCCATCTTCAAAATGGTATTTAGACACCTAAGAACCTAACTATGAAAAATTAACTCAAGATACCTCCATTATTTGAGCGACTTGGAGAATTTTTCTGTAAATTTTACTCTATTAATTGCTGTCAGTCTCATCTCATCACGCTTCATTTTGCTTTTTTAATCTAAACCAAAATTAATTATCTAGTCTCTCACAGCAGTAAATTAAGAAAGACAAAAATATCCATGGGCATAGAATAATCATTTAAAATCAGACAAGAAAATCTTCTGGAAATAGCTATATTTCTCTGTTAATGACTGAGAAGGTTTTGGTGGCTGCCTTCAACCAGTTAACATCTAGACAGCTAAAATTAGAGGACATGAAACTAAACCTTACTGTATATGAGATGACATAATTCAGAGTTGAGTTTATCCATTTCCTGTTTTTCAGGTGATTTATATTACCCACTTTATGCTCCTTTAACTGCATTTCACTAGAGCAATATATTTGCCTAAAGAGGCAAGAAAGACCATTGTAAAATATATCCTGAATAGTGCTTTGCACAAAGTCCTTATTTCCTACTGCGAAATCCTGTATTTCTATATGAATTTTAAATTATATTAGCTCTGTTTCAATATGTTTCTTTTTGTAAGACATCTATATAGTATTGGAAACCAGTTTCTTACCTTAAAAATTTTACAAAACTTGTTTGTAGATTCTTTTGTAGTTGTTTAAGGGATGAAATGAACTAGGATGAATCTGCTTTCTCTGTATGTCACACTTCAGGAGTGGGATAAAAGCAGGGATGGCTAATGCACACATAATAGTTTTTACATTTTTATAAACATGTTTTGCTAGATTCCTCTACACATTCCTGAAAGAAATGCAAAAAAAATCCTCTGCATATTTTAATTCAAGTTTCAGATCAATTGATGTCAATTTTTAGCTAACCAGTCAGTTTATGAAAATTAGATATCCTAAGACAGTTATCTGATGTACCATCTTGTACATTGGATTACTTTTATAATTTTATTCACCTTGAACACTCCAACTATTAATGTTTAATTTCCATAAATAATTTATTTTTTCTTCATGTACTGTTCAGCGTTGTCGTTCATCATATATTTTAAGCTAAGACTTTTAAATGACACTCCGTTTCTCCACCCTGAATATTGTTCTCCCATTTTGCATTTCCAAGAATCTTTCATTCAACTGTTTTCCATAGACAAACTTACCAACTCTTCATTCTTTGGAATTACAGTTCTCAGAGATTTGTTAGAAAGTTTTGAATGTTGCACATACACCTAAATAATTAATTTGCTAAATAATATTAAGGTTCTGAAGCCAAATGGTAGATCTTAATCAGAAAATGTATGTCTTATTTTGGAGAATTTTGCTGCTTCTCAGTCTGTTTTGAAGAGTGATGAAAATTCTAAGAACTTCTCTGCAAAAGATGATGTCATTTCAGCTAAGGGCATTCTTTCTGCACTCTGCTCCAAGGCTGCAATGATCAATGATCCTTAAAATCAACCTAATGCAAAGAAATGACTAGTAGAGTGAAAACACAAGCAAGAGGTGTATCATTATGACTGGTCATCAAAAAACTTTCAAGACTGGTGGAAAGAAAAATGTTAGAAGAACGCATCCTCCTGCAGTGAAGTTTGTTTCTTCAAATAATTTATATTTAAGAATGGGATGCCTATTCATATTCCAGTTCATGCAGGTTTAATCCCAGAGTTTCAAACCCATATTTCACACTTAGCCACCAGAGTCCTGTGAGCAGGGCTGATCAGCTAGCCTTCCTACAGGAATTATTCCCTTGTAGAAGTCAATTCAGGTTTCACAGGACCACCTAGAAGGGTGTGACTGAGTAGCTTACTTTTTAAGGTTCTTTTCTGATAGCAGAGTCTTAGGCTCTGGTGCTTTCTCTCAACATTATGTATTTTGTGTACCAATGGCTCCATGTAAAAGCCATCAGCACTTCTCCTAGTAGCACTTAGCAACAAATCTCTTTTTCCAGGGAATGTATGAGAATTATATAATGTCTATATAAGTGTATTTAATGTATAGAATTATATAAAGTGTATATAAGTGTAATAGCTCTGGCTTCTTGATTCCACTATGGAAATTGCCTACAGTTATGAGCAACAGCTTCTACCATATACTACCAAAGGTTTTCAACTGGATCTTAACCTGCATTAGGCATTAGCTGCCCCACTGAAATCATCTCAGGCTGATGGTAGACGACTGATGGTAAATTCCATTGCTGTGGAAGACAGCACACAGTGCCATATCCACAGGGACTGAGTCCACTTATCTCTCAGCAGTGTGAGGCTGAATGCAAAGAAGGGGCAAGGCAGCCTCCTCTCCTCTTCTAACCAACCTCACTCAGAGATAGGGTGAACTGGCAGGGGGAGGTTGCACCACCAAAGGGCCACCAGCTCCTCTCCTCCCCAACATGGTCAGGGTGTCTCAGGGTGTCAGGGCTCCCAAATTTGGGTAAGTCTGGCTCACCCTAGTGCAGGCTGGGCCTCCACTGCTAGCCCTAACCTTAACTCCTTGGCCCTGGACAGAAATTTCAATGTAGAGAGGTCAAGACTAAGCCAATTTGAACTTGAAACCAAGTATTTAAATCCTGAGGGGATGCAGGGGTAGGGGGCAGGAGACTGAAATTACTGCTGTCATATAAATACATGAAACCCCATAAAAATATTTACAAGACACAGCCAATCTCAGGATAACATTTTTTTGGCCATTGTAAAACTGACTCATCAATATAATGGAGTGTATTTTTGGTTACTTTATTTTAACTTTCCTTTTTACAGTTAATATTTACCAAGTCTCTGGGGCCTAAAATTACCTCACCCTTTTGCTTCAGGTCTACAGCTGCAGTTTCTTGCCTCACCATAGAAACGCCTGGAATGCAGTGTTGTGTTTCCTTTTCTGTTAGGAAAATAAGGGAAGCTGAAGTAGCAACTACTACCAGGAGACAGATAAATGCCTTTATAAATGACTAATTAATAACTTAAAGCTATGGTACTGGATGGAATGTAGGTAACTTTTAGATACTTTAATACTCTAACAGGCAGTAAGTCAGCTACAGTACCCGATGTATCTTATTGTGCCTTCAGAATAGATGTTTAGCTGTGTTTATCAGATCAGCAATACCTAAAATTCATTTTTCATAGTTAGTCTGGAGAATAACTGTTTGGCATTTCAAAGTGGCCAGTGCTTATAAGCTTTTCTTTATTTGAAAATTCAACATAAAAACTACAGGAGATTTGACTTTCAACTAACCAAGTTGAGCCCCCAGACACTAAGGCACTGGAAGCCTTGAGTTCTTTTAGAAAATCTTGGCCCCTTTTTATTTAAAGAATTCTTAAGCAAAGTGAAAGCTGCATCTTTCTGAGCCAAGAATTGTATCTTTTGAGCCATGCCAAGAAATGAGGTAGAAAAAGATTAAAAACTTTGTAGTCCCAGAGTTGATAGGACTTGGCTTCGAAATGGCTTCTGTGATCCTTCCCATCACAGTGCTGTACAACTGGAAAGAAGCTATAGACACTGATATCTTTCAGTAGTGTACAATGACATATTTTTGTTGCTTCTGTTACTATACATGAAAATCACAGTAACCACAATGTCATATTCTGTATTTCTGGGGAAAATATTCTTTTAATACTTTCTATTTGAATGTAGAAGTGTTTCTAACTGCTATTTGTCTTCTGGCAACATTGCTATAACTTAAGCCTCACAAAATTATTACTCAGTTATGAAGACAGAACTTGGACACACAGTGAGTGCTAATATCAGGGCATAGTATTATGGAAAATTAGTTTCCTAGGAACATAAAACACTGTTCATTATTTACCTAGTCTCAGAGTTTAATATGGGGTAATGACATATATTACCATATTAGATGATCTGTAACAGTCATAATAGATTATTCTTATGACGGTTGGTTGAAAAAAAATTGAGAAAATATTATCTGTGACATTATTTCACCCTAGCTAGAACTGGACTTATGCTTCTCTCCTGAGCGTACAACCTACAGCCCTCAAAGCTAGAAAGGGTCAGTGTCAGACTGAAGAAGCACCACAAAAGAGATCTGCATTTAGAGCTGTATAACTTACTTTAATCATAGCAAGGTCAACCCCTTCAGTATGCAATTCAACAGAATAAAGTAATGCAGCTAAAGCTCTCCTGCTGTTTTCCTTACCTGTTGGATGGATATCCCTGTCACTGAACAAAGAACATCTGCTCATCTTGTAATTCTTTTTTTAAGCATTCAAGGTTTCCAAACCAGTTTATAAACCAAAAATTAAACCAGGCTGGGCTGGAAGTTGCAGGGGTCCAAGGGCTGATACACATTCTTGTTTCAAAACCAGCAACATCTGTCAAAGGAGAAAGACAGACAGCTGCAGGCAGCAAGAGATTCTAAATTTAATCTACTACCTCATGCCTGTTAAGGGTATTTTTCTTTTTTCTTCTTTTTTTTCTTTTTTTTTTTTCCTTTTTTTCTTTTTCTTCTTCTTTTTTTCCTGGGCAGAGCCTGTCTTTGCCTTTGCCTTTGGTTTGTGTTAATCTAATGCAACCCTAAGAATGCAAATTCTGCTTTACTATAGTGGTGGTAACTGTGGAGTACGGGAGAAATGCATAATGGTTTGTTACGAAATCTCTGCACCCTGGAAACATTCAAGGTCGGGTTGGACAGGGCTCTGAGGAACCTGATCTAGTTGAAGATGTTCCTGCTCATTGCAGGTAGATAGGGATGGGGTTGGGGAAGGTGACTTTAAAAGATTTCTTCCAACTTAAATTATTCTATTATTCTATTAATATTAGAAAAGCTCTTTTCAATAAATATGGATTCCTGAGCCACAAATGTCATATGTCACATATTATTGGCCTTCTTCATTTTTGACCACCATGAAAACTAACACGGGACAGTGGTTTCACAGGACAATTGACTAGACCTCAACACTTCATTGATAGAATGAGTATCAAGGAGTTGCTTTAGCACATCAATCCACTTAACACATTATATCTTCGTTCAAGTGGCTGAGGAAGGCAGGACAGGAAGGAAGAATCAAGACTAATATAGTACCAAACCAGGACCTCACATATAATATCAGTAGAGTAGCT
Organism: Apus apus; assembly: GCF_020740795.1. NCBI lineage: Eukaryota > Metazoa > Chordata > Aves > Apodiformes > Apodidae > Apus > Apus apus. The sequence goes on along the minus strand of NC_067283.1, from coordinate 31,562,239 downwards.
TTAGGTTTGCAAAACAAATCATAAAATCATGGAATGGTAAGGGTTGAAAGACACCCTAAAGATCTTCTAGTTCCAACCCTCATGCATGGGCAGGGACACCTTCCACTAGACCAGGTTGCTCAAAGCCCCATCCAACATGGCCTTGAACACTTTCAGGGAGGGGGCATCCACAACCTCCCTGAGCAACCTGTTCCAGTATCTCACCACCCTCACACTAAATAATTTCTTCCTTATGTCTAATCTAAATCTACCCTCTTCCAGCTTAAAACCATTACTCCTTGTGCTATCACTACACACCCTGCTAAAAAGTCCCTCCCCAGCTTTCCAGTCCCTTCAGGTACTGAGAGGCCACTATAATGTCTCCTCAGAGCCTTCTGTTCTCCAGGCTGACCAACCCTAGCTACCTCAACCTGTCTTCATAGGAGAGGTGCTCCAGCCTTCAGATCATCTTCATGTCCCTCCTCTGGACTTGTTCCAAGAGCTCTGTGTCCTTCCTGTGTTGAGGACTCCAAAACTGGACACAGTACCCCAGTTCTGGGGTCTCACGAGTGCAGAGTAAAGGGGCAGAATCACGTCCCTCAACCTGCTGGCCACACTTCATTTGATGCTGCCCAGGACACAGTTGGCTTTCTGGGCTGCAAGTGCACATTGCTGGCTCATGTTGAGCTTTTCATTGACCAGTACCCCCAGGTCCTTCTCCTCAAGGCTGTTCTCAGTCCATTCTCTGCCCAGCCTGCATTTGCATTGCCCCGACCCAGGTGCAGGACCTTGCACCTGGCCTTGTTGAACTTCATGAGATTGGCATGGGCCTACCTCTCCAGCCTGTCAAGGTCCTTCTGAATGGCATCCCTGCCCTCCAGAGTGTCAACCACACCACACAGCTTGGTGTTATTAGCAAACTTGCTGAGGGTGCACTCCATTCCACTGTCCATGTCACTGACAAAGATGTTAAACAGCACCAGTCCCAGTACCGAACCCTGAGGAACACCACTCATCACTGGTCTCCATATGGACATCGAGCTGTTGATCACTGCTGTCTGAGTGTGACCATCCAGCCAATTATTTATCCACCGAGCGGTCCATCCATCAAATCCATATCCTTCCAATTTTGAGACCAGGATGTCATACGGAACTGTGTCAAATGCTTTGCACAATTCCAGGTAGATGATATCAGCTGCTGTTCCCTTGTCCACCGATGCTGTGACCCCATCATAAAAGGCCACCAAATTTTTCAGGCATGATTTGCCCTTGGTGAGGCCAGGTTGGCTGCCACCAACATCTCCATGTTTTGCATGCACCTTAGCAGAGCCTTCAGGAGGACCTGCTCCATGATCTTACCGTGCACAGAGATGAGACCGGCTAGCCTGTAGTTCCCTGGGTCTTCTTTCCTTCCCTTTTTGAAAATGGAGGTTATGTTTCCCCTTTTCCAGTCAGCGGGAACTTCACCAGACTTCCATGACTTTCCAATATGATGAAAAGTGGCATTGCAGCTTCACGTGCCAGCTCCCTTAGGAGCTGCAGATGGATCTTGTCAGGTCCCATGGACTTACACACTTTCAGGTTCTTTAGATGGTCTTGAACCTGCTCTTCTCCCACAGTGGGGGGATCTTCCTTTTCCCAGTCTCTGCCTTTGCATTTCTGATTTGGATGCTGTGCCTAGAGCCGTTACTGGAGAAGACTGAGGCAAAAAAGTCATCATTCAGTACCTCAGCCTTCTCTATATCCTGCATGATGAGGTCTCCTGTTTCCTTCTGGAGAGGGTCCATTTTGCCATGTTCTGCTTTTTATCATCGATGTACCGGTAGAAACCCTTCTTATTACCCTTGATGTCCCTGGACAGGTTTAGCTCTATCTGGGCTTTAGCTTTCCTAACCTGATCCCTGGCTTCTTGGACAACTTATTTGTATTTCTCCCAGGCTACCTGTCACTGCTCACACCCTCTGAAGACTTTCCTTTTTTTGTCCAAGAGTGTCCAGAAGCTGTTTGTTCATGCATGCAGGTCTCCTGGCATCCTTGTCTTGCATTGCTCCCGGGCTTGGAGGATGCAATCTTGGAATATTGACCAGCTTTCTTGGGTTCCTCTCCTGTCCAGGACTGTATCCCATGATACTCTACCAAGCAGATCCCTGAAGAGGCTGAAATCTGCTCTCCTGAAATCTGGGGTAGCAAGCTTTCTATGGACCCTCCTTGTTGCCCTACAAATCCTAAATTCCACCATTTCATGGTCACTGCAGCCAAGGCTGCCCTTAAGCTTCATGATGTCCACCAGGCCATCCTTGTTGGCAAGAACAAGGTCCAGCATAGCACCTTTTCTAGTTGGGTCCTATACCACTTGGAAAGGGAAGTTGTTATCAATGCATTCCAGGAACTTCTTGGATTGCTGGTGCCTTGCTGTGCTGTCCCTCCAGCAGGTGGTTGAAATCCTTCATGAGAATCATGGCCTGTGAACAGGAAGCTGCATCTATCAGCCTGTAGATGGCCTCATCCACTCAGTCATCCTGGTCAGGTGGCCTGTAGCAGATTCCCACTGTAGTATCACCAGCCCCTGTCTTCCCTTTAATCCTGACCCATAAGCTCTCTGCCAGGTCCTCATCCATCCCCAGGTGGAGCTCCATGGATTCCAGCTGGTTCCTGACGTAGAGGGAGACATCTCCTCCTCTTTTCCCCTGCATGTCCCTCCTAAAGAGCTTATATCCATCCATTCCCATGTTCCAGTCATAGGAGTCATCCCACCACGTCTCAGTGATGCCAAGAACATCACAGGCCTGCAGGCTTGCACACATTTGTAGCTCCTCCTACTTATTTCCTATGCTGTGTGCATTTGCATAGAGGCATTTAAGTTGGTCCCCCACTGAAGCTGCCTCACTGCCTGGGATTCCATTATCCTTCATTTCTGGTATTCTCCCGCTGGCCTGTGATCCTTTCTCAGGCCCAGGGCATCTGTTACTTGAATTGGCTTCACTGGGGTGGCAGTGGGATGGGCTGAGGATTCCTAGTAACTCTAGTTTAAAGCCCTCCTTACCAGATTGGCAAGCCTATTACCAAAGATATTCACCCCCTTCCCTGAAAGATGAATCCCATTAGCCCCTAGGAGACCAGGTTTCTCAAAGTGAGTCCCATGGTCTAGGAGGCCAAAGCCGTGGCTGTTGCACCGCTGCCATAATAATTTAGTGATTTTCCCAATACAATTTGTCCTTTCAAGCCCCTTCTCTTTGACCCGGAGCATTAATGAAAAGAATGTCTATGCTCCTGAGTCCTTCACTGCCATTCCCAGGGCTCTACAATCCTTCTTCATGATCTTCAGGTCGCTCCTTGCTATGTCACTGGAACCCACATGAAACAGCAGGAATGGATAATAGTCAGTGGGACATACATGTTTGGGTAGTCTTTCAGTGATGTCCCTTATGAGAGCCCCTGGTAAGCAAAAGACCTTTCTAGAGTGCGTGTGGTTGGCAAATGGGCACATCTGTACCTCATAAATGAGAGTCTCCCACCACTGTCACCCATTGCTTCCTCCTGTTTGCACTTGTCAAAACATGGTGAGCCAGCTGTGCCACCTTGTTTGGCTCCAGCAACTTACCTGATGCAGCCTGTTTTTTTTCCTCTCCCGCCTGCAGAACTGTGGAGAGGTTTTGCAGGGGGACCTCAGATTTTGCAGGAAGCCTCTTCAACCTACTGGTTTTTATCTTTGCACTCTTCCATTTTTCTTCTTTCTCGGCCTCTCTCCTTTGTCTGTGTGCTGGCGGGGTATTTGTTGGCTGTGTGACCATGGGCTGTGGTTTCACTGCAGCCTGGGCCTGGATCCAGCTATATCTCCTTTTCTACCTCCCTGCAGCTTTTTCATCACCAGACACATAATAAAAGCATCACCTGTTTCTTAACTCCTGTCTTGCAGTTTGGAAAACTCAGCACTAACTACTCTTAGTCGAGCTCCTAGATCACATCCTCAGTTCCAAAACATTTTTTACATGGTGGGTTTTTTGTTTTGTTTTGTTTTGCTGACTAATTGATGGATAGACAACTCCTTTCTTGTGCAAAACTTTCTTTTTGCTGACATGCTTAGCTCATAAAAACGGTCCGCTGGAATAGGTCTGTGCAAAAAGACTAACCCTGTTTCTCACCATGGCCCACTTTACACTGGACCCTTATCTATGTCCCTTGTGTCTCAGAATTACTACAGTGGTTTTGATTACATGACCATTTAGCACTGGGCAATGGCCAATATTTATCTTAAAGATATGAGTTAATTAGCCCAGGAGCAGAGACACGTTTCCTACACTGATTTCAGTAAGATATCAGATTGCACAGGTAAATTGACATCCAAGAATTTCCCTATCAGAAAGTCCTATCTTAATTCATTTTCACAAGGGACCCAAGATAAGGGTGGTATGAAGAGAAAGATGCAAGAATATTGTTGAGAGGAGATCAGAGAAGGGGCTTAAGATTGAAGAAATCTTACCTCTAAATTTCTTGACCTCTTTTGGCTTAGACACCATTCTGAATATTTCATATTTGTAGAATTTGGGGCTTGACTTCCTCCTTTGTGCTTTCTTTTCAATTAAATAAAATAAAACAAAATGCAAAAAATATTAGCAGAAAAAGGAAAAGAGAAGTTAAGCAAGGAATGCAAAGCAGAAAGGTGGTAACTTTCTCTTGGTCCATCTCTAAAAAACTGTGAGTTTCCATTTAACTTGCAGTCTATTTTTCTTTTCTCCCCTTCAAGAATTGCCCAGTACTTTACGTAGACAGATGCATAATCTGGATAAAGGAATAAATGCAAGTCCTACTGGACAGGATGCCCATGTTGTAACTGATTTCAATGAGTGCAATATTGATTTCATCTCACGTGACACTTAAGCAAGTCATTCTTTAAAAGTGCAAGTTTCAAGCCTTTGTCTAGCTATACCATGGGAAAAAAAAAAAAAAAAAAAAAAAAGTCAAACAGATAACAAAGTGAAAAATGTTATTATTAAAAATACCACTGAGGTGATTTATAATAGTATGTAGAAAACAGAGGACCATAATAGTTGGTCCTTCCCCTGGGACTGGCTGGCAGATCTGCAGGTGAAACCCTGTGGTTTCACCTCTGTTTACTCTCCTTTGGTACAATTTCAGGCAAGTCATTTCCAAAAGCTAACACAATAAGTAAATATAAAATCTAGGCTTAATCTTAATAGTCAGACCACTACTGTTAGTTTGTAAGCACCAAACAGGAGATTCTTCTCACTCTTTATGTGGCACCTAGTCTCTTGAAATGAAGGAACAGCAGCAAGTAACAGCCATGATTGGGGCACATCAATGTCAGTTCCTCTTGATGATTTTTTCCTAGAAATTTCAAAAAATCTACTGCTTTTCTACTGTTATCACTGTGAGTAATATGTCCATAACCTAATGTATTCACCAACTTTGAGAAGATATGAGTTATAATCTGAAATGCTTTGATTGAGGACAAGAAAAATTCCTTCAACATGAGTACAAACAACAGCTGGCTACCAACAGGCAAGCATGAGACTTTATAAAGACTTTGTAAAGACTTTATAAAGTCTCATGTTTATAGGGAAGCAGAAAGGACATAGCTCCTTTGCCCTTACTTGTGTTTGTAGGAGCATCTCAAACCCACAAGGCAAGTGAATGAAAAATCATTATAGAGATGCTATGTATTTTTGTTAGCTACTGGGTTACTTTTTGATTCAGTGCCCATTTTATTATCTCTGCCTACTGAGCTAAAGGATAAGCTTGTAGATTTAACAAGCATGACCTGCAGACTAAATGTTTTAGCCTTGTGCCTCAAAAATAAGAAGAAAAAAATGCGCTGAACACAGTTTAAGATAACACAGAAAGGAATAAGGCTCATTTAACACAGCAAGGCATCCTTCCTCAAGAGAAGTGGAAAAGGGTTAAAAACTTTCTTGATGCAGAGGAATTAAAGAGTAACCAATTACTTGCCATCAATGGAGAATATGGTCCTATTAAAGTCAACACGAGATAATCTGATATGGAGAAAAACACTATAATTTGGTACAGCAGAACTTCCAAGGAAAAGCATTTACAGAGATGGCAGTAAAATTCTGGCTGATGCAATGAGCAGGAAACATTGGATAGCAGAAAGTCGATTAAGTACATGGCAATTGGAAGGCCTTAACTCAGGCATTCAATCACTTGTAGGGTTCTGGGGAAAGTCCAGAACAAGAGCTCTTCATGTGAATTGCCAGGAAGGGAGAAAATGTACTCCTTCCTGGAAGACGTTGTCAAAGAGTGCCAAAACTAGCATAAAAAAGTAATAAAAGGAAGAAAAGTAAAGAAAGAGGGAAAGAAAAAAAAAAAAGGCAAATCCAAACAATAAATTGTAGAGTATATTGGATGAGTAGGTACATAGGAGAACTGGAGAACAATACAGGGGTGACAAGCCTTTGCCAACCATTTAAAAAAGAGAATTAAATAAGGCCACTCAGGAAAGTTTGTCTGAGTGAGAAATTACATAAGCTACACTATGTCTACACCAGTGTTAAATTCAGATTAAGCCATCCACTTGAATAAAATATGTTTTTAAGCTAGATTTCCTAACATAAACATCTAGAGGGAGAAGAGCCAAGAGGAGGACAGCATTCGTGTAGTGAAGACGCTATTGAGTCAGCTGGTTGCAGGCCAAAAATTCATATTGCAAAAGGTCAGCCCTGAAATAGTGAAAAAGTAGTAGTTGGTAGACATAATTTCTGGAAGTGATGGGAATCCCATGGTTTAATGAGCACAAACATTGTATGAATCCTTTACCTATCTGAGCAGAAGTGATTTCCACATACGCTTTTTGCTGTCTCTGAAGCACAAGTACATGACAGCTTACAGGCAGACACACACTCAGACAGCACACAGCTGCCACGGAGATGTTGAAAGAACAGCTACTTTCCATAGAGCAGAGAATATCTGATTTCCATATTGTGCACTTCAGCGCTATGCATATCAGTCAAAAGGAGATGATCTACTACATATGTCAGTGGACATCTATTTATTTTGTGTCCTCCACAGTGCTAATCACCAAGGGGCACATTTACTACTGAAACTTTCTCCCTATGCATGCAGCATACAAATTCTTTAAGACTATCTTCACTAAGAAGGCATAACCTGGATTTCCTGGCTAAATAGACTAACCACTGAGATTGTCTCTTGAGTCTCAAACTCTGTACTAGTTTTCTTAAAGACCCTGAGCCTGGCAATACATGAGAAAGTGAGAGTTTCACTCTGCTCGTTTGTGGTTTTAGGAAAAATACTTGAATATCAGACAGAAATAAGTTGTCAATAGTCCAGTATACAGAGGTAAAAAAAAACCCAAGTGCATTATGAACCTCCAAGTCTCAAAATTGTGAGGGGAGGATTTGGAAACCAGTAACAAGCTTGTCATCTCCAGAAAACTACACAAAACAGTACCGAAGTGAGACACAATGAAAAGCTTGTGGATTTTACTGACAACTGACAATTTATCTTGGGAAAAATAAGTTTTAAACTGCTTCAGCTTGTGTTTTAGAGAAAAGATTTCATAACTTTATTATGCAGCTGCACTTATTCAGGCAAGTGTTTGGTGTTTTTATGTGCTCCTTTCCTTCTAACTTAGTGACATTATAAATTGTCCCTTAGAACAGCCTAGATTTGGGGACTTTATCATATTTATGAGAAAAACACTCTTAAGCTGTGAAACAGATAAGGAATAATTTAATCCTTAATACTTTTCTGCCCTTTCCCTCCCTTCTAACCAGTAAGTTCACACTTTGAATCTCCAAAGAATTAAATTAAAGATTTCCATGTCAATATGAAAGTAATAATAATTATTAAATGTGAATGGATTGACATTTTCTTCTATGTGTTTTAGTGTAGCAGTGGCTGACTATTTGGGAGATTGTTCCTATACCTCTAATTTTTACAAAAGTTTTTTCATTAATGAAAAAAAAAAAAAGATGCCTCTACATAGATAATTTGTTCTTTCCTTTCTGAAAGTGTGCTGCTCAAAATATTTCAATCATCTATTCAGAGCAGCAACTGGTATTAACCCATCCAGCTTATCAAATACGTAGTACACCATATGTAAACATGTCCCATTGCCAATCAGTCCATTATTCCCCCAAATATCTGTTCAGGCATGTAGCCTACCTGAAATTATATTAGTCATTAATTGATGGATCATCAGTTCTTGAGTTCCACTTCCAATTTTTTAATGCTTTTATTATTTCAGCATTTTTAGTAAAAAGAGTAAAATGTTGAGTAAATGCTGACCTGAGAGAAAGAAACTATTGTAAGGCAGGAAGAATATGCATATGAAAGAACAAATTATAAAATAGATGTCCTTCTTTTCAGATTAAAGCTGCATTTACAGCATCAGAAATTTGTGTGGGATATCAGAATTCCCGTCTTCAATTAGTACTGCAGCCTAGAGGAACTTGGCAACTCCAGCATTCCCATGGATTTCTGTCAAATCACACTATTCATAAATGTAAGGTCCAAAGCCAATCTTTGAATCAACTCTAATTAGGATAGTTTTAATTTACAAGGGCACTTTGAAGATTGCAAACCAAATTAACTTGAGATAAAGTAAGTGCCATTCCCTGAAGACACTAGAATTGAGCCTGGTCCTAATAATGGTGAATATGATTCACCATGTTTAAACCTTTCTAAATGGAAGCCCAGTGATTCTGTTATTCTTAATCACTCAGCAGACAGTGGCCTTTAAACATGCTAAAAACCAAACACAGCTTCATCAATAATGCCAATGGCTGAGTTAAAAGTTCCACTGCTTTTCCACACTGAAGGAAAGCCTCAAAGAATTCTGTACAAATTATAGCTAAAGATTCCCATGGCTCACTCTCTCCTAGCGCTTAGCAACAAAAATATGGTGCTCCACATAGCTGTAGGGCCACTGTGCCAACATACATAAAGGTTAAGGGCTGGGAGAGTTAAGGAGAGGATGTCAGTCATATTTTGGGGAAAAAATGACAGCAGTGGCTCACCAGAAAGTGTTATGGCTGACATGCTCCATCATTATCTTATTTCTTAGTATCATAGTCTGTAATTAGAGTGTAGCTGATGTGCTGAGAAATATCTTTTCCGCTCTTTACAGAAAAAAGGGGAGCACTTACTTAAAATCTAGTCAGGTTTCCAAATGGTTCAAGTCCCATGCTAATTTCCCCAGATACTTTATATTAAGAAAGATGGATAGGCTTTTAAACCAATACTGTTTCTCTGTCAAGAACACATTTCTATTTCCATGTTTATATTTATCAGTCTCAAAAAAAGCATATAGGTATCATTTGACAAGAAATACTGTGCTCCTCTTGTGAAATCCTGATACAGCTGAAGTACAACTATAAATTTACTTTATGTGGTACACTACTAAAAATTACTTGTCTTAGAATTATAAACATATATTTTTATGTTACAGCTAGCTAGAAGATTACATCTTAGTTGTGGTCTTTCTTCATCCATCTGCAGCCATCACTTTTTCTAGCAAACTGTTTTTATTTATATGGATGTAATGTCTTAACTGAAGCAGCAGAAAAAGCTAGCCCAAAACACCTCAAAACCTCCTCCATTACAAGAGGTACGATTTATAGTTCTGGGGTGAGCTCACATAAACACAATTACCATATGAACTGTCTGAGACGTAGATAGCATTGCCTAGAGGAATTATCAAGGGCCTCCTTACCTTTTTTTTATCATGTCCCATACTGTATCATGTCTCACAAATAATGAGACTGCAGCAATCCCTGCAGAGCCATTGAGACAAGAAAATACTAGAAGCAGAAAGGATTGGTTAATCCTTTCTGTAAGTTAAAAGTTTTGCAATTTGGCACAGACTTTATGAGCAATGATATAATGAATTTTGTACTTACATGATACATGATCTAAAAGGAAGTCCAAAAGTTAAGAGCATACATCTTTTAGGGGTCAGGTTCAAATTCCCAGGACTTTCAAGACATGAAGAGTGAACAGCCTGACTACTGAAATATGAAACTTAACATTATCATCATGCATATCCATCACTTTTGTTTGTTAACCTATCTGGAATGAGAGAAATTAGAGGGAGAGCCATGGTGAGCATCTGGCATGTACTAGAGTAGCTGAGGGAACTTCAAAAGGACCAAATCTTAAACAGATCATACCAACAAAGATGAACTAGAATAGACTCCTTTCAAATATAATTCAGTCATTAAGTGACTAATTTAACAAAACATATGGAGTCTCTTTATGCCCTTAAGAAGCACTGATTTTATTATTCCAAGATTTACACATAGTTCTGTGCCATGAGGACTCAATATATCAGACCATTCAACAGATGGAAGTTGGCACATAAAAATTTTTACCAGTTGAAGAGTTTTTCCAGTACATGTCAGTTTAGGTCCACAAGCTGCTTATTCATCTCTCAAGTGACTGTTGATGCTCACTGAAGTCACTAGAACAGGGGACACACATGCCATGTAGGAGGACCTCACTACTACTCAATAACTCACCAGCCCACTGATACTGTTCATCTACATAATAATGCTTTTTGAGCACCTGCATAAGCCATTTATTCAATAAAGTCAGTTAATCAACTGTGCAGAAATCACTTTATATTGTAGTGGATAGTCTTATAGATGAGTTAAGCTTACAGAGAAGTTCAGTATAATATTAAATATTATAAAACTATAAATATGAAGACACTTAACTGTACCCACTTTTAAGGCAAGTAAATTCAAGTTGAAGTTTTAAAATTCTGCATTCTCCAAATAAAATATTTTATTAGTTACAGCCACTTGCCACTGCCTGCTGATCAGACTGATAAGAAATACCACTGCATCTGGTTTTGACAATAAATTAAAATCTAAAATAAAAAGAGATCTTGATTAATACATTGGTACTGTTTATAAATGACCACTAGGACAAAAGCATACAGAAATCCATGTCCACGTGTCCATGAGGACTGACTGAAATAACTTATATTGCAAGGAGAAGGACCCTAAGGGTAAGGAACGAGAGCTAAGGGAAAGGATAGAGATGCCAAGTATGCCCGAACAAGGTACTCTGCTGTTACCTAGGGCATGCAGTAAATATAAGGAAGCAGGTGTCAGCTGCAAAAAAAAAGAAAGGAGGGGTGCCTGCAATGTAAGAGTAGAGAGAGTGAGTCAGTGTGTGTGAGTGACAGAAAGAGTGTGAGAGTGCTGCAGGTGCACAAGTGCTATGGCTCTTCTGGGGATGCTACTGGGTGGTGGAAACATTTGGCTGTTAATCCTCATGTAATACTTCTCTTATTCATTGGATTGGGGCAAATATGACATTATTTTTAATGTAACATATTGATTTTAATAATGTTTGAAGGCAGAACTTAAGCCTGACTGAATAGAAGCACTGAACAAAACACATTAAAAGTGGCCCTTGTCTCAGGAAACGTAAATCTTGTCAAAGCTTCTTTTCTCCTTGGTTAATATTCTGAGGAACGACAAATAGCAATGTGATCAAGATGTAGGGGTTTTTTAAAAGTCAGTATGTCTGTTCTGAATCCAGCTGACTTTTTCCAAAATTCCAGTCCACCAAAATTATAATTCCTTTTTCAAAGAATCCTCACAGAGCTGCAGCAGATGCACAACTTATCCAAATACATGCAAGCAGATATGTGTACTGGAACAGAACAAATCCCTCAGTAAAGCTCCCTGTATTAACACTGGGACAAGAATTTATTCAAATGCTAGAAGATTGTAACCTTACCTCTACAATTTTCTTAACTAAATTAGATATCAAAGTCTCTAGCTCCTTCCTAACAGTTATGTGGTAGCAATGAAAGGAAAATGCCAGCCCCTATGTAAGTTATAATTCATCTCCAAAAGCCTACTAAAATTAAGCTTTTATTCCTAGGCTTCCTCTTTGGCTGCTCCTTGTAGTCAGCCCTGAAAGTTTCTAGAGCCCTGGTTGTCTTTTCTGGGTTTAATCCAATCCTGATTCAGGCTGAGAAGAGCCTTTGTCCTCTTCTTCCCCGCCCCTCCTTTCTCAAGAGCCACTTCTAACCCAAACACAAGCTAAACTGCACCACTTGCAAGCCATTGAAAAAATTGCTTTTATACCTGACTGTAGGTTACCTGCTCCAAATAGTGCATCATGATAGGCACCTTGCAAATACATTAAGAGTGATTCCTGGTCTAAAAATATTAACTATATTTGTCTCTGCTGGATTAACTGTACAAAGGGGATGTAGCTGTCTCTCTCTTGCATACAAGCTTGTCTTCTTTCTTCTCTGAGTGGTTAGGTATAAAGCTTCATCAGTGGCGAATGTGACTATAAAACGTTTGACAGAAATAAAAAATAATGTTCAGGGTGTCCTTCATGCTGGTAGCAGGATGATATCAGCATGATACATGTTCCCCCTTATCTTCTTCTCACATCTTTGAGCAAGACAAGCAGAATTTTTTCTGCAAAGTATGTATGTAGAATAAAGTTGAGTGGCTATGAGCAATGAGAATGATATAATTGAGTTATACACAGCCATGCAATTAAGAATTTTGCAGAGAAAGAACTGAAAGATAAAAATCTTGGTAAAAAGTCAAGTGTTTGTTCCTGTTTATAGAATACATTTTTGCCTGGAGGTTGATCTTCAGCAATAATTCTGCATTCAAGGTCTCATGTGACTGTTCTACATGTAATCTCATTATCTTCCTAACAGAAAGAGTAAGAATGTAAATATAAAAAAGAACAGTGCTTTTTGACTTAGAAACAGTGTATTTTGATGCTTGGGTTTCTGAACTGTATTGGAGCTAACCCAGCCTGCTGTGAACATTGGAACAGAAATCCATCTGGGCAAAACCTTATTTATAGTAGAATGAGATCCATTTCCCAGAAGCTCAGCTCCTCTAGTCAGTACGCTGCTTTTGAAAGGGTGGTAGCATGTCTTTCAACAGTTAGAAGTTTTGTTATTAAGTCTGCGTGAACAGGCTCTGGAAAGACCTTGTACTTCATGTAGCTGTTCTCCCTGACAGGTTCCTCCTTGATACGTGGCAAGCCAGACACACATTTCTATCTACTTTGCTTACTTGAAGGCAGTCTCTAATATCCTGCCTTTCTTAGGTGGATAGAAGGTGAGACTAGGTTTGTTTGTATTTTTACTTGTGTACAGGAAAACCTGCTATGTCTCTACTGATTCATTTCTTGACTAGATCAATTTGCATTGTTTTTCCTTTCTAAATTCTCTGGCTAGGACTCGATATGTGTGCCAGTGGCATATGATGCCTGGCATCCATATGACCAGCTTCTGTGGTGTCACCCTGCTCTAAATCATGAAAATAATGCAAAGCATTTCTGAGTTACATCCTTAGCTGATACTAGAAACCTGGCCTACTGTTTTCTATAAACTATAACAACCAAAATTACTCCTCCTGTGAAGAAGTAATTTCAGTCCTGCCTTGTCTTAATTTTCCCCAGAATATTCTTATTATATTCATATAAGCATCCCTCTGTGACAGGCTGACTACAAGGAAAGAACTGCATTTCATCCTGAGTTCATGTGCAAATGTTTCCTCAGTTAACACATCTCATCATTCCCAGTAGGATTAGATCATTGTACCTCTAATATTTCACAAGAATTGGCTGCTGGTTTGATAAATTGAAAAGATGGCATCTTTTATACCACAAAGTCCTTTGCCCCACGAAAGAGCCATACTGTAATAAATAATAAATATACAGTACAACTTCCTTAGACAGATTCCAAGAATTTTATATGCTGTAATTTAATCCTTAGAAAACCAGAGGATATTAAATGAACTGAACTGTCTTAGCCAGAAATCTCTGATTTGGGCTGCCCTTTGATGTTTATATCTGAAAGTCTTTGATGTTTTAAAATTGTTTCAGAAATTATAAAAAAATCTTGACTTTGTAAATCATTTTGTGATTTAAAAAGTGTCAATATGATGATGAATGGCACAGAGTTTACAAAAATGAATCTTTTCTCTTACATTAATTAAAAAGTCAAGACTGTCTAGTATGAGCTTCTAGTGCCTTAAAGATCCTTTGGTAATCCAGATGCACAATGAAACAAAAATAGTGCAGCCTTATTCTGAGCACCTTTCCACATCTGCCATCCTGTTATACAATAAACTCTTGTTCTTTTGTAGCAAGATTGCACTGGTTCTTTTTTTCTTTCTTTTTTATTATTAATTTGAAACATGTGGGGAGAGAGTAATCCAGTAAGCCATAGGCATTTCATATCAGAGCTTTCATACAATCACATGTAACGTCAACCATCTGGGTGGAAGGATAGCTAGAACTTCCTTTATATCAACAGACTGTGAATGATAGCAGGGAGCAAGAACAGTGGACTCCAAATTAATATTTTATATATATTCACATCTCTGAACATAATACTGGTAGTATTCACTTGAATATAGACCCATGGATGGAATAAACTGGTTTTATTAAATAAAATAGCAAGCGCTACACAATAAGAATGTCTGCTGTATTTACAACACTTTGAATGTGTAGCATTTTCTGTAAGTGGAAGCAAACAATACATATGAGACATAAAAGAACATGTGGTATGCATATACATGTTCAAAATGGGCAATTTCTGTCAGCAACTTATTTTTCTGATTGGTAAATAAATGCCATTCTGAGATTCCACAAAACTAGTGATTAGATAGACAATTGAAAGATAATAATTTAGAAAACAGATGTCTGCTTTTATTCTGAGCATTCATTTATTGTTTATTTTCAAAGTGAATTTTAAAATTAAATTACAGTGCTTGGAAGAAAAAAAAAATTAAATAGACATCTGAAAGAAATAGGATCTATTTATAATTTTACCTTTTTGATGTCAAAAGATATCCTAGAGGAAAGCCTTGGGGATACAAATTCTTCTCAGAGTTATAGTACAGGCATGCAATTTTTTAAGATGCATAATCCTGTAACAAACTTTTGTGAAAACCTGATAAAAATTCAAGAGTTATGCATCAAAAAGATTGAAACCAACAACCAAAGCAAACACTTAAAATTATTTACAGTCCTGTGAAATCCAAACTTTATGCATGCAATGTACTCTGAATGTTGTAAAAACTGCAGTTCAGACTGGAAATCTGTATAATAGAAGCAGAGAAGAAAATATATGACATGCAATATCTTTGTCTGTACAATACAAATCAGTGAGTTTCCACTCTACATTTAGGTAACATATCATCTAATTGTTAAGACAACTTCATGCTGATGTTTTCTTTTAATGTAGCATTCCAGATGTTTTCTGTTTTATACAAGTGACAGAACAGGAATAAATTCCAAGGTGGGGATCTGAACACTGAAATTATGTTCTTGTTGGTTGAATAGTTTTCTAAATAAGCCATTAAGAGAGGTATTATCATTCAGATTAGTTTTTTAGATAGATAATGGTTTTACATTTATTTATTTTTTTCGGTTGCTTGCTTGTGAGTAATGACCATTCTACACAGCCCCTTGCCTTTAGCTTTCATTGCTTCATTTTAAGTAAAAAACAAAGCCACAAGCCAGCATATCTCTTAAGCACTTGATAACTTCAAGTTCTCATTGCACTTGAAGTGAATGACACCACTTCCGTATGAGTATCTATAAATACAAATAAGTGTTTTGCCTTTATCATACTTTTTGAAACTAATCTTTGATGTAAAAGCTCAGACCTGTTGTATTAAAAAATTCTGCTGATTTCATGTATATTTTGTCAGATGCCATGACCATAAATAAAATCAAGAGCTGTTACTGGCCATCTCTCCTAAATAAACTCTCTGTGGAAACTTTTTCAGAACCTGAGGACATGGGGACATGCCATCCCCTCCTGTTGGGAGGAAGCATTATCTTTCAAAGGAAAAAGACTTATGGGTTCAGAACTCTGGATTCCAAGAATCACAGGATCCTAGAAATGCTGTTAGCAGGGGACATTTGGAGGTGTCTCCCACACCAAGTTTACTTTTGCTAGCAGTAGGTCAGGTCAGATATATCTTAGTGCTGTTCTGCCTAAAAAACTTTCAAGAATGAAGATTTCTCATCCTTGCTGGGCAGCCTGTTTCAGTATTGCACTTCCTGTTTTCCACAATGAAGATGTTTTTATCACCTTTGCACCTCCCCTTTTCATAGTTGCAGGTTGCTAGGTTGTTAATAGATCATTTATTAGCTGCCTCTTTGTGAAACTAAACAACCCAATACTTCAACCTCTGCTTGTAATAATCTTAAAACTACATCACTGAAACCTCCTCTAATTTCTGAGCTTCTATGTCACAGTTTGACTCAGAATCAGCAATTAAACCAGCAACAACAATCTTCTCAATGCCGTCCCCGCCACACCCAGGTAGGGAAGGAGAGAGAAAAATAGGAGAAAGACTTTCCCAACTGAAATCTAAACTAGATAGCTTTAATTAAATACTAATGATAAAATAAATATGTCCAATAATATACAAATGTGTTTAGGAATGTGCAAAACCCCTATTGCCTCCCACCAGCCCCAACTCCCACGGCATCTCCTGAGCTATGAACAGTACAAAAATGTCCCAGAGCTGCTGGAGGTAGTGGCAGAGCAGACAGGAGCTGATGGGAGAGTTATGAGGGTCAGGAACACACGGGCCTAGGGATCGATGGTGATGGACAGATGGAGTCCTCCCCAGATGCTGGCCATGGATGGAAGAGAAGGGAAGAAGAAGGAGGCAGGGGGTTGACTTTTGTGATCTCTGACTTTATACCAAGAGCTATGTAGCTATTATGGGATGGAATGCTCTCTTTGGCCAGGTTTGCCATCTGTCTAGACTGCTCCTCCCTACGGGAGGGTTTCATATGCAACTCTTCCGCTCCTTCAGTGTCCAAAGCAGAGCAAAGTGTCCTTGATGTCTCGGCAGTAACATAAACATTCCAGAATTATCAGTCCACCAGCTGGAAAACTTGCTGCTACTTGAAAGAGAGTTCACTGAAGGACAAAAAAAAGTCAGTAAAAATAAAATTGGCTTCATCCTGGCTCAAACCAGGACAATCGCTGAAGTATGAATGAGCTCCAAATTAGGCGTTATTTTCCTTATTCATCAGTGCCAAGAAAAGAACAGGAATAACACCATTTGTTCTGCTCCCACACTCCCCCTAACATAATCCACGATTTACCTTATTTGCAATTCACGATAGTGGTTTATAATCTGCCTGTAGCTGATCACAAGCTTGTCCTTTTTGGGGGACTTTACTCATTTTGCAGCCTCTACTGATTGATACATGAGGTTGTTTTGCCCCAAACTCAGGATCCTCATGAGGTTTATGTAGGTCCAGTTCTCAAGAACCATATGAATTAAAGTATTCTCATTCTTCATGTCAAATATTCCTCCTAATTAGTATTATCTGCAGATTTACATGAAGACATATTCTGTGCCACCACATCTTCTAGCAACCACTCCTTCTGGAAATACTGAATAATGAGTCAATGCCAAACCATAGGGTAATTTGTTCATTACCAACAGGAAAAAAATCATTGGTTTTACTACCCTTGTACTGTTGTGGTAAAGCTAAATTTCAATGCATCTAAGAAATTATTCTTCCAGTCCACACTTTCTCAGCTTCCACAGGGAATCCTTTCAGGGACAGTGCCACAAGACCTAGTATGAGTTCTTAGACTGGTCAAGTGGATGCATTAATCTACATTGGTCCTTGATGTTCCAATCATCATGTTCTAATTTCACTGGACCTTCTTGTCTTCTTTTCTGATTCAGTGTTGGAGAAGATTTATCTACTGGGGGGGGAAATACATTTTTTAAAAATTACAATTTTTCACTTCTTGCCCTCTAAAGTTCCTTTATTTTACCTGAATTTTGCTGTCAGACTTAAGACTGGCCATATAGCAATAAATTATATCATTGACTGAAAACGTTGCACCTGTGAGTTTAGCTGCAGAATGGTATTGTAATATTTTTTTTCGTTTTCATCCCTCTGAGCAGAACCATTCTGTAAATATAATAGGTATCATGCATAGCATATGGTCTGTGGGAAATTTTCCTGAATCAATTGTCACTAGAAAGAGCATCGTGCTCCATATGTCTCTTAGTAACTTGATGCAACTACCTAGATCTACAGGGGTTTTTTACCCAATTAAAAATTTTGGTGTAATTATTGATAAAGCAACGGGTTTGAATACTAAAAAGCTATTAACCAGAACCCCCTATTCTCCCAGCTTCTTTAAAACATCCTTGCTATGTTTTACTTCAAATATTATATTAAATAATGCAAATGCTTTAAAAAATACAAGACACAATTAAAATAGACATGTTTAAAATATTCTGAAGAAATTAACTTTAGTACTAAACAGTAAGTGAAAAAAAAAAATACAGATTATGTGATTGCTTCAGAATGCATTAAGAAACTCCCTTTCAACACAGGCTTAGAGGAATGAGTCAAGAAATCCTGGAAAAAATCTCTCATAGCAATAAAGACTAAATCAAATCTACCATGGCTAATCTTTAACATTATAGGACACTCACTGTGGATGAATACTATCTACTACTGTACATCAAGGTTTTAATTCACAACACTGATTTTCTACCTGAGCTAAGTAAAATTATATTTATATGTCCTTTTTTATTTCTGAAAAGTACAGAAGAAAGTAGATTTGCCCAATTATTAAGTCTTTCAAGAGCTGAAGTTAAAAAGGATTGTTCCATTCCTAACTTATTTTCTCTGGATCTAGTCTCACAAATGAGATAATCCCAAAGAGGTTTAGCTTTGAAAGCAAAAGTGAGTGACTTGACTTTCCCTGAGTTTGTGAGCCAGGATTACCTAGCAATTAAAGAATTAAGCAAGTAGGCCAGAGGTAGTGGTTTTATTCTTAGCTTTGTAACTAATATATGTCGATAATACAAAGCAAATAATTTAACCTACTTCTCTTCAGTTTACTCCTTTACAAGGTGATATATTTAGATACTTTGTCTATGTATTATGTACAGTTGTTACTTGTAGTTCAGACCATTCTACATGATGTTTGAATGGAAGCCAATATGAAAAGACAGAGGAAGAGAATAATATTACTCTCTACAATTTACTCCAGTGTTAGCAAAACATGCTATAGCCAGGATCCCGGATCTATGTGGTAGCAGTAAATAATTGTATGTCCTTTTTAAAATGAGTACATAATTGAACTTGTGGTCTGAGGCTATTTTAAATGCAAAGATGTGGATGTCTGTGATTCATCATGTCCTTTGTTCAAATGAATTGACACTTGTTCCTCAACGACAGCCTGGGGAAAACCCCTAAAGGGGGATGAGATTGCTTGTTATTCAGAGATTCTCTGACAAACCTGGAACAAAGATAACCTGGGGAAGAGGACATTTAATTAACTATAGCTTTCAGTCTAACATTTCCCTGTATTTTTTGACTTGTGAAAGTGGAAGAGAAAAAAGCATTAATTAATGTCTCTAGCACATAATTCTATAATAATCTTTATAATGTACTGTTATAAATATTTAGGGAATAAATCTAGACTCCTAGGTAAAAATACACATTTTATAACATTCCATTTTCCACAAATGGTATTTATATAGCAAAATCAAGATGAAAGAAGCTATGTTTAAACATAACATTTTTTCATGCACACTGATAAAAATCCAGGAAATTCAAAGTTAAGGTTGGCATTCCAACCTTAACACATGTCCTGTTCTCAATGTCTCCCACCCCTAAGGTTATGATTAAGGGAAAAAGTATCATTCATTAAAGTTTGCAAGCATGATGAATCACATCACACCCTAACCACAGCTATTCATTTCATTTGTCTGTGATTCACCCAAAATTGAACTTTCAAACTTTTCTTCGTCATTTAGTCCGAAATAGGGAAATATCAGCAGTTGTTCCTTTAAACTCTTCAAATGGTGTGTAATACAACCATAAACAGTAAGGAATCACACTTTACTGGCAGAATGTGTCTGGTTTTATTAGGTTTTGCCCAAAATATTGAGTTTTGCTTAGCGATTTTGTGTCAGAGAACAATCATGTTACTGAACGTCACATTTTTTTCAGGGAGAACCAAGTTGTGAAACCTGATTTGTGTAAGAAGGTGCTTATATTCAAATTGGAGTCCTATTAAAGACAGGGTGTGATGCAGAGCTGCACTCATGCAGTCAGATGCACACAGGATCAGTGCCTAAAATTACTGCTGGGACCAGACTGTGGTGCTCTAGCTTCACTTCTCGCTTGGATACTAAGATCAGAACTAGTCACTACACTAGATTCATAATAATTCACCTGCTTTGTGAGCAGAGGGTACTAATATGTATCATCAATATAAGCAATAGTTAATTCTTATACTGCCTATACAGTAAGATATTTGGAGAAAAAAGAAAAAAAAAAAAAAAGGTTGCAGAGAATTCTTACAGATTCTTGTTCTAGTCACAGCACCCAAATATATCCAATTGTCTTTGCCCACATACTCTGGATATATATCTTACTGGATTTTTTTCTAGTGTTTATTCATAAGCTGCTAATTCTGGGGCCAAAGTTCATCCCACAGGCCTGAAGTTAGCTGAGTTAGAAGCCAGTATCCCCCAGCTCCTTAGACAGCCCACCAGAAGAGGCAGACTCCAAGTGGTCTGCAGTGTTCACTACAGGTGCTTGCATTTCTGCAGGACTCAAGAGTATCTTGATGATAACTTGGTATTTGGTTAAAAGCCAGCAGTCAGATATTATGATCCCATTTCTTGTAACCATTTTTTTTAACTGATGGAGTCAATCAATTCTTTCAGACTGTGAGACCTGCAGAAGTCAAATTGAGGTTATTATGTTCTCATCTCCATGCACTTCATCTGTCTCCATCTACCAAAGGCTTCCTGGCTGTTTCAGCCATCAAGGCACTGCTTCCTCTGGTCTACATTAGCTTTGACTTAAGCAGCCTCCTCCTTCCTGGTTTTGTTGCAAGCCTCTTGAAACAGGACTGACCAACTCATCTAAGCTTTTTCATTTGAGCTCCTTCAGCCTAACAAACGACTTGGACATAAACTCTGTCACAGTCTGATACTCCCTGCCTGTAGGGATAATGCATTGAGGTATCAGAGGTCTCCTTTACCCTTCCAATGATACCATATTCAATTACATTTTGCTTTGCTTTCACCTGAATACCACTACATCCTTCTAGTGTCAAAATAACCAGTTTTCCGCTTGATTTGCTTAAAAACTTCCTTTTTGCATTAATTCACCAGTGGTGTCCATGGTCCCTTCCTCTCCAGAAATGACTGAGCAAGTGTCAAGATAAGATATTTCCCAAACTCTGTCCATTCTTTCACCAGTTCACCCTGTCTCCACACTTACATACTGCACTGATGTGGTCTGGTCTTTCAGGACTGCAACCTGTGAGTTCAACAGAACAGGAACGGCTTTGTGTTTTGAGGTAATGAGGTCCTGATCCATGGCCATTACTGTAATTTCAAGGCTTAACAATACCAGACAGCTTCA
Organism: Apus apus; assembly: GCF_020740795.1. Taxonomy (NCBI): domain Eukaryota; kingdom Metazoa; phylum Chordata; class Aves; order Apodiformes; family Apodidae; genus Apus; species Apus apus. The sequence goes on along the minus strand of NC_067283.1, from coordinate 31,540,813 downwards.
ACACCAGTAAGCTCAGAGAGACAGCACTGGCCTGCTACGCAGTACAACTGTTTCTGTTATTCAGGCTAGGGTTTGAGAAAGATAGCAAATCTCTGCTGTTAATTAACCAATTCAGGGAGATAATATTTTTCCCATTTAACAAGAAGAGTGTGTAGACTTCTTTTTCTGTTGCATATCTAACTTTTTGTGGTTTCTAGAGTAGACAGCAACTTTCTGCTTCTTGCTTACTGAGCCATTTCTGACAGATGGTGCCCTCCTAATTTCAGTATCCCAGGATCACCTCTCACTTCCAGTGAATTTTCCAGTAAAGTACAAATCACTGTTAACATCTGTAACATCCCAATCAGTAATGCTATGTCATCAGAGTGGTTGTCTTTCCTGTGTGATAATGGGGAAAATTCTCAGCACCCAAGATTACAAAAGGAGTAACACTATTTCCATAGAAGTATAGTGAATTCAAATGCACGTTCTCCTTGTACCTGCTACGGCAAAGTATATTTGGTTTGCTATAGTGGGACACATGTTAAGAGACATTGATTTACAAAATTATCAAGAATCATATAATAGATTTTTCCAAATAACAATAATTATGCAAGCAGTTGAAGAGTAGCTTGAAGATGTAGCCATCAGTGCTCAGCATCTGTAAGTATTTTGTGAGCAATTTTTGTTTTTAAATAAACAAGTGAGATTAAAATGTAGGATAAGAAGTGGGTGAAGGAAGGAAAAAAATAATGGAGCAAACTGTATTCTTAGTTAAAACAAACTGAGAGCACACATTTGAGCACCTAATCTGGTCTGAAAAAATTTCAGAGTATAAAGCAGCCTCTTATGAGAGTTTGTCCTGCTTCCCCTACTTTGTTGCATCGTCTATGCATTGAAAACCTGTCCCATGCAGCATAAGGCTGAATAATGCTGAATAATAATAATAAAATAAATCCATACTCATACTCCATGCTTTACCCAATGTGATAAAAATGATCAAGTAGAAAAAATGTTCAAAACATACCTCAAATCGCAGTTCATTGAGCGTATTCTACATAATGCAAAACAGTTACTAGAAGAGAAAAATCAAGATTTTAACAAAAATAAGAGGGCAAAACCAGGAAACAAAGCAGCAATTAAATAAATAAATAAATAAATAATCTGATTGACAGGAGGATTCACCTTAGCTACAAGTCTTCATTTTCTGCTAGGACCTCCCAGCCCTTGCTTTGTCCTGGCTTTAATGCTTCCTTTAAGGATTCAGTGACAGGCACAGGGTGCATTAATCCTTTATGTCATATCTCTCTGTGATGCGCTGCTGACTCAACAACCTTCTCCCTTTACGGTCTTGCAATACAAAACGCTTCTGGTTCCGGCTGTCTTTGTAGGTTGTGTCCTGCAAAAACATGAAACTAGAAATGGGAGCTAGAGATTCTTTCTGCAGAGACCGTGGTGAAGGGCTGCTTGATTCTCTTTTTAACAGCCGGTTTCTCACAAGACGGGAAATTCATGTGAAGATTGACACACAGCTGACTATTTCACATTTCTCCATTCGTTTGTATCACTTATCTCAAGTATTTCTACTTCCCCCATAGTTTTGCAACCTGTGGTGACACATCTTTGCTGACATTTGTCCTTTAGTTATCCTTCCATGTCTTTAAACGAAATACTTGCCACCTTACCAAAAAGGAGCTCATATAAATTACATTCCTTTGCGGACCGATCATAAATATTTATCTGGTCTTTCGTTCAGCCGGTGTTTTTATATAACATTTAACATTTAGAGCTCCTGAACTTACTGTTATCCTTGGACGCACTCTAGTCAGCAGTTCTCTTAAAATCTTCACAGATGTCTTATAGCTCCTCTTTGCCTTATTAGTTAATTCACCAGGTGTTTTACAGAACGGTATTTGTCATTAAAAGCGCGTCTCTGAGCGGCTCTCCCTCTTCGCTAAGAAAACTCTTTGTGCTGTTAAGAATAAAAGCAAGCTTCCCCGTTTGTTCTTTATTTAGCCTTAGGCGGGCCATTAAATCATTAAAGGGACACCACGCCGCCCATCACTGCCACAGCAGTGGCGATGGTGGCGGTGACCAAGAAAGGGGAGATGAGGGTTGTCAGGCCGCAGGAAGGGTGGAGAGGGATATCCCCCCCGTCTGCGGGGCCGCCGGGTTCCCCCAATGCCACTGGGTCCCCGCAGTGTCGCGGGGTCCCCGCAGTGTCGCCGTGTCGCCGCAGGGCAACCGGCAGCCTCCGCGGCTCCGGAGCTGTCCAATGTAGCTCCGCGTCCGCTCACCTTCCGCAGCCCCCGAGCCGCTCCGCGCAGCCGGCCCCTGCCCGCAGAGCCGGGGGTGTGTGGCGGGGCGAGCTGGGAAGCATCTTTCTCGCGGCATATTTTCCCGGGAACAGGGGACGCATAGTTGGCTCACTGCGTTGTAAATGACGGCAGATCCCGGTCCGCGGTCGGAAATGTTTGCGGTCTTTTAAGCAAACAGGAAGGATTTTCGGGGAGCTGGATCCTTCGGCCTCCCCCACCCCGCCTCCTTTGATCTGATGGGCTTTGAAATCCCCTTAGAAATTAGAGACTAATTAGCCCCAAAGCGAGAGTGGCAACAATGCATGACAAAGGCGAAGATCAGGCTTTCAGAAGGCAGTGCAAGACTGATGGCCAGCCACTTCTAAACGAGCTGTGGGCGCAAATCGTGTGCCAAAGAAAATCGATCCGCTTCAACCTGAGTGTGTCTGACATTGCCAGGGATTTCCAGGGCCAGGCTGTTTATTTAGAGAGAGCCTCTGGTGTGGGAGGATGAAGACACAACCCCTAACCTCTTCCAGCCTCCCAAGACAAAAGCAAACCAATCCCTAGCGTCCATCCCCAATGAAACCTTGATCCGAGAAAGGTATTCAGCGGTGTCGGATGTACGGGTGTGTTTATGTATGCATTTCACGGTATTTTGCGCTATGTATCCAGCGTTATCAGTGAGTGCAGACAGGTTGATTCCTCTGCGCACCCCCGGGAACCAGGACGGCTCTACCAGAGGTGTACGAGCAGCTGCTGCCCTGAGTGGGACCAACTTTTCCTCGTCTCGTGGGCAGGAGGAAGGAGTTTCAAAGCAAGTGCTTTGAGATTGCCTGAACCGAAATGAGCTTTACGAAGCAGCCTTTTACTGGAGAGATGTTTGAACTCTAGTTGAAGGGGATTTAGGGGGAACGGAGAAACGATTCCAACAGTTACAACTGGGAATGCAATAACGGGTCCCCTACAATGCTTACTTAGGCTAATGGAGGTCCTGTCATTCAGCTCCCATCGCGCTGGGATACAGGGTAAACATTCCCCGGTGACCCTCTGCGTGCAGGTCCCCTCTTCAGGACATCATTAAAAGCATACACGCACTTGCCTGACATCAGTTGTCAGGCTGGCTCTCAGGGTTCAGAGATCCCGACAGAAAGCAGGAAAGCAAACCCAGTGGAGACCCGGCTCTGAGGCTGCGGACTTTAAAGAGGCTGAAAATCGTTTGGTTGCGGGTGTTTAAGAAGAGACAAAAGTGCTCAGCAGGTAAGAGCGGAGGGTTTTGCCAAGAAGGAACTGTCCTTGATCGCTGTGACAGGATTGACTAGCTGGGCACTCCTCTCTCGGGAGCATCCACGCGTCCCCGAAGGGGCTGCCTGTCTCCTCTCATCAGCATCACGGCGAGAAATTTTACAGTCGCTCTTTCTAGCCCTGCTAATCCTGTTATCCGGCGGGTTATAAATATTAACGCCGCTGGGGCTGAGGATGGGGGACTAGATTAAGCCCACTCTGAAGTAAGATGTCAGCTAGCCTCTTCCCAGCCCACCAGCCCCCGGGACGACTGGATGAGCTGCACGGCAGAGCCTCACAAGTGCCCTGCCCAGAGGGGTTGCTGGGCGCCTCGGTGCTGGATTTCGTGGCCGACTTCTCTCTGGGCTCCCCCCAGATTCCTCCCCGGACCGGGCCGAGCCTGGGACTCTGTGAGATCACCCCTGGGCCCCCCTTCGGGGACAGAGCCCTGTCGGTCCGGGAGGGGATGGCTCGGGGGCTGCCCCTGGCTGCCTTCGGAGATGGAGACCCCGAAGACGAAGAAGAGGACGAGGAAGAAGAGAGGATGCGGAGCGCTTCCCTTCTGGACAGACCCAGGAGAAAGCGGGTTATCACCTACGCCCAGCGCCAGGCTGCCAACATACGGGAGAGGAAGAGGATGTTCAACCTCAACGAGGCATTTGATCAGCTGAGGAAGAAGGTGCCCACCTTCACCTACGAGAAAAGGTTGTCCCGCATAGAGACATTGCGTCTGGCCATAGTGTACATCTCCTTCATGACTGAGCTCCTGGACGGCTGCAGCAGGCAGGAGGCGAGCTAGGGAGCGCAGGGGCCCGGCGGGACGGAGCCGGGGGCCTTGGACGACCCACGGCACGGAGCCGGTGGCCCTGGTCGCCTCCTCCTCGGGACGAAAAGCCGTGGCTCCTGCCTCGGCTTCTCACATCGCAGCCAGGACCATGTAGGTGTGGGAAGCAAAAACGAAGAGTGTTTGAGAAATGGTGCGTTGGGGGCGGGGGGAGGAGCGGGGAAGAGGAGTGGAGAGACTCAATATGCGTAGATTTACTAATATATATCATTTTTTTAAAAGGGAAAGCTAAAGAAACGAAGGCGCAAAGCCTTCTGGTTTGTGTTGCGTCTCCTGCGTCCCTTAAATTTTTTGCAATTCGTTGCTTTGGAGAAAGGCTCGGCCGGGGCAAGCAGAGCTGTTCCTGTTTGTGGAGAAGGTTTCCACCGGATCCAGTTGTCTTCCCAGCTGCCTGCCAGGGACTAGGAAAAGCTCGGTGTGTGCATTTTAACCTAGCGCTTTCTGCTTAAAAAAAATAATAATAATAAAGAAAAAGAAAAATTAAAATAAACAACAACTCTATTTTCTTTGAAATCCCGCCTGCCAAGTCCATGCCGTGTGTTACAGGGCCAGTAAAGCGGAACATCTGGACACAACCGTTTGTTGTCACGATTCTCTTCCCTGGACTAGCTCTGTCCTTGCCTGTGGGCGGCTCGGCGCTCTGGCGCTCACCGAGAAGGAGCTGTCGGAGGAGGCCCAGGCGCGGCGCTGCCCGGCCCGGCGCGGGGAGGCCGCAGGGGCCGCAGCGCTGCCCCTGGCTGGGCCGGCCCCTCCCCGGGATCGGCGGGGCCGGGCTTGGGAGGGCGTCTACGCCCGTCTGGGAGACAAAAGTTGAGGGCTTTCATGTTGGAGAGGTCACAGAAAGCCCTTTTGTTTCTCGCCAGATTTTTGGTTTTGTTGTTTGGTTTTTTTCATTCCTCCCCTATATGCTTCATTCCTTCAAGGAGAGTAAATAAATAAATACATGAACTGTGAAAAGCCGAAGCGGGAAGGTAGGGGAAGTCCGAGACGGCCGTAACCTGGGGATGGGCACAGGGTACACTGCGGGATCGCTCTTCTTCTCTTTTTTTGCGTCGTCTACTAATGAATGCACCGCAGCCGGTTGTTAACGGGAGCGGCAGCGAAGGCGGGGACGGTAATCGGGCTGGGAGTGGGGCAAGGGGTCCAGGGATCTCCCCTAGAAGCTCCCATGGCCTTTCTTGATGTGTCTCTGCCCCACTTCCCTTCCTGCTTTCCCTGCTGCTAGCACCTTTCCTCGCCGCTGCCAGGGAAAGACCTGGATTTCTCTCCCTGTCTCCAGCAGAAGGGCAGCGACCTGTCTGTTCAACTGCGTTCAGCTTGGGAGCAAATGTCCCACCCAGGGCACTGGTTCTGCATGACTTTTCAGGTCAACATTTATCTCCAATATATACGCTTTCGGTGATATTAGTGAAATCAAGATTTACCTAGGATTCAGGCTGGTATGGCTGAGATTTAAATCCCACCCCAACACATCTTTGATTGCTTCTCTCATGTTTCATCAGCTGCTGTGGTGACTCTTCTATTTCTCATTCCATTCATTTTAATATTATAATGAGTGATCTAATATCCTGTATTAACACTCTAATATTCTTTCTCTTTTCACTTGTTTGCTTGGTTTCTTTTTCCACTTGTTTTTGTTGACCTCCCTGACTCCACACATTGCATCTGCTCTCCAGTTGTCAGAATGTTTTTTTTTCAAGAAGCAATGGGATAGCTAATGCAGCTGGATCCTCTCAAGAAACTGGGGTGTTTCACCTCTTCAGATGGATTTGTGTTGGTTTTGGTGTTGGTTTTTTGATTTTATTTTTTTTCTAAAAATAAAATGAGAAAAGGAACTAAGAATGAACAATGTTCCAAAATCAACAAGAGTTCACATGACCCAGATATATGCAACTGTTACCACAGTCTCAAGTAAAACACTGAAGAAAAAATTTTTAAGGAAAATGAAATATGCAAGTCGATATTCACTTCTTAGCACTAATTCTCTATGATCTCTACACAACTGTGCTTTCCACAACATGGTAATATATATTTTCATACTATTTCTTCTTCATGTCACTGGATAACTATAACTCTGTAGTACACAGAGTCTTAAGACATTCTTAATGTAAACATGTTTGTAACAGATAATTCAAAAATTACTGGTTTTCTTTTCTTGGTTCAATAACAAAACTTTGGAATTTGTTCAAGATCCAAGGTTTTTTCATACTTGTGTTAAAGACTAGGAAAAGCAAAGAGAAAATGTTACATTTTATTTGTAAATGCAAATCAAAATCTGGATCTTGCATTATGAAACCTGATTTTTAATGGATTACTGCAAATTTTGCAGCAGCAATACAGAGCAGTAATAATATTTTTTTCTTCCTCCACATTCCACAATCTTATTTGAGCTACTGATTCTAGAAATAACATTAGAAAGTAAAAATGGAGTCATTGTATAAGCCAATGAACACAATATGCAAGGAACACAGATAAAAGTATCTAGATGCATTTTGTCAAAGACTTTGGAGGAGTCTCTTGGCCTTACATTAACCTATAGGAGCTAAAAACCGAAGGAAGGGGACTTTAGTGTTGGGCTGGGTTTTTTTCATGCTTCTCCAAAACTGGTTAAGCTTTATCAGAAGAGTACTCCAGATGCAATTGGTTTCTTAAGACACCTGTGTTAAAACTAAAGCATGTTCTTATGCCCATGAAGAGCTCAATGAAACAGGGAGATACCATGTTGATCCACCACTTGGCCTGTGTGGATGTGTTGAAGTCCTGGAAGCTCAGTCTGCTGAGAGTACAAACAAATTACGGAAATATTGCAGACAAGCTTCTTGCTGGAGTGCAATCCACTGTCCTTGAAATAACAAGACAGTGGGGTCCCTTTTCCTCTCATCCTCGTCTTAATCCAAGTTAGCTGCATCCTAGTCTGTGGAGTCACAGTACAATAAAACAGTGTGTCAGGTTTGGGAAGCCAGTGAACCCTTGGCTCTAATGAAGTGAGTGCAAAAGTGCTTCTAAATTCAGGAAGGCTGGGATGTCACTCCCTCTAGGGAAAGGCCTTTCCCTTGCTCAGAAACCTTGCTGCCACCAAGGCTAAGGCCAGTAGTAGTCCTTGGACTCCCCAAAGCACCATGCTATTATCACTGCATTAAGAACAAAAACTGACAGTGTCAATTACTTCTGGGAAAAGATAATAAGGGGGTTTTTTAAGCCATAGAGCTGTTTGATCATAGCCCATTTTTAGATCCTGGTCTGAGGCGAGTTTGTTTATATTCTCTTTGCCCACTGAAAGCTGCCTTTTGGTATAAAGTTGAGCTCCCTTGAAGCTATCATGTTACAATTAGTATTCAGACATGTAAACCAAAAAATAAGCTTAAATGAAATCATAATTGAGAGACATTTCCAAGCTTTCTGAAAGAAGTATAAATAATCAAATGATTTTGCAATCTGTAGTCAGGCTGATCTTGTTTTACAGCTGCTCAATCTGAAAGCAGGTTTAAGCAAATTAGTGCTGGAAAGAGAACAAAATATTATGATAGCACTACAGACTCCTGCATCCACATTCTGACCAGCTACTATGGCCCCATGATTGGTGTTTATTATCACATTTGTCAGCATTTCCATTATAAACACTCTAGTGTTGAGGGTTTATAACTCAGCTATAAAAATTCCCTCCAGGATGAAACTTGATAAGCAAAGTTTTAGTCCAACAACACTTTTTTTTTTTTTTTTTCCCTTTTACAAACTCTAAGATAAATTAGTATTTTAACTCATGGGGGTACTAAGCAAGAGTGGTGGAAAATAGTTCTTTATTTATTTTTGTTCTCCTTCAGATCAGTGGTGCTTCTCAAAGACATTTTCTATGGAGCCCTTTTGTTCCTTTCAATGACCTTGGACCTTCTGGGTTTTAATTTAAATTAAAAATAGCTGAAATACTGAGGCTTAAAATGTGAGTGCTGTACATGCTGAGTCCCCATTTTTGTAAGAATTTGTTGTTTTTACTAGGCTTGAATGCTACCAATCTGCAACAATGACAGTCAAGCTTTTCCTACTACTTACACAACATAACAGTTATGAGGATGCTGTATATAGTATTTTGTAGTACAATAAAAAAAAGTTGTATATTTTTAAAGCTGCTAAAAATAATCAGTTCAGTTTACTTCCTCTTAAACTTTACTCCAAAAAGAATGCTTTTTCATATATTGAAATTAACATGCATCACAGCAGTACACCCAGAATAAAATAATTGACAAAATAAAAATATCCAACTGCAGTTGCCTTAAAATGTTAGCTTTTTAGACCTGCAGATCACATATTTAAAAAAAACTGCCTGTATTTCATCCAGATTTTTTATTTTCCCCTTCTCTACCCTAGTTTCAGGGTATTCCTATTCCTTCAAACAGGACAAAGGAGGGGAGCAATCCTGTAATCTTCACTTTTGTGTTGTCAGTTCTCATGTGAATCAATTTTCACATCTAAGCACCTTAAAGTATTCAATTTGTTGTGTGCATTATAGTATCGTAATGTGCCTTAGTGTGCCTTATACTGCTTTCAAAGGCTTCACTGCAATAACCAGGACTCAGACCATATCCTCCTACACAGAAAGATTTTGAATGGTTCCTACATAGGGTCATTGTCGTGCAGAAGGGCAGGCTTCACTATTGTCACACAGAGCTTTATTTTAAAACAAAAGCAATCAGGTACCCTGAGATGCTAGACCTGTTTGTGCTTTGGTTTAACTGTCTCTCTTTAGCTCTAAAAGCAGAGAAAAGGTAATATTGGTCAATCTTACTTCCAGTTCTACCTTGTCTTGCTCAAAGCCTTCCAGGGTTCCAGGGAACATAGTGCTCTTTAAGATTTTCTCAACAGCAAAGAGGAAATCTGTGCACAGTGTCTTCACCGTAAATAACTGAACAGAGACAAAAAGGAGAGGTTAATTCAGATACTGGTTTTTGTTGTGTTTTTTGTTTGTTTGTTTGTTTGCTTTAGCATTGTTAACTTACTGTTCAGTCTTTAACTTTTTTAATGAACTCTGACTTTTGAAATTTACAGTTATCAGAGGAAAGAGTGGCGACTGTAGCACAAAGGACATGGGAATAAATATACCACAGCAAATACCATCACTGCTTGAATATTTCAGGTTCATGTGGGACAGATAATGTCTCTCATCTGGGTAAAAGGTAGCTTAACTAAGACTTTCAAAACCAATAATTTAGGATAATTCACTTTTTGTGTGATCAAGATTATGATTTTTTGGAGGTCACTGCTGAAACAAAAGGCATTAAAAAGTTGTGACCTTAATGCATATCCATCATTTTGATCTTTGATGATGAAAGAAAGGTGTGTGGCTCCACTAGCTGTTTACTCTTCAGTTGTGAGTAGTGATTACAGTGCACTTCCTGCTCACAGCCGGTATTGCTGGAAAACACGACTGCATTGTAGAGTGCCCTGGGATTCCTACTCAAGCTCTTTGGTGCTTGGCAGGGCTGCCACTCTGTGGAAAACTGGATGCAAAGGAGTCACAGGGCCTTGCTCCCAAAGCCCTACAGAGGGGAAGGGGACTTGCTGTGTCTCCACAGGGTGTTTCTTGGCAAATGCCAGTTGCAAGAAGCACCCACCCTAACACAGACAAAGAGAGATTAGAAATATAAAGAAAAGTTTCAATACACCAGCAATACGCAGAAGCTTTTGCAAGTGTAAGGGAAGATCCAACAAAGCCCTGATGTTCCAAACCAATGCTAGAACTGGTGGCTCTTTGAATTCACCTTTTACCCCTCCATTGCTCTGCTCCTCTCTCCTGACAAACAGGAGGCCCTTGCAATACAAAGAATATCTCCTTTAAAGCACATTTGTTTGAAAAATGAACACAAAACCCAGTAGAGCTAGATCCAGCCACAGCACATCAGATTTCATGTTGCAACAGTGTGCTACATTTTCTATTAAAGCTGGCGCCAGTGATCACATTCTGCCATTCAGTCCACTCTGTGTGGTTGTATATTTTCTTAATGAGGATCTGAAATCAGCCCCCCTCACTTAACTGACAGTCTGCCAGAATTATGCCATCTTTCCAAATGCAGAGATCATATGATCCATCTGTTGTCTGCAGCCATGCAGGGGAAACATTTTCCAAAGAGAAATGTGGGTTGGCCCCAAAAGTATGTAATTATCCAAATGCTGAAGTGTTTCAGATGTTTCAAGGTGCTCTTGGACCTGATCTTGGCCATCTAAGCTCCTATGAAGTCTTTCAGAATAATGCACATAACTAAGCAATTGAGTTGGCAGGAAATTTTCAGAGTACAGGAATAATTTAAAAATTATTCTCAAATAACTTTGAACTGAATCAGAGATTTAGGACTCAGCAATATGATCTGAGACATTTGGGAGTTCTTACACTTTTCAAAAGTTTGCATTTTTGGTCTTAGTATTATCACATACAAAACAAAAAATAAAGAGCATTAAATGAATATGCAGGAAGATGTTTTAATCTATTTTTAATCATATCTTAATGATATGTCAGAACACTGCAGAAATGCTGCAGCAGCCTTGACTCATCACTCTACAAACAACCAAATGCAAAAGAAGTTTTAGGATGATGAATAACAGTCATGGAGAAAAAGACCAAGCAAAAAGGAAAAAAGGGAAAAAGGAAAAAAAGAAAAAAAGGAAAAGAGGCAAAAAGAAAAAGAAAAAGAAGAAAAAAAAGAAAAAAAAGAAAAAGAAAAAGAAAAAGAAAAAGAAAAAGAAAAAGAAAAAGAAAAAGCATTATTAAGAGACTGTGAAATGAAGGGCTACCTCAGATCTTTTCCTGCCTTACTTGAAGACGTGTGGAATTAATTTCACGTTACACCTGAGCCAGCTGAAATTTTCTTTGCAGAGATCTTAAATGTTGCCGAATATCATCAAACTAATACTTTTGGTTGTCATCAGGTGCCACCTCCTTAATATACAGAACTCAACTTTTAATCATAAGCAAATGGTGGTTTCACTGAAGTACTGATAACTGTACTCGAGCTACCAAACCACGCCTTGGTAAGATGGAGTTCAAGTCCTATTACTGAAACACCTTTATCAGCCCCAGGGTACTAAATTTGGAGACATGCACATGTCTGTTACTTTATTCTGTCAACCACACGTGATTTGAAAACAGCATAATTCTCACAGTTGTATGTTCCACATATCCAGGAACTGAATGATTACATTATCCCCTCTCAGATCACAACTGCCATACCTGTAGACTGAACCACAACACACTGAGGAAGTTCTGTGATGTGAATAGCATGGGGTTTGCCCTTGGAGAGAAATTAGTTCTACCAAGACTATGATGAGAATATATGGAACTTCTCATATTTAAAATATAAAAGCTTATTTCCTGAAAAAAAATCAAACAAACAAACACAAAACAACACAAAAAAACCCAAAAACATGAAAACACACACAAAAAAAAACCCAAACAAAAAAAACACCACAGAATTATCATATTCTCTTTGAGAGCAGTAAAATCCTGAATCTTCAGTGTCCCATCAGCCAGATATTTGAAACGATCCAGTGCACACGACAGGTCTTTGACTGGAGAAGATTTTGAAGTATAGTCAGCATTTTTTTGCCTCCAAGCTGAAAAGGTATACTAGGTAGCCAAGAATGGCACAGAAAGTGAAAAGTTTGAATGGTACCTCTTTCAACCCTGCTTCCCCTCTGAAAACACAGTTCTCTTGAAGCTGTGAGTCATTAGCATTATTTATTGGGAGGGTTTCTGACTCACTTCCATATCACAGAAACACCCAATATCACCCCAAAAATGCAGTGTGATCTCCAAGATAAAAAGATAAGGCCTTATTTCCAAAGTTTTTTCTTTTGCTGAAAACATCCAATGAAATATTTTCAAAATGACTGGAATTCTGTGAGAATATGAAGGGCTGTTTCTTGTAGTGATGGCTGAGTGACTGTATCACCTCTTTCCCTCCTGTCTACACGTCTTTGGATTGGCCCCCTACCCTTGATGTGAGCAATTATGAAGTACCTCCTATTACACGTCTGATTTGGCATTAAGGACTTAGTTTCCCAACAGTGTGTCTAATCTTTAAGCATGGTTATTTTTCTTCTTTTTTTTTTTTTTTTTTTTTTTTTATGAAATCTACTACCCACAGTGAATTCTGTGCGGAAATGGTAAGACTTAGACAGTTAACCTGCCAGCTACACTAACAAATCAGATAGCTTGACATCTAGACCAGACTATTAGTTCCTGCAATGAACTGACAACTTGAAACCACAGATGGAAGGATTTGGTGTTGCAAAATTTTACCTGCCAAATTGGAGGCTGTGTTGTCCTTTCAGAGGAGATAGACCATTCTGGGATGCATCTTGGAGAAAGAGAATGTGGCAGCTGGTTCACTTTGTACAGCAACATGACACAGTGTTATAGAAAAGAAAATACAGAGAATTATCTTAGTTGATTGAAATTAAGCCAAATGACAGTGTGCCATACCACAGCCACTCAATTACATACGTTGAGTGTAGATAAAGTTGTAGTTACCCCTAATGGAATCTGGCCAGAAGACAACATCATGAGTCTTTCCAAGACACTAAAGGATTTCCACTGACCAAAAGTTTAACATGTTGGCAGATAATAGCTAGGTTGAAGGCCATTTGGGGATAACTGAAATAGATTATAAATGTCACTGTAGATAGCATATGGCTGTAAGCCATTGCTATATAATTGATCAAACTTCTATCTCTTTGAAAGGAATGATGACCATTTTGCTGTCAAATAATCCCCATTCAACAAAAATTCCTGCAGATGTACGTCATTCACATTACTCAAACTTCTGATACAGTGACTACAAGGAAGCAGTGCAGTAAACTATGTGAAGCTGTAGTTTGTATTTCTATTGCCTTGCTTTTTATTAAAAGGTATATTAAAGTTAAAAAAGTATGTTAAATACTATGTATTGTTATAGAGAAGAGGATACCCATCTGAAGTTGTAAACGTCACTGTTTTGTAGTAAAGCCCTTCCTATATTCCACTGCACATCCTATGCCTTTAAAATAATGATATCTTCTGTCACCAAGAGCTGCATTATCCTTTTTGCCAAGTGTGTAGCAGCAAAGAATAACATTAGATCAGAGAGTAGAAAATGCCATAAACTGCTTAAATATTAATTGAAACATAAATTTAAACATATTTTAGAGTCAGGAGAGTCTTTTGGAATGAAGTCCCTGCTCTGACTTTGAAAATCAGGACTATATCTTGCTGCTTAGGGTCAAGCCCATATATGTGCCACTGAGCTCAAATCATCTTTGCACTTACTACGTCAACAACAACATTTCTACCACGCAGCAAAATACAAATGTTTTGAAGACTGAAAAAAAAAACACAACCCCACAACCTTAATGCAAAGGTCTATTTTTTAATAATGGAAAATTCCACAAAATTCAGCTAAATATTAATGAACAATGACTGATGTTTTTTACTCCAAGGGCAGCCTCTCTTAAATACTTCTTTTTATTCAACAATACTCTCGGGCTGGACCTGTTTTCATTTTTATTTTATTTAAAATTTAATTGACCCATTTTAGGGCTTGATCCAAAGCTCACTGAAACACTCCCCTTGACATCAAAGGATTTTGGACCAAGTTCTTAATGAGTGCAAGCACAAATGTTCTAAAAGGAGAAACGAATATTTCTCTGCTTCTGACATGAACTATTTTTAGTGCTGCAAGGTCAGATAGTAGATTTTGGCATGACAACATGTTTGAGAGATAATTTTCAAGGCAGAAGCAGTACTGCATTTTACAATACAGCATAGATACAAATACGGATCCTTGTCTGGAGGTCAGAGTATGTAGATAGACATATATATACATATATAAAGAGTGAATGTGTATTAATTTACTTCTACATGTTAATAAACTACTGCCTCTTCTGCAAAATTGCTTTTGGATTTTGGTGACCATGATGTGGGGTCTCGATCAGCTTCATCGTGTGACTTATAACATGACCCTTGGTCAGAAATTCAAACCAGGTTATGGACCTGTGGGCAAATCAATCTCTGGTGAGCAAGATGCCCTGACAAATCATTATCCCATGTTCTGGAGGTAGGCAAATCGGTTTGGGGCTGTAAAATGAGGAGTAATGGTAAACAGCAGATCTTAAGGCATCATAGCTGATAGCTTATAGCACAAAATAGTAATAACCTCTTAACTTAAAAAGAAATACATAAACTTTTATTCCTTGCTGCCTTTTCTGAAAGGATATACAACCTGACAGAGATGGAAATAAACCCCTTCTCCCTGAAATGGACTTCTAGGTCTAAGTAGGTGTCCTTAGAAGTAAGGTAACTGCATTCATTTCTGTGAACCTTTCCCCTCCATGTTCCCCTCCTCTGCATGGCTACAGTCATCCCCTGTGTGGTCTCAGGGTGGGAGGAGGAGGAGGTGGATGGGTTCCAACTTGCAAACCTGGCATTCACTCAGGCTACCAATCAAAAAAACCCAAAACATTTCTATTTGCCTAGGAGAGCACATGTGTATGTTAGGACGACCTTCCACGCCCTTTCCCTCACACCAGGCCTTGCTGCCTGCCTCAGAGGTAAAGGAGAGCCTATTACCCTGTCTAATGAACTCCTGTGGGACTCTTACATGTCATGGTTGTTTCTTACATGACCTTTTTTTTGCATCTTCAGCTGTGAGATCCCAAGAGAAGCTGTATGTCTAAAGGAGACCACACTGAGCAGGAAGCACAGGGGATTCTTCCCCAGGGTGCAGACATGGCTAACAGGGGAGAAGCCCACTTCCATGCTGCAATTCCATCTCTAGCATTCTGAACTGAATTGCACAAGCTGCAGGAAGAGTTTGAGTCCACCCCTAGGAAGATGGTTTTGTGGAACGCTTTATCCATCATCTGTACCCAAGATATGTTCTCCCCCACCTCAGAAGAAAAAGCAGATTTTGTGGCTAAAAAGGCCTGAAATTTTATGGAGTTTCCATAGGCCAAGTGTGATGAAAGATTGAATATACAGATTTGACTAATGTGTGGGAGCAGGAAGAATACAAAAAAAATATATATTTACATAGTTCAGGAAAGATAGAAGAGATAGAAAAGTGAAGAAAAAAAAAAATCAAAGGAGCTGAAATAGCAAATAAGCTCCATTATTAATATAAATAACTATTATCCCCAGGAGTGTAGATAAGCTTGTTTTACTAAGCAGTCTTTTCAGATTTAGAGATGAAACCACACAAACAAGACCCAGAGCCATAATTAGGGGCACAGCTCCACCACAGCATTAAATATGTTGATCTCTTGTGATGGGAAGGACTGGTCTTCTGTGGGGTACAGGAGAGGATACCCAACAGGCTTTCACCAAGGTATTCATGCTCTGCTTAAAAAGCCCCATCCACTGCCATGAATTATTCCTGGACCTCAAAAAAACATATAAAAATAAAATACTTTATTTTAAAACATGTGTTGCAAATAATTTCAGATCTTAATTTATTAGGACACCTGCCTCCTGTTCAGGATCGGTGGTTTGATTATGGGACATAGGTATTTCTTGGCCTTGTGCTGAGGCAGGGATGGGGAAGGAGGGAGGGTGCAGAGCAGCCGAAGCCCCGTGCGCCGGGCGGGCAGGGGGGCAGCCCCGCACCGGAGAGCCTGGCAGCGCCGGAGGAGAGGAGCTTCCCTGCGGGGAAGTGAAATAAAGCCACCGTCACGTCCTCCTGTGGCAGCAAGCCGTTAGGACTTTTAGAAGAGCGGCCACATCACAGCGAACTAAAACAAAACAAAACCCAAAAAACACACCACACACACACACAAAACCAACCAGCCAAACAAACAACAAAACAAGCCACAAACAACAAAACCCCACACATATAAAAAAGGATATAATTGTAGTCGTTTTGACAACGCAACTGATTGCTTGAAGGTTTCCCATGTCAGCCTGTTTTCCTGAGCTTCCAAACGAAGCGAGTGGCTAAGCGCCGTGGGCTTGAAGCGCAGCAGTGGGAAGTGTCCGTGTGTCTGCGGAGCGCCCGTGCGCCCGGGTCCCGGGAGGGCGGCGGGGCCTGCGCGGCACTGTGCGGGGCGGGCAGCGGTGGTCTGGGCGCCTGAGTCATCCTGAGCCAGAAAAAACACGCGGGGCTCGCTGAAACACTGAAGTGTTGAGGGAATCTGCGCAAATAGACCGGGGAGCGGGGGCGCAGCATCCCACGCCTCTGAAAGTGGGGTGAAGGGACTTGGGCTGTGGCAAGAGCACAACGGGTGCCCGCCTTGCTCTTCCCGAGGTGGAAGCGACTCACCTGGGAGCCGTGCCCCCCCAGTCCGCCGGCCCGAGCAGAGAGCGGTGGGGAATCGTGCCCTCCGGTGGCCGCCGGCCGCACAGCCCCAGCCCCGCCGCGCCCCGCATCCACCGGCGCCGGGCGCTCCGCACCTTCCGTTTGTAGGAGCTGCCGCCGTCCACAGGGAGAAAGAAAAAGGAGAAAGATCCAAAAATGAAGCCTTCCCTCAGAGTTTGTAAGTTCTTTCTGCCCTTTTGCTGTTGCTCTGCGCAAGTTTGTACCACGACATAGTGAGAGTTCTCAGCCCGTCTTTCCTGATGTGCTTTGAACACAGAGCAAATTACAGCATAAACTTCGGTGTGAAAAGTTCCTGGGTGCTCTTTTGTCCCTTTTGATGGGATTTGGTCTCGACTAGGCTTTCACCTCGCATCTCTAGGATTTAAGATATCTGGCCATGGAAATTAGTGGGGAAACTTCAGTTGATTTCAATGCACTTTGGAATAGGTCTTAAAGGTACACCTTCTAAGGAAACTCCAGAATGAAAGCTTCCACGTGGAAAACAAACAGGCAGACTGTCTCTTCTAAGTGTGCACATATGTAACGCTGAATATCCCAAGAAAACCCCACCAGTGAGAGAGTTTGGTATTTTACTACAGTGAACAGCCTTTGAGAGCTAAATTACAATGTATGTATATGCATGATGTGTGGAGAATACTGAACAGCCTATTGCAAACCAGCTGTGACTTTTGCGTATGCACATAACACATTGGTGGGCAACATTGTAGTTGAAACCACCAGATCTTCTGCACATTACTTCTTAAAATTCTGCACTGCTTTATATACAGGCAGACAAAATCAGAATTTTCATTAAGTCTTAAACAAAAAGCAAAGAAAAAAGCAAACTGTCGGCCTACTGCCCTCAAAAGCTGTGGTGTTTCTGCCTAAGGCAGACCCTGCTTGTCTCAGTTTAAGAGTGTGTCAGCAACTGACCAGTGCCTACAAGGACCAGCACATAGCTGGGGGAATCTCTTCCAACTATTTTCCTGTGATCAGCTATAACCACAATGACAATCACAGCCCAATTTGTTCTGTCGTTGTGCAAAGCTTATTCCTTATTTCATCTTCCTAGGAGCTTGTAATTAATTTAGCTCCATGTTAACACACACACCTGTAATCTAGGTGGTTACTATTACAAGTATTACACATTATGCACAGATGACAAAATGCTTGAGTTCTCTGTGTCCTGAACAGTGCCCCATGTAAGGGCTAATTCCACAGTACACATTTCCCTAAGCTACAACCCAGGGAAACTTGAAAGAATGAACCTGAAAATATCCCTGGGAAGATCTTGGAGCTGTTTGTAACTTTGCTTCCCACCTCCAAAGAGCAAAGCAGGGCTGAGAGTCTGCCCAGGGAGCCAGCCTTACCCAAGCTATGCTTATGGGTAACAGAGAGCAGGGTATGGCATCCTTCATCCCACGCTGCAGAATGGTCTGCAGGTCTACCTTTGTGGCTTTTGGGGGTTCAAAACAGGTGGTTTAACACTGTATCAACTACATGCTGATTACTGTTTTAGAGTGGAATAAAAAGCCTCTACCTCCACCCCCACTAGAACCATATATTGCAAAATAAACCACAGTAAACTGATTTTCTTTAAACTCTGCACAGTTCCTTCTCCCCTTCCCTTCCAGCACACACATATGCATGCACACTGCAAAAGACCAACTGTACATGCACACAACACACTCAGCTCACACATAAACACACCAGTATGTCTTTCTCTCTCACACAGACCCCCCGACATGACTCTCTGACAAATCCAGCCTCCTCCAGACACACCAGTTCACCCCAGGACAAGCTAGAGTTGCTGCCCACCAGCAGGCCTGGAGGATCCAAGTGGGCTCCCACAGTGGCAGATGACCTGGGCCAGACGTCTCCCACCACAGCTCTCCTGGCCTTTGTATTCCTGTGGTGGTTCTTGGCAGTAACAACATGGACTGAATTTCCCATGCTCTGCAGCACATGAGTTGTGAGTCAAAGACAAATAAAAAATGAAAATGAAAATTATGGGGTTTTATGTGTAGTCATGGTTCACACAGCAGTATGCAGGCCCACATGTCTTCTGCTAACTGCTACTGGGAGGAAAGAAGGGAGGAAGGGAGGAAGGGAGGAAGGGAGGAAGGGAGGGAGGGAGGAAGGGAGGGAGGAAGGGAGGAAGGGAGGAAGGGAGGAAGGGAGGAAGGGAGGGAGGAAGGAAGGAAGGAAGGGAGGGAGGAAGGAAGGAAGGAAGGAAGGAAGGAAGGAAGGAAGGAAGGAAGGAAGGAAGGAAGGAAGGAAGGAAGGAAGGAAGGAAGGAAGGAAGGAAGGAAGGAAGGAAGGAAGGAAGGAAGGAAGGAAGGAAGGAAGGAAGGAAGGAAGGAAGGAAGGAAGGAAGGAAGGAAGGAAGGAAGGAAGGAAGGAAGGAAGGAAGGAAGGAAGGAAGGAAGGAAGGAAGGAAGGAAGGAAGGAAGGAAGGAAGGAAGGAAGGAAGGCCTACAGATGCTCACTACCATTGTTCCCAACTGTTGCTCTGTAATGACACTGCTCAACACCCCAGAGGAGCACGGGGCTGCTGGCCACTTTTAGTGAGAGGGAGGTGGAAGAAGAGCCAGCTCTTCTTACCTTGAGGGCAGCAGCTACTGCCAACACAAGGGAACCCCCGAGGCTTCGTTGTGTCAAGGTGAGAGAAAAGTCCTATGAGTCGCAGCACATGCAGCAGGAACAAGCCGAAAGTCAGGGAAGCTGTTCTCACTCTCTGTGAGTCTGCATGTCACCGTGTCTTCCCTCTCCTGTTAAGTCAGTCCCTCTTCCCTCGCCTGGTCCTGTTTCCGGCTGTTTCCCAAAAGAGAAGGATTACGGTAGACTGTTCCTTGCTCGCATCTCGGGATGGAAGATCCAAGGAGGGAAGCTCAGCCGGGGGCAGCAGAGGAGCGGCGGGGCAGCTCCTGCCGCAGAGGTTGGGCGACAGGGCAGCGAAGGTTGCTGCAGTGGCGAGCGGGGGCCGTGCCGAGCCCTCTGCCCCTCGGTGGCAGCTGAGCCCTGGCCCTGGCCCCGGCCCCTAGCAGAGCCCGGGATGGGAGGCCTCTGCCGGGAGGACAGTGAGCGCCCGGGTCGAGGGGTGGGCTGGGTCTTTTCCCCGGAGCAGATGACAGCGCTCTTCCAGAAGCATCGTGGTTTTTCTTTTCGTCCCTGGGTTTTATCTCTCCACTGCTATTTCTTTCTCCTTCTCCGCCCTCCCGCCCTACACACAGCCGGGGTGCCCCCTCTTAGCGGTGGCTGCCGGGCTGGCAGCGGAGGCGTGCGGTCCCCTCGCGGGGAGCAGCCCTTTTTAGTAAGGGATGGCAATTTCTAGCTTTCCCTCCCAGGCGATCGCCATTGGAGTCTGAGTTGTTGTTAAAAAGACACACCACCTGCTCTGTGCTGCCAGCGAAGGGGGAAGGAGGCACAAAGGCGGTGGATGGGGAGAAATAATTTTGGCTGCAACCATAAAAGAAAATTTGAAATAAATAAACTCTGTTCCCAGGAAGTGCCGGACTCGGGCTCCTTCAGGGAGGGTGAGCTGAATTGAGAGATCAGCAGGCACCGAGTGCGGGCAGAGAGGGTCTGCACACCCTCCCTTCTCACGGTATGCCAAGCTGGGGGCTGCAGGGGCGCGGATCCTCCCGGGTTTTTCTCGAGACGAGCTCAAGGACTGATGCGTATGTACGAAGCCCGCCAGTGCTTAGTTTCCCCGCTGCTTCCACCTCTGAAGATGGCTTTCTCCGAGTGCAGTCCTGCAGCCTGACAGGACAAGGCTGTGCCGCCCCCCCTCCCCAGCCCAGGAATGTACGAGTCCCACTGAAAGGCCGACCCCGGGGGCTCTCGGTGATGGGAGCGTGGTGTGCGCAAGAGCGGGACAAAATTAGGATGAGCCTGGATGCTGCCCCGCGGGTAATACCCCTTTCCTCCTTTTCGCTGCAAGCCGTGCCCTGTGGAGAGGGGAACGCCGGAGAGATGCGAGCTGTCCCCCGGCTGCTCGGGGTCAGCCGCCCCCCAGGGCAGGCACTAAGCCGCTCGCTGGCCCCTCTGAAGCAGCGTAAGGGGTGTACGGGCACCCCCGTGATCTCCCTCCCCAGCCCCAGCACCACCCCAAAGCCGAGTGCGAACCGAAGGAGCCTGAGGGAGAAACTGCGGAGAGGGAAGCCGGGAAAGGGGTTGGGGTAAGGATGTATGTGTGCGTGTGGGGGGGAAGCCAGATCACTTGTGAATGGTTTGAAAAAAATAATTGGGGGAGGGCGTGGAGGGGGGGAAGCGGAAACTTTCCTATAAAACTCAGCTGAAGTCCCTCCTCTCCACGTCAGGCCAATGACACTGCTGCCCCCAAACTTTCCGCCAGCAGGAGCTATAAGAACCTCCAAGTCTTCAACTTTCTCCCAATCCCAGACACCTCGAAGGGGCTCCAAGGAGGGATCGGGAGGGATTTTTTTTTGTTGGCTTTTTTTTTTTCCTCTTGGATCCTGATGCCATCCCCCCTCCCCCCAAAGTGAGGTCCTCCCTCCCTCCTTCCCTCCTCCTCCTCCTTCTCCTCGCAGGCCAGCGAAGCAGCCGATCAAGGGGGAGCTGGCGGGTTAGGTGCCCCCCTCTTCTCCCTGCCCTCCCCCCCCTCCCGGCCCGCTTCTCGCATCTCCCCCCCAGAGATGATGCAGCAGGACGAGTCAAACTCGCCAGTCTCCCCCGCCGACGACAGCTTGAGCAACAGCGAAGAGGAGCCGGACCGACAGCAGCTGCCCAACAACAAGAGAGGGGGGCGCAAGCGGCGCTCCAGCCGCCGTAGCGCCGGCGGAGCCGTCGGGGCCGCGGACGAGCCCTGCAGCCCGGCCCAAGGCAAGCGGGGCAAGAAGTGCGGGGCGGGAGGGGGCGGCGGGGGCGGCGGCAGCAGCAGCGGCGGCGGCAGCCCCCAGTCCTACGAGGAGCTGCAGACTCAGCGGGTCATGGCCAACGTGCGGGAGCGGCAGCGCACGCAGTCGCTGAACGAAGCCTTCGCCGCCCTGCGGAAGATCATCCCCACGCTGCCCTCGGACAAGCTGAGCAAGATCCAGACCCTCAAGCTGGCGGCCAGGTACATCGACTTCCTCTACCAGGTCCTACAGAGCGACGAGCTGGACTCCAAGATGGCAAGCTGCAGCTATGTGGCCCACGAGCGGCTCAGCTACGCCTTCTCGGTCTGGAGAATGGAGGGCGCCTGGTCCATGTCCGCATCCCACTAGCAGGCGGCGTCTCCCACCCGCATCCCCCCGACAGGAGCCCTAGGTAAGACAGGGACCCCGAAACCGGCAGGGAGGGGGGGGGGGGGAAGAGAGCTGAAGGGCCTCCAGCTGCGCCGTGGGCCAGGCACGCGTGGCCCTCCCCGTCCAGCGGGGCCTGGTCGGAGAGCGGGGGGGGCTGGAGGTGCCCCCTCCGTCCCCTTGCGCGGCCCGCGGTGCTCCTCGGCCCTGCGGGGCCCCGGCGTGGCGGGGCGCTGCCGGCGGGGTGGGCTGCGGGCGGGGAGGCGGCGGTGCGGGTGTGCCCCTGCCAGATGGGGCCGGCCTGAGATCACTTCTGCACCAAACGCTGCGGAGCTAGCGGGGCTGCTGGGATGGTTCCTGCTGCTGCTGCTCGTATTTTGAAGTGAATCCATGTCCTCCTGTCTGCTTCCCGATGAGCGTTTCCTACCGCCCCAGCAGCCTTTTTCCCTCAGCTTTGACACCGCTGGCTGCCAGGCAGGAGTGTCACACGGTCACCGCACCGCCTGCACGGCAGGGACACGCGTTTCTCCCTCCTCTATTCGTGCCCCATAATTGTATTTCCAGAGACAGAGAGGTGTAGGGAGATGTGTGTATCTTTCATTTCAGTAACGAGTTTTCCGCCCTCTCTGGGTTTTTGCAGATGACATTGTTCCCACAGAAGGAGAAAATGGACATTCTAGAGACTCTGAAGTTGGATACCATTTTATTGGTCTTGTCTAAAACAAAACTAAGCAAAAACCACAAAAAAAGTGTGCCAAGGATTTCTTGGAAATTAGAAGAGCAATATCCAAATTCAAAGCAGGGCGTGGGGAGCACTTAAGGAAAGAGAAAGAGACAAGGGCTTTGGACAGTGACTACCCTTTGGGCGTCGGTACAATCCACACATCTCTGCATTCTGATAGAAGTCTGAATCATTCGATTTTTTTTTTTTTTGACGAAGAATGTTGGAATTTATTTTTTTTATTTGCCTTTTTTTTTTTTTGCATGCATTCCCAAGAGATCGTGCCTATGAGCCACTGATGAAAGGAAATACATTATTGTGGACTTCTCTTCATTCTTGAATGAAACCAACCAACCAACTAAAAATATCCCTGTAGAGATGAAAAAACTTTTTTTTTTTTTTTTTTTTAGGGGGGAATAAGCTGGGCTCAAGCTGTTATATACCCGGTTCCTAACTTTTTTATTATTATTATTTTTCCTCTGAGAAAAAAAAAAATAAACATTTTATTTATTTATTGATGACCCATGTTAAAATGCAAATAGATCCGGTGTCTAAATGCATTCCTATTTTTATGATTGTTTTGTAAATATCATTGTATATTATTTTTCTGCAATAAATAAATATGATTGAAATTTTAATAACCTTAAAGTTTGATCTCTCTGAGAACTCTGGCTTGGAACTAGAGATAAATACCTACTTGTTGAGCTGTAAAGACACCCAAGAGAGAGGGGGCACTAGTATAAACAATCCAGGGAAAAACGCAAATAAACTGGCTACTGACAGACACAGGCATGTTATTTATTGAGACAGCTTTATTATTCTGGTCTCAGGCTCACTGCATTTGGGGCAGGGGGAGATATACTCTAGTGTCTCTGTCTCCCCTTCTCCCCTTTTAATCTTAACGCAGAGTGCCTCGGAGTTCCACGACGAGCGGAGTTTTCATGGCAGAGCTCCGGCGCTGCCGCTCTGCTTTGCTCCTCAAATGTAAGTCAGGAGCAGGGCCCGCTCCCCAGCCCCCTCAGCAGGCATATTTGCCCCTATTCCTAAGGAAGAGGCATCGGTTTTAAGCAGGGATTCGTGCATCCACAGGCAAAGCGAAAGAAAGTGAGATTGAAAGAGGGAAGTGTCTAGCGAGTGGGGTTTTCCGGTGGAAGTGATGTTTGCTCTGCTCTCTAGGGTTTTATATAATATACAGACTAGCTATCATATTTTCATTGTACAAAGCAAGAAGCGGTTAGCTAACCAGCCCTCTTCTCCCTTTCTTACACACAGGGAGCATGTTGCCTCTGTTTCTTCTCACGAAACTCTCCGTGGGGTCCCGGTATGCGGCGAGACCCCAGATGTAAGAGAGGGGAAATCTCCAGGTCTGAGGGCTCTGAAGGAAGGTGAAAAGGGAAGTTGTTCAAATTTAAACAACAACAAAAAAAACCCAAACCCCAAAACAACCCAAAACAAACCCCAAACCCAGTCCTTATAACCGAACAGCTGGTTTCGCCTCTGCTGTCACTTTGCTCATATTCCAGAGCTTCGCAGCCGATCCGTGCCCGGGGAGCGGCGCCTTCTGCTCCTCCGCGGCTGCGAAAGGTGCTCGGGTGCGCAGGGGCACGCACAGCCAAGCGCCCGCCCCGGCCATGGCAACCGGGTAGAGTCCCCCTCCGAGACAGGGACCCTGCCGCAGGAATCCAGCCAGTGTCTAGGGTAAATGGGATGGGGTGAGTTTTCAAAGCAGAGCCTGTTTGCGTAGCCCAGGTTGAGCTGACTTTATTGCCTGCATGTTTTTGTTTCCATATCCACATATTGCCGTCTATTGCTGACATAACAGTATTATGAATTTAAAATCGTGCATATTTTAGGACAGTGCGCAATGTTTACAGTAGAGAGCCCGCAGCGCTTGTTTGCACTGCAGGATTAGCGAGGACTTGGTAATTGGATGGGGGCTCTGGTGGTCGTAGCCCTCCGTGATGGAGAGGAGGGATAGCTGCTGTGAGCTCCAGGGGAGGCGCTGCCTCACTCCGGTGTCCCGGACCCGCAGGTCCCCCCTTCAGCGGTTCGCACTTCTCGAAAAATCCCTCTCCGGTGCGATCCGACTACCAAGGAGGAGGTAATGTGCGTTCGTTTTACTTCGGCTGCAGCAAAAGCGAGGGACAGGGGGAGCTGACCCAGGGCTTTGGCCAGGGGGCTGAGGGGGTGTTTCAGGGATCTGGGGTCTTTTCAGTTCTACTTTTTTTAGGTGGAAATTACACGGGGGAAAGGGGAAAAAACTAACCCACGTTTAGGAAGAAAACAGGTTCTGAAAAAAACCGAGATAAGCTGCTCGATACTGAGGGGAAGGCGCCTTTCGTGGACGGGATACTTGCGAAACACGGAGGAGGCATCAAGTGCATTTTAAAAACCACCGGCCCAACCTATTCTCGCCCTTAGAAATCCGGAGCAACTTCGCTTGATGGATTTAAATCTGATTGACTACGCCGCAATCAGCGAGCTGCCTCTGGCCCAGCCTCTGCTAGCACTTCACAGCAAGCTGAAGTACCCGGGTGAGAGAAATCCCAAGTTTCCATCCGAGGGGCTCATGCCACGGTCGAGTCTCCCCTCCCCACCCCCGGGGCCCTCCAGCCGGGTCTCTGCGGCCTCCTCAGCCATCCTCGAATAGCCAGGCGCTCAGCCGGTGTGCTTTCCCACCTGCGAACCGCTACCGAGACTTCATTAAAAAAAAAACAAAAAAAACCCACAAAAAACCCCAAACAAAATCTCCCCAAACAAACAAAAAACAACCAACCAACCAAAAAAAAAAAAAACCAAACCAAAACCGAAATAAACCAGACATTATATATATAAAAAAATATATAAAAATACAAATGTGCCCTTTCCTAGGTTGAGACTGGGGGCTGCAGAGGCCTGGTGCTCCCAGGGTTAGAGCCAAAAGTAATTAAGTCAAAGTCAGGCTTACTGAAGGAAAATAAAAAGAAGCATATTAATTTGTCTTTCGGGAATTTTAAACACTCTTGCAATCAGAAAATGAGCTCTGCCTTTGGAAGTCCTGACTGATTTTACTTCTTTCTCCGAGGCATCCCTATATCCCGTTTAGTCGCAGACCAGCAAACCCGAGCGGAGAACGGGTCCGGGCCCAAGCAGCTCCCCCGTCTCCCCGCCGTGGCCCCGGGCCGGGCCCGTGCCGCCGGGCCGCGCAGTGCTGGCGGAGCGGGTCGGGCGGGCCGGGCCGTGCGGGTGCCCGGCGCTGCGCCTCCTGCGGGGCGGCGGGCGGGGGCGCCGGCCGCGGGCCCTCGCACATTCCTCGGTTTGGCAGGGGCCGCCCCGCTGCTTTCTCCAGGCCGGTATCGGATTCCTCCCAGGCGTATGATTTCACTTGAAGTCCTGCCCAGCAGCCCTTCAAAGTGCGCGCCTGTCCCGCTCCCATGATGTCAGACGGTTTTCCCTGCATCTGTAATTTTAAGCAAAACAAACAAACGCCCGGTGTGGGGGGGGGGGGGGGGGGGGGCGGGGGGGGACGAGGGACACACAGAAGTCACGGAAAAGCACAGAGGGAGAGCGGCTCACCTGCGGCACCGGCTGCTCGGGCACCTGCCGCCCGGGTCGAGGCACCGCGGGGCTCGGCGCCTCCGGGAGCCACTCCCGGGAAGGGGCTCGGCTGCCGGCGCCCGTTCCTCCCCTGCTCGGCGCTGCTCTCAGCCTCCCTCGGTGGCTGCGCCCGCCCGTGCCATACGGCGGTGCCTTCACCTGCCCCGCAGGAGGGAGCGGGAACCCCAGCGCCGTAAATTAGCATCTCAGCATCTTAGAGGATGGTGGTGGTGACAGAAAGCTCAGTCTACCCCGTAGAGGGATCCGGGAGGCTCAGGCAAAAAAAGGCGCACACCTCCACATCCCATCAGGACTTGTTTTATTTGCTGCACAACATAACCTGCCCGCAGTAAACATGGCACAGGATGTATTTTACATTAACTTCTGCACCAGCTTCTCTCGACTTCAGTCCACTTAATGTTCTTGACAAATCAAAGCACGTGTCCTTTGAAGAAGGTGTGTAATTGGAGTTTAAGGCATGTATGGAATTCCCAGATGTCTATAAAGTAAGAAGGAGCATTTAGCAGGTCACTTGAAGGTGGAGCAGGTTAAAATCACTTGTACAGAAGTCGTACTTTTATTTTTCAAAAGCAAACAGCCGGCCGTTTATAAGGACCAAATGATCGAGATTGAGGGAAGCTCAGAGCGATTTTACAGAGCAAGAACAATAAAGCTCTAGAAACATATTGGTGATGGTAACACCCGCTTAGAAATTCGACATAAACGCAAAACAAACATAAGCATTCAGATAAGGAGAAAAGCTTCCCGTCCTCCCAGTAATTCCGTTTCCTCCGCCCGCTCAGGAGCTTCTGCATCCCTCTTATTTAGGTAGTCTTGTCTAGAGTAGCTGACACTTCCCCGCTCTTTTCATTAAGAGTTGGCATGAAGTTTGTGGGAATTTTACGAAAATTCTCTTGTTCTCTGCATGGACACGTGCAAAAACCGACGCGCTTCACAAAATTACCCCGACGAACCACAGTGAAATCGAGACCGCTACAGTGATAACTGTAGCGATTAATAGTAACAGAAAAAAAAATAACGGAATCGGTTCGAGATAATTAAGTGCTCTTCACTTGGCTTTACCAGTGTTGGCGAAAAATATCAGCCCCAGCAGGAATGAGGATTTGTTTGTGGGATGCAGCAAATCCTGTTTGCTGGTATGCAGAAATCCTTCATCACAATATTCTGGAGGGACGGGCACCCGCTCTGCCCCCCTAGTGGGGGAAAATTGGGATGGGAGGGGGGCGAGAGGGGGGGAAGGATGCTCCTGGGAAGGTTCGAGGTCGTCACCTCATGTTTAGGATTGCTTTGTTCTGTTTGGGACGAGGCAGAGTGATTAAACAAGCAGTCAAGAAGGGAGCAGTACACACGACTGCAGCCGTAGGAGAAAGCGGAGCTTCAAGAGGGGAAGGGATTTTGACATGTGAAAAGTTAAGCAGGTACCTGAAGGGGGGTTATTTTGACCAGATGTTAGAGCTTTTATGAAAATGTCACGTGAGGCGAACAGATGTACAACTTGCAAATGGAGCCCCGCCTTGTAAATACAGGGAAGAGAAAGGCTCACGAAAATAAAGAGTAAATAATTCCTGCTGTTTTCTATATGTGTGTATTTATTCACAGATATACATTATTGGTTTCTATTTAAATATTTCTTTTTATTTGTTTGCTTGTTTCTTTGAGGAAAAGAAAATAAAACTGTTCAGTCCAAACATGCTATCCTTTTCCAGTGTACAGAGCCAAAGACACCTTCTCCCTTCCTTCCTTTTTTTACTTCCTTCTCTTTCTTCCCTCCATTTTTCTTTTCTTTTCTTTCTTGCTTGCTTGATCTTATCTCTCTCTCTTTCTGTCTCTCTCTCCTCTCCGTCTCTTCTGTCTTTTTTTTTGTCTCTTTCCTTCCCTTTCTCCCGCTTTCTCTCGCTCTTTCACTCTGCCTCTCTCCCTTTTCTTTATTTCTTTTTGTTTTAAATTATTATTATTTTCCTCCTTCTTCCTTTCTTTCCTGTCCCTCCACCCCCACCTTTAGTCTCGGGTCCGTTTGATCCCAAGGAAAGTATCGGATCTCTGCTGGGAGGAGAAACTGAGACTAATCAATTGCCTTCTGTTTGAAGGTGGGTAGAGGCTGCTAAAAGAGGCAAAGAAGAAGCTCGGCTGACAGCCCGGAGCCCTCCGGGCGCGGCGCAGGCGGGCGGCTGTGGGCAGCTCTACTCGGAGCTCCCGATGCTGCTGCCGTCGCCGGGGAGCGAGGTCCCGGGCGAGGGACCCCGTCGGCTCTGCCCTGCTGGCCCTGCCCCGGCGGCGGGGAGAGCGACCAGCCAGGAAATTCAAAGCTGTCCCTGGCCTGATGTTTTCCGAAGGGCGCAGTGAGCCCTTCGCTCGCTGCGAGCCCTTAGTTTCTGGGCTGGTTTTACTCCTTTTGCATCGTTATTACCGCTTTCCAGAAAATCCTCTGGCATTTTAGTTTTAAAAACTACGCTTCGCCTCACCTCCACGACGCCCGCGGTTACTACCAGCGTGGCAGGTAGTGGGGGCGAAGGTGGCCCCTCTGCAAGCCCCTCAGCCTGGAGGCGCAAGGCAGGTCCGTGAGACGCAGCCATTGCCAAGGAAAAAAACGCAAACTGGAGCTGAGAGCAAGTTGGGGAGGCTCGGGCTGCTCCGAACACCTGCCTGTGGTCTGGACATTTCATTCACAAACCATTTCGATGAGCCGTAAATATGCTCTGCTTATTTCTGCAAATCTGCTTATGCAAGCGGGTGCCCAGCAATCTTTTGGTACATTCCTTTTGATCTGTGGTGGAGGCTTTTACAATAAATACTGATGTCAAATCATAGAAGAGTTCTTACAGAATTTCGCCAGACAAAAATTAATTCAGTCTTAATTTTTCTTTATGCAAATGTTTTCAAAGCTAAGAAGACTTACATTAAGCACATTAGTTTTGAAAATGACGATGCAGGCGTATATAATGCAGATAAATAGACTGAGGTGCTAGGCATAATCTACAGCATCAGTCTAAAAATCCCTAGGGATTCTTAATCTAGATTTATTGCCTTTGAGTCCCAATCACATGATCTTGTAAAAACTTTTAAAGTAAATGTAAATGGAAGTTTTTTTTAAAATAAAAAGACTGACTGCGGATTCCTTTTTTCCTTCCTATCAATGGTGCCATAAATGACGAGCTAGGGATATTTCAGCAAAAGCTGATTTGTCTTGTATTCTGTAATGCAATTTAGAAGACAACGGGAGAACGGTTTTTACACTCATCTCAGTGTTAGAAAAGGACTAAGGCTTTTCTTCGCCTGTGAAAGTGTACGTGTTCTGGACACACAGACAGATACACACTCGAACACTCGCTTCTGAACCCTGAAGCTATCAAACATGTTTAGTGACTGAGTGAGACGCTGTCTACGGAGGGGTTGTTGATGTAGGAGCCAAATTAGTGTTAATTTCAAGCAGGCAGCTAATTCCTCCATGAACCCTCAGCACTTTCAAAGTGCTTTGCTGTGCTTCATATTTAATTACTTGCAATGGAACATATATGCAGTTCTCAAGTAGAAATATTAGCTAATGAATTAGGCTTTTCTATCTTCTTTCCTTTTTTTCATTTTTTCCATTTTTAAAATTCTTTCTTTCTTTCTTTCTTTCTTTCTTTCTTTCTTTCTTTCTTTCTTTCTTTCTTTCTTTCTTTCTTTCTTTCTTTCTTTCTTTCTTTCTTTCTTTCTTTCTTTCTTTCTTTCTTTCTTTCTTTCTTTCTTTCTTTCTTTCTTTCTTTCTTTCTTTCTTTCTTTCTTTCTTTCTTTCTTTCTTTCTTTCTTTCTTTCTTTCTTTCTTTCGTCTGTCTGTCCTTCCTCCCACTTTCTCTTTCTTTCTCCCTCTCCAAGCATCCTGGAACACCTTTCAACTTCAAGTTTTTTACACGAATACAAACCAGATCCAGAACAGACTCCCTTCCCCCTTCCCCTTGGTCCTTAGATCTGAACTTAAAACATATATCATAGATCAGTTTTCATCCAGCGAATTTAGGCATAGTTCTCGACCTGTATTTTCAAAGAGTTTCTGGGCTGGAGTCTGCAATATTTAATCCAGTCAGCTATTAAATGTCCTCAGGCTTGAATAAAAAATTTAAACAGGCATCTGTGCCGAGGATAATGACAGTTAAAGCAGTTTGGGATATAGTGTGTGTGGTAGAGTGGGGGGTAAACGGACAGAAGGACAACGATTATGTCTTTGATTTGGAAAATTCCTGAGTTTTAGGAGTTCTGTCAGAGCATTAGTGGGGGAGAACATGAAAGAAACCCCTTTGCTCAAAGGCATGGCTTTAATGGGGAGAAATAGTCCTATTAATACCTATCAGTGCCTGACACTCGCTTTCTTCTGCCTGCCCAGCGGTAACGTGATACCCGCTCTCCCCAGCGATGGCCGGGCCCCGTGCGGGCAGCCCGCTCCCCCCGGGGGACCCGACTCCAGCCTCCAGCGGGGCTCTAGGCGTCCGTTCCCCCCGGGTTTGCTTCCTAGGGTCTATCTCTACCGGGAGGGGTTCCCGGAGTCCGTCTCCGCAGGAAGGGGTGGGGGTGGGGCTTCCGGGTCTGTTCCCCCTGTGGGTCTCCCCCAGGCATCCCACCAGGAGGGTTTCTCTGCCCTTGCCCTTCTCGACACCTCTTCTTGAGACCTTGGGGTGGATGGGTTGGAAAACCCGATGGTGCTTCAGGCAGAGAAGTGTTTTGGTTTTTTTCTTTCTTTCTTTTTTCCTTTCTCTGTCAACTATTGAACTGATGGCCAGTTAGATTGAAAGATGGCATTAGGGATTGGGTGGATTCCTAAAATTCTACAGGGCTTGAATCCAAGGAAGAGAAGAGCAGAGAGTGAGGAAGAGGCTCAGCTTTTGACTTGATGAAGCACGTGTCAGATTCTACAGTTCAGGCAATTAAAACCTGCTTTTGATCAAAGGGCTTCATAAATCACCAGAAGTGAACTGGTCAGAGACAGCTGTCTGTGTGAGCAAGTGGGGGGCAGCTGCCCATCCCCACCTTTCGGACACTGTCATCCACTCCCACTGCCTCCAAGGAGTCTTGCTGGGAGTGGATTTTTCCTGCTGTTTTATGGAAGCTTGTTTTATTTATGGAGGCATTTCAGCAGGAAGCAAATATATGAGGGAGTTCACGACCACGGGTGACTATCCCAAGGGCAGAGGTGCCACAGCATTTTCTTTTCTGATCAGAGAAAAAATGCTGTATGCTGAGGAAATAGTGACAAAACAGTATTTCCCTTATCCTTAAGAATGAAGCGTGAGATATCTTATGCCTTGTGCTGGCTGGGCTCAGCCCCAGGAAAGCCTTGTGCACAGACCATGGAGCTCAAGCCCAGGAGTTCCTGGCTCTGCCTTCATCTGACTCCAGTGCTAGGATGTGGCCAGTGAAAGGAAGAGGTGGAATGGAAATGGGAGAAGGCAAAAGAGCTTTGCAGCTGAGTGAAAGCAAAGCCCCTTCTTTCTTGGAGCAGGGCACTGGAGAAACAGTTTGTGCAGCTCTGTGTGTGCCTGCCCCTGTATGTGAGTTTTGAGGTATCAGGGACAGTTCCACTATTCCACTTCCAACTAACCCATCTTCTCATGTCAGACTTGGTATAGTACAGGAGTTTACAGCTTGAAGGACTGGTCTTTGATATTGGGCTTTAGGGTGAACCTCTAAGTGGTCTCAAGGTGCTTGTCAAATTTGAGTGCTTTTTGGTGTGATTTATGGCAAAAGGCTCCTTTCTGACACTTCCAGATGCCAAACCTTTCACCTTGCAGAAAATGTGCTTGCAATAGCCTGGGTGAGCTTATGCCTCCTCTTTAAAACAGCTGCTCTGGGCTAATAAGATGGGATGCAAGCCCAGTAAGGCAACTTTTTATGAGATCTGCCAGTGGTTCAAACCGTTTCCACAATGGTTTTCCACCTCCTTCCAGCATCCAGGCTACTCGCTGACATGGAACACTGAACCATCCATCTGGAGAAATGTAAGACACCTTTACTTCATCCACATCCTTACTTCAGGTTGATTTCTTAAGTTGCACTTCAGTAAGCTTGTCACCCTTCCTCTGCCCTGTTTGTCATTTGGCTGGCTGAATCATGAGGAGCCTCTGGAGATCCTTTTAATACAAGGCTTTTCAGAGATTTCTCTGGACAGAGGGCAACTATGGAGTGAGAATTTGAGACAGGAAAACAGAGGGCCTTCATCTTCAGAGCACATCAATCACTATGAACTCTCCCAGGCTCCTCCAATCGGCATGGGATTCCCTTGCCAGAGATGACTCACTGATAAATTACCAATGGCCTGCAGAGAACAAAAGGTTTGGCCAAAACTGCAAAGGGATGGGTGTTCTCCAAGAAGTAGCGGAAGCCTTGCAAACACATGCCTCTCAATGGATGGTACAGTATGATCTGCATTCCTGGTTCTCATGAACAGCAGGAAATAAAAACAAAAATAGATCAAAATTCACTATGTGGTGACTTCTTCCTTGCATTTCTTGGCAGGTGGACTGAGATGTTTGATCTCACTAAGAGACAGAGAGACTTTCCCATCTGAAATTGAAGCAGCCCTCCTTCCAAACTGAATGCATCAGCAAAACGTTGAGCTTGGCCAGTGTTAGGTGGGGAAAGGACTATCACCACGTTAGAGATAGCATTGCAACAGTAGCTGTCATCGGCTCCCCTCATCTATGGAATATCAAGACAATCCAGTAAGGCTGATTTTCTTCATTGCTGTGATCAAATTATGTAATATGCAATAAAACCAACAAAAGAGGAGGAGAGAAAAACAAGAAGCAGGAAGGCAGGCAAAGGCAGGCAGGCAGGCAGGCAGGCAGGCAGGCAGGCAGGCAGGCAGGCAGGCAGGCAGGCAGGAAGGAAGGAAGGAAGGAAGGAAGGAAGGAAGGAAGGAAGGAAGGAAGGAAGGAAGGAAGGAAGGAAGGAAGGAAGGACTTTTAATACATCTTCTGAAATACGTAATTAGCAATGTCTTGTGCAGTTGTCAGCTTTTCTCTGAAAACTCCCAGGTAAAACTTTTTGCCCGTGTGGAGGTTAATGGCAAGGGGAAAATAGTACCCTCTGCTTGCATCCACAGTATTTCAATTTACACGTGTATCTGCTTCCTGCAGATGATAAATGGATCAAACCCATTTTTTGGTCTTTGAGCAGAACTGATTCTGTTGCTTTGAACCCTAATCAGAAACCCAATAGAACAGTTAGTGTATGTAAGACTGGCAGTTTGACAATCTGCTCTTTTAACAAAAGGCAATCTTACTCCTCTCCTATTCTCTGTTGGCCAACCATATCAAAATACTTAAGATTGCCTATGTCCTGCTGCATGCACATTTTCCATGAAATAAAAAGAAACTTCCCCAGACTTCAAACCTATCAAATGTTTAGCATCTGAAGGATATTCATCTTTAGGAGTGAGGCCAAAAAGTCAATAAAAATTTAATTATTTCTGTAGCATATGGGAGCACTTACAAGATAAAAAATGCAATACTATGTACTGGTATTGGGAAGAAACTGAACAATATACTTCCATATTTGCTGGTCAAGACAGTGTCCCCACCAAGACGCAGCACAAGCCCCTGGAACTGCAAATAATCCTGACAGAGTTTCTAAAACTGTCATATAGACAGGTCAGTGATCAAGGGAGAGGTTACCTGCACCCCATTTAATGATGGAGTGGTGCTACATGTCTATACACAGGAAAAAAAACGTGTTTATCATTTCACTGGATGATCAACAGGAAAATGAATATTTGTATTGATACGATTCTTGCTGTCTGAAATGAGTTATCTCCCCTTGTATATGTTGGTATGGGAAGAGAGCAAAAAAATCCCAAACATTTTACTGAAGAAAGAGGAAGGAAATCCACAATTCTAAAGTTAAAAATAGCTTCAATGTATCAATAATTAGCAATGACAGGCAGAGAAATGCTCCTTGTAGGGCCTGATCTAATGGGATAAACTGTGTGGGTGTCCTTCAATGCATTTCTTGAGGCAATGAAGCAAGCTACTACTGAGTTACGTTAGCATATCCCAATAGAGCTGATAGATAAAGGGAAATTCAATCTGACAGAGGTAGGGGACTGGCATGGAAAACCCTGAGCAGGCCTTTCTGTTATTGTAATTGACATTGCAGATCTAGGCAGTGACAGATTTAAACATGAGAACCAATGTTTTAGGTGATACATACCAGAATCTCCTGAAATAAAACCACACATCTATGCTATCACTTTCATTATTTTAATTAAGAAGAATAACTATATAAGGTAATTATAACTGTATAAGGCACCTATCCCAATAATTATTTAAATTACACAGTATTTGTCTATCTGACCTGAATATATTAGTATATTCAAGCACTCAGCTTTTGTTAATTTCCTTTGTCAGTCTCACCAACAATTTGGTCATCAATCTACTTTCTATAGGATTATTTATTTATGCTTTTATATGTAAAAAAAAATCTCTTCTTCTTCCTTCCATTTTTCTTCCTTCCTAATACAGAACAGCACATAAAAATGTTCTAAAAAAAAATTAATCCTTAAGCAGAGCTGGACTTAAGTTAGATGAGGGTAAAAAATGGTTTTCAAATTTTGTTCAATTACACCACCTGCTTCTAGTATTCATATGTCCTGGGTAGCAGGTATTCCAACAGCAATGTCTAACTGGAAGGGCCATTGGCTACTGCCTGATAACTGACTGGTTGTCAACTTCTTATTCCACAGAGACTTGTGCTGTTGGAGGTAGGGCAACTAGGACATTTGGGGTTTATAGGGGCTTTGTTAGTCTCTTAGGTGTAAAAATAATGACCTCCTGATTTTTCTTTCTTTTTTCCTTGCACTGCTAATCCCTTCCTTTACCCCAACACAAACTTGATTGGTGGTAGACTGTAGTTTAAATGATTTATTGGTCTTAATTTATAACCTTTTGCCTCATTTGCACACAGCTTCACCATTGCTGACTAAGGCAGACATCCCAGATGAATGCAAATACCATCATTATACTATACCATAAGGTTATAGATGTTTTATGCCGTATAATGACAGAGAAAACAATTAACATCAGCCAGGAAAATGAGACAGTCAAAGCTTTTTCAAAGTTTTGTCCTACACTTCCTGCAGAATACAAGCAAGTTCTTATGGATTAGTAATAACTTCCCAATTTAGAGAATAGCGGGAGCCTTGTTTCATTAGCCTCTAAATGCTCTATCAGATGTTACCCAAGTATGATTCTTCATTTCAATATATAGCATATATACACCATATAGTTTAGCTGCATATAATTGCATGTCTGTAGAATGCATATACACTTACACTAGTGTAATATATGAAGGTGATTTAAACCAGGCAGTCCGAATAGAGGTTTATAGAAGACCATGGAAAGGAGTGTGACTGCCATTCTGAATATTTGCTTTTAATTCTCCATCATGAAAGGATTTGGGTAAACTAGGTACCTCTGTATGAATATTACATTAGTGATATAATGTATGTTGCCTCGTTAAAATTTGTAACAATTAATTATTTTCTCTCAAAACAAAATCAAAGTTGTTTCAGTCTGAACCAAGTAAACTTTGTTTTATATGTCTTGCTTGTAAACTGAACGTAACCTAATGTTCCCAAGAAAGTATGGACTGTTATGCCTAGATTTTTTAATGGGAAGAGTCAAGCTTACTGGGTCAAGCACTGACACTTATTCACACTGAGTAGCAATTCACTCTATAAATAATCCCACCAAAGCCACTGGAGCCATTAATAAAAATAAGTACTCACTCTGAGCTGAGATCCCAGAACCACCCATAGTGATATTTGTTTTGAAACAAGGTATTACAATCTGCAAGCAATGGTATGCTTTCGACAAGGCAGAATGGATTTCCAATGTCAGTGAGAAAAGAGGATTCTCAAAGCAGAATGTGATTCATGGAGTGAATTTTGTCCCACATGCTGCCATTAGTAATATGTCTTCCAGCCATAGCATGAAGCGAATCATTTTTGCAAACTGTGATGCAGCAAGGGAGACTGTGACCTTTTAAACTTCTCTCCAGAAAAATAAGATTATGGCCAGTTGGTTAGCAATATTGGAGATAATTGTCCATGAAATTTATTTTAAATTAACTGTTAATTTTTAATTAATTTAGCTATTTATCTTGGGAAATCTTCAGTAATTCAGTGAAATAACATTTATGTAACTTTCTAGACCAAACACACTGCAGCCTCATCAAAATACAGCAAGTTTGCATTTTGCAATGCAGAGTATAGATCTCACAGCTGTATTAACAGAAGAACATCCCTCTCAAAAGTTATAACTCTATTTGAGACTCCATCTGTTTTTTTTTTGTGTGTGTGTTTTTGTTTTGTTTTGTTGTTTTTTGTTTGTTTTTTTGTGTGTGTGTTTTTTTTGGTTTTTTTCTGTTTTAAACCTCTTTTCCCATTGCCACCATTATTATAGCTGTATTGTGAAGAGATGGATCACAATCTCAGGGCAGTATGCAGTTTTCTAAAGTTTTTGTATACAACACAACTTTATTTCATTCAGCTCCAACAAAATGCATATGAGAACACTGCAAACAATCTCTTCCACCATTCCCACCTCTCCTTTACTTTAAGCTAATGTTTCTGGAGTAAGGAGCCTACAGAGGTGCTCCTGAAGATGTCATCAAACTAGTGGAATTCTCTCTTGTACTAACCCAGGAGTTACCTTGAAAATGTTTTGAGAAACCAAGCACAGTCATTTTTGGTCCTGCAGTTTAATGGTGATGTATTTGGTCCCTCTGGGCATCAGACAAAGTAAATCACAGCAGCAGAAAGCCTCTCTTTCCCAAGCTAGCAGCAAACAATTGCTTCTGGAAATCTGCTCTATGAGTGATGCAACCAGTTTTTTAAATGGTGCTGAGAACAAAGCTGGTATGAACAATCCTCAATATATCTGACTGTCAGTACTGCCGAAGATTTTGCCTCCTGAAAAACTCTTGTTTACTCAACACTTACTCTTCTTACCCAAATGTTCTCAAGTAAGGAAACAGAGACTTTGCTATTCCCAGCAAAATCAGCTCTTTCCCGGGGCTATGATGAACCAATGATGGTTTCTCTTCATTGCACAAGCCTCCCTTAGGGACATGGGCAGGAGGCTTGCCAAGGCCACCTGCCCTAAGTCATCTAACTAAGCCTTGGGGACTGGCAAGGAAATGGTCCACTGGCTTTGTGTGGGGCACACAGTAGGCATCAGCAGCCCCACCACTGCTGTAGAAGGAACTCCATGGGTCCAACAGCCTAATGCCTATGTAGTCATCTGTTCCACAAGGGCTGCAATTAGTGCTTTCAAACCTTGCAGTCAAAAGTTGCCGGAGGAGGCTGGTCTGAGATAATGAAGCTAGCTATTGTCCAACCACACAGATTGTGAATTCCTCAGATTCATGCATTTTGTCTGACTGTATCAATCAGCTCTTCACAATCTCTCTTCACTCAACTTTAGCAACATTTCTACTACACTTTCAGGCATCAGCTCACCTCCATTTCCCTTCCATGGGAAAGTTTAAGTATAAATAATCAATTAATAGTGGAAAAAAATTTTGATGCAGTATTGCCTTCATTGTTTGCAAGTTTGGGACCTTTCCTCACAAGTTGGGATACATTTACCATTCAGCAATTCATTTTTGCAGGATGTATATAGGGAGTAGAAGTATTGTTTCAAAGTATTTGCTCATACTCAGACAAAAACCTTTTTTTACTCATCTGCAAAGATGATGGACACAGGTTGTGTTTATTTGCTACTATACTTTGTAAAGGTATTAATTATCAGCCTCGTACTGACCTTTCTTTTTCTGCATGTAACATCAAAAGGGAGGTTTAAAGCTCTATAACCTTTTCTCAAGAACCCTGCTTTGCGTATTTCTGTTCCTTGTTTTGCTTTGTGGTCACTAACCACAAGAGAAATTTGTCTTTTTTACATATGCTGGAAATAATTTACTGCCCTTAGAAATATTAAACCACAAGAAACCCCCTACATTAAAGTAACATTAAGGATCTGCCTAAAACCCACAAAAAGCCAGGAAATTGAGAGTTAAAGCTGAAACTCTGATCTGATACTCCAGCCTTAATTTACCTCATAGGGTATAGGCACAGTTGTCTCCAGAGAGGGGGTGAATGTTGCTGGGTGGAGTGCTAAGCATTTTCTGTAGCACCTAGATGCAGTAGCCTAAGAAAATACAATTTTGCTAAGGGTGAATTTGCTAAGAGTAACCCCATTTTATACCCAGGTTAATTTAGCAGGATGAATGGCCACATGGAGCCTCTCCATAGCCACTGCTTGCTTTACCTCCCAAGCTTGTTGACTGGCTTTCCTCCTTCAGCCTGGCCCAAACAACTTTTGGTTAGGGCATTTACTAACTTTAGACATGTTCTGCTGGGCAAATGATGAGCTACTTTGTTGCTTGCAAGATCTCAGCAATCACTCAGTTGGGTTTTTTCTTACCCTTCTCTTCCATACTGGTTTGACTGTATGTTTTGTGCTCCTCAAACTTTTACCTGCCTGAAACACTGTTCCATCAATATATGTACCAGCATCTTCTGGACCAGCTACAAAAGGCAGAAAGAAAGGGCTGTTGAAAACACCCAGAACACCTATGCAGAATTAATAGCAATAATCTAAGCATAGGGCTGTAAATTACAAGATTAATGTCTAGGGAACTGTTGGAGTGACACATGATGAATCCATGGAAGCTATTGCAGGAGAGTAAGAGACAAATTTTGGCTGTCTGGGTGCTCATTCATAGAATCATAGAATCCTAGGGGTTGGAAGGGACCTCGAAAGATCATCTAGTCCAACCCCATTGGTGTTGCCTTTTTCTTTTCTCACCAGATGAAAACCAATATGAGTCAGGAGGTACCTGACCAGGTGGTACCTTTAGGCATCTCCTTAATGCTCTAACAGGACAAAAATATTATTAAAATAAAAAAAGCTCACAATCATTTATTGCTTGAGAAATTTTCAGCTTCACAAAGGATTTCTTTGTCACCACAGTTTAACTTGACTTCTGGAGTTTGCTGGCACAGGAGGCTGTGGAAGTAGACAGTACCAGTAGGTTCAAAAGGATGAGGTAAATTCAGAGACAATATGTCAGTAAACAGAAACTTTGTGAGCAGTGTACCTCTAAGATCTCTAACAACAGATGCTGAAGATATACAAGGTATAAGTTTGTGAGACTCACAATTTTGTTGTTTCTAACCACTTCATACTTAACTCTTATTTTTTCTTCTCATTTCCCATGTGAAGATTTTTTTCTTTTTGATAGATCAAACCTCAGACACAATCGTTGAGTAAGAACTGTCATAGCATTGCTGTGCCTCAGCAGCTGTGCCACAAGGAGAAGTGCAAATGTCCCCTGCTTCTCTTCCTCTGCTGAAGAAATGCTACCTTGCTCAGTCTAATTTCTATTTAGATGTAGGTACAACACAGTCCTGTCCTGCTACATGCACCTAATTTTCCTCTTTACCAGCTAAAAGATAAGGACAGAGGAAAGACAGCAGGAAAGCAGGTCTTTATTTCTTCCCTTTTTTGCCAATCAGCCAGAGGAAAAATAAACCATTTTGGGAACCATAACCTGGACCCACCATGTAATACTTCAGACACTTGTTTCAGAAAAGCAAGTTTTTGTCCTGCTAATAAGATAGTGCTGCTGATATTTTTTTCAAGATTAAAACCACCAGCTCACTGGATGGTTAGGTGAACTAGACAAGTTCATCTAAAGATGATAAAAGGGTTCTGGGAGTCTTGAGCAGGTACTAAACTGTAGCCACACTTTCCCTTATTGTGTTACTAACTGAGAGTAAAGTCTCAGCTGGATGGAAAGCTGCCCCTAAAAAATACTCATATAGGAAAGGAAATGCCACTGTGAAACCAACTGAGACTCATTGACTTCTTTTTTAGTATCAACAAAAGCTGTTAAAAGACATAAGCATCTATTTAGACCTATAACCAATTAAAACGGGAAAAAGTTATGTTGTGAACACAGCTTAGGACAGTGGAATATTATAGCTCTAATATTCTACCCTTGGCCTAATTGGTAGTCAAGGATGATTTTATTAATGAAGTGAGAAGTGTGGGAGAATTAGTAGAGAGCTGAAAATTACTAACAAAAATCCCAGTTTTTTATATAATTTATTTTCTATAATATATTTGCCGTTATGTTTCAGCAGCTTATCTGTGACAGTCAAGTCGCAGAAAGCTTTTTCACCATAGTAACATAAATTTGCCCAGTGTTTGACAAGAATTCCTAGTCTTGTGCCCGTAAACTGCAAGTGTTTGTGAAAGTCACCAGGGCTGAAAGGATTTAGTTGCTGAGATGAGAAGAGGCTGGTGCATGGAAGGTAGCCAGGCTGGAAGAATTTACAATACCTTATGCTATCAACGACATTACCTCTGGGCTCTCTCAGACTAGAAGGCTGCTTACTATTAGGCTAAAGGTACTTACATTATTAATTTGAGGCTTACATTTTTTGCCACACACTGATAATTAAGAGTATGGTCATACCAGTGGCTTAGCTCTTCCTCTTGGCATTATCTCCTGCTGTTTTTTTTTAAGGCTTTCAAGAGGCAATAATCCCAAATACCACGCATGGAAACGATAAACTGCTTGTTGTGACTTTACTTTGAACAAGTTCCCCTGCAGAGTATCATATTTAAGTAAATTGCCATCAAATACATCGAGCAACACAATCATTCACATTCAAACAGAGGCTTTTGATCATATTCTACAATGCAATCAAGAATCACATGAGAATTCAAGTATGCAGCAACCTCATTCACTGCTAACTAGGTGAGAGAGAAAGGAGGATTAATTGTGGAATGTCAACTAATTGGCCAATGCATTAGCATATAGAAACTTGCACTACTTATATGTAATAACTGTATATAATTGTAAAAGGCTCATGTTCACAGTGCTCTGCAAATGTATGGTTACTCATGTCCAAAAGTTTATCCACACTGTTTTACATGGGTACCCCACTCCCTGTTTTTCTCAGATCAGAAAAAGATTTGGAGCTTTTTATCCACAAGGCACATTAAGGTCACCAACTGGGAATTGCTAACTGATGGGTTAATTGGGGGAACTAACAGATTCTGTTGAACCTCAGCCAATAATTTAGCTGATAGATTTAAGCAGGGTAACAGATGTGGAGGCAGAACTTCTAAAGGAACGCATGGCACCAGCAGGGCACATCTCTGCCCTTACTTAAATTATGAGTGGAACAAACAGCAGTAAGACAAGGATGTGAGAACTGATGCTACTTGAAAATATCCTTTGGTTGAAAAAAAAGTGCACATTAGAAATGTTTGTTAGAGAGAATATTAATCCGAAGTTCACACAGATACAGGAACAGCCTGCAGTTATAACCTTGACCACTGTTAGTGCCAGTTGTTTGCAAATAGCTTTATATGCTCCTCAGTGAAGTCCCTCCTTGAAGTGCTTTCTCTTAACTCTCCTGGAAGGTAATTCTTTCATTTCTTCCAAAACCAATCTCCAACTTGCCGTTTTCAAGTTTGGTTGCTGGAAATTAGACATCTAATGCTGGTTTTTTGTT
Source organism: Apus apus (assembly GCF_020740795.1). Classification (NCBI taxonomy): domain Eukaryota; kingdom Metazoa; phylum Chordata; class Aves; order Apodiformes; family Apodidae; genus Apus; species Apus apus. The sequence goes on along the minus strand of NC_067283.1, from coordinate 31,498,969 downwards.
AAGTTGCATTTAGCTGTGTCTAATGCTCAAAGAGCTTTGTAACTGCATTTCAAAATGCTTTGTGTCTACATGCTTCTGTTTTCCTAAATTTTTCCATGGCATCTACAGTTGTTCAGGCTATAGATGAAATACTGAACTAATGGGAGTCACTCTTAGAAATGATGAAGCATGAAGCATTAATGAATATTCTAGTGCAAGGAAATATTGATGGGCTCTGTTTTCCCACCCTTTCTTTACTCTTTGATATTGTTCGTGCTAGTTTGGGAACATGTGCTTTGAGCTCCATCCTTCAGGGAAAAGCAGCTTCCACCATCCTGAATCATACCTGAAAATGAGCAGAAAAAAGGGATACCTTTCATAAATTAATCTTTCTTCTACTGGGTACTGAAATAAAGTTTGTAAAGGAGACCGCTTATCTAAGAAACCTGGGCTGAAGTTCATCATCCCCTGAAATCTGCTGAAATAGTTGCTATGATTTAGTGAGTTACTTGAAAGAGACACATATCCACCACACTAGTTCTTTATTTGTCAGTGTATTAATGCTTAAAACTCCTTACAGTGGGTCACACCTAAGGGCTCAAGTAATCATTGCCTGAAAATGCCACATATTTCATTTGCCACTCCCCTCTCTTGTTGAAAGGAGAAACTGAGGTGGAGTGAACCTCTCCTGCTAGCTTGGCTCTTGTTTCCATTGCTAAATGAGATTGGCCACACTGAGTCTGGGCATAAAAGAGACAACTTCTTAAAAGTGGTTCCAGGAGTCCCTCCTGGCAATGCATAATTAGCTCGAGCTATGGGGATAGCAACGGATCTGTTCTTGCAGAACCCGTATATAATAATTTTTAGGACAACTATACAACCCTTTACAATTTAGCAATCAGAAGCATAGTGTGGAAAGATTTTTTAGTTTTCCAGTAGCTTAAATCTCTAGCTCAGCTTGGGGTTCTTCTTGGCTTTGCTTTACTATGTTTGATATGGGCATTTTTTGGGCAGGCAAGGAATGAAGGCAACTGTGTTCAGGCTGCTGTCAGATGAGCACTTCTGGTTGCAACTGAGCTCAGTCACAGACTCTCTATTCATCTTTGTCTACTGCCCTCAGTCCTTACTCTATTTTTCTTTGCCTCTTCATTCTCCCAGTGTGTTTGGAGGAGGAAAAAAATGACTGGGGTTTAAAAAGTTAATGGAAAAAAATCACCCAAGTGAATAAATATTATTTTGTTTACAGCTACATCAGAATTACTGTATACATAGTTATGCAGGTTGATTTTAGGAAGCAGTGAGCAGTAACCTCTGGGGAAGGGGAGAAAGAGAAGTTGGGCACAGGAACAGCTGTAGTAGCACACTTGACTACAGATTCATTTCCAGCCTCTGGTTCAATGGATTATAGAAGGCACATCACATTTTCACACCAGCACTGGGTATATTGCCATTGACACTAGGGGAGGAGGAGATGATCTGTGAAGGATGCTGACTTCATGTTAAACCCTGTTCTTCAAATCTAGGACAAATCAACTATTTTCTTGGAAATAAATGCAAATATGAATTTATCTGAGATTTCAAGACTGATCAGTGATGAGAACTTGTGGACCAACAGTGTTATTCTGTTATCTTATCTTGTGGCAGTTTTAAATGTTGTCACCCCTGATGTGTGCTTGACTCCCACCCTTGACACTTGCTTTTGACTTTGAGATTGGTTGCATTTGAAATTTTATCCACTCTTCCTTGATTGTGCTTAGAAGTTATTACCAATTTTTAGATAAACATTTTGTTCTTTCTTTCCAAGAGCAGCACCATTTTCTTTTTAACTGCTACTTAATTTTTTTAACTTGAACTCTATCCCTAACTTTCTGTTTATTTATTTCTTCTCAAATAAATGTCATCTAAAGTGGATCAGTTATGAACAGAAGCAGTTAATCAGTTATCCCACTCCTGTTATTGGTGAACGTTCCAAATTCTTTGTAGTTTTCCTGCCTGTTTTTCCTTATGAGAAAACTGAATCAGAAAACCCATTATGCATTGAAAGAGATACCTAGGAAGATCTATGAAACACCCGAGCTGAGTACTTGTCTGGTACATTTAGTCAGTCATCTGCAGGTAAGAGTAATGACTTGGCTTTAAATATTTAACCATAAGATACCTGTCTAAAGATAGCAGAAAATCTGTGGCAGAGAAAGAAGTCAAACACAACTGAATTAGATGCTTGAGAAACTCATATCTGGTGAAAAGACTGTCTAACTTTGAACCCACTTTGTGAGAGGTGGTTTGGATGCAACATCTTGCATGAAAATGCACTTCAGACATCTTCTGTATTGGTGGCCAATCTGTGACAACAGCATTGGATTTTCGCTGCCTATAGAAGGAGAAAAAAATTCTGGGTATGCTATGGCCAGGGAAGAGGATTTTAAGGTAGCAGAATGAGCTGTTGAAATACTAGAAAGATCTGGTACCTCTCTTTCTCCAGCTTGTGTGGGAAAGAGTTCAACATTCCAAGATGCCAAGTATTAGAATTTTGTCTTTCTTAGAACTTGTTTTTTTTCAAGAATCCAGAGTTCAGTAGCATTTCTCCAAAGAGTAGCACTAGTTAGGGTAAAGCTGTGGATTTTCTACAGAGCCACAATTTAGTTGCCTGAATCTATATTAAAGACATTTAAAGAAATAAGTTAGATTTCTTGACTTTCCTTGCTTTCATTCGCTTTGTTTTATCTTGGGTTTGGGAATGTTTTCCTGAAGACTTGCATTTGCATTACTGTGGCTTAAATGCAGGACATTTTGATCATTAACCCTATTCTGAATCTCTGTAACCATCTTAGATATCAAAGAAACCTACCCAAATATACTTAATTTAGAACATATAGAAGAATCCCCCTTTCAATAAAAAAGACATCTTACACAGATGTGAAACAGTCTGTTTGTTCTAGTGGGTGTTTGAATTCCTTGGCACTGGCACCAATACTTTAGTGTGTCTACCATGCACTGACAATGCTTTTCCCTCACATAGAAAGAATATGCTATAACCTAGGTTTGATGAGTGGTTAAGCATTATGCATACCTTCTTTCTGCAGTTCCTTCTCTCTGCAGTCTCAGTCCTAGCTTCAAATGCATATGGAGGCATAGAAAGAACGACTAAAACCCTCCTCAAGTCTAAGGGACTACATGAGATAGCAGAAACAAGCAGCACTTTGCTGAGCAGGGCCCCAAAACTCATATGCCATGGCTTACATAAAGCATCCTATGTAGTCACTGGAACAAGTGGTCTTCCCTTTCTTTCCTTCCCCTTCCCCTTCTCCTACCCCTTCCCTTCCCCTTTTCCTGCACCTTTCCCTTTCTTTTTCCCCTTTCCCCTTTCCCCTTTCCCCTTTCCCCTTTCCCCTTTCCCCTTCCCTTCATAAAGAGGAGAGGAATATGGATGTGTGCTTCAGTAAGAAATGGAGCATGGATCTTTCACACTTTGCATAACCAGATCGAGTAGAGAGTAAAAGAGATTAAAACCTCCCCTGAGCAAGGCAAGGCCCTTAGGAAGGGAAGGATGTAGGTCTGACAGCTATCAGCCCTCATAAATCCCCTTTTTTAACTACTGATCCTCGGCATCCTCCAGGTTTTCTCTCATATGCCTTTCAGCCTTAATCCTCCCTGCCAGGCCCTGGGTTGCCATAGTCCCTTTTTATGTCCCGATTATCTTGCTTGCTCTGTGCTGCAAGTTCTCCTCCTTTAAACTATTAAGTTGCTGCAGTCACATGCACAATTTATTTTCCTTTCATCATCTGTGTTTTTGCTGGATTTAGATTATTTCACCATTGTAACTAATGCCTTCTTTTGTTCAGATTTCTCCCAGTACTCAAACATTCAGACAGACCCTGAATAGACAGTAAGTGTAAGCACAGCTTGCTGCCTACTCAATTCATAAAGGCAGGCACAAAGTAAGCATTCCAACTCACTCCACAGAGAGACCTGGTTTTTCTGGAATACTATTTTATATTTCTTTCCCTGAGGAAGGTTCACGACCAAGGCTCTGAATGACATAAGCAGTGGGTACCCTGTTTTCAGTTTAGTCAATGTGACTCTCTTCTTTCGCTCACCTTAGCCTGAGAAGACATCAAAGTTAATTTGGCAGAAGAGATTCCTGTTACTGATTCCTTTCTTTAAATGTCTGCAGTCCTTATCTCACTATTCTCTGAGTTCACATTACATCAGAGGTGCATGTTAAAATTCTGAGAAAAACAGAAATAATTTCCTAACTCTGGAGCACTGCTTTAATATTCTTAGTAAATGTTCTGCATTGTTTTCTTTGAGGTATGGAAAACTTCTTGGAGAGAGAGAGGAAAAAGCCAAGAATGCACTGAAGAGTTTACTTGAAATATTTATCTTCCAAATCTAGGGTATCACTGGTGGTCAGCTGTGATATTATATGTAAGTCTACAGCAGATGAAACTGAGAAAAGCCTTTTCAATATTATTTTCAGCTAAAGTGGTGACAGAAAACATTATGGATGCAATAATCAGAAAGAGAGGAAAATGCAAGCTTACACAGTAAGGCGGATTTATATTTTCCCCAGCTCTTCGCCAGCTAAGAAAAGTACATCTCTGACTCTGGGGTCCACTTTATTGGAGGTTGCTGCAGCAACCCCACTCATGCATCCAGCTAAATTTGAAGGTTGCAATAACCTTCCTTTCCCCCTTGATATTAGAGATGCTAGAAACATTTTGGAGACTCACTTTAAGCAAACGAGTCCTTCAAAAGAAACAGGTGTTGAAGATGAATCATTTTACTTGACAGCTTGCGTCCCTGACTGGAAAAAATGTATCCCGCTAAACATAATAACATTTAATATTTTAAAAAAATAATTTTATTTTATTGATCACTGTCTTGTACAACGATTAGTTAAAAAAATAGTAATAAAATGTTTCCATATCAAATGAGGATGCTGTGAGTAAATATTTTCTGTTTATTTTTAGGCAGTGGAAGTCCTGATTAAAACTGTTCTTTTCTATAAAGTTCTCATTTCTTCCCTCTGTCTCTGACCCTTCTCAAGTGACCACCTCCTTGGTCTGCTTTACATACTGAGAGTAGAAGGCTGTCATTTCCTTTCACTTTAAAGTCACACTGCAGCTATTTAACAAAAGAAGCTTAGTGGTTTTAAGGCAGACCAGCTAAGGAAAGAACATGGTCTCACCCTGTGAGGGTGTCCAGTAGGGTATCCAGTAATGAAGGACAAATGCACTTCTGAACAACTGAACATCTCTCACCTCAGCATGTGAGGAGTCCTGGCACTGAGCTGGAAATACAGGGAAAGCCAGGATGACTCCTGATGGTGAAGTCCAGGGGAGCATCATTGCTACTGCTGATTCCCCTCCATCTCTGCATCATGTAACTAATGTGAGGGAGTACAGCCTGAAGCAGAAAAAGATGGAACAAACAGCCAAGCTGTGTTCAGTCATAGGGAACAGTGTGACAAAGCAGCCAACAGGATCTAACACCTAAATGTGAACTAGGCAGACGTGAGTTTAAGAGGGTTGCAGGCTTCTCATGGGATTTCTTTCCACAGTCCTGCTGAAGAAGTCAATGCTTTTCTAACTAGCTAAGGGGTGTGACCTTCCATGAGATCCCACCCAAAATTGCTTTCATTTGGCCTGTGTCATGAGCCTGATGACTCTGTGTTGTGCAGCAGAGCAGCAAAGGCTTTGATCCACTGCTTGCATGGGAAAGAATGTAAAAGCATTGAACTCTTTGTAGAAATGAAGTTTTCTTGGACCAGCCTGAAGGTTTGCTGGGCATAGATCCTTCCCAGGGGGTTTTCTCTGATGTGAACCAGAACCATCCCAGCTCTAGCTCTAATAACCTAGTATAGGTTACTTCCTTCTGCACTTTGACTTTTAACACAATCACCTTTTTAGGTCCCAAGGCTGCAGTTGTAACCCTGCTCACAAACCCACGGAGCAGCTTCAATAGATGAGGTATCCTTGAGGAAGAGCAGATCATACTGTTTCTCCCTAGGGTATTTTTGATCTGGAAAAACTTTAAATACTAGATTTGAAGTTTTTTCCACTGGGTTGGCTGTGTCGGGTGTTGAGACCATCTTGCAGATACCCAAAAAACTACTACCAGTATTCATGGCAATTCTAAGCCATTGTCAGCTACAGTGTCTGAGGAAAAAAAAAAAAAAAATTAAAAAATATTTTTCATAGAAGAAAACACAGAAGAAATGCATAAAATAGATTTGTGTAAGTGGGATAGATATAATGTGGAAACAAAAAGCTTCATCTGCTCTTCCTTATGTTTCTAGGTGTCTTATAAAAATGAATGTAGCTAATGAAAAATACTCAAGACATTGTGGCTGACTCTGAAAGTTTAATTTAATTTTTAAAAAAATTTAATATTTTTAAAGATTAAAGGCTACTTTCATTTTGTTCTTTCTTTCTTTTGAAGGGATTGAGAGACTTCCAGGGGTTCTTCTAAAAGTACAGAAAGCCTCAGAATGACTAAATTTAGGCAACTTCTGTTACAGGGAAGTAAAAGTATTATGAGGAAAGATTGTTCCAGCTTCTGCAGTAAGCAAGGGTCTTTCTGATGAGATGTAGGATGGAGTTTCTCTAAAGCTCTTTACTTGCATTTGGAACTAAACTTTGATTGGAGAAGAAAACAAAGAATTAATCAACATTTTTTTTCCTGTGCCAAAGGGAATAAAAAAATTTGAGATGTCTGTGCCAATGTTCCACCTCACAATAACACTATTTAGTGTTTTCAGAGAATATGGGGGAGGTTGGAGGCAGATGGGGTGAGAGGTGGCTTTGGATCTTTGATTTTCATGTGATTCAGATTAAAAAGAACCCAGAACACTTATCTGTATAACATGAAATCTGCTTCTTCCTTTTATCACATGGCACACATTCCAAGCTGCTTAAAAGGTGCATGGAATACAGATAGTGAAGAGAGGTCAGAAAAGGCATCTAAAAGTATAGAAACTGTCAAATTAACAAATTTCATGTGTTTTCCCCTATGCAGTATGTGTACAGACTAAGAAACCAAGAAAAGAAAGAAAATCTTCCAGCATGCTTTGTTTCTCATGCCTGGCTTCAAAGCCAGATTCAAATGTTGGCCAAAGAAAGGACATAAATTTTGGGGCCTGTAGTGATCCTTTTCAAATTCGTAACTCCAACAGAAAACCATCACTCATGGAATGTGCTCCATTTGGTGAAAAACATTCCTTCCAGCTCTATTGAAACAGAAAAAATTCAAAGAGAGCTAAGACACATTGTACTAACATAGGTAGATGAAACCACACCAGAAGTGGAACTAGAAGCGCAGCTTCATAGCTAAGGGGTAGCATACTCACTAAGGTTATCTTGATTTGGGTTATTGCTTGGCTAGTGTGTCCTCATGGACTTGCATACATACATTGTGTTATATTTATTCTGGAAACCCATATTAAAGAGAATTAATTTCTTTAAAAGGAGTGGATTTTGAGAATTATTGTTTTTATCAGATAAGGTTTTTCTTGGCTAAACCAATGTAACACAATACGCATGGTCATGATAACTACCACTACCTAACCTAGTTAACACCACCATTTCTGTATTTATTCAATTATTATTCCTACTTTATGGAATTTTCATTGATGTTAGCAGTGAGAAAAATCACCACCTTCTTGCCAGCATCAACAGAGATTTATGAGAACTTGGTCAGCTTCTGTGAGTTAGTGTTTGGCACACATTTAAGAGTGTTTTCCCCCTACAGTTATCCCCATTTTTTGAAATTTCTGTTGCAATTTTCTTCTAAAAAAGCTCATTCTCATTGGGTATCATTTATGTCATAAAGTAGCTGGAAACTGAAAGTTTTAAAGAGTGTGTGAAACGCAGGTAGGTCAACCCTGCTGTGAAGATGAACCAAAAGTTAACTATAGGAAAAGGTATGAAGAATTCACAAGTCTTTCCAGCCAGCTCACATATGTGCAAGGAACATAAATGTAGTTTCAGAATGTTTCACTCAATATAATAAACGTATTAGAGACTGGATTAAAAAATGAAATGCTGAAGTGTAAAGTCACAGCCTCTGTGCTGATGATGCCTCTATACTGAAAAGTCTATAGGAACCATAGGACTGCCACTCTTCACATCTGCCTGCCTCTAAGAATCCTCACATGTACTTGGTGACATGCTAAACTGCCAGGAGCACTTGAGCAAAGAGATCTCTTCATGGCCTGGACACATCATGGTCCCCCCTAGCCACAGTTTGCAGCATCTGGCTGCACACTCCAAGACTGTCACTGGACCTTCCTAGGGCTGGTGCAAGCAACTACTGAAGTCTGACTTCAGGGAGGCCAGGATTTTCCCTGGAGGAAAATCATCATCTGACTTTACATTCACTGGAGCTAAAGTACTATATACAGCTAAGAATCAGCTCTCCTATTGTTTCAGTTTCATGATGGTACATCTATTCATTGCCTTGGTATGCACAGAGCTAGAGATAGACATATATGGAACACTATAGTACTCTGTGCTCATGTAATTCGGCATTTGGATGGGTAGCTAACCTAAATACAGCCATGGTAGTTTGGCAGATATCCATCTAATCTAATTTATCTTAAATCACAATTCTGTTTTTTAAAAATTACTTCATTAAAGTAGCATCTTCTGACTCAACAAGCTCATCCTCTGTGGATGTTTGGTGGTTTAGCTGCTTACTCTAATGATTGAAGTTCATTTTTTGTCAGTCACACTCCTGAAAGTCCTGCACTTTGTGGAATAAATGTTTTTGTGGAAGCAACATTCTGGGAAGATTTCTGCAGCTCAGTAATTTCCAGGTTAGTTCACAAGTGATTGGAAACCCCTCCACACACCTCATTACCCCTGCAGGTTCAGATTTTTTATGTGAAAACTAAAGCTGTTGTTTCTTGCACATATAGAAAATTCAATTTAGAACAAAAAATGTAATACATTACCTACACAAGTAAATTATTCATACTCTTGCTCTCTTCAATTACATTTTGCATTTGAGAAACTGCTCCCTGGCAGAAGTGAAGTGATTACAGTCTCTGGCTAAGAAGCCTACAGGGCTGCATTCTGCTCTGAGCACCAAGAACAACATTTTAACCAGTGCTCAATGGAGTCATGAATGCTGCTCCACAACTCATAGGTGTACTTGCCAGAAGTGACAGTGGCAAATATCTTCTGAATAAACTGTGCTTGCAAGCCAGTTAGCAGTCACCTCATTCCTGCAGAACAGTATAAACTGGTTCAATAATTAGAAAGGACAAAGACAATGATCTGTCCTCTTTTAGAGCACAAAACATTTTCCAGAACAACTCTGTGAATTACCATTCTATTATCCCTGAACTCTTCCCTGACCTCACAGTATGCTTTGCATTCCCATCTTTATTTTACATTTTCAAAACAATTTCATTTGAGAAAGGTTATTTGGCCAATTACAATATGGCTGAAGGCTGCTCTTTAGATTTACTGCAATGAATTGCTGCAAAATACATTTTGGGGAAGGATGATGCACAGAGATATAAACAAGCAAAAGCACATGTCTAGCTTTATATGGGAATATTTTCTCCTGGTGGGCACACTCTAATTAGATGAGATGAAGAAAGCAGACAGAAAAGCAAGCCAATAATGATGCTAATAGTGCCATTGAATGTATATTCCAAGTGATAACATGACAGAAATGGAGCAAGAGACAGATTCATATAGAGACATGCAAGCAGCACTGTTGCTCAGCCAGGTTTGTTACATTCCCATGGAGACTCATGTTTCACATGCTCAGAGCCACTACTCGCTCCTCTCCTACACACATCGAAATCTCTCACTTATTGCAGACACTCATACAAACAGCAAATTAAACACCTTTGGAAGTAAGTCAAACATATTAGTATGTCAGTGGTAGCTGTCTCCAGTAGTGGGTTTTTGCTTCAATAATAAATCCCTATGGGAGACATAGGCATCCTCAGAGTTTAAACATTTCAGGTCTGAGTCCTCTGGAGGTCTTATTCACAGCTGACTGTAAAAACTAAATAATGATTTCTATTTCAGTAGATTTTGGTTAGGCTTCTGACATACTGCGCATATGAACTATAATTCTAAGTAAAACTCGACTCCTTTAAAACCTATTTTCAGGCAAGCTACACATAGAATGTAACAGAGCTGTTTGAGTAGGAACCTTCCAAACCTCATACAAGAGCTAACGGGTTTCTGTTGATCATAGTCAACGCACTCAGGAACTGCATGCATGTGGAGAGGATGGGATGTTGTGCTCTACCAGTATTGCAGAAGGCAGCAGCTTCAATAAATAAGCTCCTTTTTTCAGATACTTATATTCTGCTCTGCTTGATTGGCTTACCTTGTGTATGTGTTGCCACACTGCATTTTGAAGATCAGTTTGCATAGCTGCTTTCTTCCTGTTCCCTGCTGTTGTTCACACTATTTTTCAACAGGTTTGAGGTGACTCTCTTTCCTCCTTGGCATTAATTAAATAAACAGAGTTCTTTAAAGATCTCTCTCATATCCAAACCTGGAAAAAGACTACAAGTTTGAAGAAAGAATAATTAGAACCCTCTGCAACTACAGAAATGGCAGCAATGGATGAAGCTGCCCTGATAGAAATGGTGATTTTGGAGTTAGATAGTTTTAACTGATATTTCACTGTCTAAGCAAACATTTGATTGTCTCTTCCTTTCTGCTGTATATTAAATCCGACTAAAAGTAAGAAAAAATAAGTTCTGTTGCAGGACCATTTAAGTTGTCAGAAGATTTTTCTAGGACCAGGTTGTTTTTGCAGGTAAAATACACACAGATGAGCTTTTGAGCTTATATTCACAGGATCTGCTTATTGCATTAAGCTCCAATTTGCATTAGCTATTATTACTGTGAGACATCTAGAGAGAAAATGAAACTTTCTCCTCATGATTCCTACACAGACAGAACTACAAACTAGGAGCAAACCGCTCCACCTCTTTTCCCACAGAGATTCTGAGTTGTTGGAAGAATATCTTTGGAGCAGCTAACATAGTCATCCACAGTGGAAAAAGAAACATACTTATAAACCCAAAAAACAGGGCAGTTCTCCTAGTCTCTACGGGTGGTAGCAGGAGGTGGCTCTAAAAGGAAGTTAAATGCTTTAGTTTATTACAAGAAGTCCTTTTAACTTCATGCTAAACTGGGATGGAGGCCTATACCTAATGAAGCTGCAGGGCTCTACATTTAGAATGATCTCTGATGGAAGGAAACCAAATACCAAGCTCACTGAAGTCGGTGGCAGCATTCCCGCTGACTTCAATGGGAACAGGAGGTAGCCCACGGTCATTACAGGACTGCTAAGATAGATTTGTTTAAATCCAGATATGACAAACTTCTGTTTGTGATGGCTCCTCATAGAAGAGATTCTGGTAATAGTAAGAGCTGACTTTGGTGTTTCCATTCTAGCAAAAGTATTAGACAGCTGGTCTACTTAGCTCAAAGTGTGCTAAAGTCATTAAAAAAAAAACAGGACACCACACCCAGTTTAAAAAGTACAGATTCTTAATGAAGTCACTCTTGAAGGAACTCAGATGGATTTTCACAGAGTACTAGTTGCTAGAAAGCACGGATGTGAATCTAGAGAGGGTTTTGTTGCAAAATGTATAATATTTAAGAACCTAAACACAAGTAGTTTGTTGCTATTTTCACACAACTCTGTTGCTTCTTTGTTGTTGCTGCTGGCTTTGGAAAATGCATGTAAACAGTGGGAAAAGATTCACAAGTTCTAATTTGTGAAGATTAGAAGCAGAAAAAGTTCAGCACTCAGTGTCCCCGAAATGATGGACAACCTAGTCCTTCTCCGTTTGCATAGGCAGTAGAAGGCACAGTACGTGATGTTGCTTGCCTGGAGCCCTCATTTCAAGTTTGACACATAAGCAGCCTAGTGGCAAATCACCCTCAGTGATGACATGATCAAGAGTCCATAAAAAAGTTCAATAGATAGAAAAGCTCTTGAAAAAGTGGAACTGTTTCCTGAAAATATGTCTTGAGGACTCCTTTGTAACCCAGAGAAATAGCTCCTTTCTGAGTTTTGAGTTGTTGGGTTTTTTTTTTAACTTTTAAATTTCTCATGAGTTTCCCCAGCCAAAGTATAGATTAAAGTAATTTCATTCCTGCAATTTGAGGGATGCCATAACATTAAATTACATCCACTTAAATAATTACAAGTCTTTAGCTACAAATGATAAAATAAACGTATCATGTTTAGAGTGTGTACTTTGCATGCAGTCATAAAGCAGTTTACATACAGAGCTTTTCCCAAAGTAGCAGAGGGAAAAAAGTCCTTCTGGAAATCTTTACAATTACACTAACGTATTTGATTGTGGGAAACAATAATTCAAATGAGGCAACGGTTATGGCAGAAAAATAAATGAAATCAAATGGGAATAAACTCTATAGCTAGAAGGACAAGTTTCTATCACTGTACTTTATTCTCATTTTTAACCTTGATTAATTGTTAAAAGAAACATGACTGTTAAATTATGTCTTCTGTTTGCCTTATGAACTCCTCTTTGCATAGTTGCCCTCTCAGGGCATACGTAACTAATGCAAATTTATTTTTAGTATCTTTATTCCAGTGGGCTATAACATACACAGAAAATGTGTGAGATAAGGGAGAAGCAGATGATGTATCAGAGAGTAAGAAAGATAATAATTCTGCAGACAAGACAAACCAACTCTGCAACAGGCAGTGAGGACTTTTCTTCACATTTTACTATTTGGCCCAGGGAAAGCAAAGAATAACTTTAATCTTCTAAGAGCTAACCAAAATACCATTAGGAATCCCCCTTGTTGCTATTTTAATCCATAACAAGGGACATGTTTGTCCCTGGTCCTCCTGGATGTCCAGTTCATGGGAGACACCAGCTGTAGTTGCCTGTTCCTCAGAAACCAGGGCTCTTCTGTCTAGCTTGCCTTGCTCACACTTTGTGAGCTAACTCTTTTGTTCAGCTTGCTGTTACTCATGCTTTGTGAGGTGCAGCCTGCCCAAGAGGTCATGCAATGACTTCACAATGACTCTCATGCTCCTCTCTGGCTGCTCGACACCTGGCTGTTTTGTAAAATACATTTGAAGATATATTGGACAAGAAAGGAAGGAAAAGAAATACACCACTGGAACAATGGTAATAATTTGGTCCTAGGGGGCTGTTCACCCTCTTGTGTAGCACAATGTTAGAGATACCAGTCCAAATGTAGCTCTGAATATGGACTGGAATTCCAACCAGGCCAAAATCTAGTTTATATAAGTATTTCTGCTTGGTTCATTTTAGAGGCAGACCTTGCTGCTGAAATTTAGGAGGAAAGCTTGTGTCAGTTTCCTCAGAACTGCCTTTGGTTTTGCCATTCCAGGCTGGGGTGACACCCTGTTTTAGGACTCACAGCAACTGACCCAAAGCTACGTCAGCCCCAGGGCCCACCCTGTCAGATATTCTCCAAGCACACCTCCAGGATTAGGCCATGCATAAAACCATCTGGAATGACGTGCTTCTGCCTCTTCTGCCACATTTCGAGCAGCAAGGCATTGAGAAAGACAAAGCTTTGGTCCTTGCCCAGAGTAGGATGACAACTCAAAGCAGGGAGGGAACTGAAACTGACGGCACTGAAAACAACTGCAGCTTATGTGTGAGTTAAATACATGCTAGTTAAATATCTATTGGGAGAGTGAGAGAGAGGGAAGGCATGATTGTGCAGCTTGGCAGATAGACACAGTCCCAGGAGATCAGGCTGCAGTCCCAGCGCAAGCAGGGTATGGCTATGAACAGCAGCTGGGAAGCTGATGGGACTGTCGGATGCCGGCAGCAGCTGACAGGGTGCTGGAGAATATATTTCATCCTGGGAATAACCACAAGGCCATGTTTCCAAGCCCAAGTGAAACAATAAAAGCAAAAAAAAGCTGAATATTTCCCTTTGTCCTTCTTCCCCAAGGTTTTCATCTCATGGGATTGAAAAAGAAAAGATAAAGTTGTTTTTTCCTGAAGAATGAAAGCCATGTTAGAAAAGCTGGCTTCTCCTGTCTCCTGAAGTCTGCCCAGCTTTCCTCAATCTCCCAGAGACTAGGGCTCTCCACAGGAATGGGAGTGACTGGGCAGGAGAATAATGGACACATCTACCAAATCAGGCAGACTGGGAAGAATATGTCTAAAAACTGCCAGTGGCATATCGTCCCAAGAAAACTGTGCAATGCTCCAGCGTGGGTGCATCGGGGAGGGAAAGTGCCTCATCAAAAAAGCCCCACTTGGTGGGGCATGAGCAAGGTGACATCCTCTGAAAATTGCTACCCTGAGGATCAGAAAGAGCTTGGGCAGGAGAGGAGCCTGGGCAGGAGAGGAGCCCAAGAGCTGGCAGCCAGAAGGACTCATGCAATACTGATGCTCACAGAAACAGAAATCCCTCCAGCAGCAGCTCTGACAATGCTGGAGGACCCTGCTCACTGGACTGAGGAAAGCCAGGCCTTTGAAAGCCTAGCATTGGTGTTTTGTGACCAACTATGCTGTAAATGGTATAGCATAGTTATTAAATTATTTTAGAGAAGGCAGCATTGCAGTTATAAAATCTGTCTTTTTCAACTGAATTCAATGTCTTTTGATTGGTGTCCTTAGGGCACTTCACAGAGACTTTCTTTGCTTCACAACATATCTAGGAATAAAGCAATTATTACTGTCTTTTGTAACTGGTGAACTAAAGAGCAGAGAAATGTTCATCACAATATTTATGTGTCTCAGCAGCAGCAATAGGGTGTACTGATCCCTTATTTTGACAATTGCTTGGTGCTGTTTTTATAGGTAGCATTCCTCAATAATCATCTTTGGTTACATTTTTAGGATTGTGACTTCAGTCAGTCTAACACCATTATATCTATTGTAACAGTATTTTGGATTTATGTGATTATATGGGCACACAATAGACCTCACACTGGTTTATTCCTGCTATAAGTCAGGGATATAGATCCTAGATACAGGTAATATAGGCATGGACACAACTGAAAGCAAGAGCCTGAGGAAGCCAGGAAGAGTCCAGCACAGCACGCCAAAGGTGATTGAAGGAGTGGAACAACTCCCTTATGAAGAAAGGCTGAGGGAGCTGTTTTTCTTTAGCTTGGAGAAGAGGAGACTGAGGGGTGACCTCATTAAGGTTTATAAATATATGAAGGGCGAGTGTCAGGAGGACAGAGCCAGGCTCTTCCCAGTGATGTCCAGTGATAGGACAAGGGGCAACAGGTGCAAGCTGGAGCATAGGAGGTTCCACGTAAACATAAGGAAAAACTTTTTCACTGTGAAGGTGACAGAGCCCTGGAACAGGCTGTGCAGAGAGGTTGTGGAGTCTCCTTCTCTGGAGACATTCAAAACCAGCCTGGATGCATTCCTGTGTGATGTATTCTAAGACATCCTGCTCTGGCAGGGGAGTTGGACTAGTTGATCTCTAAAGGTCCCTCCCAACCCCTAAGATTCTGTGATTCTTTGTGATTCTGTGATTTTGTGAATTGTGTAATAGCATCAGAAACCATACTGCATGTGTCTCAAACCTCAGGGTAAGTTTCTCAGACAGGTTTTCTAGAATTCCTCGTGTCCATTAAACTTGCTCTCAAAAAAAATTTGCCTGCAAAGCAAACAGATGTGCTGCTGTCAGGGTCACAGGCACCCCAGCTTCATCATCTGTGGGACTGCCTGACTCCACTTACAATGGAGTACCGGCTGCTGCCTGGGAGCTCAGCATTAGCACACTGCTATGGAGAATTTATATGGCTATTACTGTATGGAGATGAAACAGGAGAACCAATGTGATCAATGTGTCTGTTCCCCTCTGTCACTTTTTTTGTGTCTTAGCATACCACCTTTGGCAAGTGTTGTGCCACTTGTCAATTTCATAATGGAATTACACAGCATACAGTGTAGTCTTTCTCTGGAGAGACATTTTTTCCTTTCAGTTTCTAGGCACAGTTCACATTGTCCTTAAAATCCCTTTCATAAAGACATGTGAGTAACATGAGGAGGTGGGAGTTGTTACATAGTTTGGATCATTCCTCCTATACCATGCCTTGCTTCTTCATTCTTTTTGACCCAAAGAGGGACACATAAGATTGGAGCTCAGCAGACACTCTTTGCTGTGATCTTATTTTAAACTTCCCTCCGAGCTTCTCAGTTACCTCTTGGTGTCCATATCAGTTAATGATTCATTTTTAGGTACAACTGTGGAGTTTTCTCATCCTTTCCCACTTGTCCCTGAGATTCACAGCATGAGACTGGGCTCAGATCTTCTGTGGGCTCTCACAGGGTTCTCCCTGCAGCTTAATCTGATTCTACAAGGAAATGAGGGATGGCCCAGACCTTTTGAATAATTTCATAGTCCTCTATACTGTGAAGGTCCATAACTTCAGATCTTGTGGGTACATGGTGCACACTACCCATGTGGGACTCACTTATTGTGCTAGCAATAGGCACACGCTTGTCTCCAGCTTCTTGGTTGCCTATATTAAGAGCAGGTATTTTGATCATAACACCTCAGACTTTCTAAGAGACACTTACAGGAAGATATGCTCCAAAGTTACAGCTCAACAAGGGTTATCCTGTGATGTCTACTACGCTGTTTTCTTCATGTACTAAAGAAATGTATACAGGAAGATGAAGGAAAACGTTTCTTGAAAAGTCATTAATGCTATACTAAGGAAGTTTAAATAGGCAGAAAAATGGAAGCAGAGTTGAGAAATCACCATTCCAAAGTTTTCTCCAAAATTACAAATGCAACTTTCAGTGTGAGTTAAAGCTTTTCTCTACCTTCATTTGTGGGGGCTTGTTCCATGTAGCCTATGCCTGTTCTGGCCTGTCCATTCATTGAACCCTTAAGGTTAGTATGTGGCATTAAGACTGGGCTGATGTTTCTTTGTTTGGTAATAAGAACCACAACCTTATGCTTAGAAGCAGCAAGAGTCTTGAGAAAACTTCCTTCCAAATCCCTTGAAGGCCCATCTGAAATGGTTTTGTTATTATCCCTTACACAAATGCAGTATTTATTGATATTTTGTATTCTTTGCAATCTATATTCAAATTACAGCAGCCAATACTTCTAGCAGGGCAAAGAAAAGGTCTAGTGCATGGATTTTTAAACAACTCAAACAGTTTTCTGTTTTATGATGGTCACTGGAAAACAGGGAACAAGTAAAAAAAAAAAAAAAGAAAAACACAAAGAAACTACAGGATATGATTCATAAAAATCCCATGTCTCCTCTATATGCTCATGCAGTCTTCTTTGAAAAAATAAATAAAAGTTTTTGTTCTTCAGCAATGTTCCAGTAAGTAATACACATGCCAGAGAACAAGCAAGCTCAAAACAATGAGCTAAAATTAGAAGAGACAGATTCAGCATCTAAAGTCACAAATACACACTTACTTTATAGTGTGAAGGCATCTGGAAGAAATACAGTCACATGGACTGTCTGGGTGCTGGCATTAGGATTGTAGCTCAGGAGATTCTTCCGTCAGCTACAAGCTCTTTGTGGATCCTCAAGCAACTCTTTAAATCCTATCTGTGAAAAGAGGCAACAACTGGCCTGCTCTTGTGGCTGTCGTTAGGATGAAATCCAGAGTGTTTACAAGGATCTTGGATTTTTGTGTTGAGTGGCACTGAAATAAAATTACTTCTTCAACCCAGTCCATTTTCAAACATGTTAACAAAGTAATTCATTTTGGGTCATTTTGCTATTCAGAGTAGGTCTACATTCTACTGAAAAGGAAAAGAGAGACATGATGTGCACTAGCACTGACTGTTCATCAGCACATAGTATTGATATCCAATAATATATTTTTTGGCATATTTTTCTTCTAACCTAAAAAAAACAAACAAACAAACAAACAAAAAAAAGTTTTTTGCAGCCAGATACTTATTAGCCACCATCGATTCTCAGGAGACCTTATCAGCTCAATCAATAAACCCCTTACTTTCCCATGGGAGACATGTTTAGCAACACCAAGAAGCAGCAAGATCTACCTAAGAGTCTGGAAAATCATGACTTGTGACCAGGACCTTCTACACTGTGCCATCAATTAGTAATCAAAGAAAGTGTTACTTACACCTACAGATGAGGAAATGACACCAATCATGAGCACTTACAAGTTTTGATATTACAAAGAGGGTTCAGGAGGAGCTCTGATACCACTCTAGATTTGCATCCCCAGTGCAGAAACAGGCTCTAAAGGAGGGATCATGAGCTGCTGTAGGTCAAGGAACATGAAGAGGTTTTTCAGCATACAATATTCCTAAAAATTCCAAAGAGTTCATTGCAAGGCAATACTATGCTGTGGAGATACTTTTCATGAAATAATTTGCTGGACATTGTAAAGGAAACTGGAACTGGACTCCACATATTCCTTTTTAAATTTTTTTCTGCTCTTTTCACTGTTTGCAGATGTTGTTACAGCTGTTCTTAAACTAAGTACTCAACTTTAAGTACAAACCCAAACACCCACTGTAGGCAGTAGCTCAGGAGGAGAGGGGACTGGTTCTTTTTGCTGAGGTGGCTGAGACAAAACTGCTACACATCAAAACTAGTGACAGATGACACACATTTGCATTTTGGCTGGAATCAGATGTATTTATATCAGAGGATTTTGAAGAGAGGAGGAGGGGTGGCTGAGAATGAAAGAAATCAAGTGCAGAATTAATATTGTGGGTTTTTTCCTAAGAATCAGTTATTATTTTTCCTGCTGCATTTAGTAGCCAGAGCATAGAATCATGTAATTTATCTCTGATCATAGAATAAATTAATTATAACAAGAATAGATTAATTATAGACTTTATAGTAGATTAAGTGTAGATGTTCCAAAAAGATTCTCAAGACTAGGTTATCTAAAATACTGAGAAAAATGTTAGACCTTTACTTGGTGTGTTGCCTAACATAGCCAAAGTTGGAGAGTAGAACTTAGACAATGAAAGGCAAGAGAAGTTGAGAAGAAATTATTGCACACTGCCCCAGTTATGCTTATATCCTTTGTTGCTGTTTTGGGTTTGGCAGAATTGCATGTAGTTAGGCTGGGACTGTTACAGTTAAGATCAAGTACCATGAATATGGAAAATCAACCTGTATTGAGTCTGGGGAAGATAAATAATTGCAATGCACACCTTTACCTTGATTGATTGATGGCTATTTTGTCTTGGTAACACTTAACTACTTTATGACAGACTAATATTTAATTAGATAAGACAGTTAAAGAACAAGCCATTCAAAAGCTATAATGATCTGAATAATATAAAACTATCTTGCTTGCATGTAAAATATACAACAAAAAAGGTCATTTGTGGCCTTACCAGCAATGCTCTATCTAATTTTTAATAATTTTTTAAGACATTAATGCGGTGGTCTTAACAGGCTGGGTATTTTTCAGGGATATGTGGACAAAGAACTTGAGCCTGAAGCAGCATACATATAAGATAAGAGTATTAAATAAGCTAAAGTTTGCACAAAATCCTGGTCCCATGCCCTTATCTTCTAGTAAAGCACAGAACTTAATTTTGGGTTTTCACTGAACTTGCTCTCTTTTATAGGCAGACCTAGAAAAAGATGTAACAAGAATCCTTAAATTCCAATTTCCGAGTATCCAGGAGGCTTGTATGAATGAAGTACTGTACCTGGGCCACTGTGAGAGCAAAGAGAGAAATAAAACCCTTCTCTGTT
Source organism: Apus apus (assembly GCF_020740795.1). Classification (NCBI taxonomy): domain Eukaryota; kingdom Metazoa; phylum Chordata; class Aves; order Apodiformes; family Apodidae; genus Apus; species Apus apus. The sequence goes on along the minus strand of NC_067283.1, from coordinate 31,479,292 downwards.
TAAAAAAACCCAACAAAACAAAACAAAGCAAACCACAAACAAACAAAACTCACAAAAACCAAAACCAACAAAAGTATCTCAACAGCATGCTGAAAACATAATTTTAACCTTTTCTTCCTCTCATTTGGAAGGGAAAAGAAATAGGAATGCAGAAGAGCAATGGCTCAGCGCATACTAATTCAGCTTATATCTCACTATTTAGCCTTTCTGACAAGAAGCCATCCAACTCTTGCTATTTGTTTCAAAGCTGCCAGTAGAAAGACAGATTTTTCCTGGGGAGGAGGCTCTCCAGGGGAAGCAGTGAAAAAGCATGAGAGAAAGAATCTGGAAGAATTCACTCCCACCCACCTACAGGAGATTCCTAGAAGCATTGTTAGTCTGAAGGTTTCCAAAAACCTTCCAAAAAACAAAAACTGCTTCTCAAAGGCAGGGTCATTTCTAAGGCAGGTTGATTTTAAAGCAGCAACGGTGTCTAGCTGGAACCTCTCACAAGGTTGGAATGTTAGAAGTAGTCCCAGGAGAGAGGGCTTAATGTACAAAATGCAGGTGAGCGAGCCAGAAAGACATGATGAATGCCATTTATCACAGGGCTCTGCAATTTATCACAATGGAATCACAGGAAACAAGCAAAGCAGAGAAGCAGATAGATAGACAGGATAGATTAAGCTCCTCTGGGCATGAAACTTCTTTGAAATATGCCAAGGAAACTACATGTTACATGTCCAACTTTTCAAACAATATTTTATTGATTGGAAAGGAGCTATGGGTTTCTGGGGCTGGGGTCCATTTCCCCTGAAAGGAAAAAGATGTGTTATCCTTAAGAATGAAATAAAGCTAAAATTATAGGGTGCTGTTTTGTTTCATTTTGGTTTTAATCCACCTCTGGTTACATGCCAGGAGGTAGGGATTTGCATGTGCAAATCAAGTGCCTGTACTTCCCAGCTCTCCTGCCCGCTCAGCTTTCAAGTTTAGGTGCATGAAGCTCTACAAGCAGGAGCAATCTCAGGGGACCAAATCTGTGATCTGCTTTTGATGGTGTGCAAATGATCAAAGTATGTTCACAGCAAAAACACTCCTTACTTGCTCCACTGCTTTTGCAGGGTGCCTTTCTCCGACCAGGTTTGTTGTATCAATGCAACAACTACAAGTTTTACAGCAGCAGAGCTGGCGTGATACCACGGTCCAGAGTATTGCTGCAGCGTGCTGGGTATTCCCCACCTCCCACAAAGTAGAGGCCTTACAGCTTTCAAAACAGTGCATGTACTATTTAAATTGTTTCCCTGGGAGGAGAATTATGTGTTCTGCAACGCCTCAGGACAATGAGCCAAAGGAACTATAGAATATGAGCTTGGTGTTAAAGCTGGAGCTCTGCAATGCTCTGCTTTGTGTGCATTTTAGCCTGCTATGTAACATTTCTTTTACATTAACTTTTGTGGTTCCTTTTTTATGCACTCCAGCTTCACCATGTTCCACCCTTTATATTTTAACAGTCAGATTCCTATGATCCAACCAGGGTGGCATGTTCAAAGCTCCACTTCTCTTTAGTGCCAATTTAAAAACCAAACCAAAACAACCAAAAAACACATGCAAAAAACCCCCACAACTCAGCATATCGAACCAGCTTACTTCAAATAACTTTTATTAACACTAGGACAAGACTATAGCCAAAGAATTATACAAAACACAAAACAAAAGAGATTGTAACAGCTTAGTTAAAGAACATTTCACGCCAACCCAATGCTCAAATATCTATAATCAACAAAGTTTTGGAGCACAATATTACTCAACATTACTCATTGGATGCTTTCAGATACAAAAATGTATCAGGTATAATAAGAATAATCCACAGGTACCTTTTACTCTTATGGAAATATTACTATTGACCTTTAAAAATTCTGCCTACTGATGCTTTAACCCTTAGAAACTGATGTGCCTGGGAAGACAAATTACGGATAAACTTTTAGTACTCTGAGCAAACAGACCACTTTTTATCATAGAAACAGATAGCAACGTCAATTTCTCAAGAAAAAAAATAGACATTTCAGCTGTGCATCTCTAGACCAAAAAGTCAGTGTTGTAAAAACCCATGGCAATGAATTTGCTTTGAAAGCTTTAGGCATGACTTCTCCAGGTATTGCTTTATGCTTTCCTACTGCATCATGGAATATTAAGCCAATCGAGTAATTTCAAATAGCAGTAAATTAAGCAAGTAAAAGACATAAATATTAACATGTTCCCATAACACATTATGTATCCATCCTCCTGAAGCCCACTGAAGTCAATAGAATATCTCCACTGGTGTCAATGCTCTTTCAGACAGACGTTTCTAGAAGCAGAAATGGCAATTTGTATTAGAAATAGGGATGTGTGGCCAAGTTCAGATCTGTATCTGCCCTTTTTGAAAGTCTGTGTGTGGCTGAGCACAAAGTTAAGGTTTCTTCTCCAGCTGCCTTCCGGATTTTACCCAAAGCCTGTCAGAGAAGGGATTTCAGTGCTCTTTGAATCAGGGCACCCTACTGCTCTGCCATTGCCAATGTGCCTCTGGCTATGCAGGCCTGCCATTGGGAAGAGGATTATGTGTGGAGATCTCAGCACAGAATCACTCTCACTGCACAGTACCAGTGCCACTGGTTTCATGTGTTCATTGCATTTAGACCTTTCACACAGGAGCATGTCTCCCTTAGAAATTACAGCACAACTCACAGTGTACTAATTAGCATTCAAACCTTGATGGTGCAGTATAATTTATATTTTGCTATAAACTCTTCTAACATGCTGAACCACAGAGCATGGCACTAGAGCAGGATGAATGATTGTGCAGGAGAGATACAATTAGGAGTTGCTGGAATGTCCTTTCTGGTCTTCACTCTCTGTGGTGTGTTATTTGCTAGATACTAAAACTAAGCTAGTAACGAGATGTCATGGGACAAAAACCTTTTGGATCAAGTGAAAATATTACATTGTTAAAATCAAAATGGGTCCCTTTTGAGGTTAGAGAGGAATGTGAGTTTCACAATTTCTTTTTTTAACAATCAGCAGACAGCCAGCTAAATCATACTCATAAAATACCACTTCAGTTTGGATCTGTCACAAAAATGAAGCATTTAATTGCTGCTAGAAGTGACAAAGATAAGCTATTCTCATTCCCACACCAAGGACAGGGGCATCTTTCAGAAAAGACACATTTTTGTGGTGCTTTTCTATGTTACAAGGGTGAATTTAATGATAGGTAAAAAACCAAAGCAAGTGACATTACAAAATAAAAGCTTAAGAATCAAAACTCCTCAAAATCCAGGATAAAAATCAGGTAGCTGAAAGGTGATTTAAGATAAATTCTTTCTCAGCAGGTCCCCCCCACTACCCTCCATGTATATGTTCTGGTTTACTTCCATATGGAGTCTGTAAAAAAAAAAAAAAAGTACAATGGTTCACAAAGCTCTGTTGTGACCTTTTAAAATAGAACAACAGTGCAATGCTACACTTCTGGAAAGGCCACTATTAAAATTTTAAAAAAAATAAAATATAAAAATGTGCCCTATCAGTCATGTTATGAAGTGTCTGTCGGGGGCTGGTAGTTTCTTAGGCAAATGCACAGCACATATGGCAGGGCAGCACACCTGGCTGCTGCTGCTGCTTAGGACAAAAACAATTGTACAGCAAGGTTCATGGCTGCATGGATGTGTGTGTGCTTGTGGGGCAGAAGGGTCATTTCCCAAAGAATAAATGCTCGCTGGGCACCTCGTTTCCCCTGCAAGCTGATAGAAGTTAGTTGTCTCCCAGCCATTCGTGCCTTTGGAAAAGTTCCCTCTAATTCTTCATCCCAGACACATTGCCCTGAAAGTGTCCTGCTGTCTGTCTACACAAATTAGTCAGTCTCCACATTCTTGTGCTCTACAGGACCTCTGGTGTTGGCTGCAGCAAAACCTTTCTAATATTTCATCTCCAGTTATGTCTCTCGGCTTTTTAGGGAGGTTACACTTAGATAAGACACCAACTCAAATACCATATACTCCAGAGAGGGATTAATTTTGCCACTTTCATTCAGCTGGCAGCATGCTGTTAAATTTTGCAAAGTAAAGAAACAACCACCTTTATTTGCATAACAGCTGTTTATATTTTCTTTTTCTTTTATGATGTTTATTTAAGATAGCTTAATGATTTTCTTTTCCTCAGATTCTCTTGCCTGGAATTAGTTACTTCATTTTCACTGAAACTAAAATTAGGAAGGTACATAATTAAAAAAGGGACTAATTCTGTCATCTTTACACTGGCAAAATTCCCATGAACTCTGATTACCCACTAGGAATTCTGCCTGAAGAAGTATAGTATAATCAAGAACTTCATTGCTGCAGATTATATTAAAGCCAAATGAGCAGATACAGAATTCCTGCAAACAAACTCCAAAAAATGAAGTGCAAGACACTCTTACGTTTTAGCAGTTTTAAATTTTACTGTTCATCATTGTTCCAACTCCAGCACAGGTAAAAGCATTAAGCTGGATGAAAATAATATTTTTTAAAAAAATATATATGTCCTGAGTAATATAACTTTTTTGTTTTTTAGTTTTTTAGTTTTTGGTTTCTCTTTTTTAGTTTTCAGTCTAAGGACCTAAGAATACAAGAAAAATACAATAACACAAGAAAAGCCCCACTGAGCTCAATATGTAGTCCTTAACGTTAGGGAAGAATATGAGCTGAAGCAAGCATTTTAGTGGTACTTGCTGGCAAGACATCTCTCATTCTGGAGGCTGATGGCTTAGAGACACCTTGATCCAGAGGCAGAGTCAAATCCCTGCATGCTTCTCCTGCAAGGCAAGGATTTGCTACTAATTGCAATGGCATCGTGGGGGTGGCGGTGCTTTGGGATCTCCTCCTGCCCAGCTGCCATCCCCATGCCAGCAGCACCAGGCAGAGGGTCACCCTGGCTCCCAGGTCTCTCTGCCACCTCCTCAGCTTCACCTTCTCTGTGGGATCACTCAGAGAAACTACCATTTATTCCCCTCTTGTTTATCCATTTCAGCTCATTTTTGGAAGTAATTTAAGATCAGATGTAGAAGTACTGGCAGCCACCCTGAAATATCTGGGACTTCATTTTCAGAGGTATCAATCTCCTTAGTGCTTAGCTAAGGTCCATGGGAGACAGGAGACTGTGACGTCTCTTTAGAAACAGCTGCTAAGCCTATGAACATTAGAAACAGGGGAACATGTAATTTGTGAATCTTTCTGAAATTCTTGGAATTTGTTGTTGAATCCAGCTAAAACTGGGCATTTTTAAGAGAGTCTATGTGAATATTTCCCTAGAAGTATGTCTGAAATTGCTGGGAGATATTTTTACTGTAATCCATGGGGAGCTATTGATTGTAATAAAAAATACTGTGAGAAGAAAACAGCAGCAAGTGAAACTGCCCTCTCAGAAAGCCCTGATCTGCTTTGAAGGAAGTGTTGATATTCACCATAAGCCTCGACCGTTTCCCAGAGGGCCGTACAGTGCCTCGTAATGACATAATCAAAAAGTAATGGTGTTCTGGACTTAAAGGAAAAAAAAAACAAAAAAAAAGAAAGCAGGGTCTGATTCATCTCCCATTTAAATCAAAGAGGATTTTGCTATTGACTTCAGTGAGAACAAAGTTCTGGACACAATCTGTGCACAGTTTATTTGCACATTTGCTTATCCCAATGATCCGAACCCTAACCAACAGACTGTCTAAGATATCTGTCTGGGAGTATGCCTATACAAATGCATGAGTGTGAGTTTATAATGTGGTTTAATGCAAATTATTCTGGCATTTTAAAAGCATTTCCAGCTACAAAGGACAGCTTTAGCTGATTTCCACCCCAGAATATAGACTTCAATTGGTAAAGTTTGTAACTTACGTTTCAGGCTGCAATTCATATCCAATTTCATGCAAGCTAAGATTCAAAATTTTCTTACTATCCACTGAATTAAAATTTTTCAGCCATTTTTTAAAAATGTGAAAAGCTCCACAAATTACCCAACTCATCAACTATAGTCCTTGGTTTCCTTGAAGGGAAACTTCTTTGATGACCACAAGAAAATTACAGTAAATAGCAACCAAGATTGCCATCACAAGTCTGCTGAAAATTCAGGATGAACTCCTGATTGCCTTAGTCATGTGAGCAACCTCTTCAGAAGGGCTCAAAGTCAAGCAAGGTGGTTTACACCAGGAGTTAATTTAGCCTGCTGGGACTCTTTGCATTACTGAAATGAGCATGATTTTGGCTTGTAAATGGGGGGTAGAATTTTATTTCACTTTCTGAGGGGCATACATACATTTCAGAATAAAAGTTTACTTCACCTTATAGGAAATGACATTCCTTTTTTAGATTTTCCTTTTCAAAGCATGCCTCAGATTTCTAACTTGTAGCAAAGAGCTTTTGCATAAGTAATAAAAGTCTTTAAAATTAAAATGCTAATCGTAAACAAACCCAAATGCATGAAAGATAGTCTGACTGCATAACAAAAGAGAATTATATAATTCTATTTGAGTGAAATCTTTCATCTTTGATTTACAGGTTTGAGTCTGCCTATAACTGAAACCATATTGTTCCATATCTTTCATATCATGGCCTTCCCCAAAATCTTGTTTTAATTAAGGTTCCTTTCAGACTTCAGAATAAAAAGCATGACAGTCTTCACTTATGGCTTTAATATATCTTTTGAGTTTGGAAAATATATAAAAATGAACATCACTTGCTTTTAAAAGCTGAGCAAGCTATCAAATACTGCAAGTCAAATACTTCAAGGTATCTCCCAGGGTTCATTAGGTGAGAAAGTTGTAAGCAAAAATAAAAGTTGCTGTAGCAGAGTTTTGTTCATTTGAAGTGGTCTTACATCCATGCCCTATCTCTTTCTCTGACGGTAAGGCAACACGTGTAACAGTTTAAGCGTTCATTATCAGCTAAAGGCACAACTCTATGTTACGTTCTCAAACATGGAATTAAACAGCTAAAGTCACATTGCAGGGAGATCTCGCTGCACTTTGGGGATCTAAAATAAAGCCTAAACCCTTTGAAGCTTCTTAAGCAACATCAGTTCTCTTGGTGCAGGACTACATAAAAGAATCAGTTTGTATTCACATGATGACCTGTAAAAAACACCCCCAGCACAACCGCCACAGAAACACCTGAGCTTCAAACGAGCTGCACGCAGTTATTGAAGATCGCTGCTCTTAGAGTCCGGACGCAGAAACATTTCAGAACAAACTAAAAGCACATTTGAAAAGCCATCCATTTTTCAGAGACTACTTGATCTCTGCTGCACATCTGGTGAGAACTACTGTCAACTATGGAGGGTACAGCGCTTTTTTTAAAAGGCAGAAGATCGCTCGCTTTAGAGAGTCATGAACGTGTTTTTAATGATAGAAAAGATTAGACAAAATGGGGGGAATAGCTGGGAAATGGGAAAAGAAAATAAAGCACCACCAAGCACAGTACTTAGGGGAATTTATAGTACAATAAGAAGTGTTTTCCCTTCAGCTAAAATCCCTCAGTGTAATTTACACACCTTTCACTTATTCAGCTGAGAACTGGGGTTCTTTAACTGGGGTTAAAAAATGGCACATAAAATAATTAATTTTTTTTTTCATTATGCAGAGCAAAGAAAAAAATATTCTATTAACAATTTAACACAGTATGAAAAAAAATTACCCAGTAAAAAGTGTCAGAAAGTGATTCATGGAGTTTACCGAGTATTTTGCTGGCTGTTGCAACTCCGGTATCTATAATCTATCCTGTAGAATTTTGCAATACTCTATTTCACAATTTTTGTTGGTGAGTGGGTCAAACAGCATCTAAAAAGCATGCTCCAGGCTCTTTCTCCCAAGCCCATTTTAGTGTAACTCTAGAATTGTAGCGGTTACATTTAAGGAATCTTTAGGGCCCTTTCAAGTCCATCCAAAGAACAAGTGAAGCTGCTATTCAGAGTTACGTGCCCAGTGTTTATGTTCCATCTGATCTGTGCCACCCAAGCAGCAGACAAGACATGTCTGAGGGTGCTTTGGGGGGATACACAATGATGTCACCCACAGGAAATATCAGGGAGAACTTGGCACTTCACAAGGCTGGCTCTTCTTCCATGGGCTCGCCAGCAGCTCTGTAAAAATAAACAGGCAATCAGAATACGGCACAAGAGTACACAATGACATTGTAGATTTTCATGCATAATCAAAGCTGATTTTTCAGCTCTCTCTGATGTTTATTTGTGTTATTCAGTTATCCATAAATAGAGTTTCTTTCCTAGGAAGTATAAACAAATGTCAAGTGGAAAAACATTTTAGATCCAAGCAATCACTGAAAACGTTCCTGTTTATATTAAAATATGTCAGAATATTTTATAACTTTTTCTCCAGAAATGTACATGCTTTGTGTCAACAGAGTCAAATAATTTCATGAAAAAAATAGCTGTGATACTTTTCTTTTACAAGCTCTGGCAACTAAAAATACATGCATTTATTATTTCAAGCGGGCCCATGCTATTAAACTGAAAAAGTTCACTAGTAGCCAAGTAGTTAGCAGTGTTTCTTCTGGGGTTGTTCTTCAGTCCTCTGATTTTCTGTGCTTTCACAAATCCATTGCCTGCCTGCAGCTTTTGAGATCAAATTCTGAACTCAAGCTGCAGATTGCTGTCATAAAGAAAGTATCTATTAATAATATCAGATTAGATTATACATATAGCTTTTATTTGAAGGCCTCAGGGAAATATTTAGCTTAGGCAAGACAAGCTCTTTAAAACATCCAGTAAGAAAGCAGTGGAGACGTATGCTGAGCTGGTGTAAAGTGTCTTAGTTCCTTGTATCTGACAAGCTATTGCACCTGAGGGTTATGCTGACAATTATAAAATGGGAAGCTTCTGGGATAATGGTGAGACTTCGCTATTGAAGGACATAAGAATATAGACATAAACCATTTTTCACCTCAGTCTGGCAGAATACCATATGAAAAATGAGCTTCAGATTACCTCAAAAGTAGTCACTTTAAGCAATTTTTAAATGAGGAGAGGGCAGAAAGTAAATGCAAATTAATAAATAAAAGATACATTCACCAGTTAAATCTTGTAAGCGGCTATAATAATTGGCTTCAGTAAAACATCCCTCAGAAAGTACAGACTCATGAGATCCCATGGAAAAAAAAATAATTAATGGGGGCTTGCATGGGCTTTGGTAGTTTATTCGGATTGGAAGCCAGAGAATTTTAAATGAATCTGGAGTTTATTAAAGTCCTTCCCAATGAAAAAATTCAGCAGTGTGTCTTTAAATTATTTTATACAGGTTATTCCTTTATGGTTTGGAATGATCACAGCTAGTTTGTTGAAAAATATGTCAGATGAATGATACATGAAAAAGATGATGTTTTTCAGACTAATTACTTTCCAAAAGGTTATTGACTCTAAAAGATTATTAACCTATAAATCTCAAATCTTTTGTTCCTCACCACATGGTGGAGAATGTCTCCTATGTACAATAACCACTGCAGCTCCCTTGTTCCTGAAAGGTGAGGTGAAACAGGATTTCGGGGAAGGCTGCAGCAGGAACCACTTCAGATGGGGCAGTGCTGGGGCGGGAGCATATCCCTGCCCACATGCACATCCAGTAGGATATTACTCTCCTTTGATGGGCAATAAAAGCCCAGAGAGCTTATCAAGATGCGCGTAAAAATGTTTAGTAAGACCTCTTTCAAAAATTACTGAGATCATCACCGTCTTTTCTTCTCCCCCATCCTTGCATTGTTCTGTCTTGCAGCAGAAACCGCACAGTGGCAGCCAGGGTGGGTCTGAGGTCCTCAGGTGTGATAAAGGATCATGCACACACTGCTGTTGTGCTGACCACACACTTTCACTTTCTCCAGCCACTTTTAGAAGACCTGTATGTCCTCCAGCATAATGCAAAAGTCCACTAAAGCCCTTGTTAAATATCCAGCACCTTATGGGGCTGTCTGGGAAGAGAATAATTTGGAAGCACATAACAGCTCAGTTTCTAGATTCTACAGCAAGTAAGTGATTGATTGAGAGGAAATAGTTGTCAATAGATTTCAGTTAGAGATTGGCAGATCAGGAAGGAGTGGAGCTCTGGAAATCTTCTGGAAGTGGGAGCTTGGGTTATCTATAAGGAACTAGGGAAGCAGTACATTCAACAGCCTGTTCATGTGTATTTGGTTTCTTGGAATGGCATTCTCATGATCAGAGTACAACAGAGATATGATCTTGTTCAGGATTTTAGTCCTGGGCAATTTATCACTGATGAGGGTGATTACGAGTGCCAGGAATGACTTTGGGTGCTATATTCCAATATATTCCAATATATTCCAACAATGTAGCAATATTCTGTATCAGCCAGAACTTAAGCACTAGTAGAAATTTTTATATTCAAGTGCAAGATGCAAGGCCCTTTTTGGAAATGGAGCAGAGATTGGGGTGTTCTGGCAGATCCAGATGTTGTCTTTCAATGTAGTTGCTCTCACAGCCCTCTCCAGTCTCCTTTTGAAGACTTATGTGCATGCTTTAACTTCATTTTTTTAGTGTCAATGAAGTCACTGGATCTATTCAGTGGATTATCATTAAAAGCACATATTTTTATGGAATAACAGCTTAGGCCATGGTTTTGTGTGAGAGCCAGTAAAGTTTTGGGTCCTTAATACAGAGACAAAAACACTGTAGTCACATAACACTAAACAGTGAAATAATATATACCCATTCTGCTAAAATCAAAAGTTCTTAAAAAAAAATAATCAAGGGGGCGGAGTCTGACAAACCGAACTTATTTTACCTCAGTTATGTCACTGTTAGTTACATCAGTTCAGTCAGTCTTCCTGTAGCTGACAAGAAGTTGGCATAAAAACATAAACCAGACAAAACACCCATCCCATATTATGTGCTCTGACTCGCTCCTCAGAGGTGCAGCTGTGAGGCTGGGTCTGGTCCGGCCTGATTCCATGCGGTCAGTGCACCCAGAAAGACACCATTTGGGACTGTAATGATCACAGAACCACAACTGTGGTTTTGCATTAAGGCTTCATTGTGGCTTATTTAAACTTCAAGTTCCTAGGAGCAGAGCCCTCTTGCATTCTGCTTATTATGGTGTGCTGGAAAGGGTGCTCACTTCTAGGTCTCTACATGTGTAATTCACACTATGAGAGAATGAAGTCTCTTTACAGTTAGTGCTACACAAAATGATTCTGTTTAAACCTTCAAACAAAAGAAATAGATGAGACAAAATCCCACCATATGGCTAAAATCTGGCAAAACATGGGACATCCTAACTATTGTGCTGTGGCAGTTCAGAATAAATGGCAACAGTGTTACTTAATGAGAGTATTGTTTAAAATAGCTCACATCTACACTTCAAAAAAGAAGTCAATATTTAAGAACATACATAAATTTTGCACATAATCCAAAAAAGTAAATCTTTCTCTTACCTTATTTTTAAAATTAGAATTAGAGAGATTCCTCACAGCTACATCATCACACGCATAAAAATAAAAATTCAAGGAATTTTTCCAAGTCACAAAAAGTGCTGAACGAAAGATAGATTTTTCTGGTGTGATATGGCTGTTTTAAGCCATAGTCTGTTCCTAATTTAACTCAGCTGTCTCAGAGAAGATCATTGTAATTGAAAAGTGATTGTTTGGTAGCAGAGAGCTGGAGAAAAAGCAGTAGATTTCTATACCATGGAGGTGATTTGGAGAGTTTCTAAAGACATCCTGTAAAAGACCCTGAGAAACTGTATATCCTGGTAAAAATGGACTTTGTATGGATCAAGGAATAGGGAACTAAAAGTGAAAGGCATCATAGTTTTAAAGTAAGGTAACTACATGTATACTCTCAAAAGAGGAAGTCATGTCCAAATAAGGGAAATCAAATAAAGTATAAACTCTGGCAAGTTAAATGTAAACCCTCAACCAGGCAGGCAAAATGAGAGTCTGAAGAGCAACATGTTAAAGGCATAAAAACTAATAATAAAAAGAACTTTCAAATACATCAGAAGAAACAATCAAAGCATAAAAGGAGCATCAAGTAAGGCAGACCGCAAAAGCAAAATGAACTATTTATATCTGTACTCACTAAAGAAGCATCAGGGAGATTTTATTATTTGCAGATGAACTATCTCAAACTGAATCAGCACTAGAACAAACTGATGCGTTAAACATTGCCAAATTGCTAAGAGCAGATGATATTTATCTACTGAGGTCTAGGGGAATACAATTATGATGTTGCTAAAGAAATAATTATTGATCATTATTCTACTGCTTAGCTCAGCATCCATGCCAGAGGTAGAGAAAGTAAGAAATGCAATTCCCCTTTTGGAAACTATAGGAGATACAGTAAGCCTCTATGGGGAAACTGACAGCAGGTATAATCAGTGATAGAATTAGATTTTAGGTAATAATGAAGCAAGAATAATTTTGGTTAAAGTTATGCCTTAACACTTACAGAAAAGCAAGCCTTACAAATTTATTAGAAGCTTCTAAAGGAACTTAAGGAAAAGGGATAAAATGATACCCGTGTGCAAAGAATCGTTTTCCAACAATTTATCCAAATGCTTTGAGGAACTTATGAGAGAAGGTCCTCGTAGGTTAAAGATCCACCAAAAGTAGGAAACAGATAACAATATGGGTGAATGTTCACTATGGAGGGATTCTGCAGAACATTTCAGAAATGTTCAGCCTGGCAGGCTACAGGTAGATTTGGGTGATAATGTTTGCTGCTGATGCTAAATTATTGTTAGTCAGTTCTAAAGCCCATAACATCATTTCTGAGTGGGAAAAAAAAAAAAAAGAGAAAAAAAAGAAGTAAACAAACACAAACTAACACACAAGACACAAAATAGAGGGAGGATAACTCTAATTGGTTATATTCAGTGATGGCTACATCGAGAGCTTGGAGTTAGAGGTAGAAGAGCAGACAGCAATAGAAACACACAAAAATATCCCCAGCATTAAGCCACTGTGTAAATCTACATTGTGCCCAACACCTGGGGTCCTGCATGCAGTTCTTTCTCCATCTCAAAGAAAATTACAGGAGGCCCAGAGAGGGGCAAGAATCATGAGAGGTTAGAAATTATTTTCATACCAGGATGAATACAGAGTCTTGAGATAGCTGAAGCCTTTAAAATGATCAATGGGGCAGAGACTAGGAATAAGAAAAGAGCTGATTCTATTTCTCACAATGCATGAATAAGGCGCCCTCAATGAATTTATTGTTTAATAAGTTTAATAGGGAAAAAAAAAAAAAAAGAAAAAAAAAAGTGTAACGCCTGATGAGTTTGTGGGATTCACTACCTGAGTTCCAGCAGTGTAAGTTGGTTCAAAAGGGAGCTTTGAGAAGTTTAAGCCAGAGTAGGTATCCTGGAGGCTTTTACACAGGATGGGTCAGATACAGCTGTTGAGATCTACCGTGCTCCTGGTTAATTTCCTTATGCACCCACTACTGGGTGACAAGAGGAAGATGAGCAACATAAGGCTACAGCCTGACCTGGGGAAGCAGTTTTTCACCTCCTGATCATGGCTGTGATTGCAGATCCTGTGGGGTATAGCCAGGTAGGTGCATGTCACTCAGCACAGCTGAGATGGGTGCCCAAATACTGAAATACCAACTGAAGCTTTATGAGTTGATACAGAAACACAGCAAGTGACCGTAGATGGTGGTTAGCTGTCTGTACCCCATGATCCAATCAGTTGCTCTAGTATAAAATATAATGCATATAATACTATGCAATGTGACTGAAACAGCAACTCTGGAACACTAAGCGTAATACCTAAAAATTACACTTTGTTTTCATTTCCATTTGAGTAAAATCTATGCTCAGCTGCATGAAGGTCATAAAGTCAAATTCTGATAAATGTCATTTGAAGATTTACTGTTTGCTGTAAAAATAGTAAGTGCAAGAGATCTCCCTTCACACCCCTTTATTTTTCCGTTTTAAGAAGAAACACACAGAAGCTCCAATGTATCAGGGACAGCTCTGTACAGAATGCTTTCACAGCAAGATTTATGAAATGGGTGTCTGGCCAAAGCAAAATTCTAATCAGCTAAGTGTGTATCTCACATAGGGAATAAGCAGTTAACAACACACAAAAGTTATGATTCCTAGAAATGTTTTACAGGGCACTCCTGCTCCTTTAATTGCATCTCTATTTAAATCTGTGTTAGCATCATGGATGTTTTCTCTCCTATCCACAAACTCTTTTTTTCTATATCTGTTCTCTTCTGAAGTCTATAATCAAGTTTCAATTGGATCTTTAAATGCAGAGTTGTGCTTTGGTAAAATAAAACACTAAAAGCATAGCTGCTTTTCACAGTTTTCTTCGTTTAGCCTGCCAGAGAAAATCAAATGAAAAATAATCAGCACTGTCACTTGAAGAAAAGAAAGAAAGAGAGAAGAAAGAAAGAGAAATACTTAAGATGGGCCTTAGCCAGGAGCATTTTATCCTTTATTCATCAGTGGTAAATGAGTCAGATATGAGTTGGCCAGGAAAAGAGCTGCTTTACCCAAAATCTGAGTTTAAAGTGAGTCATCTCACTCCAAACACCAATATATCCTCCAACATAACTGGCAAGAGTTTCCTGCAAAGATATTCTTGCTGCCACTCTCTTCATCTGGGGGCCTGACCATCCAAAGCTGAAGTCAACAGGATCTCTACCATCAATTCAGCAAACCAAGGTTAGAGATGCAGGCCAGAACTATCAGCCTGGCTGAACATGGTGGGAATTAAAAGAAAGTGAATTGGTTCCTGGCATAATGAATGAACCCTTCAGGATGCCCTGTCAGCCCTGGTGCTTTCTGCTCTGATCCCCCACCACCTGTCACACTGACTTTCTGAAATTAACATGCAATGCAAAGACTTGCAACAGGTCTTCAGAGGGTGGCCCCTACCTATAATGTGGGAAGGAGAAGTGCATTTACAATGGCCTTATCAAGGGGACTTCAGAGCCCCCAAGTGTCCTCATGTCCCTGCAGCCCTGTCATTTGCCATGGAAAGGGGCTGAAGAAGGACTGGTGCATACTTGGTCCTTAATTACAACAAACACAACAAATGGGAAAAAGCAAAGTTGGACTCATCACAACATTACTGCAGATCGTGTTGGTATGTGACTATGAAGTGAACAGCATGTTTTTGTGAAATGAATGAAACTGTACTGGTGTAAAACAAGAGCCTCCAATGTCAAATCTGTTCCCGGATTTATAATCCTGTGCTGGACTTTCATTCATGCATGAAGTACAGCCAGGTCCTCTCAGGTCACCCTGCAATTCAGAGGACTGTGGCCTCAAAATTAGACCTTCAGGGTCACTATTTTTTATTCTATGTTTGTCTTTGCATTCAGCTGGAATAAAACAAAGAGAATGATGTTTCGAAGCCTCAGAAAACCTAACTATCAATTTTAGCCCAGTGGGACAGCACTTATGTTGTCCTGTCACTCTCTGATGGCAATCTGGCTTCGGGTGACTTCTTTGTGGGTTACAAATGTGGAAACAGAATTAGGAGCGCCTGCGTGCATAGGGGCTTTTTTGTGCTGCTGAAAAACCTCTGCAGCACCACGAAGATATTTCAAACGAAGCCATTTTTCCACACAACAATTCATCATGATGGATTCATCCCTGTAAGAGTCCACAGCTGATGAAGTGTAATGAATCTGGCAGCCACATGAATTCTGCTTGTGTACATTTCAGCACATCCGTTTGTTGTTTTTTTTCCATTTCTCTCAGCTCTGCTCTGAAATTCTGTTTTCAGAATGGGTGGAAACTGTCACAGGTTATCAGTAGATAGGTAATAAATTCAGTCATTAAGTGCAGTGTCAGTCAAAGGGTTATTTTGTTCAAGTCATGTAGGATCAGCTGTTGCTCTCAATGGCTGTAGTTTTAAGTGAGTGGAGGCGTTTAATTCTTGGTTATTCTGAGCAACATAAAAATACACAAAATTAACCACACCCTTTTTTTAGACAATTTAAAACTTTGCTTTGTTTGACTGCACTAGTTTCAACACTGTAATAAAACTTTTTTATATTTCAGAGCTGTGCATACACAAGCTGGCACCTTTCCGTCCCAGGCTGGTGCAAGTGCCTTGTAACCATCACAAGTTCATATAACAAACCTTACATTAGTTCTCAGCTGAGCACTGATTAGCACTGCCACAAATCTAAAACATGCCTCCCGTCTGTCACTGGATTCTTCCTTAAGATTTTATTAGTTTGGTTGCAATAATACTAGCAATGACTTCAAACTTTGCTAGCTAGCCCTGCTCCCCGTGTCCCTTTGAGCCACCTCTGTCAATTCAATTACAGATTAGTGCTCCCACTGTTGGGAGAGATGTTTACTTCCAAACACATCCATAGGTTTAGCACATCAGTTCACTTCAGATTAAAAGAGTTGATGCAGGATGTAAGAAAAAAATCAAGGAGGCAAATCAAAAAAGTAGCTGTCATGATGTAGGAGCCATGGATCTTTCTGGCTCAGCTGCCACCACCACTCTACCCACAGCTCCCTCCTTTCTCTCCTGTTATTATGTAGCTCTGCCCCACAGCCCATGGGGATCTGATGAGTCTCCTTATAAGGCTCTTTTCTCCTTTCCTCCTCCCTCCCCTGTTTTCTCTGTGTGATGGAAACTAAGTGGTTCCACTGCATTTTGGGTCTTCCTCTGTTGGAGAAGGCCAGGAAAGTTTGTCCTTAAAACAAGCAAATGAGAAACTCCAAGAACTTCCACAGTGCCTTTTCTAACTCCTAATGAGTCATTGATAAAACACTAGTTTGTAGATTACAGTGTTCAGTGGCTATCATTTTTTTTCATCTCTAATAGGGAAAAAGCCCAACAGCAGTTACTTTATCTTTTTCTCAACTTGTGAAACTGAAAGTTATCTTCATTAATGTAAAAAAGCAGCTGGATAAAGCAGCATTATCTTTCTTTGCTTCTGTGCCTTCAGCTTGGTACACAGAAAACGTTAGCCCTAATTCTGGTCAGAGATGCTTTAAATTTTATACTGGCACCATTCCATTGCTTCCAGGAAAGTAGTTTTTAATGCCTAATACCATTTAATAATTATTTAAGTCCATCCTTATTAAATTTATCTGACAGTGTGTTAAATGCCTTCCTAGAAAATTAAAACTAAACCAGGTTTGAATAGCTTCCAATGAGAAGAATATGGCTGATTACACATGATAATTTCTGTTCTCCTCATATGGATATTGTACTTTCTATGTAGCACAGAGAATTAGACATGGGGAAAAAACAAGGCTCTTGTACTAATCAAGAACCCTAGCAAAGAATCACGCATGCCAAAAAAATACCCACTAGCATAGAATACCTTTGCTCCCAGCGGCCAACTCGAATCCAGGGATAAACAATTCCAGGTACCTCAATTAGCAGATAATTTTGAAACAACCCTTTGTCTAGTTGTCTTCATCTCACTTGACTGGCATGAAAGCCTTGTTCACTGCAATAACTGCATTGGCTTACCTGCTACCTTCCTGAGGGCCACACTGCTCCACATCCACTGAAAGAGAGGCCATCGCAGACACGGTTTCTGTCTCCTCCCTCTCTCTTTTCTGAGACTCTGCCAGAGCACAATCCACTGGCACAGAGTATGGCTCCACTGACTTCCAGTACTTGCCTAAGGAAAACACACATAATAATTTATGGGAATTTTAGCTAGCATGGTGGCACAAGCATAGTAATCACTTAGTTCAACACTGGGTGATTATAATTTAAAATCACTGTGGTGGAAGCAGTACAGTTGAAATTTCAGACTGCAGTGAAGAGGTATACTTGTGAAACTAAGAATGCCAAGTTGGAAAGTGCTTTCATTCCAAGGGCTGTGCCACAACCTTCCCCAGAAGGTAATAAACTGGAGGAGTAACACAGAGACTAATGAACTCATACAGCCAGACAAGCTATTGGCTTTATCTACACAAGGTGAAGGGAGTTTAAGGCAGGGTTAATACCTAGAAGCTTTGATATGGCAGACAGTTGATGCATATGCAGCAAATAGAACTAGAAAAATGAGCATTGTTGTACAAAGTGCTCACACAGTACTGTCTTGAAAAGGAAAAAAGTCAGAAACACCAGCTCATACTGAAGTGATGTTGCCAGAACAATCAGGTTTGTTAGTCCTGGATGTTCTTTCTCTTCCAACCTCAGGGCGTATACTAGAACAAGAATTTATTTTAAACTTTCATATATGAACTGGCTGTTGCTGGAAAGCTGCCAGATATCATAAGGAATAGAGCTCTCTGGTTTGCTGTGTAAAAACACAGCGGTGGATTAAAAGCATGAGTAACCTCAACTTTCTGCCTGCAACAGAAGAGACAGCAAGAAGCTTCTCGAGCAACACAAACTACAGTGGCAGGTGGCTCATTGTAAATATATTAAATGTTTTGCTACTGCAGTGCTATTAAGTAATGGAGGTTGATTAGTAGTAACCAGGTGAACAAGTAAGAATTTACATATGCATCTCTTACACTCTGGTAATCCACTGAGCACTCACTAGTTGCCAGGTGGATGACACCTGGAAACAAGAAGCTTTGGGAAGGCTGGGAGCTCTGAACCAGAGGCTGGTCAGTGTTAGTAAGAAGCTTCCAGCAGCTGCTGCAAAGGTTGGATCACAGTACTTATCTGGGAATTAGACAGAGGGTTTCAACAGCTGTGAAAGAGAGGGGATCAAGCAGGGGTCTTTTCCGAGGGCTAAAAGGAGGATTTTGGCAGCTGGGCAGCGGGCTGAGTCGAGGTGCTTATCCAGAGGGTAGCTGGAGGCTTTGACAGCTGGGAGGCCAGGCCAGCAGTGATGCTGCCTGTGCTGCACAAAGGCTGCTAAAAACTCCCTCTCTGGTAACACAGCTCTCAACAAAGTTTCAGGCTTTCGAAAGACAAACTTTTCCCTCCAGTGAGAAAGCAGCTGTCAATAAAGGCTGAAAATATCTTTATTCAAAAACATCCCTGCAAGATGAAAGCCCAAGTCAATCTGCAAGAACAACCAGCGAGCATGGCCAGCGTGTTTCTTTGAACTCTAATAGTGAGCACGTTTGAGTAGTTAGCAGAATCTTTAAATAACGGGGACCTTCTGGGGATAAAATGTAAAGTGTATTAAGTATCCTACAAAGTTGAGATTAAGCGTTAGGAGGTTGGCTTTGCTCCAGCAGCATGAAAGACACAGCTAAAAAGTTATGTACATAACAGTAGGCTCAATGATTGGAGCCTGGCAAATTTTATAAAAACAACACAAAAATATCCTTTATTATTGCTGTGCTCAGAGACCATATTCCCTGTTCATTAAAAAATACACTAAAAACAAACAAACAAAAAGTTATATGAGCATTCCACAATGTTCTCACAGATCATGTGTGCAAAAGTCAGTCTTTGCAATATACACCCAATTCAAACCCTATAATTTATGAGCTAAATGTTCGCAGAGTGGGTGGGGTTTTTGTTGCAGAAACAGATGTGCAAGAAAATCAAATCTCTTGGCATGGGAATAATACCCCCTCTTGCCTATAAAAGAAATGAACCCATGTTCACTGCTGGAGTTTTCAAGGGCTCTTATTCATAAAATAAAATATTAGTAACCAGCTACCACTGTGTTGCTCTCCTGCAGCAACAATAAAACAGCATCAGTGAGGATTGCTACATCGCCGTCCTTCATTCACACACAGGCTTGCACACCAGCTGCCCCCTGAATCCTAACTTTGTTGTAATGCTAAAACTCAGGGCCAATTCAAGCATATTAGAGGGGTCTCTGTGCCCATTTAACTGCCTTTCACTCCCCAGTGATCAGTGATTTTCCTTGTTTCCCTGCATAGAGAATTGTATCAAGAGAGGGGCTACTGCAATAGAGGGAGAGCAGTCAGGCCAAGAATCAGGTGGCAGCACCTATGCTGCATTGGAGGGTCTTGGAAAGGCAGAGTAGGTGGCAGGGTGTATTTGGTTTGTGGGAGGAAACTTTAAAGCAGCCCCAATTAGGAATCGCATCCAGGTAGCACTGGGTACCTCATGCAAAGAGGGCTTTCTGATGCTTGTGAAAAAGCAATCACAGATTTTTTTTAAAAAAATCTGAAAACTGTATTTTCCATACACCTGTGGTAAGCAGAACAGCTTTGCAAGCTTTTTTTATACAGGGCAACATTTATATATTTTACACTAAACATATAGGGCTTGCATGTGTGTTCAGTCAAAAGATTTGCAGGCAAATTCTCGTGGAACAGAGAGGCAATCATGGCATGAAGCTGCAAAGGAACTTGGTTGGAAACCCTAGGTATGCTATGGATTGACAATCAAATGAGTTCAAAAAGCATCTGCCTCAAACTGTTCACATCTCTGAAAAGGCCATTTCTACTGTGCTGTACTGGAATGTGTAATTCTACCGGTTCTGTTACATTCATTGAGAAGAACTTGGTGGAGCTCAGGGGAAGGAATGAAACATACTGCTGGCTTCATTCATACAAAACTTGAAGAGCAATCACGGCTTGCAAGAATAAACAATGAAACCAAATCAGTCTTCTAGGTATACTTTGGCTTTCAGCATGAAAATGTGCTTAAGTCTCCCTCAAAGATTTGTGGGAGCACTGATTATTACCAGGAAATAACAAAAGGGAATGTTTCTGTCAGTGTTACAGGCATTTGTGATTGCCTTCCACAGATAGATTTGGACATGCTGTACCACAACTTGCTTGAAAAAAACAAACAGTTTGGGGGTGGTATTCAAGCTAGTGACCAGGATTGTTTAGAAACAGCATATTACATGGGTGTGGGAATTACTATTTCCAAATGTATTACATTACATTTCTAAAGGAGCTTTGGATCACTGTCACAAACAAAGCATCTACACAAATTCCATTCTTGTTAGAAAAAGTTTTTTCCTCTCATTGTCTCACTAAGTATTGTATCTTCAGGTTTGGGGTTTTTTTTGCAAGAAACACAGAGGAAGGACCATTTTTTTTTTGGTCTGAAATATTGATGCCATTCATTAAGAATGTTGGATCACTGATATATAGACCCAATATACACAAAAGCAATAATCCAAACAAATCCAGCTTTCTCAGTGTCTCCTGAGGTGTTACTCCACAGCCCAATGCTTTTCAACTCTCTATAACACCTACTCGCTTCTGTTAATTCCATCTTGAAATATATCCTCCATAAGGGTGCACTGAACTTCCTCAGTGCTCCTTTCTGTCATTCAAGAATATTCCTTTCTAATACCTGGTCTCTTTCCAGACAAAATTAGGTATGCATAACATTATAGGTAATAGCTGCAAGAGAAGAGAGAATTTTGTGTATAAATAACTCCAAACGCTGAGCAGGCTGACAGGCTTCAGAAGAGCCCACTGACATGCCATGACTGGACCAGTTCAGCTCAAACCAAAGTGTGACAAAATGAAGCCTCTCTGCAGAGTTCTGGACCATGTTGTAAGACAAAAAATATATATATTTCTTCCGAAATCCATTCCTTCTTTCTGAACTGCCAACATTTGTGAGCATTTCTAGTAAGACACTATGACTTTCTAGAGCCAGTATTATTTTTTTGTTTCACCCTCTTTTTTGGTTTGTTTCAGACGTATTTTTTATTAAATACCTGTCTTTTTTCAAACAGAATTGCATATCCTTTCCTCATGTCCGTGGTTATGCGCAGCTTGTGGTTCTTATTATAATTCATGAATCTGTTCTATCTTGCATAGCACACAAATTTCCTTAGCTTACTGATTCCTTCCAGATCATTTGCAGATTATTAACAGGGAATTTTAAGGAATATAGTAACTCATCAGCTACCCTAAGACACGTCACTCAGCAAAGAGTTATCTACTGGATTTTTTCATACACAGGTGATTTATTTAGAGCATTTGTTTATCTAGGTGACTACTGGATATGAAAGATAACATATACCTACAATAAATTTTCTTTGTCACTTTACAACTACAATCAGATTGAGAGGTACTGCATGATCAGTGGATAATGCATGATATCCCTTTTTAAAATGGCATTTATTTGATGTAGAGGAATCCCAATTATTTTTTATTCATCAAATATGAAGAAAAACATTTCTTATCCATTCCTTATTGTTAAGGAGCCAGCAAAGAGTAGAAGTCAGGAAGTCCCACTGCCTTGATAAAATGGCAAAGAACAGGAGTTTAAGAGAAATTAAAGTTAAGAGAAATCTGTGCAGTTGGATCAAGACAACTGATGGCAAAGGGAAAATATTTCAACGAGACCAGAGCAAATACTCTTAAGCATCTGGGTAGTAAAAGGTTAGGGTCAGGACACACACGTGAAGCAATCAAGCACTTTCTACACCAGAAACAGAATCAAATAACGGATTTGTTAGCATGGCTCCATGAATCAGTGCCTATTTTAAGCTTTTTAACCTTATCTCGAGCTTCTATACATCTCAAAGTGAGCAACTTGTAAAGAGCTGCACAAACAGAATCTGGAGACAGTAATTGTTAGAGCCCTGATTTACCTGTGTGTTTCTGTCCCTCACAGACCAACATCTATTTCATCCAAGCTGCTCTGGAATGGAAAGGTTTGGGAATATTCAGGAATCAGAAAGCTCTAAATAATTTCAATAGCTTAGGTTTTCAGGGCTAAATACATAGCAGAAGCACAGATGTGTAAAAAAAACAAACCAAAAACAAAAATAAAAGCATATATATACACACACACACATTTTGGCTCATACATAAAACATTTCCCCACTCTTTTCTCTGAAACAATAGTTCGATGTCTATGACATTAATTAATAATAATAATAAAAAATACCCCAAACCCACTAACCCAAACTGAGAAACATACTTTGAATTTCAGTGGTCTTTTTTAAAGAAGCTATTGCATTCATATTTGGGATTTGATGCACAATATCTTCCGGGAGAGGCTCCAGCTGCAAGAATAGAATAGAATAATATAAATTTCCAATAAGCCACAGGGAAGTAAAACAAACTAAAACAATCTAATCCTCAGGAAAAGCTCAGTCCAAGAACTGGTTAACATTTTGCTGGTATCAGTTCTAAAAGTATAGCCATGATTTTGTTTTCTGTTTTCCAGCCATGTAATTGAATTCCAAGGGGCTTTTCTATTGGCTGCAAGACTAATCTATAGAGTCTCTGAAGCAGGTGCATGTCTGCGTATTATTCATTAAAAAAATGCTAGTTATTTGTGTAAGTTTTGTAGGTTCCTCACAAACCAAATTCCACTGTGTCTGTATACGCAGCTGGGCACTACAAACAGAACTGTGATGAAGCCACACTGGAACTGAAGTGTACATTTCTATTATCTTTATTTTTCTAGTGTTATTACATCTCACCATCTTACACATTTTAAAGTTTATAGGGGAAAACCATAAAACACAGCTGCTTTTACTGGCTTTGCATTAATTTCAAGTTAAATAGTAGATAAAAATGGTTATGCAGATCAGCAGTAAGAGTTCTTTAAGTTTTTTATATAGCTGCATTTTAATTAGCCAGTTTTAATTGTATGTTCTTTGAGTAGGGTGGCATCATAGTAAACTAGCAGAAGGAAGTGTTCACTTACTGTACAGTTATTTTGAAAAGGATAGATACATCAAGCAAGCTGCATTTTGAACTTCAACCATATACTTTTTTGTCCACCTTCCATGTTTTCTCCCAGAAACATGGTGAAACATTGTTTGGGCTAAATGCCTCCTCTTGTACTGTAATAATTAAAGTCTCCTTGAACTACACTTAGAGAGGAGCCAGTTTCTCTGCTTCCCCACACAGGCTGCTAAGACTGAGCTGGAGCCGTGCTTCCTGCTGAGCCAGCAGTAGCAACCATGTCAAGGTAGGCAAGAAGGAGAAATATCAGTGCTAAATAATACTCCTCTCTAAATCCAAGGAAGTTCAACCACTGTTGACAGGAGACATCTGTCCTGCAGACAAAACTCCTCTCTTAAGCATGCCTGGGTCTACTTTAAACTAGGTCAAGCAAAGCCCACCCAAGGAGCTTCCTCTGTGAAGTTAATAGTTCAGTAGCCATCACGTATTGTCCTCCAGGTTCCTACCACTGCATTGCTGCCCACCAACTAGATAAAATCAGCTTTGATTCAAGTACACGAAGTGGGAAGTAACTGCAGTGTAGATACTCCCTCAGTGATGCTATTTTAAGCAAGCTCAGCTACAAATTCTAGAACTTCTGGGATCCCAACATTGGGATCAGCAGTGAATGCCTGTCAGTGATAAAGACATTGCAAATATCACCAGTCTTTTGGAGTCTTGGTAAGTAAAATGAACAGGGCTGTTCATGTCATTATTTCCCTAGAATCCCATATGGGATTGCAGCTGGAAGATTTCCTTGTGGCTACAAATGATAGCACTATGTTTTGTTTTCAAATAGCATAAATCACTCCATTCCGGGCAGGGAGCAAGCGTGCAGAGAAGTGCTGGTAGGACCTGAATGGGTCCCAACTCTACTTGTTTACCAAGGAGGCCAAACTGCAAAGGAAGATTGTTGCTATTTAACATGTATAAAGGATTAGAACAAAGAGAGCAATTACAATAAAAATAATAGTTACAGATACAATTGCAATTCTCAAACCACATTCATGTAATGATCTTCACAGGTTACTCTATCTGGTAATTCTTGCAGGTCCATAGGGGAAAACTGTGTATTTATGAAAATGCCCACCAAGAGATCAAGCTTCACAAGTTTTATAACAATAATCCATGTAATAATCCTAATTATCCATACCTTGGGCTATGTGAATAAGTAGCACTTGCTTTTATCACTTGTTATTTTCTGTTTAAAGCAACCTGTCATTTGGCCAGGGAGAGGACAAAATCCTGAGGTTCTGTTTGGTTGTACTGGGTGCAGGAACACAGACGGGGGAGGGAATAGCAGCTTAAGATTCTGTTTTCACAATTTCCTAATTCCTGAGGCTTTGATGACCAATTCACTTCCCTGAAGTAGGAGAAAATAGCTCTGGGCTGTAACAGTAGGAATAACAGTACAAGGTATGTCATTGCCAGACTGCAAGATCTGAGAGCTGTGTCTTGCTCTACTGTTTGAGTTCCCTGAGACTCTTCCTGCAGACCTCTTGCACTAATTATTAAGCTGGGAGCAACTGAAATAGAGATAGCCAGAGGGGATTTCCTATTAAAAGATGAACATTTTTCTTGCCTCTTCAGAGCTGGGTTTTTGCAGAAGCCCAAAAATGTTATTGATTTTTCCTAATATATGAGACACCCCTTATTTACCAGTTGTTTAACAAGTAGGCTACATTTGTATATCTGGACATATCAGACGAATAGTTAGAAGTGGCAGATGTTTTTTTAGAGATCAAGACAAGATGACGAATCATTGAAGAAAAGAATAAAAAAGGTCAAACAGCCAACAATTATCCCAATCATTTCTCCATCTGTGAGTTCTACTAACAGATCTTTAGGTGTTGTGAGTAAAATAGTCATGTTTGATCATTTCCTGAACTCTTTTTTCCACAAAACTTCCATGTTGCATCTCCAGCTTGGTTTCTGCTCCAGAGCTATTCTGCCTCACTTTTAGTAATAGCCAGGCATAACTTGGATCCTCTTCCATACCAGGGAAAACTTACCAGGCTCCAGACGTAAGTTCATTACTTCATACACCCTGCTCATCCCAAATGCAGTACTATAATAAAAACTGTAGAAATAAAGCCAGGGGCTTATGGCAGCTATTTCTATATGCTTTGAAATGAGGCTGTCTGCATTTGAAAGAATGGTTTCTGTTGGCAGCTGTCCACGGGTTGGATACAACTGTATAGACACAGGGGGTCACTGGAAAATATCAGCAGTTAGAACCAACAGTGAACAGAAGAAATTATGCTACACCTGGCATATATGGCACCATCACCTTCCCTACTACATTTACTGGCATTCAGATCACGAAGTGTATTTTTTACATCTGAAGAATAACAGAAAGGAAGCTAAAAAGAGCACTGGAAATACACTGTCAGGAAAGAAATCTTTCAGAGAAGAACAGCCCAAGTCAGTGCAGAAATTAACCAAGCCACTGGAGAGACACTTTGGACCAGACACAAAAGGTCACATTTTCAAAGCTTTTACATGGCTGAATTGGGCTTTTGTGCCCAAAGTAGCAGATGAAAGTAGAAGCTGTGTCCACTAATCATTTTAAAAGTAGTACAAACAATGTAAATAGGCAAAAAATCACTTGGGCTGCTGCAGTTTGCCAGAGGCATATCAACAAATGTTTGAAGAAGGAATTAATGATGGAAATTTCATGTGCCCAGGAGGTGATCTGAAATGATCCTTGGACAGAATCTGAAAGTACAGCAGTCTGTACTGAGCTGGAAAATCTAGAAATTCTAGTCCTGTCATGTCTTAAAGCACCAAAATTAGCTTCAGAGAAGATTGTTGTAGAATGCAGTTAGAGATAACTGAAACGTGAGGCAATTGCAAGCATAAGGTAAGGAGCATTCCTGGCAGAAGGAGAGGAAGGGGAGAAAGCAGGCAGGTTCCTCAGGGATGCTGAAGTTGCAGGAGGATGTACTACAACCTCCCTTTCCCAGACACACTGTGCAAGAAGCGTATCAGCACAAAGACTGGGCTTTGCTGCCCTCAGGGTTGCAGCAGAGGACTAAGTTCAGTCATCTCAGGTCTTCTGTATTCTTACATTAGTAATCTTCTCGAGGTTTCTACACTTGGCATTGATATATAAGCGTTCTAGGGAGGTAGTTTTGTGATCCACTGTTACAATGAGGTACATAAACAAGGCAGTTTTCAGCAGGAAACAAGTTCAAAGGCACAAAAGATCATTAAGACCTACCAGTCCCTGAAAAACAAAGGATGCCTTGGAAAT
Organism: Apus apus; assembly: GCF_020740795.1. Classification (NCBI taxonomy): domain Eukaryota; kingdom Metazoa; phylum Chordata; class Aves; order Apodiformes; family Apodidae; genus Apus; species Apus apus. The sequence continues at coordinate 31,452,500 of NC_067283.1, read as the reverse complement.
ATGTAATTTTGTAATCAGAATATTCTGTTTCCTTGGTCAAGCCACTTCCTGACTTGCACTGCCCACCTTGGGGATTTTGATGTCACCATGTTGACCTCTGGCACATACATTGCTCCAGTTTCCTACTCCACCTAACTATCTATTTCTGGGCCAATTTCTGGACTCTGGGTTAATACAAGCAGCAGTCAACAGGTGGCTCAAACTCAGTGTTAATTATTTTCTAGTATTAGACCTACATTAACAATGAGGATGGGAAATTTTGACCAAGTTTACCATGCAATTTAAAATTGATCTTGTGCCATATTCACTTCCATTAATATTTCCATTTTTGGAGAGAGAAATGCTTACCTGTTCTGGCAAATAACCCCTTTTAAACGCAGTCCAGGCCCTCTTGGCAGAGCTCACTGCCTAGCTGGCAGGCAGCCCCAGATTCACACTGAATTCCACAAAGGAGAAAATGCCAACTTTTCATCATCAGCAGGAAAGCTGCAGAGTATGAGCTTTCCATTTAAATTACCATCCCCTCCTAAATGCCAGCTCAACAGATTACAAGAAAGAAGCACATACTTCACACTCTGGTAGAAAATTGTCCAGTGTAAGTTTTCAAGCAGGCTTGGGAGCCAACCAATCACAGTGTTTTGTCAAATTCTGCTTCAGAGTGAAATTCAAGCCAGAAGAATATTTACTAGAAGATGTTAAATTTAGTCATTTTAAAATGTTTTTGCACATAGGGCCAAATTCAGCCTTGGCTGCCAGAGTTAATGAAAGCAGACATGCATCCTCTCTGTGCCTTTGTTGCAAGGTCCCGCTGGGCAGAGCACACTGAGGACTGCACTTCTCTGTTTCCTCTATGCAAAGAAGAGCATGACCCTGTCTGTGACTAATTATCACTTCTCATAGACCATAGCAAACTGCTGTACCATGTAGAGCTAAGAGACACTCCCCAAAACTGTAGACAGAACAGAGGGACCATGATGATAGACTGACTTCTGTGTCCCATGGAAACACCCTACCTGGCTGCTTGAAAAGGGGTGGGATGAAGGAAGAACTAGATCCTCACTTTTTGACTCCAAAGAGTTTTGTGCTTGAAGGAATTATTACTTTCTCTGACTTCAGAAGAGCCTCCAACTGAATGCAGTTATGTTGGAAATAAGCTGCAAGATATAGGATACTGAACTCAAGGAAAGCTTAACCCGGAGGGTTTTTAAATCTCAGCAGCGCCTTTTCAAAAGTAATGTAGAGGAAAGAAACCAGAACCTATCCTTGCATGCAGAGAGCAGCCTTCCTCAGCACCACTTGGCACCAAAAGGCATAACAGAGGTCTTTATAGCACTGAAGCTAGGGTGGACAAAATAGCATGGAATTTCCATTCTCCATGACAAAGACTTTGGGGAAAAACCTCTATATTCAAGCCAGTTTTCACACACTCTTTGGAATAACATACAAATCTTAACATTTCATGGTTTTCTTAATTGAAGTAATATACATATATAGGCTTTAAAAATAAGTATTTGAAACTATGCAACCAATCTGTGAAAAACTGTAAAATCATTTAAAGAGGATCACAATAAATCAGATGGTTTAATTTTAAGCACAAGAAATCTCAGAAATACTTAGGTTTAAAAGCAATGTCTCTTTTCTAATTATCTAAATCCATAATTTCCTTTGTTTTGACAGATGCTCTTTTAATGGACAAGTTCTCAAATCATGTTGAGAAAATTCAGGGATATTTTAAAGCAACTGATGCTCACCCCACCCTTTTACCTTTCAGAAGGATTTCTATATTTTCATTTTGGATTCAAGGGAATCCAGCTGCTTAATCTCTTCTCACCTCTTAGGATGATTTCATTCCAAGGAGATAACCTGCAGGGCTCCTAATTAGCTCTACAAATGGTCAAATGTTTTTTTGTTGAAGTGACATGGAAATTTTCTGCTTGTATAAAGAAACCTGGGCAAGAAAAACTGAGATCCTGAAATCTTGTGGGTTTTTTAAAGGAATGTTATATGTAAACTTTCTAATTAATAATTTTGCCTTTATAAAATTTATCTTTCTAGTCTTCTTTCTAGTCTTCTCATCACAAAACCAAGACTGAGCCATTTTAGATACTATGCGGTGTCTTGTCTGATCTCTAGTTGCCACTCAAAGAGGTTGTGTGTCTCCTCTAAGTTCTGTGTTACATCTACCAGTCCTGGGCCCATGTCCTGAACACCCTAAGGTATCTAAAAAGGCACCAGGCACCTCTGTTTAGGGAATTGGAAGTTCTTAGAAAGAAACAATGAACAACTGAAGTATCTCCAGTTGGGGGAATCCAACAATTATTTGCATTTCTGTCAAAATTTGAAATTATTGTTCTAAAGTACTTCTGTAGAGAAGTTAAAAAGTATTAACCACACATAGACGGAGTTGATAGCTGATTTAAATTCTGAGCTCTTCCAAAAAAAGAGACCTTTTAAATAGTTTTGTTTTTGTTGTCTTCAAAATCAGCAACTATATGCAGGAATTTCCTGTGCCGTGCTCAAATTTTTTAAAGAAGATTAACTTGATAGTGTATTTTATTCCGAGTGGCTCCACTTGCATTTGTTAAGAAAAGAGTGCAAAATTATCTTGCTAAACAGATCACTGTGCTGCAGGCCACATGAAAGTAAGAGCAAAATATATCTATTTTGGATGTCAATGTGTTTACCTTCTTGGTGTTCAGAGACAACTTAAGAAAAGAAAGTATTTTTCACTTCCAAGTTTGATGTTACCTCTACATATCAGACCAGCTCTCCATGGAAGCTAGTAATAGAACATATGAAACAGTGAATTTCTGTATTGAAAAGTCTTGGCCAAAAACAATAAAAGAAAAGAAGAAGTTTTCAAGAACTCCTGCAAAATGTTATTTAATTCTAATCCTCAGCACATGAATAAATACATCTGACAAACTGCAGAGTAACTTCCAAAGGCCTTTCCCAACCTTTCTAATTTGAGTTCAATTGCATGTGTAGTATTTAGAAATGGAATTTCATCTTGCTAATGTTTTTAAACCAGGATTGCACTACATATCATTATTTGTAAAAGTGAAGGGCAGATGGATATTATGCTGAAATCAAGCAATGTGTATTTGCTACGGTGTGTGAGATATAGATTACCATAAATCTACAGAAGTCAATAGACATGCAACTAGGTATCAGAGTCCCTCATTAGTGTCTATTCTTTGGCAGCACCTTTACTTATTCTTTAAAGCAAAAAACAGCTTCGTATGGTAGTGCTGTTGACAGCACCTTCTCTGGAGTCTTTTTCTCTTCTTAGTGGCCACAGCATATTTTCTTTTTGAAATTCTGCCACACTAGGCCATTTAATGCATGTCTCTGGAGACAAAACTGTGAGTAACAGCACATGAGAATAATGCTTATTGCTTGAGACGTTTCAAGTTATTAATGATCATATTCATTTACAAGTGAATTTAAAAAATACAGTGTGGTTACATTATTACATTCTTCTGTCTTCTGAAATTTGTTTTGCTATATTTTGCAAACAAATAGACTCATAATTTATCTAATTTCCTGGTCTCTACTTACTCTAAAATAAAATGGAAGAAAGTCTCTACTTTGATACACTTATCCCCTTCCTTTTCCTCAGAATTGGCATTTTTTCTTGTATGATGGCTAGTCAGTGACTGCAGAAGTAGTAGTTGGGTGTGATGTAGTTTTAAAACAAAACAAGGCTGTTTTCATAAATGGGTAGCACCACCAAATGGTCATAACTGGATAGAAGGATCCAGGCATCTGCACAGAGGAAGACACATTGTATCATCACTACTGTGTCACTTGTATTAGTCCCAAAAGGGTAAAAATTTCAGAGAATGGATTTAGAAGGGTTATGAAAAGCAACTGGTGCCATAAGATACTATCACAGGGAAGAAGATAATAGAGAATGTTGATGAAAGTGCCCTGGAATGGCAGCTGATGAGGAAGACAATACTGCATTTACTAAGATTATCAAATGCCTCAAACTAGGTTTTGTAACCCATATTTCAGCACCTAAATAAAAGGACCAATATTGAGCTGAGCATCTATTTTAATAGTGCATGTCACCACACTCTCCTTATGGGATTTGTTGTAGCTGATAGTAGATAAAATCCTACAAAACCCCCCTTTTTTGTGTGTGTGTGTACATGTCTATGCCTTTACGTTTCTGAGAATATTTTTGGAAAATATATCACTTTATCCATTGCATGTGTAAGGTAAAAAATAATTAGCATAAAAATATTTTCCACAATGGGCCATAAAGTTTTTTAAAAAATAATAATTTAAAAAGATTTAGAAAACATTCAGCAAACATTTAGAAAATCCTTTTCTCTGACATCCATTACAAGACACGTTACTTCACATGTATGCACATAGGTATGATATCTTGAAGTGCAAGCAACCCATCAGACTAGCTTGTGATTTGGCACTAATACATTTGATTGGAGAGATTATATAGTTATTACCACCTCCCCTGGGGAAAAAACAGAACAAAACAAAACCAAAAAGGAACACACTGTACTTCATAACAAGATCTGTCAAAATTCATGATTTGTGGTAAAGGCTTTTGTCCATTCATAAGTTATTTTGTCTATGCCTTCAGCAAGCTTATATTCCTTCTCAACATATTCGTAGGAGAAAAGATATTTTCTAATGGACAACAAAACCAGTTTTCACTAATATGAATGCTTGTGTTTGTGTACATAAATAAGATGTCCTCATATTTTCTTAGTCTGATAGTCCACTCTCAAATGTTTTAGATAATTTATACACTATCTGATAAATCTTGTACACTCCAATGAAATTCCATACAGATCAACGTGAATCTTCATTTATAACTTTTTTTTTTTTTTTTTAACTCCTGGACACATTTTATTAACTTTTTTCAATTTCAAAAACCTCTGAAATATGTTCTTTCACATGCCAGATGAAGTGTCAAAAACACTGCAAAAAATGTGTCTTTGCAAGTATCCAGTTTCTAAGATTACCAGATACCTTGCAAAAGCCATTTTCTTTCCATGATAGCTGGCTGGAAGATTTGATACTGATAGATGATATTCACACCAATGACTGCCAATGATGTCAAGTCTGGTACGCAGCACAAGATCACCCAGAGTAATTTTGAGGTATTAAATCTTACTCAGAACTGGGAATAATTTAGGCAACCACTAAAGGTTTTATATAATTGTCTAATTTAGAGGCATTTATCCAAACCAGCCCATCTGAGGTTGGCTCATTTCTAATTGGTCAAATTGCATGGGTTTTATATCAAATGAAAAAAAAAGGACTAATGCTATTGTTATTAAAAGAAAATAAACTACAGGAATTTCAGCAAACTTGGATCATTCTCTCCACCTACTATGATTTATGTTTTACCTCATTTCCTAAAAGGGCATTTATACAGGCTTCAGATGCATCACAGATGGCAGTAAGGTCATGTCCTCCCTCCAGTGCCAGCACCACACGGCCATCCGCTAGCTTCAGCAATTGCTTGGTGAGGTGACCAAAACCTAGTGTTCAAATACAGTAGTAGAAATAATTAAAGCAGAATAGATATTACCAGCATGTTTCACATCTGCTGCATGAGAATGTAGAAAGCTCACGGATATTGCACAGGGAGCTTGGGATATATTTAGCTCAGTATCCTGTTTTTGACTGTGGCCCACACCAGATGCTTTGGAGTTAGGTATATGGAATCTTGTATGAGGCAGATGTGAGATAACGTCCTTTTTGCTCATCCTTAAGGGCTGGAGATAAGTTGAAACATGAGGTTGTTTCACTTCTTATCATCACTAACCATTATTATCCCAGATTCTCTTCCTATTTGCACATCAGTGTAACATACACTCATGTTATTTACAGATATTTGACATAACCCTGATCACTTATGGCATCAATCCAACAAATAATATTTGTAGTTAAACTATGATGCTATAATTAAAATTAGCTTTATTTTTTAAATTAAAATTCTATTTACAAATTGCTTCTTCCATTGTATTTGGGGTTTCAATGTAATGTACAACCACAGAGTGAAAAATAGTGGAAACATATGTTACTCCTAAGCTCTATTTTGAGGTGGATTTGGAGGCAGCACTATCAATTGGATAACTTATTTTGATACGAGGTTTTGGTATAAGCTGAAACTGTTAAGAACTTTCTAGATATTTCTGCCAGTGTTTTTCACTCTTGACAATGTTCTAACCAATTCTGCACCACAGGCAAAAATGATAGTACTTCATTTTGTTTGGTGATCTGCAACTACTCAAACACTATCACAAAGTTTTCATCATGTGATTTCATTTTTAGTGACAAGAAAGATTTCATGAAAAGTTTTTACTTTAGAAAGAAGGTTTTGGAGAGAAGTTTTGTGGTAATTTCAAGCAATAGGACAGCTATAGTTTTTGATTAATCTTCTTTAAGTGAATAGTGATCAGTAAAGCTTTGAAAACATTGAGTTAAATACCCTTCACATCTTGTTCTTTTCTACTTGGTCTGTTCTAGTTCCTCTACTGATGATCACTACTCATTCCAGTGCATTTCATAGCCTTAAAAAAGCATTTTAAAGGTACCTGCTATAGCTAGGGGCTCTACAAAGACAGGAAAATCAACATGTTTTTATTATGTTCCAGTGAAGAAGGTCACAATAATTTAAAAGTACAAAAAATACAAGCATATTTTCTAGAAGAACTTTCCAAAACACAAACTTAAGTCTTGATCTGCCAAGCAAGCAAATACACAATTAGTTCTGTTTACATCTTAGGACCTTGTTAAGCACGTGCCCAACTGTTTTTAGAATAGGGACTTTAATGATAACAGATTTGGTTTAGCTGTTCAGAAAAGAAAAAAAAAAAAAAAAAGATAGAGAAGAAAGCTAAAAAAATAGACTTATTTGCCACTTAATCTATAGACGATCACAGAACTCTCAGAGAAGTATTGCTTCCTTAAGCCACTCAATCTTCTGTACCCTCTAAGAATTGCAGGTTTGATTCTAGCAAAGTAACTATACTGTTGCTCAAATTACATACAGGGTTGAAAAACAAATAAAATCTTAAACTCTCATTTAAGCTCAACCTTTCCTTATGAAAAAAACCCCACAACCCAATCATCTCTACAAAAGACCAAATTTAGACAGGATAATAAAAGTGAAGGAAGGAGTGGAATGAGGATAACCTTTGATCTTTAGCCAATTTCTACTTACTTTTACCTACAGGATTTATTTCTGTCTGCATGTTACACGTAATCTTTAGATTCATAAGAGAGTGCCAGCAGCGTAAAGTAAGTTGTACATACAGCATTTAAAGGAAATGAAGAAGAATGAACAGGCACAGACTCCCCACATCCACAAAACTTACAACTCGCTCTTCAGGTCTGTGAGAAATCCAACAACACTTTTAAGACACCATTATCCTTTATGTTATGCAGCTTCTGTGAAGAAGGGAAAGCTCTACCATGTTTCCCCTGCACATTTTGAAAGAATTTCTATGACCGCAAATGTTGCTACAGCCACATTGTAATTTTCTGAGGTATGTGTGGCAATAAATGTAAAGACTCACTCAATGCCTTTTTCTTCTTTTAGGCAACTACACATAATGTAACTCCTAGACGTTGTTACAATGTTAGTTTGCCTGCTTCTTTTCCTAATGATTTTCTAGTATCAATGTTATAATAATCATCCCTGTCTGATTCAGGATCCATGCAATGAGCCATACAGAAAGCATCTTTCCCAACAGATTGTGGTAATAAGATAGTGTCATCAAATCAAATGAACATGATGGGGGCTTTTCCTCAGTGTTACTTCCCTGAGAAAGTAAAAGTGAATTGCTAGAGAGGGAGGAAATAACTTCAGGCAACAGCACCAACATCACCGGTGACCAAATGAGTTAAGGAAATTCTTAACAAAGAAACTTGGTTTCATGGTTTGGGACAAAAAAGGAACAGCCACATGGCTGCTCACTCAACTCCCCACACACACACACTCTGGGATGAGGAGGACAAAACTTATGGGTTGAGACAAAGGACAAGGAGGGTTCTTCACCGATTAAGGTCCCGGGCAAAACAGACTTAATTTGGGGAAAAAATAATAATTTAATTTCACGCTAATCAAACACACACAGGACACAGACACACACAAAGAGCAGGGCTTGCATATGTTACCCCACCCCTCCCTTCTTCCAGGGCCCAAATCACTTTGTTCACGGTTTCTCTCCCGCCTTCCCCCCAGCGGCACAGGGGGACAGGGGATGGGGTTTAGAGTCAGTTCACAGGCTGGTGGTTCCTGCTGCTCCTTCCTCCTCAGGAAGAAGGATTCCTTACGGTCCTTCCCTGCTTCCCCACGGGGTCCCTCCCATGGGAGAGAGTCCTCCACGAACCTCTCCTTCATGAGTCTGGAGCAAGCTGCTCCAGCCTGGGCTTCCCACAGAGTCATGGGTTCCTTCGGGAACAAACTCCCCTCGCACCGGGGTCTTCCAAAGCTACCTAATCACAGTCCACTGGCAGCACATCAGAGTTGGCTGGCCACGTTCACCCCTCCTGATGCCCCCAGGGAATGTTCCACCACGTTCCTCTGCGAGCACAGGGGGACAGGCTGCCATATCGCCATGGGTTGCAGGGAAACTTCTGCTAGGGCACCTTCTTCCCCTTCTTTCTCGCTAACCACCAGCATCACTCTCCTCCTCCAGCGCAGCTCTTCTCCCCCCAAGTGCCTCTCTGCTCAGGTGTTACAGCTGTTCTTTCTTATTTTAATGGCAGAGGCCCATCTATTGTCCCTCTAATGGCTCCTTGGCTGGGTTTGGAGCAGGGGGAGCTTCTCACCTTCTTGCCAGAGCCACCCCTGGAGCCCTTCACCCGCTACCAAAAACCCACCAAACCAGAACACTTGGATCTTGCGTCACTGCAGCAACCTAGGAAAGATAATAGCTTCCTCAAGGAAATCCCCTGGAGTGCAGAAGTAACAAAATGGAAAGAAAGGAATCCCAGTCAAGTAATAGTTTTAAGATGGGCTGTAGTTCATGCCAAATAATTAAGAAAAACAAGAAGAAAATAGTAACAAGCACCATGAAAAGAATCAGTCATCTGCCCTAATATAAGAAGAACAAACATGTATTTGGCAACCCACTGACCAAATCTAAGGTGAGAAAGGAGTCAGACAAGCATTCTGAATCCTCAGTTTTCCAACTCACATGAATTTCTAGAAATCATCAGCAGTTCTTGGCCCTTCTACTGTGTCTGCTGACAAAGGTGCCAGCTGAGATACTGGTGTTCAAAGTTTTTTTGTTTGGATTTGCCATATTCTAAAATTGTATGCTTTTGCAGTGGCACGTAACAGTTATAGATTAGTGGCATTTCATAAAAACTGGAAAAGTTCAATTATAAAATGTAAAGTCATGTAAAAATATCAGTGCTTGATTTTCAGTCCAGCCTGAAATAAGCATTGCTTCTTTGAGGCTGCAGGTGCCTTTGGGCCATTTAGAATATTAGTGCCTGACTCAATGACAGACATCTGTTAATTAGGGCTTGAAGTGGCCCTTTCAGTATCCACAGCTATTTATTTCCATAAACGTGAGTAAGAATGTCACATATTAATAATAATAAAAACAATATTTAAAATTTCAGTCAATACGTGAGAAAAGATGATACATACAGGGTATTTCTCAATCTTTTTGTAAATGTGCTCAATTAATTTGTTCTTCAGAAAAGTAGCAGAGTTTTTTTAAAATTACACTCATGCAGTGTGCCAGGAAATTATGAGCATGATTTTGTGCCAACTATAATTTTAATAATTTCTGTAATTTAAATATAAAAAGTACCTGTTTCCTGCACAGATCCAGTGTTAGAAATTCAGGGTAGAACTTGCAAAAGCAATTAACACTCATTTGCTATGATCCTATTAAAGACTATGGTAAACCTTCAATTTACACAAGAAACAAAACTAAAACACTGCTAGGTAGTTCTGAAAATACTGCTTACCAACTGGTTTACATTTTCCTGACAAAACACCTGTGAGTGCACAATTGTACATCTAAGCAAAAGAGATTAAACCATTATAAACAATGTTATGTCTTGGAGAAACACAGTATATGAGCTGTTATCTGCTGGTATCTGCTGACCTTTGAAGTAAAATTATAAACTTTTGAAATAACAACATAGCAATGTATTTTTTATTGATATCCCTCTTCTCCTCCAGTACTAGAGGAGATGCAATATGGAGCTCTACGTAAGAAAATATTCTATTGTGGGAAGGCAGAGAGAGAGAACATGAATACTGTATTATACTCCTGAGCAAGCTGCCAGGCTGTTAGTGCAGGACAGTGTGCTGATCAATTGAATCACCATGTAAGCTTTTGGTGGATTCATCTCCCAGTATAACACTAAGAAATTTTTTTTAAAATTTTTTTAATTTTTTTTTTTTGTAACAAATGAGCTCCCCATGTGCTCCTTCTGCTTCTGCCAAACAGCAAGGAATGATATAGGTGAAGATTTTGCCTCATTTGACCAAAGTTGCTGGAGGAACTATACTCTACCTGGACTTAAAGAAAATGAAGAAAATGTTAAACCTTATAAAAAGTGAACCCAGGGTTATTTTAGTTTTGTATTTTTGTTTTTGAGTTGTCCTTAGTCTGACAACCTGAAATGGAAAGTGGCAGAGAGTGGGTAAACCAGCTCTTATCCTGGTCAGTTCCTCTCCAACAGACTCATCACACAACTGTGTTGTACACTACAGCTAGCAGTAAAGATAACAAGTCAGAATTTGTATGTACAGCCTCGCATTCTGAGACACAAACATTACAGAATGAAGACAACATGTGAATGTTATTCTTTTCACATCCTTTCCTCAGCAGACAGGGAAAGGAACCATATGGACAGGCTACACCCAGCCTGCACCGCATCACTCCTTGGTTGCATAAACAGTCATATATGCAACACAATTTACTCTCCAGCAAATGTGCAAACGCCCACTTAGTGGGGACTAAACCTGCTTCAGCAGAAGACAAGCCCCTTCCCTCTCCCCCACTGTGCATAAGGAGACCAGATGTCTCCTGCACAGTCTTTTTTTGGGTGACAGGAGGCTGAGGAGAGTAGAGTTGTGGTGCTGGCCCTTGCTCTGAGGAGGTGGCTGGTGGAGGAACAAGGACGACACATTAACAGACATAAGGCTTGTGAAGGTTTGGAGTTATGGAGGAAGCCTCAGTTTTCTCAGCCTCAGCAGTGGGGCCCCAAGAGCTCTTTCAGCTTAAGCATCTTAAAAGCTATGATCAGACTCTAAATTACAGGCAGAATTCTGGTGAGCTTCTCTGGCTACTCAGCAGGCTGGAGAGGAATACACGCAGAACACAAAAACTCCACAGTCTCTGTCCTGGACCTCCAAGCATGTATTTAACTATTATTTAACATTTAATCATGTCACTGCACTCTAATTTACTTGAGAATGTGTTTTCCTCTCATTAAAACTGTTGTGATGATCACTGCCAAAAGTCTACCCACCAGTGTTCTATGCTCCTTCCCTGTGGTTATTTCGTGACTATTTGATTAATTTTCATTGATATTCTTCCAACAATAGCATCTAAAATTAACTAGGACACTTTTTACATAACTTACTGAGTCACCAAGCTACATGTCCTAAATAAATATCTTCATACAGGAGTCAAATGATAATTTACCCTTCCAGCACTGGCAGGAGCTAGAAGATTTTACAAAGCTTGTGTTCTTTGATAAGAAAAACACATTTTCTTCTCAGGTCTTAATTCAGAACCTTTTATTCAATCAAAACTTCATTTGGATTAAGTCAGAGGTTTGACTCAGTTGGGAGGATGTGGCCCTGAGTGAGGAGGAAAGGGAGATTTTAATGCCAAATACACTTTTATGAAAAACTTTTTTCAAATGGCTGAAATTATGAATGTTAGTGCTGAGGTACCTGAATTTAAATGGTAGAGATCTGGCCTCCAGGCATTAGTTGCTAATTTCTTGCTTCTAATACCAAAGAAGGAAGCTCAGTAACACTTCAAATTACATGTTTCAAGCAGGCATTTAATTTAGATTAAATTAGACAGTAATCGTATGTTAAATAAATACCAATGGTCTCAGGAACACATTTTTTATGGATTAACAATTTATGTAATAGATGTTTTTATTTCATGCCTGTTAGTTCTACTGTAATATGTTTTTCACAATTAGCTGCTCTTTAGCTGCTACACTGAACATAACTTATTAAATGTCTATTAAGTACATACTCAAGGATACATTGGATATCTCTTTGAAAGCCAAATCATGTAAACTTATTTAACTACAGGAAAAGGCCATCTTGACAGTGCTCAAAAAGGTGGTCTGGGCATCTTCAACTCTCTTGAGATATATAGGTATCCAAGTGTGTCACACAGTCCATTGCATTTGCTTAGTCCTCCCGGAAGGAACGTGTACGCCTCCACCACAAAATAGCAGCATTGACCACCTGAACAGAAGGTTCCTCAGAGAAAACATATGGAAGAAGACGACTCTCTGAAACTCTTCTCACAACTAATTCATAATTAAAAGTAAGTAAATAAATAAATAAACAGAAAACAAAACCCAAAACAAAACCTCACTATCAAACAAATGAAAGGGATTTATTTTTGTATTCTCTGTTATCAAGTAGTAGGGATTCTGCACCTTCAGGAAAGGTATTAGCAAGTCCATGTAGAAACCCTTTGATATTCCCAAAACTGGCTGTATGCTTTTAGCCCTGTTCTTACCAGTTATTTGCTCAGTATCTTCCTTCCTTCCTGGTTTCCTCGCAATTTCTTCATCTCTACCCTACTCTGCCTGGTCCAACTAATAATTTTTCCACTGTCCTGCCATCCTCTCCCTTTTTTTTCAGTTTACTTCCTACTTATTAAATCCTCTCCCAAGTAAACTGGCCAGAAAGCAAGATTAACCATTCCACAGAGTTCTTCAAGGCTTTCTTCAGGATTTTTTTTTTCTGCACCAGAAAGCAGAAGCCAAGAGGGCAAATGTAGAACTGAAACAGCGATGTGGCATTGCAGAAACTTGCATTCAGATATCTCTGTTGCTTCATCTGGGTGGTGAGGGGATTCTCCACAGACTTTAAGGGACAGGGAGGCTTTTTTTTTGCTTTTTTTTTTGCTTTATTTTTTTTTTTCCTGGAGAGTAAAAATCCCTCTAAAGGGATTTCATGGGGATAGTCAAATCAGATGGAAAATTATCTGCTGAAAATCTGTCCCACATATTGTGAAAACTGCCAAGCTGACAGTGTTATCTTGATACTATTATCATGATAACTTCTTCCAAATCTGATCAAGTTGCCTGATTTAAACTGATATAAAATATATGTATCTGATGTTACAAACTACAGATTATTATACCTCCAAATACGAGTCCAGAATCAGTAAGGGGTTGGCTAGAAAACAAGACATCTGATAAAAAAAAATAATTCCAAGTATGAGGAATTTGTTTCTAATCCATGCTGGAATGAAAATCAGATACTACTATTGACTATCCAAATAAATCAGTAAGCTTGATTAAGTTTGGAAAAGTTTATTATAATGCTACTGCCTATAAAATCAACTTGACACATTTTTAAAATATGTGGGACAAAGTTTATGCTGTTATAAATGAGTATAGCTGAAATGTGGGCACTGAGTTATAACTGAAAACAATCTGATGGGAACATCTAGCCTTATTTCTTTTTTTAACTGATGAAAAGCCAAGTCAGTTAATTTTGAATTGACCCAAGAGACTAACACAAAGGATCTGATTCAAAGCCCATCACTCAGAAGCTGAGAACTGACTGCCATTTTTTGAAGATGGTCTACAAAAATTCTGCCAAGAAAAGCAGCATGGACTAACTGATCTTTCCAACATATACAATTTCTCAAAGTCTACAAATTAAGGCTCTCACTTTATTTGCAGTCATTTATTGACCCTGCCACGTCAACATATCACATTAAATTAAGTACTAGTTCCTTAGCTAGCCTATATCCTTAATCAGAATATACCATTATCTAAAGACCTGGCCTCCAGATGTGAGTCATTCATCATTCCAAGACTGGTGACATAGATACAATAAGCATATCAGAGATGGGTTCTTGTAGGTGGATAAAATAGAAGTAAATACTCTGTTTCCTGACTAATTTGGCATCAAGTCTCCTGATGAACTCAGTATTAGTATCAGAGGTCTACTGCCCCTCAAGGTTTGGATCATGTTGTTTAATAAACATCATTTTATAATATCAGGAGGGAATAAGACAGTGCATTTCTAAGGGATTACTGTACATCTCAAGTAGTTACTCACTTTCCCTCTGGCCTTGTGCCTGTTCACCCCACCTGGCATATGCTATAATCTCCCAGAAATGCACTGCCTGTCACCACTTATTGAAAAGGTAATGTGTAAAACTTACTAAAGGAAATGGTATTGAAACTAGGTTTGGGGTCTGACTCCTTAGTCTTCTGATTAATTGTGATTTCCACATAAAATACATTGAGCAACTTTGTATTATGCTGCTCTATTACAAAAATGTGTAAGAATTAAGGACGTAATTTCAACCTGTACAACAGCCCCTTTGTCCCATTTCATACTATTAAAAGGACACACAGATGCCTTGAAATGGTGAGTAAAACCCCACAGAGTAAAAGAAACTACAGCTACCTTGAGAATCACATAGGTGGCTCTATCCAGCTTTCTTCCTGGATGGAGAAGTCATGTCAGAAACTTGTCACTCGTGTTATTACACAGAAGAATTTGCAAGAGCCTTAACCTGCTGGGAGCGCAAGAAAAGTTGGCAGGGAATTGCATGGGCCTCAGTGAAGGCAGGACTGATGCCACTTCTTTCTGATGCACAGTAGGTAGAAATATGTAGAATGTTTTCTTTTGCTGTTGCCTAGATGAAATATATTCACAATTCTCATCACAGTTACATACAATTTTTAAAGAATAAGGGTAAATACATTCCTTTTTTTGTTGTTGTTGTTCTTAATTTTGTAGACATTAGGGTCAGGTTCAGTTGCTGGGAGAATGAGAGGGCTTCATGTACAATACAACTTGTGATCCGAAGCGAGTTAATTGGAAAAGAAGTGGCCTCTGTGTCTCCAGAAATTCTTCCCACTGGAAACACATATAAGAATGAAATATTTTCTTAGAATATTGAATATTTCAGCCCTGTCTTTTCAGTCTTCTGACACGCAGTTCTCAGAAAGAGCCCTTCTGTGAGCTGCTGCAGCCAGTGACCCACTAATTAGCACTTGAGAACTAGTGCTCCAGAAACTCTCATGGAATTCTTTACTCAGTGGTTTTCTACCTTTTCTTAAAGAAACTTAAAACAGTGAAATAAGCATGCAGATGCACCATAACAGGGCTTGGGTGAAAATTGCCTTCAGATGGCTGAGCAGGCATGGAGCACTAGTTTCTGGATTTTCTCAGTGAGGAGCAGAGTTCCTCAGGAATTACCTGATTCTGCAGGTTCCGTAAGTAAGCAAATAACCACTGTGTCTCCTGTTACCATACCATGACAGAAATATTAAGAGAAGCTGGCAAACCTAAAATAACTGGTAATCTTCACTGAACAATTGAAACATCAAGACAAACAATGACATCTCTGTGCTACACTCAGACCTAAATCCAGCTAACTAGTGTCAAGGTAATTTGAGGACTCCAGATGTTGTTGCAGCTGCAATACTGCAGTCATCTTAGTCATCCTTAAAAGTGGGAAGTTCATAACAGGGCAAAAATAATTCACTCTTTCTTAAGATACTGTTTCTTGTGCAATATAAGCAATTTCTTCTTCAAGGAAGAACAGTGCATTTGCTTTTCTAAATGGAGACACCAAAAATCTACTACCACAATAGCTACTGTAACTCCCTCAAGAGTTTAAACACGTAAAATAACCTGCTGTTTGAGATCAAAATTCCCTAGTGGCTCCAGAAACATAG
The DNA here is from genome assembly GCF_020740795.1 of Apus apus. Lineage (NCBI taxonomy): Eukaryota > Metazoa > Chordata > Aves > Apodiformes > Apodidae > Apus > Apus apus. The sequence continues at coordinate 31,436,573 of NC_067283.1, read as the reverse complement.
CAAACAACGTGTACCAAACTGCAGCATGAGGACTGCATTTATTCTTCCTTCTGACAAAGCTGAAGTACCACAGCAGCTGTAAATTTGAACCAAAATTATTGTCTCTCTTTCAGGTGATGTGTGACTTCATCTCAAGTTGATGAACACTGGCATACACCTAGCCCAAACTGGAACAGCTCAAAGATGACCTGGAAATCTTTTTTAAAAAGATCACCACAAAAAGCTTTCATTTTATTTTCCTCATAACAATTGTTATGAGGAACACATCAAACAGTAAATCTTCGTATTTTATTATAACACTTTCAAGGGCAGAGTGCTCAGATCTGAGCAGAAAACAGGTCTGAGGACAAGTGTTTGAAAGTAAGTAAAGAAAACAGTAATTTCCAAACTGAAGATGATTTTTGGTGGTGGTAGTATTACTAAAACACATCTCTTTGTTGCTCAAATCTACACAAATCAGAGCAAGAGACTTTGATGCTGCCTGCTCAAGAGGTGTGAAATTGAACCTGTGCAGTCAGCAGGGCTGATATTGGTGTGAGTGAGTAGGTGTGTGGTTGCATGCAGAGAAGGTTGTAAAAAATGAGGTTTTTTTCCAACCTATCCTGTTTCAGTTGCCCAAGAAATAGGCAGGAGCAGTTCTTGTGACCCCTTCAAACTAGAATGTTTTTGCTACTTATACATACTGTACTGGGTCATCCTGTATTCTCAGTGGATATGGAAATGCTCAAGAGAAATTGGTTTCAACATGACTATTATCTGCTCTATAATTCTATAGAATTCTACCAATTCTATCACTGAATTTCTGGCTGTGTTTTTTCATGTCCTGTTGTAATGCATAAGTGACCCACTAGCTGATGATACAAGTTGGACAATTAGAAAAACAAAACCAGATTTATTTAATCTGAAATTCAGATTTAAAAAAAAATTGTATCAATGACTTTTAACACGAGAGCTCGTGGTGATGAAGCTTGCTTTTCATTATAGAAAAGAGGATAACAGAAAGAGCCTGATACACAAAAGAAAGGCAGTGGAACACTTATTTCCTCTACTTTTTTAGGCAGAAACTTTGAAGTTAGCATTTATTGCTGTTTTCTAGTTAGAATCTGAACTTGGCCCTTTCAATACTGAGAAAAGCAAAGGTCCAGAATAGTAGATGTTCATTTAATTAACAACTCTGTCTTAAAGAATACGCAAGAGGGGTTCGTTGTGCAAGTGATCATAAATCTCACTCAGCCTATCTCCAGAGCAATTGACCTTACAACCCAAGTAATGTTCCTTTGTGCACAGTTTTTATATGCAATTTCTAGATTTACTGTTTCAAAGAAAGAGTATATGAACAATTTCAGCTGAGCCTAAAGTGAGCGACTCATTCATCCTACTTCCGGATGAAAGTTCGTGCCAAACTGAAAAACTTATTCTGGAAAGAATCTTTATTTAGGCTAATTTCAGTGGATCTTGATTCAAATTTTTAATCTATTTATTTTCACATGCTGGTGATACCTTAATTAGAAATGAAATAAGGAGAAGAGAAATGACAAATTTTAGCAGTTCATTGGACAGTAGAGAATATAATAGAAAAAAGTAGTGACACTTTATAAGCCCGAGAGCATTCCCTTGTCAGTCAACAAAGGACTACTACAAACAAAAAATTATGAGGACTTCTCCAAGAAAAAAGCAGAAAAGTAAACATAGACAATATAAATGTAAATTCTACTTGCTCCCACCCTAACTATGCAGCATCTTAAAGTCTTGATATTTCTTTTTGCTATAAACAAAATTTCAGACCACATTTAAGAAGTTCAGTATGCAAAGCACACGTAACACTTCCATACGTGTGTTCTAGGTGACATTTATACGGAAACTGTGACAAACCCTTTCCTAGATTAAACATCACAAAGCCTTTATTAGAAAATTTACCAAAAATGAAAATGTGTTATCTGTATCAGTAGTCTGCATTAAAATCTCACAGTAACTGGCTACAGGATGAATCTTGGCAAACTCTGAAGTCCATATGTGGGAGAAGCAACTTTAGCACTTAGTGAATATCCAGAAATCTGCAGTTAACTCTGACAGGCTTTTTGGGTTAGCAACTTCTGGAGAGCTCTGGTACTCTTGAGGCAGGCTCTGGAGGTTCCACTGACCATCTATAGGATCTGTGCTTTCAATTATGACATGAAGATTGGGGCAGTCCAGAATATCTCAAACTCACTGGGTTATCCCTGTATTGTATGAAGTATGGCCACTATTTTATACATTATTGATTGAAATAATAATTACAAATAAATAATCCAGATAGTGTAGCCCTGTTTGATCTTCATAATACTGTTTCTAGATATATGTTAGCACTTGCCAAATGTTTTGTTCATCTTAGAGGCTCCCTGCACACTGCACACTTTGACATCCTAACCTTAATTATCCACTTCTTATTAGTGCTCATAAAATGACATGCTATAGTATCTGCTCTCTTAATTTGTAGTTGAAACTTTGAATACAACAGAATAGGGATTCATTTTGATAAAGTGGTAACTAGTAAATAACCTTGATCATACAAATATCCAGGAATTTTGCAAAGAAATACAACTCCTCAGACTTCAATGAGAACATAAATTACAGTCTGTGACTATTTCTTAATAGGAAATAAGAAAGGAACACAAGCAGGGGTGAAATTAATGAGTTTTTAAAGTCAAAGAAGAAAAAGGACAGCATTTGTACTCCTGTTTGCCTGGGCCACTTGCCCTTTTTGCAACCTGACAAAACAAATGAGTCAATACAAATCAGGACAACTCAGTAGAAGAACAGCAAATGGCCATTGTTAAAGTAAAGGCCAGAGAAAAGGGATGCCACAAGGCCTCAGTCCTGCAATTTATTTTTTTTTTGCAAGCAGATTTAACTGGTGTATTGTGGCCAGACACCTTTAGAGTCAGTCATGACATTTCACTCAGAGAGAGAAAAGAGCAAGATCATGCCCAAAGAAAATTAAGTGAAATGGAATAATGACTTGACCTTTTACAGTTCGTATTTTGAAAAGAAAGTAGCAGAAAACTTGCACAAACTGTTTTTCATGAGAATCTGTCCACTTTTAAAAATACTTTTATGTGATAAACTAAGAATGTTTTTCTTTCCTTCACAGACATACTGCCTTGTTTTCATTGATTTATCCTGACTATCAAGGAGCTTTCCAGAAAACAGTGAATAAGCTGAGAATGTATACAGTCCATATTCACTATCAGACAAATCACTGTGAAGTTTTATTTTCCCCCTTGCCTGTCTGACAAAACTGCAAGACAGCCAAATACAGGTGTTCAGATATATTCAGACAACACTCTTTTTTCTTTCTCTCTTTTTAATATAATATTTTGTCATTTACTCTGTTGAAAACATTATGGTTGGTAAAGTAAGATCAAGCAATAATTCTATTTTTTTAAAGCCTTTAAAGCAATTTTTTGAGAAATATGGGAGTTTAGACAGCACATTTATTTAGTTTTAATTTTTGTGCTGTCATACATCAGCACTGAAGTCCTGATTTAGAACACATGCAGCTTGCCTTTGAAGTTTTGGCTGTTTTTTAACAATGGCAAAAGAAGATACAAAGAAATTAAACAGCACCAAAAATCATAAAACAGGGCTTTTGTGCTCTTGATTTATATATTTTTTTATGTTTGCTTAAAAAAAAAAAAAAAGTTTTATTCCCAATAATCTTTCATGGGAAGCTTTGCTCTGACATACCTTTATTCATCCAAGCATTTTCTTCTATGTTGACCTTTCTTTTCCCCTTCCTATCCTCCCAAGTCTCTGAACAGTGCTTTCTAATATTCCTATTCAGTAGCAAAATGAGTTTATTTGAATTCTTCCGAAAACTGGAAAAGTAAAAAATTTGCAGTGGTATGTTAAGCTGATCTTTTTGGATGAAAGCAATAAATATTCCAAGTAAATAGGACCTTCACATGAACCAGATTTTTGCTGCTAGTGCTTGCTGGACTCCCCTTTTTGGTTGTGCATGTACAGTGCTATATGTGGTCCTTTTGGTCAAGTTACACAACACTGGCATGTTCCAAAGAAGGGCATGAAAGCTGATAGTTGCCATTGTTAATTTTTGTCCAATGTGTTGTAATGAATATAAGCCAATGCCACATTTATTTGTTCTGTGGCCAGCTTTTTCCTGTTATTCTCTCTCTCTTTCAGCTCAAGGACTAAATTGTTGAAACAACAACAAAACCACCACAACTGGCTTTATAGTTTTTCTCCTCCTTAGAGACTTCCATTCCCTGGAAAATTTTAGTGCATGCTCGCATCATCTAAAGGTACCAACACCATGTGCTGCCAAGACCAGACTATCTTCAAAACATATTGAAAATAATTTCTAGACAGGCCAAGTCCTGAAAGTGTCCAGATGTTTGAAGCAGAACATTAAAAACCCCATAATTCTTAATTGTCAGCCCAAATATGTATGTGTACAGTACCAGTGTGTATGTGTAGAAGGATATCTGCAGGGCATTTATGATAGCTGAGGGAGTTGGAGAAGCAGGGCCTGACAAGGGAGCTGGACTTTGAGGCATTGCAGGTAGGTTAACAGCTGCTTATTGGGAATTTACTGGGGACCTCCTCACTCACTGTATCCCTTCCCTTACTTTCGCCATCTCATATCCATTTCCTTCATCTCTGGACCCCTTCTAAAATACGTCTTACTCTTAACAGTGAATGATAGCTGCATCTGAGGAGAAAGTTCTTTTTTATTCCAGCTCATTCATGGCTTAGTGCAAAACAACAGAACCAACAGAATCTCCTATCACCAGCATTGACACCTGGATTTATGTCAAGAATAGTTTTTCCCAGTGAAGTGTAGTTGTAAGATAATTGCAAAGACACCTTTGAGTCCCACAATACTTCTCTTAAAATCCATATGAACAACTTGCATAGAGTTTTGACTGAACATAGAAGGTTCTGCAGTTTATTTTATTTTTATGGAATTTAACTCTCTTAGTGACTCAGTCTGTGTTAACAGAAAATTTGTTTATGATTTCATTAATGTTCATACTTTGCCTATGACCTTTCTACATCCTGAGGCAAGTACTGTCAGATGTGAAAAAAAACATTAATTTTAACATTCAGCAGGATTCTTCTCCCCTACATTAAGGAAAAGTTAGCTGACTTGCCTCTGCTGCTCCTCCAAACTATTTATTACTCAGTGGGGAGAGAGGGTTCTCCCCAGGAAAATCTGTTGCACTTATTTGCAGAAAGGGTGAAGCTCTCTTTGGAATTAAACACTTCTCTACATTGACTGTCACAGGCAAACCTGGTCTTATTAAGGTGAATAATATCCAGAAAACCAAACGAAGAGGGGAAACTCACCTGTGGCTCTGAAAGACTAATTGGCATCAAGGCAGGTAAAACTTGTTTTCATCTACCAAGGTCGCATTTTGGCATTGTGAACACAGTAGCTTCAGTGAGAAGCTTATCAGGTAAATATTAAATTAGAGATGAATGCATTTAGATGAAGTAGACTATATTTTTTGTTATTAAGTCTATAAAAATTACTCTGGCTAGAGATTTTGTAGGTTACAGAGCCCTGTTTGCAAACTATTCTTTTTAACTAAGAAAGTTATAATACCAATATTATAACACATGTTAGTATATTAATTAGTTACTAGGAAATTTTTTCTAAAGTATTTTTTATATAGTAATACTTTCTAATAGATTTATAATAATAATTCAGATCTCCAGCTAGCAGGGGTATCTTTATACAGAAATTGTGGAAATTTTGTAGAAATTATGGTTTGTTTTAGTTGTAACACGGAAGAAGTCATATTAGCATGTGGTACTAATATCCTTTTTACCTTTAAATCCTATTCATCTATTAATACCATGTCAAATATTTCCAGATTCATAAACTTTGAAAATAATTATATGCAGACAGAGGATTTCTAGGCCAAATTGTTTCCATTACTCCCAGTAATGATGCCTCAGACTACACTTCTTCTGAGTCAAAATATTTGTTATCCTATCAGCCCACTTTGCACCTTGCTTTCTTTGGCTAAGACATAGATCATCAGCTGTTTTAAGTTCTGCTCAGTACTTAGCTCATTCTCCCTTAACACATTTTTATTCCCCTCTCCTTTTACCTTAAATATACTGGCACCTCTCTGCTAAGAACGTGATAAAAACTTGGTAACTGGTATGCATTTACCCAGGTGGCTTTTAGCTATCCCAGAAAAAAAGGAATTTGGCCATTTGTCCAGGTGTTTTAGTAGTTAAGCCACCCGGTCAAGAAAATGGCTCCAGCTCAGATGTCTGACATCCAGGCTCACCATCCTCACACCTGGGATTTTCCAGGCTGAAACACAGGAAAATGTCCTCCATCATGAATTAATTTGCTGCTCTCAGGTCCTTTCCTTCATGTTAGCAGTTGACATATCTCTAAATAATAAATATCTATAAATATCTATATTGCTTCAGAAAGGAGACTTTGAAAGAGGGGAATGATTGCTTACTTTAGAGAGATAAATCAAAGCAAATTAAAATTGAAACTCCAGGGACATGCTCCAAGAGCAAAGTCTGCACAGATTAGTCTCTCAAAGGTAGCAAGTGGCACAAGCCATTCATCTGAAGATAACACAGAAGATGCAGTTCAGTAACATAGAGATATAATTATAATAAATTCGACAGGACATATCCCTGTAGTAGTGAGAGGCCTTTTCTCTGAACTTTTTTGATTGTATGCTATTTATGATGGTCTTCTGAAGCAGTCTACTAATTGTGCACTAGTTCTCTTAAAAGCTAAGGAAACAATCAGAGGAAACCAATATATTTCCTGAATACACTGTCTTCCACTAAAGTTTTAATAAAATACTAAAACCACCCAGGTGCTTGGCTAGGATGGTACTATGCAAGGCACTAAATTAGGTAGCTGGGTCATGATGACTAGAAGGATGGGCAGATTTTGAAGAAAAAAGCAGGTTATTTAGGACATCATTTTTAACATTTGGTTTATGATACTCTAATTGTCGGTAGGCAGTCAAAGCCAAAAGACTGCTCTTTTCTTTCAGATGAAATACATCCAGAACAGTGCTGACTAATTACTCAGTCAAATAACTTGGTTTCTGCTAGAAGTATATGTCCTACCTTGGAACAGAAGACTTTTTCCACTTTCTCTCTGAAAATTACCAGGTTTAGGTCTGACAAGTTCTGATGGTCAGTGTACACGGTGATAGAGGTGCATGAGTAAAGTGCTTATGTTACAGGTATCTTTGTTATAGGATGAGCAGTTCCATTAAAATCAGTTATAAAATTTTCTTGGGATGTAATTAAACATAACAAAAAATCAGACCGATCATCTGTAAGTGTTTCTGACAATTTCATGCAAAAAAATTAAAAAATAAAATAGAAGTAATTTTCTTACTTTTCCTTTTTTTTTTTTTTTTTTTTTTTTTTAACCATGAAGTGCAGATTGCAATAAGGAAACTCTTATTTGGTCTGAATGGAAGACTCTCTTCTTTTTTTGTGTTCTAAGATGTCTTCTTTCTTCTCCCCTCCCCTCTCCTCACCCTCCCTTTCCCCTCTCCTCTCCTCTCCTCTCCTTTCCTCTCTTTATCTCTCCAGTTCCCAACTTTACTATAGGTGTGATAAAGTACTAGATTAGATCTGGCAGATTCCATTTCCCAATTTTTTGGAAAGCACCACTTAAAAACTTCTCTTCATTAGGTGCCACTGGGAGTCCAGGACCTCATAATTAATCAGAGAATTCAGTAGCTTCATCTCCATGTGATGCCTCAAGTTCAAAGCAGACAAAATCATCCTGTTTGGTGTTTTGTTTCATACAAGCTATTAAATAGCACAGACCCACTTAAGTGTTTTTAAAAGTAATCATCTTTATTTCCTACCAGTAATCTATAAGATACTAAAAAACTGTGCCAGTTTAGATAATTTTCAAATTTGTAATGTGATTTGGAAAAAAACTCCAGTGATTCTTAACGAAGTGGAAGGACTGAAACTGGTGGATCCAAAGATTTTAGATCTACTAATTTTTCCCATATCCCTCAAAGATCTTAGCTTAGTAATTCTGTTCAACTTTTGTGACCTTAATGTTTTTCCTCAAAAGGCATGCTGGGAAATTCCCAGAGGTGCACACTGTGTGTGGGAATGTACATACCCAAAAAGGGTCAAAAGAAAAAAATTACATGGTTCAGAACATATGCACTGTCTTCGTGTATATACTACAAAGCTACAGTTGATGCAGTTGGCACCACTAGAAAAATAAAGTTTTGTCCACAAGGTCATATAAACATTGCAATTTTTTGATAACTCCTTTGATGTAACATAATCGTTAATTAAATTACAAGTTTTGAAATAACATCTTAACACTTGATCAATAGATATTCCCTACTGTTTTTCCCAGGACTTGATGAAGATTTAAGAGGTTTGCTTACTCAAATGTTTGGGTATATGAAAAATTTCTTTTAACCTGCTTATGGTGGGTTCTGAAGTTTCAACAATACCAGGTTGCACTTTACCACTTTTATTGGTGTACTAAGACATTTTGAAACACTGGACATAAATATGCAGCTATTTAAAAGCTGCTTATGCAAAATTTCTTGAAATTTCTGGTAAATCTGTTAGTACATGGAGCAGTCATATTCAAACATGATTTTACTGGAAAGCTGTTCCTCCAATGTAGGAACCATAAAAGATACTTCCTGCACTTGGAAGGAACTATAACTTTCAGCTGAAAATAAGGAATTTCTTTGCAATAGTCATATCTGAGACTGCAGATACTCGAATTTTTAATAGAAATAAAGACAAATGATAGCAACTGGATTTAATTTGTCACTAGTCAATACCTTTTTTCTAATAAAAAAATAAATAAATTATTTATTATTGTTTCTTTTGTCCATTGTTTTTGTAGAAATTGTACATTTTAACAGAAATAATAATGCCTTTTCTCTTTAATTTTAAAAAGAAATTTATATTAATATTTTCAAAATATATGTGTGAAACTATCAATTTTTAAATTGATCATTTCTTTTAGCAGCATAAAAATACTATGCAAAAAGTTATTCTTTGCAAACTGTGAACATCGCTTAATAAGAAGAAAAAGATGGAGAACATACACAATATGCATGAATGGCAATCATAAATGAAAACATAAATTATGTGGTAATAGATGGGAGTGACCATCTTTCCATGCAACACAATCATCACTGAATTAATATCCCATGTTAAATAACCACATTAGGAAGATAATTTTAAAGCTAGCACATTTAAAACCCAGACTTTTTATTGAAAGATACATTCCACTATTAAATGGAATAGCTTTGTTTTGTTTTGCTTTTAGAGATTGCTAATCCATTTAAGTTAGAAAAACAGATTTAGAAACTAGCCCTCACAACCAAATTGCATTAAATGTATGCAATGCTAAATACCAAAAAGGTTTTGGTAACTACCTAGCTAGAGAAATAGTCTTTTTTAGAGATAAGGATGAAGAAAAAGGGGTAAGACCATGGATAGAAGGAAACAAATATTTATTTCATGCTAACACTTCCTATCTTAAGCACAGACCAGGAAGTAACTAGATTCTGATTAACCAGCAATATTATTTTTTTTTAATACATATTTCTTTTTAATTTATTCTTCCAAAAAAGATCTTCCAAGACCTGTCCCTTGGTCCACCTTAGTGTATATGAATTATAATCAATGATGGGGAGAAAAGAAGGAATCTGAAGTAAACAAACTACTACTAAATGCATTTCAAAAAGATTTACTTTATAGCAGACCTACTCCATTTCTTTCTTTCCTATTTAATTCTATAAAACTTCAGGAAGCATATAAATGACAGCTTTCTCATGTGAATATGCTTTTGAATGTTTTTTAGCATGTGTTTTTGTACCATATTAATACTTACAAAGCAAGGTCTGTCCATGTAAACATTACTTATTTCAGTTAATCTTAGTCAGGGTGGTGGAGTGGTCTCAATCAACAGGACTTGTCAAAGTGAGTAAAAGCTTGTGGAATTAGGACTTACATTCCTGCATTTCCAGCAATTCTATGGCAATTAGTTGGTATAAGCAAGAACAATTTTCTTACAAGAAAAACCCACCAATACCATCCCCCCAAAACAACAAACAAAGGTAATTAAAACGCTTTAAAAAAACAGGGTGTTTTTTGGTTTTGTTTTGCTAATATGCCAATGTTAGCCACTTGCACCATTTTATTGCCAATTTCATGGCATGAAGTGTTTGCATTAAAGGTATTATAATCAGCAGATTGCAATGGAATCTCACTCTATAGTGGATAAATAAATGGCTGCAGGAAAAACTTAAAATATGAAGGAAGTGTGTCCAGGGACCTCCACAACAAAATAATAACTCTTACAATATTTTTGAGGTCTGAAGCAGTGGCTTTTAGCTTCTAGAATTGGTATTACTGATACTGTATTTGAACAATTAACTAAGGTGCAAACATTCTGTGTGGTGCTGCATAAAAATGTGATTTTTTTTAAACCACTGCCACGAATTGATGTTTTTAATTAAATCACATAGGTAAGCACTCATTTCCCATTACCCACAAATAAATAACATGCCTGTTAAAAGTCCTATTTATTTATTTTTTTCCTTTTAGCCAATAGCACCTTGTACTTAAGTTTAAAAATCTTATTTCATATGTGTTTGCTGGAGTAAAAAAAAACTAATGCAACTGCAACTAAGACAACTGCCTGGGATCAAAGCTAAAAATACCAAGAAAATCTCTTCAGATCAGTGAAGAAATGCTGGTGCTGATACCAGTCAAACCTGAAGTGTACTTGATACTGGGATAGTGTGAAAAAGATGAGTTTGCAGACCAAAAAAACAGATGGCCCCTTATCACCCCATGGGGCTAAACACACAAGAGCAAACTTCAGAGACGCCTTACCTTTACCCTGTCTGTTCCTATCAGGAGAGACTGTTATATTAAGGGTTATTGCCTCTCTAGCCCTCCCTGTGATCAGCTTTTGAAGTCCATGGCCAAGAGGCCAGTGTGAGAATATCACCCCAGATAAGAGGTGTTTGCTCTGTGAAATATTCAGGACAGGAACCCATGGACCCCATGATAGTTCAGCAGGGAACCACAAACCCCAGCTAATATCTTCTAATCCCCTGTTGGTTTGAGAACTACCCACCATAAAAAGCATAACTGGCTGTTTATTTGCCCAGGCAAGAGATAACATCTTAAAGTTACAAGTCTGCCTTTAGTAGGGAAGTGAAGCCCCAAGAAACGAACCATCCAAGCTCCTAATCAAAATGGTGTGTTCTCCCTTCTTCTCTGCCTAATGAGATGTAAACATTTTGGCTGGTGTCTCTTTTGAAAGATATTAATCAAATATATTGGTTAGAAATCACAAAGGATAGTCCGGTTTGCACATTACATGTCTTCTTTTATAGCATTCTGAAGCTGCAAACAATATGTTAAAAATTTTCCCATGGCACAACCAAGTAAATACTTGTGGCACATTTCTATTTATTACAGAGAATAGTTAAGTTCTAAGACATAAATCATGTTCTTCTACTAAAGGCTTCACAAATTCCCAAAGACAAGCTTAATTCCCAATGCAACGATGCTATAAAAGATCAGACACTTTGTTAGGGAGAAATCCACATTTGGAGATGTCTTTCAAAAATCTTCTCTCAGGACCCAATCCTGTGAAAGGCACATGCAAGTTGCTGAACACTGTGTCAAGCTCCATTACGTTCAAAATGGCTCTAAAACCTTATATTTAATTTGCTGTATTTAAATTGTAATCTGACAAGTTTAATACTGTCTTTTTGTTTCAATTAGGAGAAAGATTTCATTAAGTTTAAAAACTAAAAAAAGATGTCACCAGTTTTACCTTTTTTGCACCCCTCACATCAATTATTGTCATTAGCCAATGTCACTGCTGTAGTATGAAAGAAAAAATAACAAGAGGTAGGTGAAGAAATAAGGGAAGATGACCAAAAAGGGAAAATTACTCTTGATGGTTCTGTAGATCTTCTTTTTTCTTTCCATTGTAATCTATCCTGTGCCCTGTCCCCAGCAACTGCCCTAAATCAAGGAACTGGCACCTGATGCATTCTGCAGATGGATCAGCACATCATATACAGGTGGTTTTTCACTTGTGTGAGCGAGTTAACTAGCCAGCAGACACATCTTCTGTTTGTGGGGCAGGAGCAGGAGTGGAAAATGGAAATCTCTCCTGGCTGATTTACAGAAAAAAATGCTAAGTGAAAGAGCAGGTCAAAGCAGTGCTTATTTATTAATATTTCTAATTGCTCTCACTTCCTGCTGAGGCAGACCCTTTCTGAAAGGCACACCAGTTAACCAGGCAGTCACCGAAAACACTGGACAATAACGAAATCAGTGCTAAGATTTCGGAATCTTTCAAATGTGTTTAAAATATGTGTTCAGTTAGACATGTGTGCCCCAAAGTCTGAAGATGAGGATTTTCCTGGCCTCAGTAAATAAACTGAATTGTTCACCAATCTGTTTCTCTTGGGTCAAATCCATAGTCTGAGCCATAGACACATGCTTACTTGACAGCACGGGAAGGCAGACTCCTCATCCCAACATTAGAATTGTCCATTCATATTAGCTACGTCCTAGAGACAATGCTAATTTTACCCAGTGAATTCCAATTTCTATTCTGTTTCCACAGTAGCCAATAGACTACTCTTTCTCATAGAACAGGATTTCTGGAATTTTCTAGATTTCATATTTATAACTGTAAATGTGGTGTAAATGTCAATAATTTACCAGATCACAGCAAATAATTTGTTGATATTTGTAGAACAAATGCAGGAGTAAATGCAGCATAATCTGCCTTGAGAGTCTGGGCAATCCAATGGCCAAGCCCAAGCCTTAGGAGATGCTACAGAAACCACTGTTTTGGACTAGGAAGAAAAAGAAATCAAAATGCTTGCTTTCTTTCAGTAACTCCTATGAAAATACTAATGTCTGAGGAGAGGTCACCAGTGAACTTGTCATCTATTTTGATGTCTTTTTTATTGTACCAAGCAGCCATTCAAATGGCATTCCAGAAATCACCCTAGAGAAAAGCCAAAGTTTGCTTTCCAGAGTGACCAATTGTAGCAAAGTCTTGATGATAAGTTTTCTTGCTGCCACTCACTGGGTATCCTGTAGTTTCCAAGAGACGAAAAGAACAAAAGGAAAATGTTTTATATGAATCAGGAGACTTCCTTGTGAAAAACCATATAAAAAAGATCACTGTTCCACCCCAGCTCCAAGGCTCTGAGTCAAAAGCTCAAGATCTATCCTGCTGCATAAACATCTTAACACCTCTAGTACTGCAAAGATAACCCAATTATGTTAACCAAAAAAAAATCTCTGAACCCAGAAAATTCAGACAAGAAGGCACCTGTGACAACTGAATTAATTTAGCAGTTTTCTGCTACCAAAAGGTATCCTACTCTATCTCTCCCTTTCTCTACTGCCCCTGCCCCCTTTCCACTAGCTGTGTCACATATTGGTGCCTCCATAATCTGATTCAGTTTCACAGCCTAACAGGAATCTCTCCACTTTTTTGGTTGATTAAGTTTTCTGATGGCTTGATGACTTAATCCTGCATGTGTTTACAGAGAGATCTAACAAGAACCAGAGCCAGTACAAGGTAAATAACAGACAATGCAGAAGGGGAAGGGCCTTCCCACTGCTCTTTTCTAACTCAATGAGCTGTTGGAGCAGCTCATGCTGCCAACTGGAACTGTGCTCTGAAGCAGTTAGTGCCAGACTTTCCAAGATCATAGCTTCTTGTGCTGATAATTAAGTCAAAAATACATTCTTGCTTGTGAAGTGAAGAAATTAGACCTGCAATGCTATTTTTACAGACTTGAATTGTGTTTAAACATCTACCAAGTCAAAACTAATATTCTGTTTAGTCAGCTGTCAATTTGCATGGACTTTTTTTGCCTGCCTTCCTTTAACATCTATGTATTACTTTAGCCCCAGTAGTCCCAGTCAAGGACTCTTTTTCGGAGTCAGGTGACAGGGAAGTCCATCAGACAATCATAAGACAGTGTAGTCCGTCCCCAGAGACATTACAATCATTTTCCTTTAACAACTCACAGTCAGTTCAAGGTCCTGTTGATACTTACATTATTACCTGGGGGCTCCTATAGAAATTAAGTGCTTGCAGGAAAACAAACAGCAAGCATATATATCATTTGCAGTAATCTAAATTCTCAGAATAGTCACATAGAATATTTTAGAAATAGTAAGGGCTGGCACACAAGAAACCTTTCCTCTGAAACATGTCTGAACTACCAGGCTTACACCCAGATCAGTCCTACATTTGAATTAATTGATATGCAGATCTAGCTTTTTCCTTTGGTCTTTTTCTAACCTTTACTCTCTGTGGGAAGTTGGAACTGAAATTTGAAGGGCAAAGCAGGAACCAATAGGACAGGCATCCAAGTTCAACCTGGTTGCTCTTACTTGTATTCCGAGAAGTACCAGTTCCAGCCATGAGAAGTGATTCCTTGATGGAAGACCTGTAGGCTACATGTAAGACAGCTGCACTTTTCACAGATTAATTTCTACCACTCAGGCTGACATAACCTTTGGAAATAAACTGCTTAGAGCGTTAATTGTTTCCTCTGCTGTGATTAATCAGACAGAGTGTGCACTATTACAGTGCAGCCCTCCAAGCCCTCTGCCTGCAGAGGGCTTGTGAGGAGGGAAATTGTTCATAGCTTTAGCACTTTTTTCATTGGTCCCACTTGAATGGAGTGTATCACAGCATAATGTAGCTTTTGAGAAGTTAAGGGGGTCACTGCAATTTTCTCAAATAAAAACTTTAAAAGCTTACTTAGAGTCAGTTATATTCTAGACACTGGATCAACCTTGCATCATGAACTTGGCATAACAGCAGACAAGTATCCAAACTGACAAAATGTAATTTACTCTTTAAGTGCTTGCAGTGGTATCTTTTCCTACTGCTAACTGTTGATCTTATTTTGCACTCTGGTGTCAAATAGCATCTTTGGCATGAGAGTAAAACAACAGGAAATCTTCAGTAAATCATCATAGCCTTTAATAAAAGTGTTTCAGGAAGATAAGTACTCTGAAAAAAAATCTTCATTCTTGTTTGACACTTCTATATTTACTTTATTCTTTTTATGGAATGGCCATCATTTAATGAGCAATTATGCACAATATTTACTTGAACAGTAAAGTGATCTCAGTGACTTTAATGCAAGCATTATTCTAAAGGCTGCTCCATAAAACAAAGAGAAAGTACTTCACCTCAGGATAATGTTACAGGGAGAGCTTCAGTCAGCAGAGCTAAATTTAAAAACAGTGCTCTTACAAGATCTAATAACTTGCAAATTTATGAGCAGATCTGGCAGCTCTTTTTCAGACCTGTTCACTGTACAAAATTGTGATAATAGCTTTCAGCAGAGGTTGTCAAAATTAACTACAAAATACAGCACAGAATGTATCAGCTCTATCTTCAGTAGTTCCACGTTAGCAACACCAGGATAAGAGGGAAGAGTAGGTTCATACTCTATAGGCATCACCTTATTATTCTAAATATAGAACTCCTTCATCTCCTTTATTCCTTCCTGCACTATTTTTCTTACACTTTAATGTCATTACAATTTTTGCTACTCTAGTACAAAAAGTGGATTTGATACAACTGTGGTTTTATAATATATAATATTTTGTCCCAATCTTTTACTTTATTGAAAAAATAATACATTTCCAGTAACAAAAGTGAATTATTAGGCTAGTCAAGAACTGAGATGTTTTCCTCTTATCTACTTGCATTCTACAGTAAAATTACAGCACCTTTTTAGTTCGTGATCTAAACAAAAAGATCCCAATTACATCAATAGTTACTCTGAATATGAGAGTTGTGCATGAGAGAGCTCCCACTGCTACATCCCCCTTGGGGAACCAGTTTAACCAAGCAACATGGACAGAGGTATGCTAATACTAAAGATAGAGCTGACAATACAAAAGAAATTCTGCTATTTTGGCTCATGAAGTTAAGCTTGAATCATAAGAGAGGGACCAGAGAAAGTAAAATCTGAGATAAGTTGCACGGATATCCCTGACAATCTGAGCCAGACCCTACCAGAAGTCAGTGAAGCTCCTTAGCAGTAGTTGTCACCTATAACTGATGCAAGACCGTGGGCCAAGAGGACCAACAAAAACATTTAATGTGCTGTGTCCCTTGCCTTCTTTTCTTTCTTTTTCGATGTTAATCTTGATGCAGTTATCATAGCATATGGCAAGGAAGAGTTTGTGAGTGGTGGTAATACATTTATCAGGAAAAAAAAAAAATTAAAAAATGTGGAAAAAGGAACTCCTTTTCAGATACAAGCCCTTTTTTCTGGGAAGATCTTCAGGACAAAGTGATTGTACATTCAAAAGTATACCTACTGTTTCCAATTATGATAGGTGGTCTTATACACAGTGTTGTCAATGAAGCTTGCCTTTTCTTACTAAGACCTTAGGAATATAGCTAGTACCAAAGGCCTGAGATCTTCCTGACAGCAGAAAGTCCTGCCATACACCACCAGCTGCCTCAAGTCTTTGAAGCCAAATCTTTTCCTTAACAGAATATAAAATCTATCACAAAGTTTATGCACATGGGTTGAGCATGTGTTTCAAGATGTATATGTGTACTCAGGTACATACAAGCACCTTTTGAAATAATAGCACCTCATTGAGAGACAGGATTGGAACAAGGGATAAAAAGAGCCAAGAAAAAGAAAATGTGCCTGAGAAATCCTCAAAGTTGGAGTTAAAAAAAAGTTTTAGTGCTCATTCTCAATTCTATACTGCACTGAACAAAAACTGTTTGAGGGCCAAGTAAAAGTTAATTATTCATTTGTTTAGTGAAACCTTTCTCCTCAAAAAATCAACAGGCAAGGATGAATAGCAAAGGCAGCTGGAGAAAGAGATTTACCTATGGAAAGTGATTTGAAAAAGTGCAGTAAGAATGGAAAGATTCAAACTTCCCTTCTTATCCTTATTAAATACTACCTCTTTTCTTCAATGGAAAAAAACCTGTTAGTGATTTTGTTACTTAATGGGACTGAGGATAAATTAGATAAGTGAGGTATCTCCTAGATCTGCCATAATCACTGATCTCTTCTGGCTTTCTTCCAATCTACGCCCTTCTAGAGGATCTGAGACACCTCATTGTGAGACATCTTGACATGCATATTAGACCCATGCATTTAAAATCAGCTGCAAAAATATATGTGACTATTTTCTTGCTGATAACTTTGTTTGCCAGAAATGGCAACTCCTTGGTAAATCAGATTGTATGTCGATACAGTAAAAAAATTAAAAGACTGGGTTAAAGCAGGTTATAATTTACACCTCTCAAACTGTGTAGATTTAGTAGACCAACTTTTTTCTGTATGCAATTGCCTGCTGTATGGTTACTCCAACGTTGTACTTAGTCCAATCTGTTATCTTCATCTTATGGTTTATACTTTATGGCTTGGGAATTCTGATTGACTAATGTTAATTTTTTTCTCTTTGACTCTACTCTGGACAAAAGACATAAATCATTCTTATCAAGAATCTAATGTCTTTAACAACAAGGTTAGTAGCTAAGGAGCCATTTTCTCTCCTTTAATGTCAATCTCTCCTAATTTTATATGTGTAAAGTTTGTGTTCCATCACAGAAATAAGAAAATTCCATTCATTAAGTGTATATATATAAATAATATTTACAGCTTAAACTGTACTTTGCATTTACTTGTTTTCGGCATAATTTATAATTATTACATACCCATTATATTTAAAATTGGCATTAATATATAATTTTACTCTTCCATATAGAGCTTTCTCATTGGACTTTATTGTTTTTAATAGACTGTTCATTTTTCTACATACCGCAGATAGTGTGCTATGTTCTAAAATGGTATGGTGGAATGTGGAGAATTTTGTTTTGGGGAAATAATAAATTCCTTTGGCTTTGTACAAAAGGCTTTATTCATCCCTCAAGTGCATGATCACTATCTGGGTCTATCTTGGCTTTTCCCTTAATTTAAACACGAGCCATGTACTGTAAATCACCTTTCTTTTTTTGCTTACAGACACATGTGCAACATGCTGATGTGCAGCATCTTATATTTAAAAATGTACCAAGATTGTAGTTTCTAAAAAAAAGTTATAGGGAGTTAACTCATTAATGAAAATTAACAGCTATTCCAATATCAAACAGTTTTTCCTTGCTGTCAGTGTGAAATTTAGCCTCACCTGAGAGGAAAATATGAATCTTACTGCAATTTCTTGTTAAGTTGTTGAAGCTGCTACTCCAAAACATCATGTAGGCCAAAGCATCCTATTGGAGCATATTCATGCTTAAGGGACATGGAGCATGCACTTTCAGCTACTAAATACAGATAATTATACAATACTTCTCAACAAAGTATCTCTTTTTTACTAGTTAGAAACTTATCTCCCTACCACATAAGCCCACAGAATAGTGCCTCAGACCAAGAACCGTACTTACAGAAAAAAAATAGAATAAACCTCTTACAAAGGGCTTTTTCATTCACAATGTTTTACTAAAAGTCATAATACAGAGATAAATGATCCTCAAACATGCATACAGACTGCTATGTTTCCTTCCTCTCTAGCGCAACCACTGCATTAACCTGAAAAGCTGTGCTAAAACTTGGCACTTCTTACTTGCAGCCAAAAGTAAGAAGCCAAGCCACTTGTGCACTAGCACCGGTGTGTCTCTGCATAGGCCCTTGCACTGGTCTCTGCATTCTCACTTTCCACAACACACCATTATGGACAGGCACTCCAGCCATCCATCTACCCTTTTTGTCCTTGGTATTCAGGAGAGCCTGTACAGCGTGCAGTTAAAACGAAAACAAAAAATACATGTCTCTTCTGTGGTAAAAAACTTTGTTCTACTGACCTGTAACAAAAGCCAGAGGTCAGAAGGACAGAATCCTCTGAGCTGGAGTCCACTCGTGCAGTGTGTTAAATGCCATTAGGTTTCATTGACTTCTCCAGTCTTTTCCCAAGGCATTTGCATTAGCAGCACAGATCCATATTTAATAACTATTTTAATGTTATCACAGTTATTTCTTGAAATGCACTGAAGAAAAGCACCTATTACTAAAGGTACTAACTCACAGCATTGTATTAGGAAAACATTTTGTGTTGTCTCATGAAAAGGAATTTATATATAGGGATGTTACAGTGCACATTACTGTACAGAGTGTTACAATGTTACCCAGCTTTGATTCACATTCTAGGCCCAGAATCAGTTTGGCCACAGTATCCTGTAAGAGCTAGTGACTTTGGAGTGCTACATATGATACAACTCAGACTGACCTGTCTTTCAGAAAGTATTAAATCTCTGCCATGAGCACACATTTTGGAGGACTGAAATGGACATCCAAACATTGAGACCCAACAGAGTAGTCTTTTAGAAAATTTTGGCCTTCATGAACACTGATGTAATTCAGGATTAATGCCATCGAGCTGAAAAGATTACAATAACAAAAGAGCAATATGAGATTGGATTTAGGCCTCCAAAGCCTAAAATCTCCAATATATATTTTAAGACAAATAACCTACTCCAGCACTTGGAAAATGGGGCCTATTGAAAAGCACAAAACCTCTGAAATGTTATTTGAATGCCAGAAAAGTAACAGTTTAGAAAGCCAAGACAAAAATGCCAAGAGGAACAGAAAGGAGTGAGCCAGAAACTCTAATATGTTCATTTCCACCCTGTCCATGAGCTGGGCAAGACCACAGCTCCACAGTCATCTCTGAGTATTAACTGATGGACAGTCCCTGCCCTCAGTGACATGGGTGCCAACTGGCAAAAATAGAAATACGGACGTAAGCTGGACTTAAAATGAGGTTCCTAACTAGAACAAACACCAACTCAGAAACACGTGCCTTATGATGATACCTACATTTAGCTGTCACTTTGTACCCGCCCAGAGGAGGGTCGTGGCCTTCCACTGCATCGAATCCCGCTGACACCAGGACAATCTCTGGATCAAACTCATTGGCAGCTGGCATAATCACAGTCCTGTCAAATGAAAAAAACCAAGCTGTTAAAAAATGAAAGAACTTCTCTCTTCATGGTATAAATTGCCACTATCTTAAAAATCCACAAGATATTTTCTTTTAATTAAACCGATCTTCATGGTAGCTGTCCAAAACCAAACAAAGTCCAAGGCTTCAATTACTTTCTTTCTATAGTCACTCTTTTTTTTCTTTTCTGCGATTGAGGAAAAAAAATAAATGCAGGTACATGTGAAAGCCTCTAATGTTACACACACATCTGTGCCTGTTTTATCCTACTGCCTATAAAAAGCTGCCTCTTCCAGGGAAGTGACTAATGGTTTACAGAGAGCATTCAAAGC
The DNA here is from genome assembly GCF_020740795.1 of Apus apus. NCBI lineage: Eukaryota > Metazoa > Chordata > Aves > Apodiformes > Apodidae > Apus > Apus apus. The sequence continues at coordinate 31,416,186 of NC_067283.1, read as the reverse complement.
CTGAGTGGAAACCCGGACTGCTCCAGTTAGTGCGAACTTGGTGTAAATTTGAACTATAAATTTCTTTTGGGAAAATGTTTGCTTTCCAAACTTTTTTTTTCTTCTTCTTCTCAACATTTTTAAATGTTTGTCGAGGTGGGGGGTGACTCTAGCAAAGGAAAAAACATGAAATTCCCTTAATCAAATCCAGACTATGTTGTCAAGCCTTTCCAAGGTCAAGCATAACAGGAATGTGACAACCACAAACTAGTGACAGCAACCCCTGCTGGTGTTAGGAAGATAATTCAGCCCTTCACAGTCACAAAGATTCCACTTTTTTAACTCCTTCCTCGACAAATTTCCATGGGCATGTTTTGTCACTTTGTCATTGCTCTTCTCCAAACTCAAAGCACTAAAGATATGCTGAAGGAGAAGATAAATCGCTGCATTCTGCACTCACAGATGCCTTCTTTCAGGCTGACCTTCCACAGGGAAGGCGTCAGGATGGCTTTTACACCACTGCGACAAACGCTGAGCCTGTAACAACTGCGCTAATTGAAGGGGATATAACTAACACTAAAAGACAAATACACAGATGAATGTTCTATTCCAAATATATTAACTCAACGAAATCTCATTTGGTCTACACTGGTCAAAATGTGAAGATCAATTTTAGCTCAGTATTTATTTATTACTTAATCAACTCAGGCCAAAGAGAGCATGTTTTTGTTGAAAGATTAAGGGTTTCTGTGGGAGAAAAAGAAGCATATTAATATTTTAACAACTCCTTAGGTTTTTGATCTGTTTTAAAAACTTTATTTTGTTCTGATTTCCTCAAAGGAAAGTGTTCCTTTTACTTGTTAGTCAGAGAAAAGGAGAATTCAGATTAAGTAATAAATCTTTGTCAGGACATACAGCATTTAAATGAATATTGTTTTACAATAGGAAAAAAAAAAGCAAACAATAGAGGCAACTGCATTTTTTATGGTGATTTCATTGAAATTGCATCACAAATGCCTGCAGACAAAGTGGTATAATTTGAGAAACATTCATTATTTCATATGTCATTAGTAGGCCTCTGCTGAAGTATGGATTCCAGTATCAAGCATTGCATTTCAAGAGGACCTAGATCAATTTGAGAGAACAAAAGGAAAGAAAAAATCTTAAAAATGTGACCTACGTGGATAAAAAGATAAAATTCTAATTCTTTGATTCACAAAGCATGACAGTAAACACAATAAAAGTCCATGAATATGTAAGTGGTTGTTGCAAGAGGAAAGAAATAAGCAGTTCTGCATTTCCACTGTCAATGGGACACGAAGAAGTTGTAGCAGGAAAACTGTAGATCAGACTCTGGAAAAAGCTTTTTAATACTAAGGACAGATAATAATTTAAATAAAATGTTTAAGTACAATCAAGAGTCTCCGTCTCTTTGATTTTTTTATAATAGGTAAAACAAATAGCCATCAAGCTTGCTACAGGTTCAAGCTGATATGGCCTTAACAGGGAGGTCAGATTACTTTTCTTCCAGGTCTTTTTCTCCTATAGTTTCATGATGTATAAATATGTAACACTCAAATTATGCATATGAATAATTACATTAGACACTACAGTGACTGAACATTTTTGCAGGCTAATCTCCACAAAGTTAGTGAACAATATCAGGAGTAAAGATTTCCTACGAAACCCATCTTATCTTTCTTATGTACATACCTTCTGATACTCAAATTATATGTTCTTTTTCTGAAGTAACACACAATTCCCAAACTTCCCCACATCTGCAACACACGTGGCACGGATCGTGATTAGTGATCAGGACTGTGGCTGATATGCAATCTTGATCTGTCCCCATAGCACCACATATCTTATACACTAAAAGAAGGAGGGATTCTATGGAGAACCCTCCCTATCTGCAGCGACTTGAGCTTTTGCACTCCTCCTCTCCATTCACATTTCCTCAAATTCAAGCCAGGCTCTGGTTTTTATTTCTTAATGTCAAATAAAGTGGCAGCACTGCAGATTACAGCACATACAGAGGATGGAGTGTGTTCAGTGCAGACAGCTCTGGAAACCCAAGTTACTGACCACCAACAAGTCTTATAAGGCTAGCACAGAAGCAGATTTTTGAGAGGCTTGTAATTTGGAACATTGGGAAAATCTTCCACACTTCTACCACATTTCAAGACCTTGCTCAAAAGCATAAAGATGTCAGCACATTTTTTTATAAATTGGGCAAAACAATGCATTTGACCCTTGATCTCATTCTCAGAAGCAGCAAAAATTGTCTAGCCACAGTTTCTTCAAATTGTTGTCAAGTAAATATGCCTGATATGAAAACTGCCAGCCACACTGAATAATATTAGTAAAATTATTAAACACTGAAAGCAAGGTCTTGCAACACAAAACACCATAAATAGTTATTAACACCATCTCTAGCAGTACTGAACAGGAAATAGTAACATATTTGTAAATCTTTACAGAAATTATATATAGGAAGCTTAGCCTAAGGAGGAGCATGTAAGGATAATAACCACAGCTGAGACTTAGAATTCACAGTTCTGTTACTGCTTTCTGTATTACCGGAATTGACATGAGTAAAATAATATCTAAGAGGGCTTTTCTGATGGAGAGGATTTTTTCATTAAAAAATTTACAGTGTCTGTAAATTTCAAAAGAAGAATAGCATCCTAGTTTTGTTGTAGTACTGTTTCACAAATTATGACAGAACCTTGCTGCTGCTACTCTGCATACTACATACCAGAAGAGCTAACCTATGTGCCTGCATGACCTGTGTTTTTGTTAATTTCTCTTTCATCCTCCATAACATTGAGGGACTCTAAAAGTCTGAGCTCATCCATCTTACACTGTTCTAGATTTAGTACTGAGCAGAAACTCTATGGACTTTTCTTTAAAAAAGACGTTATGGAAAATATTATCTGTTTACAAAGACAGCAAGGTTAAGTCTTCTCTAAAATGTCTCAGGGTGTCCGTGGTCCTTGTTACAGCAGCTAAGACTACTATTTGGTCTTTCAAAAAGGTGACAGCTGCAAGTCTCTCAACTGCATAGAGGACCCTATAGCCATCTAGTTACAAAATCTCTAATCCAGTCTTCCTCTACGATAACCAGCAAGCATTTAAGGTTGCTCCTCTTTTGGATGACTACTATGAGATGTCTGCTCAGAGAAGAGTGGCTGAATGTCTGGAAAACATCATAGCATTTTGATTTGGACTTTGTGTAGATAGGACCTCTCTAGCCTTTGTCTTGCCTTGGCAGGAACTCCTTTGTGGCAAAAAACACATGTAAATTCCTTTACAAAAGTGACAGATACTTTCCTATCTTACAAAGCGCTATAGAGAATCATGTACATACATCTCATCAGGACATAAATAAAACCTTCTGGTATTTCCCACCTCTCATGCTTTAGTGCCTTCATTACTCCTGAATAACTTTCTTTAGAAAAATGTTTTGACATTGGCCACTCTAAAGAAAGCACAAAGCACAAGATTCCATCCTTTTTTTTTTTTTTTTGGCCCAAAATCAATGTGAAGCACACTTCTCCCTTGTAAACAAGCTTCTTTTACCTCAAGTGAGTGAAGATGGTTGGACAGGCAGCTCCTAACCCTTCACTGTCTCTTGGGAGTAGAGAATTATCAGACCCAATTATCTTGCTCCTTTATTATCTCATCTACACTCTGGAGGGCACAAAAGATGTAAGAAAGATAAAGCCTCCTCAGAAACTCCATAACCATAGCACTTCCTTTCTCAATTCCCTAAGAACAGAATCCTCTGAATCAGATAACAGAAAATGTGCTTTTTTTGTTAGTTTATTTTTTATTTAGGAAGCATACAGCTAGCATTATTTATACACCAGCAGATATTCATGTTAACCTTCCCAAATTCCTCAGACCAGCCCTATGCTCAGAAGTCATGCTGCAGCTGGCAGGATTTGTTACGGTGCGAAGGGTCATAACTGTTCATCAGAAATCCTTTGCGAGGGTGTGTAGGCAGCCTGCACTCAGGTAGGAACAGTTATTATCTGATTTGCAGCAGGAGCAAGAAACATGATTTGGCTTCTGGCCATAAGTCACCAGACAGTTAGGGACTGGAGGCTGGCAGGCCATCAGCTTTCTGCTTGAAGCCAGTTGGGCTGCAGGGGTTATCAGCGAAGGGAAGTTAATGCTAGAATCCTTCTCAAATGAGTAGCTTTTTTCAGAAGAGAAGAGAATTTTATTCTTCCACTATGACTCATAGTCTCCTCTACTCCCTTCTCCAAAGAAAACAGAACACATAAAAGAGATATTTATTTTCTGTGATCCTGAATCATATAGAAGCATAAATATTTGGTATACTCTATTCACCTAACGATGACAGCAGAGTGACAGGGGTGTCTTGCCTGACTGACTGCTTCTTTCTTTTCCATCACATTTTCATTAATATATGTGTCAAAGCTTGAAAGCTTGAGCAGCTGGATCACAGGAGGTATTTATCTGTCCTAAACCTTGCAGTTACAATGAAACTGTGTCCTCCAGTCCAAGGTAGTGCAGATCCTTCTGTAAGTCTGATGGTCCTGGGAACAGTGTATGTGTCTGGGAAGCTGAAAAGATTCATTTTTGTCTCACTAAGGAGATTTCCCCAAAGAATTAATATGTTCCATTTGGATATGCTGCTGTCTGCAGAGAAGCCAAGGGATGACTTCTATTTGGGTGTAGTCCTAGAGAAAACATCAGACATGTGATCCTCCCCACCAATGTGAACATCAGATGCAAAACATTAAAGAGATTCTACCAAGGGACTCTGTTCCTTTCATTCTTCCATCCTATTTTTGTACATTTAAAGCACGTGGTTAGGATGCTCCCAACCATTTGTTCTCCCAGAAGAGATTGTACAGAAGTACCTAACCCAGAAATTGCCCTACAAATACCATCACAGAGCTAGAAGTCTCCAAAGAGAGTTAAGCTGATGCAAATAGCTACAATTCTTTTGCTGTGTTGGTCATTTACAAAGGAAACGTGCAGGAATACCAGCCCAGGACAGTAATTTATGTAACTGAGAGAAAAAAATCCACGCTGTTCTAAAATGGCAGGTTGGAATGGCTTAGTAACATAAACTATTTCCTCTTTGCCTAAAATCCTCCAGTGTTTTCATCCAGTGATCTCAAAGTACTTTCAGAACATTAATAAATGGAAAGGCTCATATCTTCAGCTGGTATAAATCAGCATAGCTGTTTCTGATTGCACAGTCCTCTAAAGCAAGCATTTCTTGTACCCACTTCACAGATGAATCAGCTAAAACTAAAAGCTGGTAAAAGACTTGAATAAATTACTTAGCTGTCCCTGTAAGAACCTCCAAAAAGGCAGAAGACTCTAAGTCCAGTACTTCAACTTCTAGAAAACACCATAAAGGCAATTTATTTATTTATTCAGTTATACCAGACCTGTATTTTGCAATAAATATATATGCACAATGCATTAGTGCTATCAGAGTGGAGGTTTTGCCACCAAATGGAGACTCAGTGTCTTGCTTGAAAGAATGTAGGTCTACCTAGTTTCTGAGTTTCACATACAGCGAATAGAATACTGTTCCAAACAACATGTTTGGAACATAGTCCTACCTTAAAATGACACGAGTTTAAGTATGTTCTTGAATGCACTCTGATATAACTAGATGAGAAAAAAATTTAAAAGATTGCCTCAATAAGTATGTGGAACTTATGGTTTATATTATTTTTATGTGTTGTTTGCACATATGTTTTAATATAACACAATATCAAGTAATGCCTATCCTCACAGAAAGCTAAACAGTGTTTCTATACAACTATTGGAATTTTTTCTCCATATTCATTGAGTTTATACTCATAAAGTAAACTCATTGAGTTTATCTTCATGACTTTTCTTTATGCCAGTTCTACTCTCAGCCCAAGTTTATCAAGGCCAAACCTGAGAACTTTCTCCCAAAACTCCTTCTTGTTTGTCATCTGACCTTAGAGCCTTGTCCTGGACGTATCCTCCATGGAATGCCTAAATTCTGCAGATTTTATCTATATTAGTTTCTAACTTATATCCTTCATGTAAGTTTTATCTTTATAGCCTGTACTTTTATGTCTTTCCTTTTACCCTTAGAGGTTCACTTTTTATATATTTTTAGTGATTTTATTTCTTTTTTATAAGCACGGTCAATATTCTTGTCCTTGCTGTTATTCTGTAGTTACCTTATTTGCTTTCTGGAGATAGAAAATATATTTTTCTTTTATTCTTCAAGGGGCAAAAGGTACCACACCAATACAAAATCCTCAGTACTGTAAATAATGATAATTTCACTGGGATTTACACATGGTATTAAATTTAAGCACATACCAAAGTGTTTAAGGGGCCAGGGTCTTTCATGGATACACCCAAGTTAGTAATTTCAAATGTCATAATTGTAGGAGTACTTAAGTGCCACTGAATGAAAAGTTTTAGAAGCACCAACAGTTTTGTTGTTTGGTTATTGTTGTTGTTGTTGTTGGTTGTTGTTTCTGTGGTTGGGTTTTGGGGGGGTATTTTTGGCTTTTGAAGACATTTTAAGAGCCTAAGGCTATAACTTGTGAATTCTTTTTCAAATTAATAATTATTTTGGCATCCTGCTTGCAAGTTTCCTGAATTCTATTACAGCTGGAATTGTAACATCTTAAGCACTCAAAAAGCATAAGGAATATTGACTACAATATCAGTTGATCCTTCCATTTTTATTATTATGAAAGGTGATTTCAGTGTAATTATAAGGACTCTTCTATGTTTTATCTGCACTGTGCCTCATTCAGAGTCTCTGAACTAGTACAAAAAGAACTAAAAAAAGAAAACATTCACAAACAGGAAAAGGATGAGAAAAATATTATTTTGTGGGTTTTGGTATTCACTTAAAAATTAATAGCATAATCAAATAAAATTATCCAACTTCTAGAAACATGGGCAAATGCATATGCACACCTGTAGTGCATATCCACATCTATATTCAGAATTGATTAAAATTCAGAGTTCACTGGTATTGGGTATTGGGAGTGGCTAGAAATTATGGCAAGTAAGTTTGCTCAAAGGCTATGGGTCTAAGTATCTCAAATGATTGTATGTTGAAAGAATCATAGTCTCATAGAATGGTTTGGGTTGGAAGGGACCTTAAAGATCATCTAGTTCGACCCCCTCCTGTATGGGCAGGGACACCTCACACTACACCAAGTTACTCCATGTCCCACCCAACCTGGACTTGAATGCTTCCAGGGATGGGGGCAGAGAATTATCTTGGAAGGATCAAATTCTTCCAGCTGTCCAGTATACAAATATAAAGCCTTCTATGGAACTACAGGCCAAGATCATGCACATGCAAGGGCAAGATACCTTCTTACAGAACAATTTAACCGTGAGAAGTGACTGAGTAAAAAGATCTGAATTTTTTATTAAATGTTCCTCTGTCTTTTTTGAGTCTTATTTGTGGAAGCACTAGCATGATGAAAGAAAAATTTACTATCTTTTTACCTTTTATTTATTTCTCAGATCTCAAAAAAAGCTGGTTGGTACCATGCCATCTTGTGCAATATAAATAAAACTTACTTACTAAGTTCCAGCTGGTAGCTGAAGGACTGACGTGGCTTCCAAGAGCTATGCAAGTGAAGATGATATATGATAAGAAGGAAATAGAGTTATAATTTACAAAAATGGGGCTTAAAATAAAACACAGCATGACTTAAAATAGTATCACCAACGAGAAAGTAAAATGCAATAAATATGGAATTCCACCATTTTGGGTCAATTATTTTTCTCTCAAAGCCATTCTAACATGTATGGGAAGTGGTACTGACACATGCATATACACTGCCAGATTTTACCCTCAAGTATTATTTAAGATAGCATTTAGCTTTCATGGTGTAATATATTTCTATCAGAAAAATAAATTCCACGCCCATTTCTTGTTATTACTTTATTTTATGGAAAAAAGAAGAAAGTAAATCTTTAGAAGCTTTTCTCCAACAAATATAATAATCAAATTTGGTGGTATTTTAAGTTTTCTGTTTTAAAATTTGCATGGCTGCTTAGAAAACCTATTACATTTCTTTCAAGCCTGAGAACACTACAGCCTTCCAACGAAACAATTTCTTTCAACCATATTTTATCATAAAACTCAGTGGACTTGGCCTAAAATGTTAACATAATAAACCAATAATACTACTAAAACAGTTCACTGCTCCCAGTAAGTATCATTGTGTAGTTAATAAGATTGCTCCTAAAAAGATGAACGTGTTATAGTTTCGGAAGGTACAGAGGTAAAAACTTGCCACAATGTGTTGCATTTATAGAGTTCACAAAACTAATGATAGCGTGGTATCCTCTCTGAGGAATTTTGTACGTCCACAAGGAAGCATATTATTTGGAGCATATTCTAACTTTCAGTGTATGTTGTGAGTATTTGACACCTCTACAATTACTTAGCGATCTAAGAATAGAATAAGAGAAAGGAGAATAGTTCCTATTTTATTTACACTGCACAGAAATGGTGGAATTGGGGAAAAGAAGGAAATGGTGGTGTTCTGAATAAAGTAAAACAAGAGGAAGGCTTTAGAGTATGTAATTTGTTTCTAGGTCCAAAATCTACCTCTTTTACAACAACAACAACAACAACAACAACAACCTTTAGAAAAGCTTTCCACTTTGAGCAAATAGCATACAGTTTGACAAACAGCAGGAGTGAGGAAAATATGCACCTAAAATCTACTACTATTGATTGTTGAACAGCTCAGTTTGCAATGTCAACAATCGGCTTTTGTCACCACTGAAGTGATTACAAGAGAAGTTTAAAGTAGTTTTCAATTCTTGCAAAAGTGAGATGTGGGAAAGAAGGGAGGGTAGATCTTATTTTGAAATGCCTGGGGAGATGAATTGGAGGGGTTGCATTTTTCATGGGAGCAATAAGTTGAGTGGATAAAAGATACAGAAACCCCTTTGAAAAAATTCTTTTATTTGGTAAATTTCTAAAAAGTCCATTTTGCCCAGAAGGGGATTTTTTAATTCTTTATTTTTAAATGAAAAGAAAACAAACATTTTCTAGAAATCAAATTATTCATCAAGGTCATAGCCATTTGCAAAGGCATAATTTTTCACATGCTGTATTCATCAACGTGGTCATGAATACAAAGTACATGAAGTTGACTTAATATTTTTTCCTCAGAGGTTTCTACAAATTTTCTCTTATAAATGCTTTCCTTGCTTCGTCTTTCATTTCCTTCCATATACTCATAACTATTTCTAAGGGTATCTTCTGTGTGTGTAGTTTTCTGTCTCATCATTTAATAGAAATTTCACAAGTTTCTAGGCAGCCACTATTCTTTTATTGTGTATTATGTTTTCACTATTCCTTTGAAGTTATGCTATTCAGAAAATTGCTTGTATTGCTAATCTTATTTTTCAGCTCTTATGAGGTATGCTTTCAGAGCGAAGATACAGATATATGTCACTTCCTCTTGGTTTTTAATGGGTTTTTTGTTGTTGTTGCTTTGGTTTGGCTTTTTGGTTTTTTTGGTTTTTTTTCTGAGGAGCGACAAACACTTAGAAAAGGACCATATGGATATTTTCCTAGACCCAAACCAAATTAACCAACAGGAAGTGTTTCTGCTTTCAAGCAAGAAGATACTGATGCTACAGGTAGCAACAGTATCCAACACTTCTTTATTAGTAGATACAGGCCTACTGTTTGTCATATACTTGACAGAACTTTTTCATTGGAACTGAGGCCACTTTAGACCATCCCTTTAGCCTATATTTTAACAGATCAGCTGGGCTTCATTCTCATCGCTGAAAGTACAGCATCCCTCTTATAAAAAGCTTTTATACAGTACAAGAAAAACAAGTCTTCTCACTTAACCTAAATAGAATGCCACTTAATGGAACCTACTGATATTAACTGGGGTTTAGAGGAAATATTTACAGATAATGTAAGGTAGCCCAGAAAAGTACTTTTCAGTCTCTGCCCTTCCCACTACCCCCCAGGAACTTCTCAGAGAGAACTAGGAAGATATTTATGGGAGCAGAGGGAACGCTCACACTAAAGCCCTAATCCCTGGATAACACATGGTGTTAGAAATTACAGCTTTTTCTGATGCAGTTTCAGCTACTGTTTGGTTAGAAATGTGATCTGATATTGGCTCTAGGTAGTTTGGAGGAATCCTGTCTCTTTTATATTATCCTGTCCCCATTCTTCCCTTGCACTCATTTTGCTCCACACAATAGAGGAAATATGATAGAGTCCAAAGAGAGAGAAAACTGAATGTCAGCACTTAAAAATTAACTGGATTAAACGTGACTAGAAGGACTCAACCCATAAAAACGTACCAGACTTGTTCATGGAGTAACATCAGGTAGGCTAATGTTTTAAAATGCTAAACACTCTCTGGCAAGAGAGTTACACCTGTAACTTAAAGAGTAGGGAAAAAAAAAAAAAAAAGAAAGAAGAGTTTTATACCTGAAATCTGCATTAACACAATAACTGAAACAAAATCCAAGAAAGTCAGGAAATATTGTATCAGCTTCAGAGAAACTGACATCATCATCTTCATCATCATCATCATAAGAACAATAATAAGAGCAATAATAATAATAAAATATATATATTCCTATTCAGAGACACAATGAGGGAAATAAAAAAAAATTAAGCACATCTGGAAGAAGAAGAAAAAAGGAAAAACAAAGCTCTGAAAAATAAGCTTTGAAGACAACACTGCAGAGCTCAGGAATAACACGACTCCTGCATAAATGTTTCACAGCTTTTTTTGCTGATTTTCTTTTTTCTTTTTCTTTCTTTCTTTTTTTTTTTTTTTTTTTAAAGGGAAGGAATAATGAACAGCAAAGCACTTGAAATCTCAGCCCAAGAAATAAAACATGAAAATGCAGATATACTGTGGTGTGATTTAATATATTACTTAAGCTTCCATTTACTTAATGGAGCCAACATTTCTCCTAATAGATTTTATTTGACATCTGCAAAAGAAATGTAGAAAGTCTTGTGGTCCTAGATCAATCATAACTCTTTCAGTGGTGCACATGGATGAAGCCTTTTACTTGTGCCAGGCATTTTACAGCAGAAAGGCAATTCCACACACCCCAGGAGAGTCATACTGACACAATGCTAATCCATTTGCCAATACAATCACTTGCACCAACTCTTCAAGTTGCCAGGACCCCTGAAGAAGGTCAGAGGAAAAAACAAGGTGAAGTTTGGGATTTAACCAAAGAGCATCTAAAATTGTATTTTGATGTTTCTGCATTTGCCTTACCCTTATGAATGTATGTCTCTGCACTTCTGTTACAAAACTGAACTGCTCACACCTCTTTTAATAATTTTTGGATGCTATTTGGAGTGATAAATTGGATAGTCTTCTCAACAGCATGAAACAAAAAGGACTTTTTCTGCCATATGTTACAGTAATAAAAGAGAAAGCTGTTTCCCATTATTGGCTGGTCCATCCTCATGTAGTCAGTTGCCTTGGCAACTGAGATTGATTATAATTTCAAGAAAATGTAAGAATGAACTGAATCACATAGTTTCTTTCTCAATGTCTGTCTCAATTTACAATGCTGAAACTAGGAACAAAAATATCCCTAAGCATGATTTCTACTTCTAGCTTTATTTTTGTTGCACTTATCTTTTAGAGTGACAGTCAAAATAATATAATAACTTAAATTGCATACATCAGTAAAATAATTGCAAAGTTTCAGAAAGTACTGTAATAAATGTAAGTCAAATGTACATTCAAATTTCCTTCATTGACAAAAAAATGAAATAATGGTTGGATGATACAATATCTAGGTATAATGTAATTCAATTTTTTTCCTTGTGTCCAAAAACTTGAACTTTTACTGAAGTCAAAAAATATTTGATAAAATATTCCTTTTCTAAGTATTTCACAGGCCCCTTCACTTATTCATAATAATCTTTCTCATAAGGATTTTAATCAGCTTTACTAGACTACCGCAAATAAGTTACCATTTGTTTACAAAATCCTTTAGTCATTTTACATTCCTTGCTTAAACTCTGAGAAGGACGAGCTCAAAAGCAGCACTTTTCATGCTTCTACCTTTAGATTACCACCAGTCCCAAGATCTCTGCAAAGATCTTTTTACTGTGAGTTATTAATTCAAGTTGCCTATGTATATTTCAAAATGAGGTATATTACACCAGCTGAGAAATTTGGCACATTCATCCCATCTACTCTTTGTTAAAATTACTCTTCCAGCGTAACATTGCCAAACCTGTCTTAGTGAGTTGTGCAATTACAGCGAATAGGAGGAAGTTTTTATCATTGCTAATACTTGGGAGGCAATCCAATAGATTTTTAAGTTGTGGCGCCTTCAAGAAAGGTTAGAAGACTCTTGGCATGTAAGCAAAAAGAATTTGTCAGCCCTTAAGCACGAACAGCTAAAGAAAAAATTACTTATTAAAATCTGTAATATTTCTTTGTTTTTTGCAAGATAGTTCAGACTTTGGAATAAAAACCAGAACCCTAACTTAGTATAATGTAGAGGATATCTACAAATGGGCTGTATATATAATCATCTAAGTTGATTTTGATTTTGCAGTTCTAATTTCAATGCTTTCTGAGTTTTGTAAATTCAGAAAATTAACCAAATAATATCTAAAATCTTATTTTTTTCTTCTAACTTATTGAGCATTTTTTTTGTACAGCTCTGCACACTTGACAGACATTACTAATCAAGTAGTTTGCAACAAATTTTATTTTCTAGTGACAAATAACTGATTTGTATTTTTTCTATTATTTACCCAGCTTTAGAAAGACATTGCAGTAGCACAAATATTATTTTAAATTTCATGTCATGGCTTTTAAACATTTTCTTTATTTTACTTCATTTTATGCCTTGAATTGTAGTAAAAATCTGAGCTTTAAATTGTAAATCCTGACATTTAATTCCAGCTTGAAACAGCAATTTGTGCCCTGACACTAGGAATCCTGGCAACATGTCGCTCCAAGTGGAAACCCACAGTCAGGAAAGAAATTGTTATCTTTGAAGAGACCTGACTGTGGAATAAGAACTAGTAAAGTCTTGATTGCTGTGATTACAAAGCAAGCCAGCTTCCCCACCACCTCATTGCACTGCTTTCTTCACCAAAAGCACTGATAGAGAAAAGGAGTATCAAAGAGTACTTAAAAATAAGCTGATCCTGCCAAGGCTGATATTTTCATCTTCCGTCTGGCTCTAGTCCATTCTCATTACATTCCATTGAATCATCGAAGAAGAACTCTGGCTTAATCACAGAATAAATAAATAAATAGAAAAATGAATAAATAAATAATGAAACAAAGCAGTGACTAAACCAAAAAATGAGAAGTCCTCTAGCTTGTCATCTAAGAAGAGCTACTGTTTTGCAGAATTGCTAAGTATCACTGAATACAGCTAAGGAATGGCTTGAAGAGTCTACTGCAGTTCTAGAATACTAAGCATTTATATAAATCATGCAGTTACCATACAGATTTAAAAGCATTTAAAGTTGAAAAAGGTGTATGTAGTTTAAGAGCTACAGGGTACACACGCATCTTTCAGTGTATCTCTATTTAATCGCAAGTGATGCCAAATCTTGATACACAGTTCCTTCAGATTTCTGCTCTCCTTAATTTTTCCTACATTCTGCTTCCATAAGCTAAAAAATTGAATTAAAACTTTTAAAATTCACAATCCCAAATAAATGAAAATAATTATTTATTATTAAGGGAGTGAAGATTATTACTATATCAGGCTTATTATGATAAAAATGGTGGTTTAGGACATATGTAAAAAAGTGGGGTTTGTTTATCTTGTCATCCATTCATTCAGTTTTAGGCTCTGTACAGCTTAAATAGGCAGTATGCATTAGCAAAGAATAGACCTCGAGGGGTTTTCAGTTTGGTTCATATAAACATGTAAATGTTTTGATGTTTATTTCAATCTTGTCTATGCAAGGTCACCAAAACTAGCAGAATATCCTGTTATAGAATCTCTGTTTCTAATTCCAGGATGAAAAGATTCACAAAGCTTTGCCTTAACCTTTTAAAAATCCTGTTAAAGATTTGGTATATTCTGAAGTTGGACCGAAGGTATAAGTTCCCTTTTGTTGTTTTTGGTTTTTTTTATTTTATTTTATCAAGACTAGTTTCACTGTGTCTTGTGTAAATCATTATAGTCTTATCTCTCTCACTTCATTGGCTTTTTGGCTTCCATCTGTTTTCTCTCATCTTTTCCTCTATTCTGTCGCATCTACATTCTCTTTCTATTCTGTTTTCTCTCATCTGCTTGCTCATTACTATTAGTCCAGCCCTCTGTTTTCCCCTTTACCTTCCAATTATCTCACAGAGGTGGAGAATGAATGAGGCCTGAGAGCTCCATTCTAAGAGATGCTGACCCCTGAACATTCCTCTTTGATCTGCACACTTCAACTTCTTTTATTTACTTATTCTGTAAGATATTCCTGTATGTCCTCACTGACCTAAGCGTGTTACTTTTGTGAATGGTGTCTAAGGTACATTGTGTTCTCAGTCCTGGAGGCATTAGTTTCTAAGGGACCCATTTGCACTTTTCATAGAAAAGTATAACTCCCCATTGTCCTACTTGCACACAGGTTAGCACAATACTATGTTACGTAATTTACTAATCTCTGAAAGGAAACTGTACATATTTTATCATTGTACCTTATTGTATCTGTTGAAGAACACTCAGAAACATGTTGATTTTAGTATTAATACAATTAATTAAATGATGATGCTGTGAAACAAGCAAAATGTGAATATTTCAAATTAAAAAAACAACAACAAAACAACACAACAAACAACCAACAAAACAGACTGACATGCACTTCAAACCTTTTAGGGTCAGGACCTAAATATATATATTATTGTCTCACTGGAAATGGCTTAAAATGGCAGGCTTAATGCTCTTCAATTACCTTTGTGACACCATGGATGTCACAACTCACTGTTCTAAAGTCATAATCTAGCCATTGATGATTAGAGGTGATCATTAATCCTTAAACTGAATTAAATCAGAAACTTCCAACTTGAAACTATTTTATTTTTTTTTCGCAGTGAAGACCAACCCTTCACAAATGATCAAAACTGTACAGTAAAGTACAGACCTTCCAGAAGTGTGCATATGGTCTCACTAGTGTTCAGGGTCTTCACTAGTTTCTCGTGTTTGTGCACTTACCTTGTCATTCCCCCTACAAGAGTAGTCTGGAGATGCAATGCCAGAGGGACTTAGACAGGGTCATCATCTTAGCATCATGTCCATTATTTAAAGGGTGCATAATTCACAGAATTAGCTACACATTTCTATGTCTCAGTAACTCTGGCTTGACACCTAACTGAACTATCAGCCTCAGTGAAGTCCATCTGTGTTGTGTCCCTTTTCCTTGGGACAGCTCCCATCCATAGTAGAAGGAACCCACTCCAAGTAAACTCTCCTGAAGGAAATAGGAAAGACCTATTTATCTTCTGTGGCTTACCACCTCTGCTCTGTGCTAGCAGAGTTTTGTACTGGTCAAAGCTTTTATTCCTCAAACTCTGCCCTTCTCCTCATACTGTTCAAGGGTATATTTTCAAGCACTGCCCCAAGGAGGGACAAATAGTAAGATCCTTTCTCTTCTCACTGTCAGTCTAGGAGGAAAACCACTGCAAATTAGAGCCCTGCAGTGGAGGAAACTTCTGGAAACTCCAGAGACTTCTACAACTTCCCAGAGGTTACAAATGAGGTTTAGAGAGGTAACATGTATGTTCTCTTAATTACAGAGTCACTGTCACTTTTCTATGATTGTGAAAACTTTGAAAAGTTTGAAACAGAGGATGGCAAAAGGATGATCCCTCAGTGGGTAGCACTGTTTTCCACTGAACAGCAAAAAAGTGACAGGAGAAGTTGGCTGATTTGCATATTATCAAATTAAAGCAGCAGTGTTACTCCATGTCATTTCATGCTCCATGACATATCATACTCTTTTTTAAAGACTGCAAAATCGTTTAAAGCTGAGGTGCTAATGTGGAGCCTTGCCAAAGTAAGGATAACCAGTCCTTCATACTTTCAGAGAGGTGCTATTCTGAAAGTTGGTATCTGTGCCACAGCCAAAGTAGTATTTATCTTTCTATGAAATGCTGGAGTCATGAACCTGGGTGATTTGGAGTTGCTCTATTTATAAGCAGATATTGAAGACAGCATTTTTGGAAGGCAGCCACTGGAGTGTACTGTATTACAAAATAAATCACACTGAGAAGATGCTCCCTGTCAAGTCGGAGATACTTTTAGAAAAGATCAATTACAGAAACCATCACATTTATGTGACTATTTCTACCTTTGTTAGTGACACAAGCTTATTTCATACACACTGTAAGATCCCAGATGAGTTCCCCTAAGATTTCACACAGATCACAATACCACAGACTCTTAAATTTAGTGGAGAAGTCTCATTTTTTATAGTACAATGAAGTGCAATTAAGGCATGATCTTCCTCTGACAGGTCTGAAATTATCTCCATCTCAGCCCCTTAGGGAGTGTGTTGAAATTTAGCCATTTAAAAGATCTCTAGCCAATGTTTCAACTGCTCTGAACTCTCGTAAATATTATCAGCTCTAAATTTCTAGAAAGGGTCACTGTTGAGAGGTAGTCCCTTCAGGAGTATACAGTACAACCTGACTAAAGTACATCCTCATCTGAGGTTATTGTTCTCATGTATTTTGGCCTAAGTGCAGCCAACAATACTAGCTACAGAAAGTGCTCGCAGTACAAGGATGTAACAAAAACTGTACAGCCGAAGTGGCAAACCTCCCACTTACTTCATCAATGAACTGAAGTGTATAGGTTGCCTAGGGATATGACTACACTGGACACTGCAGCAGGATGCAGAGATGTCTGTCCTAGCTTTAAAATGAGTCTGTGTAGATACCAAAAAACTTTTGCCAGAGGGACTTGGTTTTCTACAGACTACTTCATATTGCTAAGAAAAGTAACTTATCTCAGCACAGCATATTAACCCCCTTAAAGCTTCTTCCAAGCTGAAATATTAGCTTGCACACAGACATAAACTACTTACAGTGTGTGTTCACATTTGGCATTGTACAGTAAAGACAAAACAAATTAACATGGTTGGCTCGCAAGAATATTTCAGACATGTAACAGGTAGCTCAAAGCTGGATTGAACATGTCTACACTTTCTTTGCAGGTGTAGAAGCATAGTAATACTTTGAGACACTGGCTTAGGATAATACCCCTAAACAGATATGAATGAAATAATAGTTAGCTGAATTTTCCCACAAGTATGTAAATAACCATTACCTAGAATAGTGATTAATTTAACCAGGAATGGCACCCAAATCCAGATGCAGACACCTAACTGTACACTGGAGGAGTCTGTATATGATCTGAGGATCTAAACTCTCATTCTGTTTCACGGAGACACAGGGTTCAGGTCAATTACCTATGTTGGAATGTTCAGAGAATTTGGGGATACAGTGGCCAGGTCCTGGCCACTTGCTGACTCTTCAGAAAGTCACAGTTGTCCAGACATCTTGTGCTATAGCTGTCAGCCTCAGCAGTAAAACTCAGCTCCTCCAGTCAATCTCATGCAGCACTAGACTCGCATGTTTTTGAGGACTGAGTCGAGGTCCTATTTGGTACAGGCAGTGAAGTGTAGAAAGTTACTCAACCAACCAATGTACATGCCTGCTTAAGGGTGAGTCCCACAGCTCTCTCGATTCAGCTGATCGTGTCACCCAGATCTCCACGGTGGGAGCTGAGACACCTTGCTCACATACAGAGCATTGCAGGGACATGGTTGGATTTCTGAATTTGACACTGAATGTGACTCTGTTAATATGGTAGTTTTTAACCATTACCTAGTGTGAAATATGTCATAACTTCTTCAATACTATTGAGTAAATCAAGCTAAAAGCTCCAGCAGAAGAAACCATTCTAGGAAGCCTTTCATTGTTGCTATTCTCCATCCAGTCTTAAGATACTGGGGCAGAAAAGGCCTCCTGGGTAGAGAAGAGAGGAATTCAGATTTCTTTTTCCAAATAATCAAGTCATCTCTCTTCATGTTCAAAGCAGAAAGGACATAAAAAAGCAAGTCTTATCTGTAAAATAAAATTTTTCAACTAAGACTCAAACATGTGGCAGCTTTCCACATTTTTCTTTAGAGCACTAATACAAATTGCTTCAACACATCAGGCTGAACCTTCTGTTTCCATTCAATGGGTTGTATATTGCTAATTTTTCAGTGCAAAAATCATAGTATGATCAAGGCAGCTAATATTATTATAATAATTTGCAACTCTAATTATCTGGATTTTACTAAGAATGACAGTATTCATAAAGAGAGTAGGCAATACAGGATTTAGCACTTTGTTAATTCCACAATCCTCACAAAATCTAATATGCCACAAATAGCATGGAACTACAGTACACAATAGCTTCCATTAAATAAAAAAGTACTTGTTTTTTAACTTAGTAAGTGTGAATTATTAGTCCATTTTTAAGACATCTAAGGTGGGACTGACTGCAAATTCAAAGTAATGCTTCATCTTACGATTATAATAGAATTTCACTTCTGCTAAATTGTTTTAAACACAATAATAAATAGAATGCAAGGGGAAGTCTTTTAAATTTTTAAAGAGGCACAGAATTTGTGTGTATTTTTCTGTGTTCTATTACTGCAGCATCAATCACTTATTTTGGAATACTGTACATATGAATTAAATTAAGGAAACAGAGCTATTAGGAGAAAAAAATGCACCTAAAGCACTTCCAGTTGTGTTTTTTTTTAATCCTAAACCTGACCTTATTAACAAGCAGGTGCAAGACTTCACACTACAACTAAAAACAATAAAGAATGCTCTCCCCATTTTTCCTCTAATTGTTCTTTTCTCTAAATCATATTAGCTTCCATTTGTTTTATATGTTATTCACTATTATTCTTTTTTATTCTTTTCAATTTTATTGTAGTCATGGAAATAAAAGTGCAATCCTTTGATCTCCCACATCACACAAAAGTAATCTGTAAGAGTATAGCATATGCCATGAGATGAGAAATGTGTCCCAGCTGAATTCCTCAATCAAAAGAATTACATACCTATGGTATCCTCTGTGAAAGTTCTCTGCAGTGAATTATCCCCACTCTAGTTAGTGAGTACAGAAATGAAAAGTCACAGCCAAAAGCCACATGTATATAACAGGTAATCTTCTTAATAACTCTTCCACTATTCCTTGTCAGGGTAAAGGATGCCTGAAAACAATCTGTAATTATATAAATAGATAAAGCATCCAAGAATCCAATTAAATGTCCTTTATGACACTTATCTTCTAGTTACCCTCTTGTTATCAAAAGCCATAAAAACCATGTAATAAACACTAGAATTCAATGCTGCCAAAACATACATCAAGGTCACTGCATCTAAGAGAGACTTATTGAACCCAACTGGTTCAATCTACCTCTTCTTTACACATTTTTAAATTATACAAAATAAGAATAATGAGAAGTAGAATCAAAAAACTACTTCAGAATTTAACAGGAAAGCAGATGGATTTTGTAGCTGAAAATATCAACAGGAGAGCAGGCAGATACATAGAAAGATGACTTCTAACTGTAATTTTTTTTCTTAGATGTGTTATTTTAAAGATGCATTAATTTCACAGATTTAGTGAAAGTAATGCAGTCCAACATGTATTCTTGGCTCAGCCAGAGATTTGCTGTGTGGTCTCTATAGTGTTTTGAAAATACACACCATTACATTAGATAATTTCTACTTAATGAATATTTTTGTTAGACTTCCTTTTATTAAGCTGCAGACTTAGAAGCAATTTTAACTAAGGTGGAAATCTATTATAAAACTGTGTAGCCTGTAGCTTTCCACATGAACAAAAAAACAAACCAAACCACAACAAACAACAAAAAAAATAAAACCAAAACCCCCTTTTTTTAGTACTAAGCATTGTATTGCCTTAAAAACCGTGTTGGAAATCTTGGAAATAAGTGGTTTAAGCATCCAGGAAATTTTTTCCTGCAATAAAATGCTAACTCAGTCGCTATCCTCTGCTTGACTTACACCACCCACCTAAGCTTAGCTTGACTCTATGAAGTTTGTAGACAGATGTGCAAAAGTAAAATTAAATCACCAGCAGATTTTATAATCTTATTCCTTCTATTGAAGAGCTCATTAGGTATATGTGTAAGGTATTAATTAAATTATGAATAGATTATATAATTTCACTTCTCCTAGTCAATAAATCTTTCCCAATATACTATAATATTATTATATCACCGTATATGCTCCTCTAAATCACATTACCCTCTAAAAAATGTGACTAGAACTGAAAATACAGTCAGAAAAGGACTGCAGCATTAAAAGCCCAAACTACCTCTTAGGAAGCATAGTATTAAGAGGGAAGTGTGTGTCTTGTTAATTATTTATAAAAAATGAGAGCAAACAAAACCTCCTGTTTAATAAAGAGCAGAACATCTATCTATCTGGAAATATTGCTTATAGGAACTTTGACACGCTCACACTGTGACACCCACACCACTATTTTCTCACAAAACAACATTTTGTATTAGAAGGGAAATCCTTGTTTTCTGATAACTGTAATGAATTATGATGATTTCAAAAGATATTTTCTCAGCTCAGACAGAGATTCATTAGTGCTAATAAAATAAGCATCAAGAAATGACCAGCTCCCTGTGATGCTGGCTACGAGTATAGCAGGTTAAAATTTCACAAAATATTGATAAAAATATTAAAACCTGCTGCTTCTCTTTAAAGCGTATAACAAATTTGCCATTCTAGTAACATAAAACATGCTAAAATGACAGGCCATATGAAGGGGAAGAAAAGCAAGAATAGTTCAGGACTTTTAAATAAGAATCCTTTGTGTTAAAAAATCTTCAGCTATACATACATAAAATTTGCATTATAGTGTATATATCATTTATAAAACAACATAAGGTAACTATCTCAAATTACAGAAGCCTTCTTTGTGAAACAATGTTGCCTTATGGAAAGGACTTAATACTCTGCAGAATGTATCTTTGTGACATTTCTAATTTTTATGAAAGAATTCAAGATAGTTTCAAATTTTTAATTAGAACAGAAGTATTAGCTCAATGGGAAAACAAAAAAAATCACAAAAAACCACCGAAAATAGCACAAAGGATAAAAAAACCAAAATAAAATGCTCACAAGACTGTAACAGAACTGATTTTTCAGTCTTTTACTATTCCCCTGAGCTCATGCAAAAAAATATTTGTGTATCTTGATCTGAGCTTCACCATTGAACTACCTCTAGAAAGTAGTATTAATCAATATTTCTTTTATTATGTGCTAGTGTTGGTAATATGGGATTTGGCCCAAATTGGCCAGTATTATACACTTTCATTAGTCTTGGGAGGCCTAATCCTGCAAACATAAGTGCTCATGTGTAACTTTACTCAGGCTAGTAGCCTGATTGACTTAATAATGAGTTAACATGCAAGTATATTCAGCCACATGTGTAAGTATTTGCAGAATCTGTCCCAGGTTTCCTGACAGCAGTGTTCCCAGGGACCTCAGTGGCCCCAGACACTCAATCCTGAAGCCTGGGAGAAACCTCTCCTGCTATAGAGTGTCTAGATATGAAAACCCATTCATGCACACAAGTTCAGCTTCTTTTTTTTCCAGCAGCACCACCAGCTGGAGCAGCTAAAGAGATCAGGACCAATCTCTGAAAGTAATTATCCTGAAGAGAATAACTCACAGCTATCATTGCTAAAATACCTCAATTGTTGCTTGCCCTTACAGTATTTCACAGAGGCCTTTCTGGTTTTGGAGAGCATGTAACAAGTTACCCTCAAGATACCAGGCTGGCTGTTAGGAGCCAGTTCTGTAGGGTGTCAGGTCTGCAAACACACCATAGGGGTTTCCTCACTTATTCCCACTTCAAAGAAGCATTAAGAACAATTTCTCTTTATTACAGATTTTAACTAGATTTCTTTCCCCTGTGATGATTAATTAGGCGTTTGTTACAATTTGCCTTCTTTCCACCTCTAAGAATAAATGTTCCCTTCTGCTAATCAGACACAAACAAAATGTTTTGAAAAGTAATCACTTGCTAAAAAAAAAAATGGAAATTGGGCTTCTGTGTTGTGAGGAATGTACACACATAGCACAGTGAAATTTAACACGGGTAAATGATCTGACTACCTCAAAGTGAAGTTTTTGCCTTCCTACAGTGGCCTTTCACCCTGCCCTTTCCTCCAATCTGAGGAGAGCTGATGTTGATGGAACATATAATGGCTCCTTTCCTGTGTAGTAAAGTCAGCAATAAAGCTCAGTAATTAAGGTGACCGGGGAGGCCCAGCCCAGCAGGCTAGTGGTGTGGCGAACACTTTCAGAACTTCAAACAATATCAAAGTCACTGAAAAACGGGCCTAGTTCAGGACTGGTTTGAATTAAGCCTCACTTCCACACGCACTTTTCAAATCCAAGCTCAAACAAGAAAGCCAAGGCCTTCTGGATTTCATTAGAGCCAATTATCTTATCTGTTTCATCTCAGGCCTGACCCTAAGGCTGGCAAACAGCTATTCAGTGCGTTTGTGTGGTTGTTTGAGAAAGCCTCCAGCCAGCCAATGGCCTGAGGAACTGCTAATTAAAACACAGTTGCCCCCTGCCTCTAGTGATTAAATATTTTCAAGCTTTTGTAAATAATTTTTCCATTATTTGCCCCAAGCCTCCGAGGTCCAATACATCCAGTAATTTATTTAGTTTGTCAAAGAATACTGCTGGATATAAAACTATAATAGAAACTTGGTAAACTCTTATATCTTGCTTAACTTCTGCAAGTGATATTCTACAAGCTTGCAAAATATGTATACATTTTCCTTATGTAATTAAGCTTTAATAACCTCATTGTGTTTGAAGGGATACAGTGTATAACAGGCCTTACATTTTGTTGATAAACATGTTTCCTCAGATGTCAACAAGATCTGTACATCCATGGACTTAATGCGATCATGGACGCTGCAGAAATTATACTGAGCAATATCAGTGCTCCTGAGATGCACAGAAGGATGATCACACTTCCAAAGCCTGTTTGGAGAAGGACTGAACTCTACAAGTACCCATATGTCTCAGTTGACAAAGAACAACTCCAGAACACACGTCTGTGTCACCACATCCCATAAAAATTCTGGTCACCAAAATTTGCATAAAAGACAACTCCATGTCTTTTGCCTAGGCTAGGTGACTCGACTCATCCACCTCCTTCTTTCAAACCCCAGGAAGACACAATCTCTTTGCATCAGATCAGAGGACCTGGTTCAAAGCAGCTTTAGCAGGCAGTACATACAAGAACATCTCTCAAATTAGCTCCTCAGCACTTACTATTATTTTACTGTTATATTATATATCCTTTTCTTATTAACAACAACATTTGTACAGTGCACTAGAGGTACTGCCGTGAACAAAAACTCCATGGTGTAAGACACTACAAAGAGGGAACAAAGAGGGCTCCTGCCTTTAGACCCTCCGGGTACTTGGGGAACTACAGGCAAAAGCTGCACAAGCTAGAAAATTCGACAACTTTGCTTAGCAGCAATCTTAGCAGTTTAGAGGCTACTGAAGTAGTTTTGTAACTGTTTATGAGAATACCCTGCAAATATTAAAATGATCACCAGAAAAGTCAGAAAACCTGTTTCCTGATTTGGAAAAAGAAAATCATAGGAGCATTCTGATAGTGATACTGCAATAATAAACAAAATTGTAAAATATTAGAAATCAATTTAGTTGGTTGGCATGTTATTTTATTCTGTATTTCACAGACATGCTATAGAAAGAATTTGTAAAATTTAGACATTGCTGGGTTGTGGCTTCCAACAGAGAGGGTCAAAGGTAACACAAGAACTTGTCTGAGTGACAGACAGAAGGATGGTTTTGCCTATAGAGAGTGGCAGTAGGAATGGCTTGGGGGAATAAGTTTGGTAAGGTTGAGCTTGAACTAAAGGCAGATTTCCTTAATTAGTATATTGTACAGTTACTATACATTTTCATGATCCACAGAGGAGACATACTTAGAACAGAGGAGTAATTGGCTGGAAAACAATAACTGAATTTGCATTGTGGATGAACTGTCCTCTAGTCAGACATGAAGTAGTAGAAGGGACTAAGACCAAAAGTATAATGCTGTGGAATTACTGAAGAAAGTTTGAGGAGTAAAACGTTGATTCATCCAAAAGACAATTTCAATGAGCTACTTGAAAAGTTGGGCGGCGGCCAGGGACTACCATGCATGGAAGCCAGGGAAGGATGAATTTTCAAGACTAAGCTCATCAGTGTCAATAAAAGTGGATGACATACAGGATAAGGAACATGAGGGCGAAATGTCAACTCTGAGCTTTGAGCTGGGAGTTTATGCTAAGAACAGTTTCAGAGGAAAGGAAGATGAAATTTTGAAGAAGGTATAGAACTGAACCAGATGACAGACAACAATCTGTACTGGTCTTGTCGATAGAGAAGGAGAAAGGAGAGAGGATGATAGGCATTTTAACAGCACTTATTCTTTCCAATGAAACATGATTGTATCACGAAGGACAAGAGCCTCTTGGGAGGGGAATGAGAGGTTAATAGATGAATAAGGGAAGAGACAAGATTGTGTCCCATGTAGATCAGAACATGAAAAAGAATGAGGCTCTGGTGCCAAGAAAAAGAGGCTGTGAAGAACAGATGAGGAGCAACTTTGTGATCAGAGGCACAGGACAGAGCTGTGGGAGGAAAAAGGGATTTAGGTCTGTTGTGAAGAATTTGGTGAATGATCATATTATTACTCCAATACAGAAATGTCAAAGGAAAAGGTGATGGTGGAGAGTGTTTTCAATACTGGAAAACTATTCCTACTGTTTGGTACAATTGGAAAAGTATTTCTAATACTCTGAAGTTCTTAAACTTGCTTTGCAAGGCCAAAAGAGACAATGTATTTCTAGGTTTCTTCAGTGATTTTTACATAGGGGCCAGTAACTGAACTTGACACAGAGCAAGTCAAAATTAACACAAGAATGCTCATCCATTGCATGTTTTCACTTTCAGGGTCAGTTAATGCTACGTAGCAGTGGCCCACCTGATGGTACAGAGCGAGGATGAATTAGCTGTCGTAATCAGTTGGAAACCACAGGGTCTTAAAGCTGTTGCAAACTCTGTGTTTCTTTTGCTAGCTTTGCTTGTAGTTTCTAGCAAGAAATATACTGAAAAATATGGGCAAACATCTGCTTTTTCTTTGTAGAACAAAAGGAGGTAAATTACGAGTTAATGAATTGTCATTTTCAGATCCAAGGGGAATCGGTTTCCATAGAGGGTTCATCACATAGGAAATGAAGCAGATGTTAATAAAGTGTGGTGATTGAATACTTTCTTAATCTATAAACATCTTGATTTGAGAGGTAGGAGGGTTAGACTGGATAGGGAGGCAATTAACCCCCACTCTCATGAGCCTAATAATGCAGGATTAGAATTGTAACTTTCTCAAGAAATGTACTCTTTTACTAAACTGTAATCTCTTTGTAGTTGTGCATCACTGATACTTCTCAGAGGGAGACTTCTTTTAAGGGGAGGAGGGGAAGGGAAACAGTCTGACAGCAAAGACATTAACTTCAGATGTGATGAGGTCAGGTTCAAGTCCCTGAATTTTAAGAATGGGGGACAAAAAATTGTTTTCAATCATTCAGGGATGGGATTTTTCACATAAGTGTTTTTTGCTTGCTAGAGTCCTCACCATGAGGCTAGACATGAACACTGTCACGAAAGGGTTTGAAACACAGTTGTTTTCTTGGAAACTTTCAAATACTTTTAGCTTTGTTCCAATGTAGAAGAAAATCACATGTCAAAACCACGAACAGTTGCTACTTACTGGAACTGCTGTCTTTAGTCATCTCTACTTAGTAATGCACACTCTGCACAGGAGGGAGAAAGCAGCAGAGAGCAGTTACTTTACTGACAGAGAGAAAAAAAAAAAAATAAGCTGCATCTTCCCTTCAGCTGTCCACCTTATATCATCTGCTATGCTTGTATGCTCCTGTGCATGACATAGGAGAAATGCATCTCAGACATAGGTATTTTCAACCTGGTTTATACTGTGCTGTAATTTGTTTTGTTTCAATTTTCAATATTTTTTAAATAATTGAATAATTTTGGTAACTTTATTTTAACACCTCATGTAAATATGGCTAGAATGCTTGTGGTAGGTAAACACAGGAATCAGCTAATTAAATACTTCAAAAGCTTATTTTAAGTCATAAAAAGAAACATGGAAGTGCTTGTATATAATCTTAAAGATTTGACTGATTAATTAGGTTAATTGCAGTCCCAGTATCTAAGATCAGATCCTGCCACATTGATTTGGTGAAGAACTTCTGCTTTCATAAACTCTTCTAACATCTTTTGGAAGAAGCTACTATTTTGCATAAGTAACACCACTACACTTAGCCATGAATTATGCTGGTAGGCAGAATTGAGTAATTGGCTAATGACACAAATGATCGATTTTCTTCTAAATCCTGACCCTAGTATATGACGTCACAGGACAAAGACCCCACTTTCATGAAAAAAAATACAAATATGCCAAACATGGTAAGTCACTCTATGACTGAGTATCTTTCTTATCCTGCCTGCAAAAACCAGTTAATGTCTTGGAGTTTGAAGTCTGAAGGATTCCCTTACACTGGGTAACAATTTATTCTTCAAGAAGCTGGATTGATTTAATGGGATTTAATGGGATTACCGCAGTATTGCTAATCCCACATAACAATGAGTCATAGACCTCCCTGAACTTTTACATTAGATATCTATTTTTGAGATATTTGTGTTTTCAGTTTCAAACATCTCTCCACAAGACTAAAAACTGATGTTAGTAAGTAATTAAATACTCAGAATTGAGGCTCCAACAACATCCAGTAACAAGAAACCTCAGAAGATTTTGCAGCACTGAGTAGAGTGCTATTCAGCATAATACAGGATTTCAAAATCTCACTCTTGCCAGAATTTTCTGTTTTTCTCCAGAATTATCGGTGCTTTACTTGCTAGAACATATTGTCTATGAAAAAGACTCATTTCTTTCATTTAATTACTTTACAAGCAAAATGTAGCACAGGTATACAAAATCATGAGGATTAAAAACTTTCTCCAAGGAGCTGTTGGTGCAAAAGCAAGAGAACAGCTATAAGCACAAGCATGCCCTTGACGTACCCACACCAGCTTACACTGAGACACAGGTGCATGAGAACACGCAGAACCTCACAATACTTCTTTGCATTCCTCCTTATGTTTGAAATGAGCAAAATAAAAATGCCCATTTCTTTTTCTTCTTTAAGTATTAAAAGAATAGTGGAGGTCTCATTAGCTAAGCTGGCTAAAGCAAGCATGAGTAAAAACTGTGTAGCTGAAAGGCCCCTGTTTCTGCTGTTCTTGAAACAACACTTTGGTCTGATTCTGGATAATGGGCTTTTAATAAAAATATCCACCAAAGGAAAACAATTAAACAATACATAAAGCACCAGGGTGCAATCTAGTGGTTCTGTTACAGTCTGGAGCTGTTCCAGCAGAGAACATGTGCATATTTTTTACAGGCTACAGTGTAGTTCTGAAAAGTTATTATAAAGCAACAAAATTTAAATTGGGGCTGGACATCTATACAATCACTCAGTGTTGCTGTAGGACTTCTATTTCAGACCTGAAATTTACCTCCATCTAAATGCCACAGATATTTTGACTTTTAGGATAAAAATATCTTCTGTGCTTTTGTTGCTGTTTAATTTATCCCAGGATGTTTCTGGTGATATTTCTCTCCTTTCCATCAAAGTATTTGACAATATGGCAATTCTTTATTCATGCAACTCTATTCTTTCATCTTTCTGGCTTGACAAAAACTGGAAAAGGCTTATATTGGAAAAGAGCTGAGGTACTTTTCAGTACTTTGAAACTACAGATCATGTAGGGCTTGGGTTTTTAATGAAATAGTTTTTAACCTGAACCACATAAACCTGACACATGCCATATTTTATTATCCTTTCTCCTCCACCCCCTGCTCTGCCATGTCAATAAAAGAAACTGTGCATCTGCAGAAAAGTAAGCCGACACTAATTAATTTCTGTAATGAAAGGTTTCATTTCTGTAGTTCCAGAGAATGAAAGGAGTGCCATATACAGTTTTAAAATATCTGGGAGACAAAAGGTGAAAATTTAAGATAGTTTGATGAAAGAAGTTAGATTTTCCAAATAAAAATAAACAAGTAGGAAGAACAAGAGGTCACAGGTTATAAACAGTGTTGCCAGTTCTAGTTTTATGGTGAACTTTGAAGTAAAACAAAATGTTGAAAAGCTGTTTATACCAGTGCTTCAAATGCTTTTAACTCTGCTTCTCCATTTCTGAGGGACTCTGTCCCTACCTCCACAATACTGAACATCTGAAAGCTCAGAACATTTGTCAAGAAATAAGAAAAAAAGCATTAACATTAAAAAGCATTTAACATTATTACAAAAACACCACTACCACCACCACGCTAAAAAGATAATTCAGAAAGCCATGAATCCTCAGGACTATTGAATATTTACATATGAAAACTATATTCTAAGCAGATTTTAAAACATTCTAAGCAAACTTCTACCTTCTTCAGATTTCTTCAAAGGGAACTGCTCAGGCACTCTTAAGTCATCTATTTATAGCTGTTTGGTGTACTTCTAAGATATTTTCTATGGCAGAAGGGAAAAGAAAGACATCTCTGGCTGAAATGCTCATCTTTTAAAAACACTTGAAAGAAGAGAACAAAATCAGAAATGAAAAACTGATCAAATCTGTAACTTATGACTCCACAGAATGTTGTGGGTGACTGAAAGCAGACTATACACATCCACACAGAAACCATCGTATAGATTTCTATGACTGTGTCCTGTTCAGCTACATTTTTCTTCTTAAAAGTAGTACTATGCACATGACAATGCAGGTGGATTGCAGATAATTAGCACTCTCAAGAATATCCATCTGCATTTGGCTAAATAATTATCTGTGCCTCATGCATACGGCTCAGAGATTCTGCCTTCTTCACACAGTGAAATGCTGAACACATTGCTGTCAGCAAACAGACAAGAGAGGTAACAATAGCTGGGACAATCTTTACCAGTTACTGTAATGCAAAATATTGATAAATAAGTAATTT
Source organism: Apus apus (assembly GCF_020740795.1). NCBI lineage: Eukaryota > Metazoa > Chordata > Aves > Apodiformes > Apodidae > Apus > Apus apus. The sequence goes on along the minus strand of NC_067283.1, from coordinate 31,386,984 downwards.
ATTTCCATTACTAAAGATAAACATGGCATCTTGCAAGTCTGAGGCTTTTGCCAATGGAGTTCACTGATAACACAATAGAATAAAATTCTGAAGATGTTAGTTCTGCCTACTACTAGTTCTTTTATTGAATTATGAGTCTGAGCAGCTAACTTGTCCTTTTTATTTCCTCTGCCACACATTTATGTCTTTTCATCTTTTCATGTTTGAATCAGAAACCAGGTCTTACCATATTTTTTAGACCTGGTCTATCATAACACAGCCTCAGCATCATTTCTGGACATTGCAGCCATAAAAAAATCATATTAAGTTATGGGTATTTAGAATTATTGTTTAAAATAACTTTTTTTCTCAAAAGCTATTATTAAACATTATCACAATATGTCATTGTGCTTTGTCTCATTGTAAATAGTAAGGTGCAGCTACGAAAAAAGGTTGGGTTTTGTCTCCTACACTCTTTTGTTATGTTTGTCAGAAACCAAGGTTTCTACTCAGTCAGAGTGCTATACAATATTGCAGAACAGTGATGTCAAAGAAAGCCATAATATTCAAAATAATATAAATTGATGGTTCGCCCTCATGTGGTGTATTTAGCTCATTTCTAGAAAACAGCAGAGCTTCAGAGATGAGCAAATAAAGTGATTTGGCAACTAGATAAATTTTTACATGAAGAGAGATTAAGAAGACTAGCAATACTGTATTTTAAGAGAACAAAAATAGGAAAGGACATGACACAGACAATGCAAAGGCATTTAAAATAATAACTGTGGATAGGCAAGAATGACCATCTCATGTATACATGTAGTATATGAACAAATGGATGTGTAATGAAAATGGATGAACAGTGATTTGAGATAAAGCAAAGGATTTCTGTTTTTCAGATATATTTACCTAAGACCATGAAACTAATACCAAGAGGATACAAAAAACTTATTAATGTTGTTATACCCAATTGCTTAATGAACAAAAAGTTACAAAAGTAAAATTTAATGGAAAATTCAATCAAGATCGAGAAATATGCACTATCTATCTATATTTATATGAAAAAGCATAAGGAAAACAAAGCAATATTTCCCCTGAGTTTTCTTTTTAGGGTTTATACATGAAATTGTAACTTGAAAAGACAAAAAATCAATAGCCAGTACCTATGCTTAAACAGAGTTTATAAGGATAATTTATTTGAAAAACAACAAAAATGCATTTACGTCAAAATTAAATGTCATTAGATTAGGAAATACAAAAATAAAGGTTGGTATACACCAATGCAGTCTCTCAGCCTTACCTATGCTCTATAAGACCACAAGACTACAATGAATATTTGCTAACATTTTGATCAGAGACTAGAATACAGAGTTTTAAACATTTATTTTCTCCCAAAACAAGCACTGCGATCAGTAAGACAGAGTGAAGATTTTCTGCTGCACACCTTCATTTTCTTTCATTTTTATGTGGTTTCAAGTATTAATTTTCATTAATTATCAATTTTGAATTATTTTTTAATTATACATTTTGCTATGCATATGAAATTAAAATTTTTATATAGTTAATCTTCAGCTCTGTCTTCATTTCACCTATGTCTTTTGAATTTGCTTGCCTTCTTAAATTAAAATCATACATGTGACTGCTAAAAGCTTGTGTCAAAGGTAATATTATCATGAACTAGTTCTAATAATTCCAAGAAACACACACACACATTTTATGTAATCTTTTATGGCCAGGTTCATTGATATGCTGTGGCTGTTTTATGCTACTCTGGAGCAGAGCAAAACAGCCAGAGCATACTGGCTGTTTAACCTAAATTTACAGCTCCTTTGTTGAATAAAGCAGTGAAAAGTGGTTGGAAGGCACACCAAAGTTTCCTTCTGTCTCTTGCTTTTCTCTCCTTTTCCTAAACACTTACATTTGTTTCCACTGCCTCCTGCGTCTTCTATATTCTCCTCTATGGAAACACATCTCTCCTGTCCTCTGTAAACTCCAAGTACACACATATACATGTATGCATGGTACAACACAGACCTGAGCCTCTGTCTGCTGCCTCCTTTACTGAGCACACCTGGTAAAATGTGGAGCTTATGAAAATAATTATTTGAACATTAGTAGTTGACCATTGCTCTTATTTTTTTTTCTATAGCTCTTGGCAAAAGAAAGGAGATTACATCCTCATAAACCTGAGTGTAGAATCATCCTTTTTCGAAAATAGCCACCATCTTCTACTGTTTATAAAGATATTAGACCATATTTAACCTGAATAGGTAGAAACAAATGATGAAACGAAACTCTCTAGAGGCAAGGATATATCAGGCCTTGAAAATAATGGAAAAGAGCAGTGCTTTCATTTATCGTAGGACAAAAGAAGATGCCTGTCCTATAGAAAAAGGACATTCTTTCAAGGATTTCCGTAGCTAGATCAGTTGCTTAACTATGACAAACATCCAGCAAACAAAATATTTCTGTCAACATGAAAATGTCTAGTGATTCGATTACTGGGCTTCTTTTTCATTACACAGAAACCTCTCTTGTACATTTCCTACTACCTCCTTGCAGTTAACATGAGTAAACATATTTTCTTGGTAGAAATGGAAAAGAAATAGAAGGGAAAACATATGAAACAGGAGTCTTCATCTTCCAACATGCAACAGCCATTAAATTTGATTTTGCACTAGAAGGAGTTAGTTTAAAAATGCAACAGACTTCTCATATAGCACTGAAATCAAAATGGCAGACACAAAACCAACACCGTAAGTTTTCCTGTTTCCCACTAGAGTCCCACTGGAGCCACCCACTCAACATGCCTTTAAAGTGATTATTCTGTGTTATGCCACTAACTCATCTTCAACTTTTTTGCTTTTTTACACACAAAAGTTGCTTTTTCCTGAAGAAATAGTTGTATTTTCATCAGACAGTTTGGAGGCAGAAAAAAATTTTGGTCTCAAATTCTGTGGACATTATCATTCAGAAGGATCTCTGCTGTGAAATTCGACAGTGAATCAAGCACTAACGAGCTACCTTAGTGTCATGGTTGCTGACAGTTCAAATACGTGCTTGGTGCAATTCTGAGAAGAAGTTCTAGACTCTGCAGGTGAGAAAGTGACTGTTATGTGTAGCCCCTAGAGAGCTTTAGATCATTTTAATGCAAATATGTTCGTTCCTAAGAACTCAAAGGATTAGGCTCACAAGGCCTCAGAAATCACTAAGCTTTGGCTTCTCTCCAGATAGGCTCCACCCATCTGTTATTCACACCTTAGTAACTTTGGAGAGGACCTTTGCCAACAACCTCTCTTGCCTTCACTGAGCACTGCATAACCACTCTGTCCGCTGGGGAGGAGGTATGAAGACAAAAGCACTACAGAGGGCGTAAACACTGTGCCAAGGCAGAAAGGGGCACAGGGTGTAGAGAAATATTTCCTGTCGTCCCTAGTCTTTTGGAGAAAAGGAAAACAGCAGTAACTATTGTAATCAGTCAACATAATTGTATTTCTAAAAACGTAACAAATAAATAAATAAATAAATAAATAAACAATTAACTATTTGACACAAGATATAAACTTCACATTAATTACAAAATTAATCATGAAGTTAAATGGATGTATTTAAAATAACAGCAATACATTTTGCAACCATCAACAATTATTTTAAGGGAGATTCTAAACTTTATTTTGAATTTATATGCACTACACATATACACATCATTAAGGACTTATTTTAGGCGTATGTCTGCAAATGATTAGTCAGTGTGCAGTAGTTTACATGTATTTTATGTTTCTGAATAGTGCTGCTTTGCTCAGGCACAAAGATTGAAATTCCCTCTAACTCTGAAGTAGAGCAATAGGTGCGGCAGCAACACTAGCCACTCTGAACTGTTTACTAGTGCACTTTACACTACAACTGCAAAGTAGGTATTTGAAAAGGTATTATTAAGCCCAGGTATTTGCTGTCAGGATAGCCGGGGTAACAGTTCTGGGTGCAGTCTCAGTTATGTGTCTTCTGTTCAACTAGCAGGACCACCATTCTCCACGGCCTTATATAATTACTGGGACAGGTTGAATCCAAGCCAAGAATTTTGGCATGATCATACCAGATATGTTATTATCAGACACTAATGCCAATTATTTGAAACATCCAGCTCTCCAACTTCCATAAAATCTCATCAAAGAATAAGACAGATATTGGAAAGAGCTTGAGGAAATACTGAGGTATAGAAAATCTGGAGCTTGCCACAGACTATTTGTGGCAATGTTTTTAAATATTGGCCAGTTTTGCCAAGAACATTAAGACCTTTTCCACAATGATAATAATAATGTTATATTGTCAATACATAAAGCCATTTCTGTGTCTAGGGCTTAGACTTAGAATTCAGTTGTGTTATTTATCAGATCCTCTGCATGTTGTTTTATGGACTCCACAGGAGTGCTTCAGAAAAAAAAAATAAAATAAAATTATACTTTTGGTGATATATTTTCAGTAGAATATAATCAAAAGCTATAAAAAGGAAATGTACTGATTCAAACTGAAAGTCTTGAAATTCATTGGATATATGCACTAGTTGTCTCATTGTCTTTCTTGCATATTCTCCTAAATGAAATGTCTTTTCAAACGTAGCGTTTGCCCAATCTTGAAAGGTGAGTGCCCACTAAACCCTTCCACTTGACTGTATTACAGTGAAAGGAAATGATGTATGTAAGACAAGACTACTAAAAGTCTAAAACAGTTTTAAACTGGTTTTATATCCTCTGGTCCCATGAAAATAAGACTAAATTTTATGAAGCATCACCTATGAAATAACAAAATTTAATTTAGAATAAGCTATTGAAAGCAAAGAGAAATGCATGAAATATTACCTGTCATTCTTACTGAGGTGTTTCATAATTATTGACTTTAAAGTAAATAACACTTTACTGCAATTTATAGAAAGAAACAATTGGTCAAATTTGTGAGCATCAGTACGAGATTTACAAGTGAATGAGGGAATCTGGATTTGGACCATACTTTATATTGCTTTCTATCTCCTTTACTTGCATTTAACTGCAGTCAACAGGAACATAAACAGTAATATTCTTCTGCCTGGTATAAACGCTTACATTTAAATACTGTAAGTAGAAAAGCTGGCAGACTTAAAGTCATTTTACTGGAATGTTATAAAAGAAACAAAATGAGTGAGTGATTGAATCATTAGACTTCTTGTTGTTGTTAATTCTGAGTGGGTGATCACAACAAATAAATTATCCACTTTTATTATTTACTAGGCTTTTGTATGCTGGGATACCAGGATTAAGTTAGTTTCACCATGGGTCATTCTCCTGTCTGTCAAGATTGCATTACTTCTTATTCATGTGCTTATGTTCTACAACCAGTTTTCATAACTTTAAAAGAAAAAGGTACCAACCTGAATGCTGTGAGATACTCAACATCGCCCATAGGAGGATCCAAGCCACCTGTCCAAGCAATATTTATATTATATCCTTCACCAGGGCCACTTCCAACCTGAAAAATAAGAACAAAATGCCAGAAGGAGTGAAGAGGAGGAAAGGGGAGGAGGAAAAGAGAAAGGGGAAAAAAAAAAAAAAAAGTCTTCTGTGCTTTAGAAACAAACATCAAACAACATGTCAGATCAGCCAAGCCTTGTTTGACAGGGACTGCTCTGGGTTATGCACTTGTTCTCCACTGGTCCCCGGCTCCCAGTGGACAATTTGGTAATCTGGTGTAATTTAAAGAACCAGAGAAGGACAAGAAAATTAGGGGTAATCATGCAATGCAATTACCTGGAAGATACAAATAAAAATGGGGCTCTAAAGAAATAAACCTAACCTCATTTGGGGCTCCACTGCCGGGGAAGAAGTTGCCTTCATCATAGCGATGGAGGGAAACATACAGGATGCTGGGGTCAGCATAAAAAGCCTGCTGTGTACCGTTGCCATGGTGAACATCCTAAAGGAGAAAGAAAACAGATGACAAATGTAATAATGTCCAAGTCAGTGTACAGAGCTCAGTTCTGCTTTCTTTTACCCCCTCTCTCTCTCTGTTTCTCTCTCTCTCTCCCTTGCCCTCCTTTTGTCTTTCCCTTTCCCCCTCCCTTCACCACCCCATACTTCCTGAACTTTCAGGCAAATTACTCTTTAATGCACTCATTTTTTAAACTGGCTTCTAAAAATCAGGAAACCATAGCGAGCTTGCCCTGGAGACTCCAGATGAGCAGTCATTGAGAAATCCCAGTCCTTTTGTACAATTAGATATTTATACACCGGCTCTTTGTACTCCTTGCCTCAGTGATGGAATCTAGCATCCTGTTTTATGGAAGAATTTTATGACTTATTAACTGCCAACAGTTCATAACCCCTCAGGCTTAATTAACTAGCCTCATTGGCCTCTGAAGAAAGACTAATGTTTAAACTACAAACTAGTATTTTGCAGAAGGATCTATGGTTTACAGAGCTTTTTCACAATACTTGACAGAACACTAAACATAAGTGTATTCATTGATTTGCCAAGTTCCACTATTGAGGTCAAAGGCTCTGTGACCAGCTGAGTAAATTGGCTTTCTTGAAACATTCAGTTCAGTTAGCAGTCCCTCAGCAGTTAGATCCACATCAAAAGAGATGCCAGATGCAGAAAGGACTTCATACTTCATTTCTGCAAAATCATGACGGCAACAGTTGAAGACATAGGAATATGATCTCATTAGCTATTAAATCAACTGGCAGATAGGATGGTGCCTTCCACAATCAAGGAGTGACCTTGGCCAGTCTCCATATTTCAAACATTATATAACGCCAGTGAAAAGAAATTTTGTCATTAAATAAAATACTGAAAAAAATGCTGACAATATATTTTTATTACAAAGCCTAACTGTGTGGACTTTCCCTCTTTTTAAAGTGTTTTTTTTCACAGTTCTACAATTGTTTTGTGTGGTTAGACACACCCAAAATTTTACAAGTGAAAACAGAAAATCCACTTGCCTTTCAGTAAAAGAAAACTGAGTCTTTTTTTAAGTTTCTCCACTGGCATTTGTGAGAAGCTGAAAAATTATAGATATCATTGCTGAAAATTATAGGCATCATTGACTCTCCACTCCTTTGAAATTTCTGATTTAAAGAAAGAATTCAGAAGGGGGACAAAGTCTACTGAATGGCAACAATATCACCTGGAGTGCATTGCTTTTACAAACACTATGAGGTCTGAACAAAATTTAGGATCACAAAAACAATGGTCACATTTTCCTCAGGATGCCTAAACTCCAAGAAGGTTCAAGCTAAGTGCACATTGCCAATGGCATAGCAACCCCTGCCCATGGCTTGCGCTCTTTACCAGCTGATGTAGCCCATGACTTTCACACACATTGTTCAGAACTCTTTACATTGATTGAGTCTTACTTGTACTGCATTGTGCTTGACTTGGACCTCCTCTGGGACCTCTGAGGGGTAATATTATAATGGTTACTTTTTCTCCCTTGAAAGAACTTGAAACAACATGAGGATGAAGTTACAGCCCAACTGTGACTTAATGCCAAGGTTAAATGTAACACATGCTGAAGGTGCAAGAGAGCACACCATGGTGTGAGGGTGTTGGAGATTTGAAGGCAGCCAGCATAGGGTTAGAGGGCTCTAACTGGCAAATGAAGCAAAATCTGGCATGCAGACTAACCCACAATCCCATCCAGTTTTCAAGTGCAAAAAAAAATTGGTTTGCTCCAAAACAGACCCAGATCATGCAAACATACATGCAAGTATGGACGACCTTGGAAGAAGTATTCCAACAACAACCTGAGAAGCTGTGTTGGCCAAATACAGGTATCTGTATCTTTGACTAAAACCATAATAGGACTTCATTTTGTGATTTGAATTAGTCTTTCTTTTCCATGTATATTTGGGGCTTTAGGTATATTCTTATTGTAACAGTTTTCAAATAAAAAGAAAAAATATTAAATGGGCACACAGAGCTCTTTTTATTTTAATAATTATTATTCAAATCTCAAAGCTAACTTTCTTGTCTAAACTTAAATTACATCAAGGGTTACTCTGTCTTGAAGAGCAGTAACTTCTCTGGTTAGACAAAGGAATGTGTTGTTTAAGACTGCGGATGTTACCACATGGGAAATGTGTTCATATTTTGTCCTTAGTAGATCAAATGTATTCAGGGTATGTAAGTCTGTTAAAACGGGAGATTTATTCAATTCATGGAATGAGAAAAGAAAAACTGACAGGCCTTTTTTGAGGTGCAAGAAAAAAAGAAGGAAAAATCAAAAATTTAAAAAAAATAAGAATTTATATATGTAAACATGTAGAGGCTATGAAGACTACACTTGATTTGTAACTAGAGTACATTTTAATGTGTGGGACCGAATATGGCTTCTTAACATTTGCATTGTAGTAACATGTATAGCTGCCAACCAGCATGGGGTCCTGGTCACTATCAAAATACAGCCTTAAAGTTGATTTCAAGTTTCACAACTGTAATTCCATTCTTTCTTTCAGATGCCCAACACTCTCAGTCAGTGAAAATAAAGGCATCACTATTAACTTGCTAATTAATTCAGTTTGGATTGTGATTTATCCATAAGAAACTTTCCATATGAAATTTTGTACATTGTTGCACTGACCATGGAGCAGAGTGGGGACTGGACTGTAACTGCTCCAGGAATGAAGTAATCTGTGTCAGCCATATATTTCTCCCTTTTCACCAGCTGGGTTACTCTGGCCAATGGCATAGAGTCAGAGAGAGGTTGAGCATTCTCCATCAGCTTTCCTGGGTGAGGATAGCAGCTGTGAAGCACAGGTAATCATTTGCACAGGTAATGATTTGCACATTTAACCTTGCCTTGCAAAACTTAAACTGAATCCTTAAGTGCTTATTGGCTGAGTGTGTCAAATGGAAGTGATTTCTTTTCCCGACAAAGTGAATGTAACACTTACAGTCAAAAAGTCTTAAAAACATTCACAAAAGCAAACTGCATAGGTTTTCTCATTAAAATAACAAGAATAAACACTGAGTTCACTTTTGGCTTACATTTACAGCAGTAAAACTCAACTGTAAGATTCAAGTCAGCAAACAGATACAACATACAGTGGAAGGGGCTTTTTCAAGTCTTGTTTCTTGAAGTTTATAATTATGTTCCTAAGTAATAGTAGGACACTCTTAGAAATACTTTTTAAACATTCTAAGAATATCTAACCTACCCATATAGCCATTCTATCACTCATTTTTCACTTGCTGTTCCTTCTCCCACACTCCCCCTTTCTCTGCTTCTCTTCAACAGTCAGTACGCATATTTAACTGAACAAAAGTGCTAGATGGTAAGGCCATGACTTCACAATAAGATTTAATTATGAGTGCAGATATGAACAAGATTTAGACTATTAAGCCCTGCACTTCAAAAACCCTTTAACATATTTTGTCTTTAAATCTTTTATCACCTGCAAAAATTAATTAAGTGCAGATGTAACAGGTTAGGTTTTGATGCCAGGGTTCATTTCCTGTGTATGCTTTGTCAGACACCCTATTACACCTCCTCATGAACTGTAGGAAAACAAAAATGGTGCTCATAAATCAGCATTCAACTTTCCTTGGGCTGTGCATTGGGCTGATCCTTTAAGTGTAAGGCAGAGCTCCAATTCATTATTCATGAAAATAATATAGACAACATGCCAAATGCCATCTGCATTTAAATAATCCATTTGTTAAACATATGAAGTATTGTGTAAGATTGCCTTCTATTAAAATACAAGACATATCGAATTAAGTGGATTTTTAATCACGTAGCTTTCCTTCAGGGAGCCATCAAAAGCTGGCATACATGACTCAAAAACTTCTTAGAGGGAATGACCTGTTGATTTGTTTAATAATATCAAAGTTACACAACAAGTCGAATCATTGCTAGCTGGGGGAAGTGGCCAATTTGGTTGTCAAAGCAACAACATTCTTTAAAGCACATCTGACTATTTAAAGTTTGTATTCTGTAGGGAAAAGTAAACTTGGGTTACTTTAATGGTGGAAGTATCAATTCATTTAAGGACCATAAAAGTTGCCCTGATCTGTGCCTTCTTCTCATTAAATTGCAGTTAACACCATTAAAGTGAAACATAGATGTTTATGGGTTCAGTACTGCCATCCTGGCTTTAATGAGTTCCCAAAATCAGAGGAAATGCACACCTTTATAACTTGCAGGTATTAAAAGCAGGAAAGTCTGACATATAAATACAAATTCATTATCTTTTATCTAGATGCACTGAATGTGTGTTCCTTGCCAAGAATACATACCAGATCTACAATCAATATCTTGCCTATATTTAGCTTGTCTCTCAAGTACTTGGCAGTAATTGCAACCGAATTAAAAAAGCAGAATCCCCTGTGGAACAGAGAAGAACAGAAATAAGAAAGCAAATCAGTCAGGAAAACAGCTATAAATAACGTTCAGAGCATTTTTAAAAATGCTATATGATCTCTGAGGCCATAAATCGGCTTCTGGGAGTACCTAGAAAGCCTTTTCAGTCATCTGCTAACAATTACAGTTCTTCAGAGACATGCACAACACAGGTGATTGCCAGTAACCTTAGTGCTCCGAGATGGGCAATATTCCCTGGTACTTACATGGCTGTTGATTCTTCAGCATGATGGCCTGGGGGCCTTACAACAGCAAAACCATTCTGTAAGAACAAGATAGGTTTTCAATTATAAGCTTAAAAAAATACTTGACTCAGTGCAAAACAGAGTAGCAGGCAGACTGGACTGAAATCTATTAGAGGCTCTTGAGCGCTTTTTCTTCCAATCACCCTTTCAAAGCACTGCCAGAAATAATATATTTGAGAACAGTGGCGTAAAAACTTCTATAAATATACACTTGCACATACATACATACACACACAATGTGATCTAAAGAGGAGGAAAAAGGCAGGATGAGAAAGCCGTTGTTATCCATTCTGATGCTTAGAATTCATATTTAAAAAGAAGCAGAGATCGCTGATCCATTCTTGATCTAAATTCATGCAATGTTACATTTCTCCAGCTTGAGATGCTTCAAAATAAAAGTAGCTCAAGCTATATATTTTACATTATTAGTCAATATTGACCCTACCTTCCCTATGGACTAAATGATAAATTCAGACACACACACACGTGTCATTCCTAACAGCAGAAAAAGAATTACAATGAACATCTCCTATTTCTGCAAGCCATACATTTAACTTGGGAACTTGCCACACTCAAAAGTTTAATAGATTCCCTGAAGTCAGTTTCCAACACACTTTTTGGAATTGTATATAAATTTCATAAAATACAGCACTAGGTTCAGTGATGAACAAGCACATTTTTGCCTCTAGAGTCACTGAAGATGAAAGAAAAATGAAGTTTCTTTCCTTCCAGTGTGAGTAAGGTAAAGGGAAAATAAAACGTAGAAGTACTGGCAAAGTAGCTCTGTTGAGAAAGTCTGGTTATGTATTTTAAAAGTAGTGTCTCATATGGGTGTGTATCACAACAAATTTCTCTTAAAATAGTCAGACCCAGGACTAACACCATTACTTAATCAAATTTACTCTTTATTTCAAATATTGAGCTATATATTTTACATCAAATTAATGGCAATCAACACATATATAAACAATTAGAAATTATAATCCATGCATGAGTATACCAGCAAAATTTATATTATCAAGCAGCCTCACACAAATACCATATATATGGCTGTCAAACCAACCAAGAATCATACTTTCAGAGAGGAGGGGAGAAGAAGAAAAAGGCTGGAATATTTATATATTTTAATAATCAGTATTAAAGTAGTCCAGTTTGGTATATTAAAGTAGTTAAATGTCAAGGTTTCAGCCTTTATTCATCTCAAACACAATAATCACTAAGTTTCCACTCACACTGGTGTAAATAAGGAAGAACAACATAGCAGAGAATAGAGTTACATTGGTACCTAAGAAATCTGTTTATTTACAATCCTATGTGTGTACCTGTGCAATTGTCTATCTATGTTGTTTCACTGGCATTTATTATTAGCAAATATTACCAGGCTATCTCATATAATTTGCTGCTGAACATAATTTAAGCAGCCATCTGCAAAGTTTTGGTGAGTGTGGTCAAAGTTCTATAAGTTTACAGCGAACTTACACTATAATGCAAAACGAGTACATCTGTGAGAGTGTTTCTTCTGGCCGCCATTAATAGAATCTGGGGGATTTGACATCCTGCCTTATTTTGCATTAAATGGCCACATTAGAAAGCAAAAACAAACAAACAACCCACCCAAACCCCCAAAACTACAGACAGAACAAATATATATCTTGATATTTAGGCAGGTATTCTTGGAAGTGGAATATAAATTGCCTACAGATCAACCAAACCATCAAAAAAGGCCTTGTGGACTTCACTAATCTTCAGAAATAAACCAGCTTTACACACTAAGCTAAAACCCTACTCCTTGTCCTTCTGAGGGTTTTTTTTGACATTTCCTTTTCACAGAAAATATGACTTAGAGAATCATTCTGTGAATAATTCACTTGAGGAAGCAAAGTACGGGTGTGCTGAGGAATGTACAGACAGCAAAGTAAAAAGACTCAGAGAAGAAGGTATTACTAGAGTGACAGCGTCATGTTACTGGTATTTCATTCTCTCAATATTTGTAAGAATTCGGAAAAAGCCCATGCATGACTTACAGCTGCCCCTGCTCAGCTCACAGCTCATTATCATCTATCTTTATCAGCATTCCCAAAAGATCAATGTAATTAAGATTATTATCTCTGAGAGGATTTCATAGAGACAGAAAAAAATCAACACTGCTGTTTTTGACAACATGACAGTTACAGTATAGGCTTCCCTTTTCTGTTCCCATACTTTGACAAGACTCTTGGGAAGCCCGGTTTTGTTACAGCAAGTTAATTTTTGCTATCAGAGTATAAGTTAACAATTACAGTTCTCCATGACCATGCAGGTCATTCACGTCAGTGCTGTGACCATTTTTAATGTACTTTTACATTACAAGAAATTCAGTATTCACGTGCAATTATTTTTTTTTTAAAACACAGTGCAAATGTTTTATTGAAAAAAACGTAACAAAATTTTATCAAACACTGAAAACTTGTTAACATATAGTATTAACAGCAAATTTTGTGACATTGATAAAACATTTCATTTCTCCTACTTTCAAACTTTGTATGAACGCAGTGTACATTAGCATAACGGAACATGAATTAATTTATTGAGGCAATATTTAAATACCAGACAGTCAGCTCAGAATACTAGACAGAAAGGCAAAAATCTGCTTTAAAGATAGAAAGACTAACACAGAGTAATATGTTGAACATGAAGCCAACACACATAAATTCAAAGCATTTTTGTACAGAGCCTTATTTATACTAGGATACAGACACCTTTATGTGTAGACAGAACATTAAATTGACTGACAGACATTAACATTAGAAAAAGGATTCATGTCTGAGCCATTATATTATTAACTTTAATTAGATTTGAGGATAAAGAGTAAAGCCTGAACAGAGATATTCTAATATTCTAAAATCTATGCATATTGAAGAACGAAGTCTGCCCAAACTCAGTTTATACAGAAGATCCATTGCAGATATACCCACTTAGCTGGATCTTTAACGAAAACTAAGAAAAATGTCAGTCCTTTTGCACAGTAGGCTAAGTATTCTCTTCTTTCATGATGCCCAACAGGTAGTTGTATGCTTGATTTCCAAAGAACAGTGGTGTATATCCTACTGTCACCTTCTAGTCTTTAGTAGTACAGTTGATTCCTTTCTGTAGTGTGCTGGTTTAGGGTGTAGGGCTGTATCACGCTTGAGTATCTTCAGCCTGGTCTAGCAAAATCATCTGATTTTTGTTGACTCCAAGAAAAGCCAGGGCCATACAAGAAAGAACAATGAACCCCAGCAGGCACTCCCAAGAGCACTTACTGAAGCTACAGAAGTCTTAGGTTCAACACCTTCTTGAGCATGGGAATTAATTTGTAAATATTCTTCCTATATCTGTTTATATATATTTAGATTGCTGATATGAGACAGGTAGTTTTTATAACAATAGGTTTAGAGCCATGCTCTTCCTCAGTTCTTATTCAAAGTTATGAATTTTTAATTATTTCCTGCAGAATAGCAGTCCTTCAACAGAGGACAAAACAGCACTACTGAATCTCAGGTTTAAGGTAAGAGTGTTTTAGATGGAGCTATTACAAATTTATTCCTTCCAGTGAAAAAGAGAAGAAATGGAAGTAGTTTTTGTTTGTTAAGCTGTAAATCCCTGTATGGAAGAGCAATACTATCGATTCCAACTATTCAAGAGTCAAAAGGTACAAACTGAAACTGCGTAGGCTCCATCTGAACATAAGAAAATGCTCTTTTACTGTGAGGATCACAGCTTCCTCAGTAACTTCTGTATACTTCATAAGGAGGCCAGGTACCTAACTCACGGTCTGGATTCCACACTTGAAGCTCAACATCCTCCTAAAGTCAAGCATTAGATTTTCTATTTTCTACAAGTCTAAATCCCCTAAGCTATCTAGCCCTTAGCTCTTAAAATTAGCAGTGCTTAAACATGGCACTCTGGACACACACTTATTTTGAATGGAAAGGCTTTATTTGTGTTTCAATGTGCACGGGCTTCAGAATGAGAAGCAAATCACTGAAGCTAACACTTTATTTCTTTGTAGAAGCTTCTTTCATTATTATACAGAAATTTATCCATTCCTCCTGTCAGAACTGATATTCTTTATCTTTTATATATATACAGCTTTGTGTTCTTATAAAGTTATACAAGAGCCTGTTTCTTTAAATGTAAAATGTGCTCTATACAGTGCCTGTGCCAGGGTGTAACCCCTGAAGTGGTCTTAGTCCCTGCTACCTCTAGCTTAGTTAACTCCTACAATTATGAACATCAGGCCTGTTTTAAGTCTCAGCTGCCTACAACAATGCCCTCGCAACTGGTACACTGAGAAAGATCACCACAGTCTTACCAGAGTCACTTATACAGTAACATGATCCCAAGCTATGCCATCCAGCAGGGAGTGTAAGCAAAGAGAGGTGTAAGGCTGAGGCAATCCTCATGTACCTGTTTAGGACAATTTTACAAGCTATTCATACTGCCAGAGCAGGAGCCAGTATCTGGCCCTGGGGGTCTACGAATGCAGCGAACAAGAACCCATGATTTAACAGAGCAGTATTAGTAGCACGTAGATGTGCCAAGAAAACAGTAATGGACATGAGGGAATACCATTTTGTCTTGCAGAGGAAGCTAGTAGAGGCCAAGAACACAGAAAATGACATTAAACATTTAAGTCTGTGATGGAAACAAAGAGTTCTCTGTCTGCTTTCCTGAAGGTCTTAAAAGATAGCACCAGAAAATATACATGAAAAG
The DNA here is from genome assembly GCF_020740795.1 of Apus apus. Classification (NCBI taxonomy): domain Eukaryota; kingdom Metazoa; phylum Chordata; class Aves; order Apodiformes; family Apodidae; genus Apus; species Apus apus. The sequence goes on along the minus strand of NC_067283.1, from coordinate 31,371,633 downwards.
CTCGTATTTGCTGGCTAACTTACATACAACTGTGATGGCCTGTTTAGCCACAACTAGCATTAACTTTATTGGGAAAGAAAGCAGACAAAGAGTTTTAAGAACAGAGTGGTCATGGAGATAAGCTACGTACCACACATATAATTAAAGTTGTACTGCTATATGAAATAATAACAGTAATTCAGATATAAATATAACCATAATTGCTGGGATAAAGTATCTAAGAGATGGTTCCACATACATTTTTTGTAATTTTGTAACTCTGCAAAAGCGAAGAATACAAATTACTGTCTAAGATAATTAATTGGTAACTTTGATTGATTTATTTAACACCAGCAAAATAAGCTTTCATTATTGTTTCTTACATATTATGTATTGATAAAATGTATGTCTAGGTGTGGAAAAAAATGCCTCTTTTTGTGGCTGCCACACACCACTCAGTAATTTTTTTTAAGGTGGAGACAGTGTGTTTTAGGGCACAGGGTGCAACAGGGATGTAGAAATAAGGGTAGTGCAGAGCCTGCAGAAGTACTGCCCAGGAGGCAGCTGAGCACCCGGACACTTCCCAGGAAAGAAGACATTTGTAGATAACCAGAGCAGCTGCATCGGGCTGTTCAGAGAGGTATGGAAACTTGCTGGCCTGAAGATTACTGGAGGGAAGACACTGTGGAACTAGGGAAACACTGGTTTTCAGCTCTTTTTATTTATTATGTCCTTAGTAAGATCGTTCATTTTAGTTTTTCTTTTCAGAAAACAGAGCAGTAGAGCTGTGAAAGATGACTAATTTTTATACAGAATACTTTTAGACTAGAAAACTGAGAGCCTGAGTGGTAGAGAGGGGTGATTAAGTTAATTCTACTTATTCAATAGATAAGTATAATTTACGGTACAATGATTCCTCCATAGCTCTGTGTGACAAAGGCCTGGAGAACAGTATTAACCAAGCCCATTTAGAATGACGGTTTCAGGTTCAATGTAAATTATCCACAGATTATACAAAGACATCAGAGTATTAATGATCAAACTCAGGAGGTCTATTTTGGTATTGATTCCACCTGACATATTGGAAAGAACCATCCAAGGAACATATCAGATTCTGGTTCTAAGGAAACTAATTTCAATTGCTTTCAATCTGTTAAATGACCCCTGACTACCAACAGGGCTTCTTTACAAATGTCTGTGTGTGCACATGTACACACACATATACATGATAAGGTAATGAAAGGGCTTGCACTTGGCTTGCACTCAGTTCAGCTGAAGTGGATGTTCAAGACAGTCTCAAACCATGCTTTTAAATTATGTGCCTTTTTTCTTGAGTATTCTTTTGCAATAATTCATTGAAACTTGTTTTAAAAAGAGGGAATAATCATACAAATCCTACCAGCTTTTGATATTTAATGAGTAAATTTAAAATTTAAAATTTAAAATTTAATGTTTAAAATTTAAAATATGCAGTGCTTGCATATTTCTATCTCAGAAAATAGTGCTGCCATCACCAAAGTTAACATATTTTAGGGATATGCAAAATAAACTAGACATTAATCCCTTTTATGGGTACTATACATAAAACAATTAATTCCAACTTATAACAGTATTGAATGGGGTTATTTGAGGCTGAAGGAAACTATTTCACAAATGTTCCTCCGGATTTTCAGTAGTTCTACAATCAGCTCTGGCAGTGAGTTGCTCATTATCATGGAAAGTCATCTCCCATAGCTAAAATAGGTTCTTATTAGATACACTCTTTTTAAGTTATATTATTCATTGGTACATCTTTTTTTCCTGCTAGTCAATTGTAAAATATTAAGGAACAGCCAGAGAAATGTACAATTTATTATCAGAAAAGAAGTTAATACACCTATAATGTTCAAAAATAGCACACAATAAAACAACCATTAAAATAACCGATAATATGATTCTGTGATCTCTATTTTCCTGTGGCAGTGTGAGAGAGGAACAAGACCCTTAGAAGACACTTCCAGGAAAGACTGCAGATGCAGATCTTCTAGGGCCCTCTTTCTGAAGGTACTATCATTAGGTGGAGGCTAGAGAATTATTTCCAAGTTCAGGATCTACACTATGTGTAAGAAATCATATGCAGGGCACTACTTTTATTTCTTCCCAAGCCCTAAGGAATAAATCATAAGACTTCTCTTATCCGTTAAAATTATTTATTGGATATAGCTAATAACTGCAGTGGAATTATATTCACCCAGTTCCACATACTCAACTCTTTTAAAGATCTGTGGTCAGCCAGCAGACTATTAAAAACCACCTCTATAAACCTGTTGGGAAAATCAGAAATTAACAAAGGTAGATAAACAGCTAGACAGGAGAGCTGTGGCAACCATTCCATATAATATAAATACCTCAACAGGAATCAGCAGGTTTCCTAAATTATAAATAGTTGGAAAAGAGTGGCCTTCATGCAATCTTTTGGCTAGTCTCCTAATGTAATATTGCCAAGATGACATCCACCATTTAAGTAAATAATGATTAAAAAAGAAAAGCATAGCATTCAACACAGTATAACATTACATTTATGACACTGTATATTTCAGTGGTGTCATTCTTTATTCCCTATTAAATGTTATCTCAGAAGTGTATCAAATGGATCTTAATGAGTGCACATTCTATTATTAAACAAACCCCCATATCCTTAATTTTGATTATTTAATTTAATTGCAGTAAAAAAATCAAGATTAAAACTCCCCAGAGGAGGGACAATTTGTCTTGATTTAAAAAAAAAAAACACACCACCACAGTAATTTGCTATTATGGCAGCAGTAGAATATCAATAAAACCTATTGCTTTACATCCTGAGCACTGTCATATTGATGCTTTCCCCGTTAGACAAGGAGATCAAAGAAACCTGATGTCTCACAAGAGGTTTCAACTACAGTGAAGAGAACTCTTAACTCTTGGTTAGGTTTTGAACACTGTCCAAATCAGATGAACAACATGTTGCTGTTCTCAGATGAGACCTGTGTGAAATGGGACTGATAGTCTCAGGAAATTCAGTCTGCCTTGAGTGTGAGTTTGACTCAGGCCCAGCTCTGTAGTGAATCTCTCAATTGTTCTGCAGACTTTCATAATTTTGTAGTCTCGACCCTCTCTTAGCAGCATGTACCTATAGTTCAAACCTACTACTATCACTGTATGCAACAGCAAGTGATATCAGTAGAGACCATGAAATAAACATAAAAACTGGAATGTCTCGTCCTTCCTGAAGAGGACTTTAAATGTCAGATGCTAGTCAATACAGGGCAGTTTATGTTTGTAAGTTTCTACACTCTAGCTAGGCAGTGAAGAAAAATAAGTTATTAACTTAATTTTCATTTTATGAAAACAATGTCAGACTTTAAAACATATATATATATTGATAACAGCTGTAAGTAATATTTGGGCTGCTCATACCCACCTACACCAACAAATTTGGTAATTCTCATGTCAAAAAAGCACTTTTTAAATGAATTATTTCAGTTTCTCATTCCTGAGGCTTCTCTTCTCAGAGCTGCTCTGTGCAAGTTAGTTTTACTCTGAGATTACACTAATGGCTGTTTCAGATAAAGGCATCTTTGATTACCCAGTGCAGTGAGTAGATAATCCACTGCCTCTGCTGCTGTAATCTAGAGCATTGCCCCGTGGGGAGGTCTTGCTGGGTATTGCAAGTCTACCACTACAAACTTCAGGACATGCAGCTCTTTCCAGAGAACTGCAGGATTTCAGAGCAAGTCAGTATGACCTGTCTCAGAATTTACTCTTTTTTCTTAAGATGACATCCAATTGACAGCGCACCATCTGATAGCAATCCACAGCAGTAAACCTCCAGGGAAAAACTGCTTCTTGTTTTTCTGTTGCTCTCATCTTGCTGTTTACATGTTGCAGAGCTGTGAAAGCTTATGCACGATTCTTGGAAGGCATTTTTTTTTTCATCCAAATATTCTGAAGCTGTGGCAGATCATTCCATGATCCCATCAAAACTTAATCCTCCCACTCATTGCTCAAAGTACAGGCCACAAATGGTTGCTTCACATGCATATTTGCTCAACGAATGCACATGGAAGTGGTCAGCTTCAGTCACTTCCTCTCAGATCTTCACAAGTACAGTATAGAATTGGCATTTTTCCTATACAAGAAATAGCTGATCAGTGCAACATATATGTTTCTAGTGAAAAAATGGCAGCAAGATGGAAAAGTCACATGCTTAATCATTAAAGTAGATTGGAACACACAGATCTGTGGTGTTAGAATCTTACAGTTACCTAAAATGTCATCCTGAACACCACATAGAAAACCTCAGAAAACACTGCAAAAATCCCCCTAATGCCATTTACCATATGATGGTATTGGGAGTAACTTGCCAGCAAAACACAGGTTTGTGTGGATGCAGTGACACGGGCAGACTCTGCCAAAATAGCTAGTATCAAGATCAGTGCATTTCCAGAACTTCTACTAGCATGCTTTTTCTACTGTCAGTCAAGCCTTAAAAAACCTTTCCACAACCTTAAATTAGGAATACCACATGCAGATTGTTAGTTCATAGAGTTGGCATGGTGGCACGTAAGTCATTGGGCTTCATGCTGGAAGTATAGGAACAGGTTAGAACTTACCAGGAATGGCATGAGTATTCCCAATTCTCTTTCACAGCAAACCCTTTCCATTCCTGTTTTCTTCATGATATGATGTAAGCCATCTACTTGGCACATCTATTGAACAATTACCTTTCCTATATCTCAACTGGAGGTTGCATGAGGCTGTTTCAATTCTTTACACTCTAGACACACAATGTATTTAGAGTCAACAATAATTGTACAGCAAACTACAAACTAGCAATACACTTATAATATTTGTTTATAGACTGTTGTAAAACCAGTAGCAACCAAGGTCTCAGAGTGGCTGAGGTTTGATTCTCTTCAGCTGTTCATCACATATACAAAAACAACTAAAAGCATTAACAGAATCACAGCATCACAGAATGTTAGGGTTTTGAAGGGACCTCTGGAGATCATTGAGTCCAACCCCCCTGCCAGAGCAGGATCATATCTAGGGCAAGTCACTCAGAAATGCACGCTATGGAAAGACACCACGAAAGTACAGAGGCAAACAGCAAAGGTTCTGCAGCAGATGCTGAGCGTATCAGCTGCACACAGGACACATCTCATTATTCTTATCAAAACTTGTTTTATATTGACTTAGAGGCCAGTGTATGTCCCATAGTTGCCAAAGGTAAAAACTAGCTAAAAAATCCTTCTTCACCTTCATTAGGCCCATTGGGCAGGGAAAAAACACTGTGAATTGTGTATTGAATCCTACTCTGCCCACAAAGCTTAAAAGGGATGAAGTACCCATCAAAAGGGATGCACCACAGGATCGTATACAATGTGCCCTCTCCTTGGTCTGGATTTAAGAATTAGTACATTTTCTGTAGTATCTGGCTAATGATTTTGATGTCTGAATATGAAAGTTCAGTAACAGCATTCAATTGGGTCAGAGCTATACTGCTGCATTTCACCTGAGTACGCTGCCATTTATGTACCTATTTATTCTATATCTATGTATATATACACGTTTATATGTTTATATATACCCAAAGATATATACCCATATAGATATATCCCAAATATGCAGCTCATGTATTTTGACCAACATGAAAAAACTCCCAAGATCAAATGCATTTTTTGCATTTTGAAAATAATCATACCATGCTCATTCAACAATATTTATTTCTCTCTTGATTTTTGGAAACAGGACTTAATCCATTAGTATTTGGACTGGAAAGTGAATAAACAGTTTCATTAAGAAGACATGCTAGCTCCAACAATGTTTATTGGGGCAGGCCTGCACTCCGGCTGCATATGGTGTACCTTTAAATAGGGCTGTTAAAATACCAAATAAAATGTCAAAGTCCATCAGGTCTGGAGCTTTTATAAATTGTTTAGACTGGGAATAATTTGGGTTTTGTACCTCATGCCTTGCAGATTGTGCGGCACAGAGATAGGAAAGGAAAGGGGGCCAGGGAGAAGAGCGAGGGGCAGTCAGTAGGAAGGCACCTCCGGGTCACGGCTCTCCTCACCAGCCGCCTCTCTCTTCCCCCTGCCTGCACTCCCGCTATTTGCCTCTCCTCTCTCTGGGTGGTATCCTGAGATTATGTACGTGACTAAAAAATTAAAACCTTTTTTTCTTAAAGCGCTTCAAAAGGCAGTGCAGCAGCCACTTTTCAGATATGTGCATGCAACGAGTAGCTTCCCCTCAGGCTGTAGCAACCTGTGCTGCAAGGACCCAGCGCTGCTTCCTCGTACGGATGGCACGGCAGTACTGGCGAGGCCTGGATGAGCCGCCCAGGCTGCCACCCCTTCGTGGCCATCCTCCCAGCCCTCCTCCCACCACGCTCCCTGGAACGATGCCTCCCTCCAGACCCCCCCAGCTCCACCGCCCCAGCTCTCCCACCCACAGCGCGGCCTGGACCTCACCTTCAGCTCCCGGGAGGCCACGCGGGCCGCCAGCTCGATGACACAGCCCACCGCCATGCGTGCCGCCCCAGCTGAGTGCAGCTCGTTCCAAACGGTGTCACTGTCCACCTGAGCAAACAGCCAGCCCCGGGAGGAAGGCAGGGGAGAGAGGGAGAGGGAGAGAGAGAGGGAGAGCATGAGAGAAAACAAACCCGTGAGGGAGGGCTGGCAGCGTGACAGCCCGTGTACAATAACATCAGTCTTCCGTCCTGGCCAGCTAAAAGGCCTTCTGGACATGGCTTTGCTTATGCTTTTTCTCTGCACGGGCTTCTCCAATGGAAACACATTCCTGTCATGCCTCGCTGCCATTCCCTGTTTAGATTTCTCATTACAAACAGCGTTAGGCTGGCCCAGCTGGGCCTGGCCTGCTCGTGGGCTGCCAGATGCCGTGTGCCGGGCCCTCGGGCCAGCGGGGGGACAGGGACCTGCCAGCGCTGGGACAAAGCCTCCAGCGGGGACGGCCGGCCCTGGCTCCAGCAGCAGGCACGGGCAGCCCTGCAACCACAACTTAGCCTTTTTTCAGGGGGGAAGAAAAAAAAGCCCTCATCTTTCCTACCCAGGCAGGAGTCATTTCTAAGTGACTGAAACCAGAACAATTGCTTATATTAATTTCAGTAGGCACTATTGCAACAGGCAGAAAATAAAATGGAATAAAATGAAGTGCAATTCTTTCTGTATCTCCAGTGTTGATGAACTAGTAAGTTTTGGCTGCAAGCCTTTAGGTGCCACTTTTTAACAGATAAACATGGTTGCTTGAAGCAGAGAAAATTATCTTTTGCACCGTCCAAATGATCAAGTGTGACATGTAAAACATTACATGAATACTACATAAAACAGAAGGATAAAATATTATAAAGATAAAATAAAGGAAATACTATAAAGATGGCTAGGCAGCACTGCTCTACAGCTTCAATCAGTATGCTGAAATTTTGCTTCTGAAATTTGTTTTTAGTAACTATTTATTTGAGGAAACATATCAAAAAGTATAGGTGAAATGTTGTATATCCCTTATATGATATTATGCCAAGCAGACATGATGGTGTAAAACAGTCTGAAAAAGTCATCCAAAGAGACAGCCAGACTTCCTTGATGCTCCATGGGAAGTGCATTTGATTGTATCATACCATACAAATTTATCATGAAAAGAAAAACGTTTTGGGATAGACAAAATACTGTGGCAGATGCTATTTGGATAACTTCCAAGCACACTGAGACATGCTTTCAGTTTGAACCAGAAGCTTCTGTTCCTAATTTCTTTAAAAAAAAAAAAAAAAATAAAAAATCGAGTAATTGAAAATGGATGCAACTGCTACTCGACTCTAAAGGTTCTGAGGAATTTCTCTGATTAGTCATTTGAAACAGAAAGAAGCTTGATCTTCTCTACACCTGTCAAATGTCTTCACCATTACTGTTACAATAATATTACATTTCAAGCAACTAAAGTGATCTTACTTTTCAGTGTACTGGACCTGAGTTTTCTATAATTTTGATCAGTTTTTATGCACACAACATAACTGATGAAAATTGTTCGTTTTCAAAGTAGACCTGAATAAGATGACTGGATTTTACTCACAAAGATTAGAATAACAGTGAGAAAAGCACACTGTTCTGATCTGAGACACTCAAAATGTTGCACAAACACAATAAGGCATCATCAGCTTGATATGGAATGATTTTTTTTTTTTTTTTCAGACTGATAGTTTGAAACTTAAAGGAATTAAGTAGCTTTCCCAAAGAAGCACGTCAATCCATAGGAAACTAAAAAAATTACAACAAGAAATAAGAAATAAGCTAAGTAGTAAAAAAAAAGTAAAAAAAAAAAAAAAAAAAAAAAAGATACACAACTTTAGGCAGACCTTCTGGCTGTCTCTTTATTGCTTTAAAGCAATTGTGAATTGATTTTCATTTTTTCAATAAATAAGGAGATAAATAAGAAAAGGTCATTGGTGAAATCAATTTAATCAAACCATAATAAAGTCTGAAAAATTCTATGCAGTACTTTAAATAAAGAAGTATCTGCATGAGGGCTGGGAGGGAGTACTTTCTTACCATTTTTATGTCTAGCAAATTAAGGTTAACATGAAGGAGTGGCTGATGAAAATGATTCAATGGCAGCTGCTCGGTACACCAGGGCACGAGCAGGAGCCTGCATCCTCAAAGGGACTATGATTCATTTCCAGGAAGGCCGATTAAGTTAAAATTGTAACCACAGCTTGAGAGTACCCACCCTTCAAGACAGTTGTCTGCTCTGACACATGAGCCAGCAGTCTCTCCAACCGCCGAAAGCCATGATACGGCATTTGTCATTTTCTGCTTTCAACTGAGCGTGCGGAGACTGAACTGGAACAATAAGACCAAATCTATTCCACTGAAAAAATTCCCTCAGACCAGTTGAATGACTGCTACCTAATTTTGCCTGGACTGGAAGTAAAAATGGGCAATCAGAAAACAAAACAGTGTTTCCTGGGGAATTTTAAAAAATGACCACCTCAATGTACACAGGAAATTTTTTTATTTTAGCTGATCTCTTGGGCATGCAACATGTAATGAATGGTAAACTCTCAAAGCCAGGGGTAGCTTAATTAAAGTTGCAAACCTTAGTGCACAGCTATTATAATGCAAGAAAACTAATGTAAACATATGAATAATTACCCTGAAAGGGAACAATATTATAAACTTAGATATCAAATTCTATTTCATATTCAGGCATAATTAAGACTGAATTTCTGAAGAACATTTCACAAAGAACAACCTAGAAACACTTTAATCACACAGCCAATGCTTTAACTGTAGCAACTGGAAAATGTTGTCTCCATTTTATATCTCCATTAGTTCTGTCTATTGCCTTCAATGCTTCAGGTGTTTAAACAGATATTTTCTTGTAGTGTTACTCAATGTTTACTTTGTAAATTGCTATTGAAATACAGTGATATAAATGGCAAACCCATTAAAAATACAGCTACTAGCTAGGCCAGTTGTCAAGCTGTATATTAAATGCAGCTATGTAAAATGCTACTAGATATGCTATTCTTAATTCCTATGAGATGCAATTGTTGGATTTTATACAAGTAAAGGGAATAGGATTAGACACTGTGGTTTCTGGTTCTAGTTCATGTATATATCACATGTATCTGACAGTCTATCTAGATGCTGAGTATGCATGAATTTGTGACAAATGTGACGCTTTCTGAATCACAGACTATGAAAAAGTCAGATGGAATTTTTTAAGAGGTTACTTTTGTTCTGCAAGTGCTTTGGAGCAGCCAAAGAATTCAGTAAAGCTCTATCTTGATTAGTATTTTTTTTCAGAAAACGTTAAACAAAATTTAGAGAAAATATAGCATTTGTAGCTTAATGCTAACACAAAATCTTAGCCCCCCCCCTTTTTTTTTTCTGCTTAATTATATATGTTATTTTCATTTAGGAGTCCTTTAAAAATTGTCAGAGTAGGAAAATGTTCTCACTGTCTAACCAAATGAAAAAAAATATTTTTTCAAAGCATCAAAATGTCAGTGTTAAACTCTGAGCATACTACACACTTCTTTATCAAAAATCCTATCACGGATGCCGTTCTTCAAAGAAGAATTGTGCGTGATAGTGCAAAGAGCCAGAAAATACAAACTCTATCTGAACACTGACTTTCTAACACACATATGGATTTACTTCACTCCGAGTTTCCTGAATGAGCACTGTAGGTTGTAGGCTTTTTCAAGCACATCTAGTATAGCTCAATCATTGGCATGTGTAGCAAAGCTAGTACTCTGTAAAGCTACAGATGATAGAAATTAAGCTACCTGTCCCTGAAGTGGATGTGGAGGCATTAAAGAGGAAGGGAATGACTTAAGTGAAAAGAAATGTAGGTAACTTTTCCTGACTTAATGCAAGTAATATTTCAAGCCCTGTACACAGAATTTCCCTGCTTTCCGCTACAAAAAGAATTCAATCTGAATGCTTCCTACAAGAAATATCTATGTGATAACTTGACTTTCACAATAAAGATTTTAAGCATACCGAAAACAAGCTACGAAACAAGAAACCTTGCACCAGAGATGTTTCAGCAGATAGAGAGCTTGTACGTTACCCTCTCATACCTGTAATATTTCATATTAAGGAAGACTGACTATAATGTTTGAAAGTTACCAACTCTTTACACTGTGCTTAGGTTGTAGCGCATATATGTGAAGGTGCAGAGAAAGGACATGGAAATATATCTGAGAGAGACATTGTTTACTTAAAGGCCTTTCTGAAATCACCACAGTTGCTGAAACTGGAAATGCCACTTGGCCTGCTCTTTACATTTATCTGGAACCTGCCTCAGAGAGGAAAAAAAGTAGCATGAATAATAATTGTAAGGCATTTTGAAAAGGTATTTATGATTGTCTTTTGTTTTACCTGTCCCTTCCTATGCCACCACTCATCCTCTGTTTCAGTCCTCCTTCCTCTGGAAACCTCCTGGGATATGCCTAATTGTCACTGGAGCACAGTTTTGCTGACCAGACATGCTTCTCACAGTCTGACACACCCTTCCATTTTTAACACCCTGCATGATGTGAGTTATTTCTCTTTCTTAAATAATTACTGTAAACTCACCACTGATAACTACACAGCAATAAAAAAAGTAAGTCCAAGCTGCTGTTTTGGGGTGGATTCTGAGAAAACATCCTAGAGCCTGCCCTCTCTCTCACACACACACACGCACGTGCACACAATCTGCAATTTAACATAAATCATGCTTCTTCAGTGGAATTCTGATTTCACTCGTAAGAGGAACTAAAAATATACTGAATTGCTCATCCTGCTCTGGATTCTTTGCACAACTGTTGCCATCACAAAAATCAAAACCAGTCCTCCTAGAGTTACCACATGTCCTTACCAGAGATTCTTTACTTATTCTCTGAGAACAGTTAAAAAATGCATTCTGTCATCTACCCGTTCATGGAAATTTTGAACTGTGATGATCCTTTGATAGCAGCATCTTGGACAACAAGATAAAAACTAGCAGTTCATTGCAGTAGTTTAAAAAGATTCTTTGCCCTTTGTTTAAACAGCAGAGGTTGGCCTCAACTGTTCTCGTATGGAAGTTAATCCAGTATGCGTTTCAGATGGACACATTTCAACACAAATCTGGAAAAAACTGCAACATAAAAAAACATGCCTTCCTTTGATATAAGTGGTTATAAAACTGAGAAGTAAATAGAATATATTAAGCTGACAGCACTTTAGCTCTATGCAGTAAACAAACTGATTAAGAAATCTGTGAGAAATCATATAGGAGAATACAGAACTTCTCAGGGATATTGCAGTTTAATAAAACTTGTGTATTGCAGAGCAAATTCCTTTGCTTTAGCTTTAAAAAGCATACAGAATCTCACACTCTTCCATGTAGGCCAGAGCAAATATGTTTCCTTCACTGGGTGTTTTCATTTCCCTAGCATGAAAATAGAAATAAAATCTCTTCCTGAAGTGTTGCAACCTCTAAAAATTGTGTGTGGCATTTTGCTTCCAGTTGCAGCAAGGAATCTGTCATTCTCAGAGACAGTTGATGCCAGTAAACACTAGTGCAGAACTTTATAATATTTTGCTCCTAACCATGAGCAATGCAGCTTCCCAGGTGCCACGCTCATAGCCTTCACCTCCCACTCCTACAGATGTCCTGGCGATCATTCATCACCTCCGTGATTTCTTCTAAGAACCAAAAAGTCCTCAACGTGCTTCTCAGCTGCTGTTTCATCTCACCATGACTAAAGAAGCGAAGGTGTGCACATCATCTCCAAGGAACAATCTCTAATGAATGGCCTGTCAGCCACGTCTCTCATTAGGGAACAAAGGAGAAAAAGTTTGCATGGTTGATGTCTCTTCCATAAATCCCACATACAGGAAGTGTGTAAAAGAGGACTACTTTAGGAAAAATATTTACCGTGATCTTCCTTTATTTTTACTGCTTTTTTACAGCTGTATGAGAGATTTGTTCTGCCAAAGGCATTTCCAGCTGCTTTAATCTAAAATGCCTGCCATAGAGAGTACCCAGAATATCAGCTTTTTGTACTTTCTTGCCTACCAGTGTGGTTTACAAATAAATTGTGAAGGGGATGCAATCTTCAGACACTAGTGGGATGAACAGTTCAATGGATCATCACAAATAATTGCTTAAACAAAACCCATGGAATTCACTTGGGCTTGTGTTGGCTTCTCTGGTGTGCTTGAATAACCCCAGGAGGAGAATTTATCAGCAATCATATTCATGGAAATGGAGTTCTAAAAAGAATTTTAGAGGCTAATAATTCTGATCCCCAAAGACACTTTTTGGGCAAGAACAAGGAATGTGGATACTACATGTACCTATTCTATGTAGAATATTTGCCATTTTCCAAGTTTAACTTGCCAGTAGCAATCTAATTTGTAAAGGTGTTTTAAATCAAAGCCAATTTTCAGAAAATACTCAGTAAAAAAAAAATCCAAGTAAAAATTAATAACTGAATACCTAGCAGAGTTACTGATGTAGTCAGCAACTGATAGAAATGCAGCATCCCTCCTTCTGTACAAAAGGAATTCACCTGGAGGTTTGTAAAAAAGTAAATATGTGAGGTCTGTATTAAAAAATAAAGAACTTCATATTGAAAACAAGAATCAGAAAAGAATCAAGCTAAGCTGAGCTGAAACCTGAATAGAATAATATCTTCAGAAGAAATAGTTTGATTCAATTACTCTCTCAAACTAACTTTTATGTCAGGCATTCAGGATCTCTGGGCCTCATAAAACCCCAAAGTATCTCAAAAACTTAGTGAAACAGCGATGTGTAGATCATTGGTAAGGGGAATGGAGGGAGGAGAGCATGGATTAGATGTGGATTAGAACTTGTTTTCAGAAAAAACTCATAAATAAAACACTTAGGCCCAGATTCAAGTCTCAGCTATGTGGCATATATCACCAGATGCTTGTAAAAATGTTACTGCACTTTCAGACCTAGCCCTGAGTACTCTATTAATTTAACTTGACATTTGTTTTAGTATTTAAAGGATTAGTGTGTGAAAATGCTTGTGCAACTGCCTTCTTATGCTTGATCATAGTTTCCAGGAGTTTATAGGCAAATAGATAGAACTATATGTAGTTGGTTGTAATGCATACGGTTAAAAAAATTACAACTTTTATATGCAAAATTCAAGCCTTATTTTCTGAAAGTGCCATCACTTGCTGCTGACACATTTTAACAGTGTATAGAATTTCAGCTTTATTCTTGTATATTGATAATCTTTCTGTTAGAGGCCACCATGGAGCTGGAAACTGGTATTAAGACAAGCAGCATACTAATATTTCTTCTTCAGAGAGCTTGCCTGTCCACCTTGGGGGCTGAATTCTATCAATGAGCACATGATGTGTTTTTAAAATGCAAATGTGAATTCTGCTTTAGTTACAGAATTCCCATCAAATCCATGTGTGTTGCATGATTGAGTCTGGGGACAGTGAACAGTATTAGAAAATTGTATATGGTACTATTCCACTATTTCACATAACTGTGTGTGTAAATATATATATATATTAAAAACTACACACATGTATATAAATGTTCATATTCTGGCAAATAAAAAGGCTTATTTGCATAATGCTGGCCTTAAACCACAGAAAAGCTTTTTGACAATGCAAAAATAATTCTTTATGGTAGCTCATTAACTTCATAATAATTTTCTGCATTCCATTTGCTGAATCTTCATTTGCAATTTTAATCTGGTTTAGTACCAAGGAAAAAAATGTCTTCCATTAAAAAGGACAAAAAAAATATCTGAGGGACCAAATTCTGTGTTTGATTACGACTCCTGAGCTTTCTATCTTTGCCTGCAGTAAAAGCAGTTTGGAACTATTCTAGAATATTTTGTTGTGCCTGCAATGATGCCAAGGATCTATGTCTCTTAGTTGAACAGCTCTGTGGTGGATGGCAAAGGGCCAGCTCAGTGCTGTGAAAGGACAAGAATGGGACAAAATATCTGCCCTTTAGTGTGAAGAGATTTTTTCCTTTTTTTTTTTTTTTTTGTGGCCACGGTATTGATATACTAAATGTGGCATCCCCTCCCTGCCCAGATGAGACACCATTGCACTTTTCAGATGAAGTCTCTGTATTTCAGTAAAAGGATAACTATTTCCTGCACTAATCATCCAGATTTGTATTATCACACTTGTTAACTTTTTTTAATTATTTTTTTTATGAGTCTGCCAAAAATGGGGAATTTAGTTGCTTCAAATCCCTGTCAGTGAAAGAAATCAAGCACCTCTAGTCAGTTATTCTTATCTTAGGTGAAATCCTGCTCTAGTGATGCCTATTGCTCTCCAATGGTTTTACAGGCAAGTAGGGTCCTGCTTTGTCTGTTTCAGCATAGAATCATAGAATTGCTTTGGTTGGAAAAGACCTATAAGACTATCAAGTGCAACTGTTAGCCTAGAACACTGCCAAGTCCACCACTAACCCATGTCCCTCAGCATTATATCTACATGTTTTCTAAACGCCTCCAGGTACGGTGACTCCACCACTTCCCTGGGCAAACTGTGCCTGACAATGCTTTCAGTGAAGAAAATTTGTGGTTTGTATTAAATTAGGTATGTGGGGATGGACAAGACAGTCTTCGGAGACTTGTTGTTATTCTGGACTGAAAGTAAGTAAATGTGAAGTTTTTATCTCATTTCCCTATTTCTTCCTTAGTTTGCCCATTCAAAGAACATGTGACCTCATCAGCTGGAAAGCCTACAGATCTCTGTGTTTAAAGAGAGATGAACTAAAGCGTACTGTCAGTTGGTCCATTCCTACAAAACACATACCACTGAAACAGCTGGCTCTTATGAATGGCCAGAACTGACGGGGGTATACTACCTAAAAAGTACATTAACCAGCATCACTGGGAGTACATTACATCCTCATTCCCTTACCCTGTGGACAGCCTAAGTAGGTCTCCCTGGAACTAACTGCTCTAAGTGACGGAGCATGCAGATCCTTGAATGCTCTGGGATGACAGACCTCCAGCCCCTTGCTCCAGTCCTATGGCCACTGGCCTTAAGTTGTGCCTTGGAGTGGTACCAGGATGACCTTTTTGATGGCCTATTTTGATATTCTCTGCAGAAAATACCACATTGTTAATGGCGTGTAACTGTAAGTCCTAAATAGTCCTGCAAAACATATCAATTAAAGTACTATGTGCCTGTGAGGTTGTTTTGACTAAACCTTGGCATTTCTGTAGTAATGATGTAGCTGCCAGAGAGGCTTAGGAAGTAAAAAAATCCCTTATATCCAGAAGTCTCCCACAATCTGCTCCAAAATGTTATAACTGGCAAACTTCAGTAGGTTTAGACTGGGACTCAGGTAAGTATTTTAAATTAATAAGTGCATATATTGGCAGAATGGTATATTAATGATTTCTAAATGGAAGACGTCAGATTGACTAGGAATAACAGGTTGCTTTCCCCAGGCCAGGAAAGACACATACTTTTGGTTGATATTATGAAAGGACTATATGTATTTTGGTACAGCCTGGGATATAGGGGAAGGACACAAGTGAATTCCAATATCTGCCTAGAGATGTTTAATTTGAGTGCCCAAACCATAGACAGCCTTAATTTTTTACAGCGAGGTTTTCATGCAGGTATACTGAGAGAACTCTAAGCAGCCTGGAGTCTAAAATCTGCTACAAGAAGACAATTCCATTGCCAATATTTTCCTAATTTTTACACTAGTTTACCATGGTAATGGAACCAAGTTGGTACCATTAGCTCTTACACAAGTAAAAGTAATGAAGACTCATAATGTGTAAAGACTGAAAATTCTTCCTGGTCTCAGACTGAGAAAATCAAGGGAAGAATGAGAAGCAGCAGAAAACAATTTGTTGCGTGAATGACTTACTAAAGTTTCATACTCATGAAAGCTTGCCTTTCTTATTGCTTTTCTTCCTGTGTGGTCAGGACAAAAAAGTAGTACTGTCCAGCTACCACAGGAAGGAACGCCAGGAAGAAATACAACATTCAAAAATAGTAATATTTTGTAAGTTATGTAAAAATGTAGGGAGATTTTATAGCTTTACATTTATTTTCTGGATATTTACAGGCCAAAGTTTTATTTGATATGAAAGATCTAAGATACACTTCAGTTAATGAAACAATGCCATCACCTAATGAAACAAGACCATCTTATTCCAGTAGAAAATCTCATGTCTGTTTTACTGCTGTAACAGCAAAATTAAAGGGAAAGCAATGGACTTTCTATAATATGCACAAGCCATTCTTAGCCATTCAGATGGCTCAATATTTAGCCCACAAACCACTCTGATCATCTCACTGAACATTTATTCTGCAGTAGTCTGATTTCTTGCAGGGTGGTGTTCTCCCCCAGCTCCTCCTTTTGCAATTTAAAGACCTGACTTTACGCATTACAGGTTTGAAATAGTGTCTTTTGAGGATGGGGGGAGAGCAGGAGGGATTGGATAGCTGCCCAATTTCATATGATAAAAGTGAAATTCTCTTCTGTCTGCAGGACAATCCCCAGGGAGCAACGTATGAAACCCAAACTTAAATAAAATCATATCCTGTTTGCAAACATCATATTCCCTTTGCTTCTCAGTAATCTGGACCCATAAACCCCAGCACAGCTTGAGAGCCCATTCCTCATCTAAACAAATGCCATAAGCCCCTTTATACTTTTATAACCATGTCAGAAAATAATATTGACTGCCAATAGTGATGTGATTGGAGTTGCCTCCTCTGAGCCATAAAAGGAGCAGTCTGTTATCAATTTCTCTAAATGCATCAAGGGAATTATGGGTCGGTTCAGTTCCAAGTTATAAATGACAATTCAAAAGCCGCAGAAGTGTTTGAAGCTGAGAGCCGATGATGACATTATCATAAAAGCCTGCTCTTCTTTGCTTTTGTGGGTTTTTTTGCCTATCAACTAGACAAAAAAATATGGCTGAGAAATGACTTCAAGATTTCTTCACACAGCAGCAGGTCAAACAGGCAGGGAAACAATCACTATTTTTAGTGACAGACTGAGGCAAGGAGATGAAACTAACTCCCATTAAAAGTAGATTTCTGCTTCTCTTATTGTCATTTTCACAGCACAACAGAAGGGGAAGAATTGGAATAGATGGATGCATTGAACAAATGTTCAGTTGTAGTTCTAGTGGCTGTTTACAGATGAAAAATTGTGGAATGGTCAAATAATCCAGAGAAACAAAATCTAATTTGTGATTACTCTCCCCATTTGGCCACTTCACCTGCAATCTACCCACCTCTCCTGGAAGACTCTTCACATTCCAAACCTCTGACCAGCTGCAAGAAACCATCTTTTGTTATTAAAACTGCTGGCTGTAGAGCTGCTAGTTTCCCTCCAACACAAGGAATTTCATCCCCCCGGTATTAGAATTCCTTAGAAACATTTGGTTCTGGAACAGTGTTAAGCTCAAAAAAAGAATAAAAAAGCATTCTTGCATTCTCCCATACTTCAGCGGATGTTATTCTGCTGACCCTCGATAGTCCTCTGATAAAAAATTAACCATCCTTGAAAGAAAACCTGCTATAGGCAAATTTAGGTGGTTGGATTTAAATGACTTTTTTTTCTTCTCTCTCTCAGACCTGTTCAGTTTGGCTGTCAGTATGAAACAGCTTTCTAGTTGTAGATAAGAGAGCTAATTATTTCACAGTTTCTTATAAAACAGTAAAATGTGTTGCTTGCTTTCTTCTGAAAACCTAACAGATACTAAGTCAAACTTGCCAGTGATCCTGACATAAGCAGCCCTTATCACTACTTGAAAGAAAATTCATATGAATGAAAAATATTTACAAAATCAGCAAACAGCAGCTTTATGTGTGTTTTCCACTAATACAAAAGATTCAGGGCCATGATGGAAGAGGATCAGAAAATATCAGTTATGAACACTGCTTCTTGAAATTCTTGAAAAAACTTTATTTGACTGCAACTGTAAGTAATGTCCAAAGAAGCGGATTTCTGATCTTGGCTGCAGTTTATTGATAACAGAAATAATAACATAAATCAATAATATTGCAGAATTCAGGGTCATAGGGGTTCATGAGACCTTTCTGAACAATGAAAGCCATCCCAAACCTGTGCCAATACAGTCCTTGGAGTCCATCAGCTGATAATGTTTTTAATGCCTGTGACGTCCTAAGTTCCAGTCCTTGCTCCAAACGCAGTTTCCAATTTTTCCAGTGATTCTTTCAAGTGAAATAAATAAGCTCTTTGTGGGGCAGGGACTCACATTATTTATAAGTGTTAAATTGGTAGATCACAGACTTAGATACGTGGGCTTTATCCTACTTATGCTCTCTTACTGATCCAGTGCTGTTTCCAATAGTGGCACAGCATCAGTGCATTGTGTGAGGGTCCCCAACCAGAAACAATCTATGATCTCCTCAGTGGTAACAACATCCGCTAAGAGATGGAGGCTCTGATATTAAATCCAGCCTGGTAGTGGAGAGAAATGAACCTAGATTTCCCATCCCCTGTGAGAGCAGACTAACCACTAATCTATTTAATAATGGAAGAGCTGCATAATAACAGCCAGAAAGGTCCCCATATGGTTAGAAGACAATAGGATCAAAGAGCTCTGAAAACTATCGTTCCAGAGGCAGCCATAAAGTCTCCTGCAAAATGGAACAGTTTTGTGTTTCTTTTCCTTAATACTTTCTCACTGTATTATTTGGTAAACAAGTTATCAATCAATCAAGAAAGAAAATAAATGAGAACAAAAATTGGAAAAAAAAATAATTGTTCCCTTCCTCCTTAAAATCTTTGTATGAACCGCTCTTACTGTTTTACACTGATTGCTTCTTTATGACACTCAATTAAGTTGATAGCTGCTAAGTAGCAACGAGGCTTCTTTCATTCCACCATCATTTTTGAAAGCAAACTTAAGAATTGCTTTCTACACAGTTTGAAGCAGCTCCCTTTCCCAGAGCTCATCTTAACCAATAGACAGCTAAATATCACAGCTCCTAATCTGATTATTTACCTTGAAAAAAGGTCATAACCTGTTCCTTTAAAAGAGCCCCACAGCAAGCCTGACAATAATAATATGTAGAAAGGCAAACCAACTAGAAAAAAAATAAATAAAAGATCCATTTCTATAACATGTTCTTTAAAGTCCAGTTTCCATTATTTTAAATAAGAAATGAAGCAAACAGACTCAAAAAGTGTAGGTAAATTTAAGTGCTTAAAAATGTATTTATGCTGAGCATTTCTGAACTGTGTTAACTTTGGAATGGACAACATACTTTCATTACTAGGAGGATTTCAAAGCACATGTCTATTCATGATTTTTTTTTAAATCACAATAACTTATTTCATAGAAAAATATTATGCTTTAATTTTACAAGCATACCACAGTCCTATTTACTTTCCAAACCCCCAAAAAAGATTTGTCAAGAAATTTTAAATCAACTTATCTTTACTCAGAAATCTGAACAACATCCCTTCTCAACTTTATTGATCTCTTGTTCAATTTCCTCTAAGCTTCTTAATAACTGCAACAACAGGGTGAAAAAATAGCATTTTTTAGTGCAGCAATGTGTGCATATGTGCACAAAGTAGTGCACAGAAGTGCACATGGACATGCATGTCTGCTTCTAATTTGTAATGTTAGCTGATCCACATACAGAAATGACCCCCAACTTTCAAAATCAACAAGTTGCTAGTCACCAAGTTCCAAATTTTAGTAAGAATCCTTAGCAATCTAAGTCCACAGTAGAGGAGCTGCAATGATTACCACTTCCTGATTCTTTGTTCCTTAACTCATAGTTTAGAAATCTTCAAAAATTACTGAATACTGAAATCAGAAATGGAATTTTTCTTTTTTATGTGTTAAATCCTAAGAAAATGAGTATTTCTTCAGTTAGGTATCCCATAAGAAAAAGCCCCACTATAAACAAGATTAGTATGATATGAAATTTATCCTTTGTGAAGTATGAAAGAAAAAAAAACTTTAGATGGTGGCATTGGAAGTTGACCTCCACAGATTGTGGCTTTATTCCTTCATACTCATAAACAGCGAATGGGAACTAAAATATATATGCATCAGCCAGCCAGCCCATCAGTATAATAATTTCACTTTGATAGTGCTGACATCAGGAAATAACGTACCCAGCTGGACCAAAAGTGTAGAATACTTTTGCGTGAAAAACCTCTGTGTGTGAAAAATTATTTCTCCCTGGTATTATCCTCAATAGAATGTAATAGGAGCATGATACCAACATCAGTGGAAACTCTCCTTTCTACACGTTGTTCAATAATTTAGATTAATTCTTTTAGCTAGTGTTGCAACAGTTTTTTGTCAGCAGATTTTTGTCTACTGTGTCCTAATACACACAAGCTTGTATTTCAGAATGAATCTATTTCCAAACAGGACATAAAAATGCTCAAGTAATTTATTAGTTTAACAACATCCAAGTTATTAGCTAGCAGTTAGTGAGCATTTGTCATGCTACATGTTAGCTTTGGTAACTTTTTTGTCCTTTGGAGAAATAGGAAGCTATATTTATTTTTCAACAGTACACAAAGCAGCTTCTCCAAAGCTCATTCTGTTATAACAATTGCACCTGTGCTGCTTTCCTCTTAAATAGAGCTCTTGTAAAAAAACACAAAGTGGGACAACTAAGAAATGTATACGTTATCACAAAAGATGTTCCAATCTAAGTGTTCCATATACTTATTGCAGTGTACTGTCTTCCATGTCTTTGAAAACACAGAATTATAATGGCTTGGGTTTCATCTCTACATTTTTAATTAGCTTCTGAAGACTTTGAACTGATAATGCAACAGTGTTCAAGAGTTCATGAATGAATACACGTGTTGCATGCTGTCCCTCTTGCAAAAAAACCAAACTTCTACTTACCCCAAGTCCCCCACAAGGCAACAAGGAAAAGAGTTTTTGAGACACGTTTCCTATATATTAAAGAAAAAAGAAACAATTAGCATCATTTATAAAAAATACATTTAAATACTGGAACAGTAATCATTCTTTACAGTAATTCAGATTTCAGTATCACACAATGAAAATGCCACGTATGAGAAGGAAAAATATTAGTAGCACTTAGAAAGCAAATCAGCCACAGGGCATTTAAGGTAGTATTTTGTAATAGTGACAAAACCTAAGACTGGTAAGCAGCAATTTCAAAGGAGTATAATGATCAAATCTCCACAGAAAGTCACTCTGAACAAGGGCAGCTAGTCATCCCCATATCTGTAACTGATAAGCAGTCATCTCAGCAGCTTCTACAAGCAGTGGAGTGAGATAGGCACCTCTGCCCAGCCTAGATGACTGATGGGATGAATTATACTTGAGAAGTGCCTGTTTTTTTTCACTGACAACAGAGGAAACCTCATTAAGCTTACATGAAACTGATGACTAATTTCTTAACTTGATCTCTCAAAAGAGTTTCTCCTTTGAAAATCACAGTCTTAGTCTTCCTATCTGTGCAAAAATGCCGTTACCTTCATTTACATACCATCAATGAATACACTAATACTTTTAAAAGATAAAATGAAACATTACTTGTTTCAGTATTACTCTGTAAATACATTCTACTAAAGGGAACAAAAACCTAATAGGCTTTAGAATCTGATTTCTAGCTTACTCTGCTCTATACATTAGATACTGTTATAAGCTTTATCTTAATATTTATACTCACTTTTAAATCATTCATGTTTTCTTGTTTTGTACCACTAAACTCACGTTTGTCTTGATAAGGACAATATGAAAACCTGGTAAGGATCTCAGGATTTGATGCAGTTCCTGTCCCAGTATGAAATCTGATCCTAAGGCAGCTGTGGAAGGAGAACATAAGCTTTTCCCCTGCCGTATCACAGAACTGGCTTTGTAACTTTGCCATCTGGAGGAAACGTTAGATAGTGAATCACTCGAGTTACCTAGAGGAGCCACCCATTGGTATGGAAGGGGCCAATGCTGCAGTTACTCATGTTTAGCAGGTGCCAATGAAATGCATAAAGACAATTATAAGCCATCATCTTTGAAGTACAAGAGACCAGACTAAAAGGTCTGTGAAGAAGAAAGTGCTTTACACTTCGAATAAAACCCAAGATACATTTTAAGCTGACTAGAGGCCTTTGATCAGTTTGCACAGTGTGCTAGAGAAGCCAAACAAAACCTCCTGTGGAGCTACCAGGGGAAATGCAGGTGCAGCAGCTATGCAGAGTATTTCATACTGTGAGTCCTAATGGTCCCAGACATGCAAGGAAATGTTGACTGCAGGAGATTGTTAGAGTGGAGATACAGAGGGAGCTGGCAAATCTCTTGGTAAGTAGATCCAAGGACCAATGTGAACAGCAATTTTTCAATTTTTACTGCGGGGAAGACCAAAAAATCTTGGGCAGATAAGTAAAAAAAATTAGTGCTGTTAAAGTGCCAGCAGGCATTAATGGAAATATAACCTGTAATTTGAGATAAAAGAAGGCATTTTTAGAATATTGAATGACTAGACCTTTTTCCTTAAATTCTGTTGCAGAGTGGGGTATAAGAGAGAACAGATGAATTCTCATTTATCTACCTACAGCCAGGCACATTGTGCATGGTAAACACTATTAAAAACAACAAACACAAAGTAAAAACAGAAAAGCAGATGGTGAAGAAGGACACTAAAATCAATCAACAGATAGCACTAAAATGGGGAGAAACAAGCACAAAGCCACTTCAATGTATCAAGAAACTTGCCAGGATATTCACTTTTTATCAAATTATATTTAAAAAAAAAAAAAAGGCAGAGAACAGACTTTGCAGAACAAGAAAAGCATTGAGATTTCATTAAAAGAACAGTGGGAAAAAAATCTACTAAGAAAGAGAGGGACCATCACTTAGCTAGCCTTACAAAATGAAAAGAGCTCAGAAAACTCTACCTCATAAACGAATCGGTAGCAAAAAGTAAACCCTGAAAAGAATTGAGGTGAGAATTTCCCATGAAGTTTGGAGCTCATGCCCCAGCAGAACTTACTAGACAGCAGTTATTTTTCAATAACACCCTTCCACAACCAAAGATACATCCAGGATAATAACTGAAAAGATACTGAGATACTTCAAGTAAGACAGAAGAAAAATTGTAACTAATTATATATTCTTTGGCTTTGCATCTGGACAGAGTTTGCAGTCAACAGCAAATCACTCGAGAAAAAAGATCTTTTAGAGAAGATACAGCACAATTTACTGATAGAGCTAGAAAAAATATCCAAGATTTTTATTCTAAATTTTCAACCCACAGAGGCCATAGGTAGCCAAATTAGATGCTGAGTCACCCATCAGTGACTGAGGTCAGGGCCCATACAAAAATCAAGGAAGTTGCTTAGGAGATTGACAATTGGGGACTAAGAGTCTGATGAGGAAAAGTGATGGGCAAAAAGTCTTTCAAAAACATAAATAAACTATAAAGTATGTTCTCTTGTGAAAAGGTACAGTTTGAAGAATATTATTTTTTTCAGAATCATCCCTCCAGAATTAAGCCAATTCTGCTTAGTGGTAATTTTTTCACTAACTTGAAATTGCAGTTGCACTGATGCATTATGAATGCACCTTTTAGTTGTACCCTAAATACT
Organism: Apus apus; assembly: GCF_020740795.1. Lineage (NCBI taxonomy): Eukaryota > Metazoa > Chordata > Aves > Apodiformes > Apodidae > Apus > Apus apus. The sequence goes on along the minus strand of NC_067283.1, from coordinate 31,347,537 downwards.
GCCCCACTCTCAGGGGTGTCATAACAGTATATTTCTCAGTTTGAAAAAGTTGTAACCACTGGAAACTTGTGTTTTAGAAACACTTTCTTATTTATGAGGAGAAAAAACAAACAGATTTGTAAGATTTGATAACTGCTCTGCTCTTGAGCTTTTTCAAAATGGCATGAAAGGTTGTATTCTGTCAGATGAAACCATAAAGTGATGTGACTCAGACTGTATATTAGTTTCTTTCATGTCACGACACTGTAATGCAACATAACGTGTTGCTCAACACGCTACACTGAAACGTGATCAGTCAAAAGCCTAAACTTCACACTAGTGTAGAAGCTGAAGTGATCAGATCAATCATTTGCAATAGCTGCACCTGTAGGCCCTGATGTAAGGAAAGCAACACCAAGCATTCAAGCCACTTTATACTCTGAAAATATTAAGAACATATGAATGAGAGCTGTATGCATAATTCACACTGATTTAAGTAGTTTACAGCCATTTTGCTTTGTGGTCTTCCTGAAAAGGAGCACTGAAATAAGCATTTATTGACAAGTAACACATTTATACTCTTAGTTGTACTTAAACTTCATTCCTTCAAGTGTTTCTTTTCTGTTTGAAAGATACAGAAAATGCTTGTTAGCAAAAAAGAAAAAGAGCTTCAGACAAAGCAGATCTAGTCTTCTGAAGAGGGACAAGGAAGAGACACTTGTGAAGCACAAGTGGAGAACAAATGGTGCCTCTGTCTTTATAGGTGGGTAGAGGAGTAAGGAAAGGACTGGTTAGATCCTCCTTTTTATTAGGATGCAAAGTCATAATTTGATGGAAAAATGTACATAGAAAAAAAGCACTTTCATTGAAATATAGATGCTTTATGAGACAATGTTGTTATTGATTAAATTTTTATGGGAAACATTATTTAGATTTTTCTCCATTGCTTAACATAATTTTGAATTTCTATGCTATAAAAAGATGTAATTTTTAATGTTAGGATTGGTTAGGTTCAGTCTCACTGAAATGCGGACAATGAAAGGTGGAACATTCTTGAAAAATGTAAGAGATAATTAAATTCCTTTATAGAAGAGTCTGGAAGCCGAAATAATTTGAGCTTCCAGCCTAGAAACAGGCCCATGAAAAATCATCTGGAAAGCCTGTTTCATTGACTATTGTCTGGTTAAAAGGCCATGTGAGATGCAGCAAGAAAACATCCTAGAAACAGAGACAGAAAAGGGCATTAAGCCAAAGATACACTCAGAATATATGCTAGGAGTGTGATCTTGATATAAACTCAGAGAGTAAATGTTTTGGACTAAGTGTCAAATAAAAAAGGCAGAGTGCTGTGTAAAGAACTGTAGGCAAAGAAAGAGTTTTCTGCGATTGGGTAAACAAAACTTTCTGTGTTCTCTCTCTAAATGGAGGAACACAGAAATGATACCTAGGTCCATTCCTTTTTTATGTCATAGCTGCAACTACACACTGCATCCCGTATTGTGGTCAACCACTGAGATCCAAAATGGGAACAATATATCAATGTATATTAAAGAATGTGAAAACTAAAATAAAATTAATAAAACCCAACAAAATTGATATGAAAGTTTGATTCTATCAAAATGGAACATTTTTACAATGTTGGTGAACTAAAATAAAAATGTTTCCAAATTTTATTTATGCAGGAATTTAGAGCTTTTTTTGGTGGAAACACTTAAAAAAATAAAATAAAAAAGTGGGAATTTCTAACCTTGGAAAATCATACTCCTGAGAATCTAGAATATTGTAAGTACTTCTGGCTTGATGTTGCCTTGGCAAAGAAGATGTATAAACTTAGACAACAGTGTGATCAAGACATTTTTCTTATCTGTTCTTCTGACTCACTGAAGCTGGTCTTCCTTACAGAAGGAACTTCTAGTGTTAGATTCCAAGGCAAAATAATTGCCATGTGTTATTAGAACAGTGACAGAAATTTCTTTGGATGGCTACTATTGCTTTTGTTTGGGTTATGTTTCATTAAATTTACAAAAAGCTCCACATCTTAGAATAAGTGTTATAAAAATAGCTGAGAATTAGTGTGTTGCATCCAGTGTACTGGAATATAAAGGAAGGGATTTCACTCACAGATTATTTCCAAAATGCACTACTTTTTTGTGTGTTTTCTTCCACATTCTCTGTAGCAGGTCTGACAAGTAGATCTGCTTCATGCTGCATTCATGGCAGAACTTAATTTAACCCTACTTTTCTATTATAAAAAGGACACTCTGGACATTGACTGCTCATGAGAATATTCGACATGAAAATCCTGTCAGATTTCTGCTATTCTGCACATCCATAGGTCTGTTTAATATTTTAATGTGGCTTCCCCCCCTGTTACTCAGAAAGATATCATACCCTGAAGAATGGGAAGGCATTAAAATGAAGTTCACTTGTTAGCAAGATTTAGGCATGGTACCTGCACTCAGTGTGGCTGAAATAATTGAAATAAAGGAAATAAGAACAGCAAGCAAGCAATTCTGACAAGCAATGTATCTTAAGGTCCCATTTTCAAATCAAAGAATACAAGGAGGTCGAAGATCAAGCGTGTTCAAAATTGCCATTGTCCTCCAATGGAGAATAAATTACAGTAAAGGGTTAACAGTTCAGTGATTTTTTTTTTTTTTTTAAGTGAATGAGGAGAGACTTCTATCGCTGCTTTCCAGCCTGTGCATTTTGCTCATCTATATTTGTCTTCCATTGTAACAGTCTCCTTCCACATAGCAATGCATTTGGAAAAAGTGGATTTTTGTCACACTGCTTGCCAAATATTTTAAACTGACACCAGCTATGACTAATGACAGTGCTGGAATGTGCTGTTCTCAGTAGAATAGAGGCCTGTACAGACCTAGGAGTTTCCTGGGGTCCAGCTTCTGTCTGTTCAGGGGGCTGGTGCCATACAGCAGTGAATGATGTTCAGAGTGAACCAGCTGTATTTCCTCCAGACTGGCTTTTCGACCTCGAATTCGCTGAAAGAAAACAGCAGAGGCCTACAATATTCCACTGACAATATTTAGGGAGAAAAGAAAAAAAAAAAAGTAAAGGTCCAAAATAACATTTAGTATGATTAATAATGGGTTGAAATTGCGTCATGCAGGAATGTGACACTGATTTGTTTATTAAAGTAACGCTCTATGAAAAACAAATGCGTGTGTGGTTTATCACAAATGCTTCGCTTAAGTCTTAGCAGAGTTAATACACGGTTTCACATACAAGAAAAATTCTACCTCCCTCCTACATTGTATTAAGACATACAAACCCAAATGTCAAATATTTCTAAAGTAAGAAATCTGGCTAGAAAAGCCAGATTCTAGTTTGAAGAGCAAAAGCTTATTCACACCTGTAAACCATGTTCTGAATGAGGATTAATGTTTTTCACATCACTACTAGTACTTGCGATTTATGCTGCTAGGAAGAGCAAGATCACAGTGAGGAGGGCCAGGAAGAAGAAAATTAAATTTTAAATACTTTAAAAGAATATATACCTGTCTTTTTATTTTTCTAATATATGTTTGATATCCCGGGATTATTTCTGCTGTTACACATGCTGACTCACTTGCTTCCTTACAATTTTTAAGTGTAGTTTGCCTCCTTAATTGTTTCTCCAGTCTGTACCTTCCCCACTTGAATAAATGTTAAAAAATCTGGATTGAAATGTAATCAATTTAAGAAGGAAGGAAGATAGGAAAGAAGGAAGAAAAGCTAACATTTTCTTATTCAGCAGATCTGTTTCTTGTATGTATTTGGAGTTACAGCTTGTCATAAAAGTATTTACTTCTCTGTTTGTGCCAGTGCTGCACAAGCCGTTGCAGGCACAGCAACACAAAGCAGATTTGGTTCAGGTTTGGTCATAATAAACAGCACTGTCAACAAAGTTCTGGTCCCAAGATCATATTTCCTGGTAATTCTGGATAATGTGGAGAGAAAACAGCCTATTTTAAGATCCTGGCCTCCATTTGCAGAGCTGGTCCTTCTAAACACCTCCTGAAATTTAGATGGCGGATCTGTCTGACTGTCAAGGTCTACAGAAAAACAGATACAAAAATAATTTAAATAGACCAAGCTATTTTTAATAGACTGATTAACCTTTTACAGAAATACTGCTCACTTCTAGTTTTCTTAAAGGTTAAATTGTAATTCTGTTTATATCTCTCACCTACTCGTAGATATCAGAAAGCATCAACCTGTTCACTAGGATAAGAAAACAATATTATATATTAAAGAGAATGTGCACTGGGGAAGAAAGGAGCTACCTAGGAGGGGTCAGAAGAACCATGCACAAATTATATTGAGTTAAGCAGTGACAATTTTCTTCTGACTAGTCTGAAAATGTCCTAAGAGTTAGAACTAGATAACTGTGGAACAAGCTCCCCCTCAGGGAAATGGTGGAAGCCCTGTTTCTTGCAGTGTTTAAAACTTGATTACACAGCAGTGGAAAAACATTTTAGGGAATGATCCAAGAACTAAATGACTTAATAAACCCTTTTTCATCTCTAATTTCTTCAAGCCTCTCCCAGTCTCACATGAGAATTTGTAGCAGTGCACTCACATCCTTTTAACACACAGTTGCACAATCAAAATCAGCACATTATGTTACTTCATGGAGTCAGTAAACTCTGTAATGGTTCTTCTGGGTCAGATAAAATGATTTTCTTCACAACTGAGGTGAGTGGTAACATTTATTCATTCATCCATTCTCATTAAGGTCCATGTTTCTAATAAGTTGCTTTAAAGTCTATATACCAAATTCCCCACAGCAGAACTGGAAAGGGAGGCTGGCTTTTAGGACAGCTAAAACAAATGTGTAAGAAAAGTAAAGAAGTATTTTATGAAGGTCACATCAAAGAGCCTTGAGTAAAATACTCACTCTCTGGTCTTATATTTTCTACAAGTTATATAAAAACTCTGTAAGAGATGTTTAAGAGAGTTAATTGCCTGGCTCTTTTTTGGAGTACTGTTAAATGTCATATCCCTTAAACTATAAAAAGACCCACAGCTAGGCATTATTCTTATAACAAGGAGCTCTGTGATATCCTATGGAATACAGTGATTTGGTCTAACAGGGTATGGTCTGGAATTGGCAACCTTGAAAGATTTTGCCATGGAGCTACCTAATACTGCCAGCCTTATTCTCTGGGGCAGAAACAAGTTGTACAGCAATAGGTTTTGTGCAGAAATCAAGTAGCAGAGAACAGAATGCCCCACTCCAAAGATTGCTCCCAGCAGTGAGGTCCTTGGAGTGCAGCCAAGAGCCAAGATGCCAGGGCAAGCTCAGCCCAGAGCCATTTTCTCCATGGCTTCTCCAGCTCTAACCTTGAGTGTAGGCAAACATTTAAATGGCAGTAGGAAAGGGAATGTTAAAGCAGTGCACACATGTGCTGTTTCTGCATTTCCATCTGCTCGTTTACTGTTTGTGTCCTCCCACCTTTGCAGTATCTCTGCCTGTCAAGCCAATTTCAATAACATAAAAAATCCAACTATCTAAGGCTCTGAAAAGAGGAAAAATATTTTATATTTAAAATTGCCTGTAACAATTGCTAAGAATAGTTCTTCTGATGTAGTGATGTCAGGATCTAGCAAATCTAAAAAAATCATGTGTCATAAGCATGTTTCCAGAATCTGGAAATGCGTAACCAGTTATGCAAAATTATTGTTTTGGGTTATCCAACATTTCTGGCTCTCACTGGCATGAGGTATCAGACAACATAACATACGCATTTGTGTCACTTTGCACATACACTTTTATGGACATCTTTTTTATTTTAAAGTATCTTTATTCATTTTCATGGACCATGATAGTATCAAAAGCCTAAAATGTAGTAGAAACCAGAAAATTAACATAAAGCCAGTGAAAAAGACAAAACAGCATAGGAGAACTAACGAACAGTGTTTCATTGAATACTACATCCATGTACTTCAACCCTAGTAGAAGGGAAATCATCCTTTTCTAATGTTCATGACAAGTTGTATGTTGGCTTCCGCCCTCTTCAACAGGCACAGTTAATACATCTCAGGAAAGCTAAATGTTGCACACAAGTGCTTAAAAAATTAGTCCTCACAACAGAAAAATTATTTCACTTTTCACAGAATTTAAGTTCGAAGAGGACTGTCTAGTCTGGTCTTCTATGTAAAACAGACCACTGAAGTTTCACACAGATAACCTCTACTAGCATGAGGATTTTGGTTAGTCTTTCAGCAGACTAAAGTCTTGCAAAGTCAGAGATTCAAAAATACAAAGGTGACACTGCCTGTTTCTCACTGCTAGAAATTTTTTACATAGTCTAAGGGACAGTTCTAATTCCAGTCTCACAGTGTCCCTTGCTTTTACTGCAGCAATTTGTATGGAGATACTGTCTCTGAAATTCCCTTAGGCTATCTAGTTTGTAAACAAGGTCTTTGGAGTTTTTCCTGTTTTTCTGGGATTTCTCGTAGTTGTTGAATTCTCTCATTTTTAAAAATACACATGGATCTTTTTCCAGCCAGTTCATCCTCATCACTTGCTCTGTCTCCATTATGTGAGAATTGCAAACATATCTCTGACGTGCTTGCACCCACGTAGAAATGCATTTACTGTCTTCATGTGTTTTGGTTGTCCAGTGCCTAACCTAAATATGTTCAACACTAAAAGATTTTTGCTCTTAAAAACTGTGTATTATATTTTCTTTAATGGTTAACAGAGGTTCAGACAATGGGTTATTTTTTTTTTAACATTTCAATGAATGTGATCTGACAGACTCAAGGGTTTTCAAATTTTAAATTCTTTAATTCTCTCCCCTTCAGTCCATGAGATGTGGACAGCAGGAGGTGAAAGATGTCTCCCTAATCAAAATTCAGAACAAATTCCAGGCTGAAAAGAAAAATGTTGTGGACTACAGTTGCTACAGAAAGTAGAGGTGAAGGCAAAAAGTGGGACTGTGTCTATATTCTTCTTTTCTTTTCTAAAACTGTATTAATCAGTGTAGGTTAATTTCAGTCATGGGCATAAATTATGGCCCCAAAGGAGTTATGTAAAGACATCCTCTACGTAGAAGAAGTAGGAAGTAGGCACCACTATCAAAACATACTTCAGTCCTCTTTTTTTGTCCAGAAGGTATGGCAGCTATGTGTTGCTTTTTACAGAGATAAAATAGGAAAAAAAAAAGGGGGGGGAATAAATAAATAAATAAATAAATAAATAAATCTTTTTAATGCCAATCTCTGCATCTTTTAGCTGCCCTGTTTTGGTGCTACATTTAATGACTGACTGTTCTACAACTCTCAGTCGTCAATGAACACAAAATGGGTAATTCAGTAAACATACACAGAACTTTCAAACTAATGCAAAAACATTGTATCTGAATTTATTTTTTACAATACATATATACCAGGACTATAAAAAAGTCCAATACAGGGGGAAATCACTCCACTGTCTTGCCCTTGACTCAATCAGAGACTGGTCTCTCAAATCCAGCTCTCCAGGGCTGGCCGTGGTCTGAATGTCATAGAATCATAGAATCATAGAATCCTAGGGGTTGGAAGAGACCTCAAAAGATCATCTAGTCCAACCCCCCCTGCCAGAGCAGGGTCACCTAGAGTACATCACACAGGAAGGCGTCCAGGCAGGTTTTGAATGTCTCCAGTGAAGGAGACTCCACAACCTCTCTGGGCAGCCTGTTCCAGTGCTCTGTCACTCTCACAGTAAAAAAAAATTTTCTGATATTCACCTTAAACCTCCTATGCTCCAATTTGTATCCATTACTCCTTGTCCTATCACTGGTCATCACTGAAAAAAGCTTAACTCCATCTTCTTGACACTCACCCTTTACCTATTTGTAAACACTGATGAGGTCACCCCTCAGTCTCCTTTTCTCCAAACTAAAGAGACCCAGCTCCCTCAGCCTTTCCTCATAAGGGAGATGTTCCACTCCCTTAATCATCTTTGTGGCTCTGCGCTGGACTCTTTCAAGCACTTCCCTGTCCTTCTTGAACGGAGGGGCCCAGAACTGGACACAATACTCCAGACGCGGCCTCATCAATGCAGAATAGAGGGGGAGGAGAACCTCTCTTGACCGACTAACCACACCCTTTCTAATGCACCCCAGGATGCCATTGGCCTTCTTGGCCACAAGGGCACATTGCTGGCTCATGGTCATCCTCCTGTCTACCAGGACCCCCAGGTCTCTTTCACCTACACTACTCTCCAGCAGGTCAGCCCCCAACCTGTACTGGGACATGGGGTTGTTCTTCCCCAAATGTAAAACTCTACACTTGCCCTTGTTGAATTTCATCATGTTTCTCCCCGCCCAACTCTCCAGCCTGTCTAAGTCCCTCTGAATGGCAGCACAGCCTTCTGGTGTGTCAGCCACTCCTCCCAGCTTGGTGTCATCACCAAACTTGCTGAGGGTACATTCTGTACCCTCATCCAGGTCGTTGATGAAGATGTTGAACAACACCGGTCCCAGTACCGACCCCTGAGGGACTCCACCAGTCACAGGCCTCCAACCAGATTCTGCCCCATTGACTACAACTCTCTGACTCCTCCTCATCAACCAGTTCCTAATCCACCTCACTACCTGATCACCAAACCCATACTTGATCAACTTATCTACAAGGATGCTGTGGGAGACGGTGTCAAATGCCTTACTGAAATCAAGATAAACCACATCTACCACTCTACCATCATCTATCCACCTAGTAATTTCCTCATAGAAGGCTATGAGGTTAGTCAAACATGATTTACCCTTGATAAAACCATGCTGACTGCTCTTGATGAGCCCCATGTCCTTGATATGCCTAGAGATAGAGACAAGAATAAGTTGTTCCATCACCTTTCCAGGGATGGAGGTGGGGCTGACCAGTCTATAGTTACCCGGGTCCTCCTTCTTGCCCTTCTTGTAGACTGGAGTGACATTTGCTATCCTCCAGTCCTCAGGCACCTCTCCTGTTACCCATGACTTACTGAAGATGATGGAGAGTGGCCTAGCAATGACCTCCGCCGGCTCCCTCAGCACCCTTGGATGCATTCCGTCCGGACCCATCGATTTATGGACGTCCAGATTACTCAACTGATCCCTAACCCAATCCTCATCTACTATGTCCTCACCTATCTTGACTACTTCTGGGGCTATATGAATCTGGGGCTCATGGGGAAATCTTGCAGGAGTAAAGACAGAGGCAAAGAAGGTGTTCAGCACCTCTGCCTTCTTTATATCCTCTGTCACCAGGGCTCCCACCTCATTCCTCAGTGGGCCAATATTGCCTCTAGTGTTAGTTTTGTTAGCTATGTATTTGAAAAAGCTCTTTCTATTATCCTTAACCTGACTTGCAAGGTTAAGTTCCAAGGAGGCCTTAGCTTTCCTAATTGCCTCCCTACATTCTCTGACAACATTCCTATATTCCTCCCAAGTGACCAGTCACTCCTTCCACGATCTGTAGATTTTCCTTTTCCACTTAAGTTTGCCCAGTAGTTCCTTTTTTAACCATGCAGGTCTCCTAGCTCCCTTACTAGATTTCCTAACCCTTGGGATGCTCTGATCCTGTGCTTGCAAGAAGTGGTCCTTGAATGTTGACCAGCTATCATGAGCCCCTTTATCTTCCAGCACCCTGTCCCATGGGATTTCCCTTAACAGTTGATTGTGTTTCTCCTTTGTCCTGGGGAAGCTGATGGGAGAAGTAGTCTGTCTATTCGGAAGAGTGATATGATTAAAAAATTACAAGAGTGATATGAGATAAAAAAATTCTGTAAGCTATAACTGTTTTCCCAATTTAGCAAAAAAGTCCTCTGGACTGTTGTTTGAACAACTCTAGAGCTCAAATATCTATGGCTAGAAAGACAAAACACAATCTGGAGAAGCAAGTCTTCGGGTGTCAGTCTCCCAAGTAATGCCATAGGACAAGGGGAAATTACCTCAGGTTATGCCAGGGGAGTTTTAGATTGGATATTAGGAAAAATTTCTTCACCAAAATGGTTGTCAGGCACTGGAAGAGGCTGCCCAGGGAAATGGTTGAGTCATCATCCCTGAAGGGATTTAAAAGGCATTTTGACATGACGCTTAGTGGCGACACAGGGACATGGTCATTGGACATGGTGGTGGACTTGTCAGTGCTAGGTTATGGGTTGGACTCAATGATCTTAAAGGTAATTTCCAACCTAAATGATTATATGATTCTATAATTCTAAGTCCTTTTGGCTGTCTGCAGCAGTAAACTAAGCAGGGCCAGGAAACAGGCAGAGGAACAAAATAATCTGTATTATTAAATTGCTAATGTGGTCCTTCACAATGTTTTGGCTGATCAGCAGCTAGCACTCTCCCAGTCAACTCCCAGACATGGTTTGGTCACTTGCATAGGCCAGGGAGCATTCCTAGTAGTACGAAAATGAGCCTTTCTATGCCAGTTGGCCTTAGTAGTGGAGAAAGTCCCTGGCCTATTCTATTTTGTAGTGAAGACACAGCTCTGAATATCCCAATCAAACCTTGCTATGATTTTAAAAAGCTGTAATTTTTAAATGCTACATAGTGGGACAATATGAGAAACAAATAAGTAATAGATTAAGTTTAGATTAACCTACTGAGATTAATCTATTGACTGCAGCAAGCATGATGTCAGCCCAGTATATGTGGCTTCTATCATCTCATGCTCAGTTAGAAATGACAGTTCTCTGTGCACTTGGCCAGTCGTCACTCCAGGGTGATAGACCTGAGCTGAGTGAGATGAGTTAATTCACACAATGTGATTGAAGAAACACATTTTTCTCCCTACTGTAGATAACAAAGATTGTCTATATAGAGTGTTCACTTTCTTAAGGATTTATTGTTAGATTAAGAAAATAGGGAGGGCTTCTTGGCACAAACCTGTGACTAAGGATACACACATTGCAAGGTAACAAGATCTGAGCAACCTCTGACTGAACTGCCTTTGATCCTGAAACTCCTCATCAGACAGTGAGTGGGACTGCAGCCCTCTTGTGGGACTATTTTTTTAGTAAAAGAGAAAAAAAAGAAAGTTCACAGTTACTGCAGAGGATTTCCTAAGCAGCTGTTGCAGGTTACTGGTCCAAAGCTGTCCTTCAGACTTGGTGCATGAGACAGTGCATGTGGCAAAACCTGAGCAACAATGTCCCTACTTCTGACAAAAACCACGGGAAATTTTATTAAGAAATTATATTCAGAAATACTAATGTCCATGAGGGGGCATTCAGAGGTCAGTAAAAGAGATAGTGCAGTTGCCCATGAGGCTTTGATTCTGCATCCTCAGTGTGGTATATTCCAGAATGCAGCTTAATGGTGGCCTGTTATTTCTTGAATAATGCAATAATTGCTCCTTTGGTGACACAAGTCATTTATTCAGCTAAATAACTTTTCTAAAGAATCAGAACACCAATTAAGTGAATCCCTGCAGCCTTCCTTAATTTGAAAAGTGAGCAGATTCAAGCAAGCGCTAGAGAATTCAATGAAGCGAAGGACAGATTGCATCATCAAATATTATCCTGTCTTATTCTACATAAGAGGATCAAAATAAACACCAGAAATATACACCAGCTTCACGCTGAGGGCCCTCAAAGTTTTATTATCAGAGTTTATGTTTTGACAGCTCATTTCACATTCCAGCCTCATTTCAAAGCACACAAGGGGAGTCAAAATTAACTGAATGTCATTCGACATTAAGTGACTTCTTTCCTCTCTGCCACCTCACTGGATTTTGCAAGACCTAATAGGCTATATTTCAGGTTTTGAAATTGAATAATTGTAAGGAAAACTTCAAATCTTCCAGGAAACTATTGGACTGCATGCACCTCAGACTAATCTATACTACTTTTCCTATTTACACCTCTTGCAAATCTACACAAATTACCATTCAGCAATATCTGTTTATTACTGAAGAAAGCAATACATACTAGTAGCACGTTACTATTTTCTCTGTTTTTTGTCTTTTCTTTATAATATGGGTCCTGAGCCAAGAAGGTAACTAGCCCTGGGCTGTGTGCTTAACTTACTCCTGACATATGTGATCCCACCAGTGAAACCACTCACTGTGATACGTGGCCTAAAGGGCCTTCCTGAAGGAAACTCTTCCTTAAGATAGAAAAAATTATTCAAGGTAAAGAAAAAAAAAAAGAAATAGTCTGTTAAAGTGCTGCCATCTAGTTAGATGAGTGTATACAACAAATCCATTTATGGTGCTTACAATAACTCACTGTCCAGTACACTAGGCTACTTGTAGAAAATCTTTGTGGACAGTCACTAATAGCTAATCAAAGGGACCTATTTTACCAGGTTTTTGGGTTTGTAAAAACCTAAGTATATAAGAAAAAGTAATTAAAGAAAGCAGAGCATAAGAGCCCTGACAATTTTGGGATTCTTCAAAACGTAAGCAAATTTGTGTTGAACATTTTAAACTTGTGCTGCAATGCAGTAAGTACCCTCAATTGCCAAGGCTTCTGCAGAAGTTGACATTGCTGCACAACTCATAGGAAGCAGTAAATGATAGGAAAAGGCTGTTTTTCAGTAACCCGAGTCATATATGAACCTCAGAGCCCATATTTGATTTTAAGCATGTTTTGAATATGCAATTTTGTGAGGGAAGTTAAAGAAAAAAGTTTCACATTTGTTCTGATACTGTCTAGAAGATTGCACTTGAAGGTCTCAGGTTTTAACATGTTACCCCTTGTACACCAGGCAAATGAAAATCCTATGAAATCAGACTTTAGAGTCTGAGGTAATACAAGATGCAATGTGGTTATGGAGTGATAGAAACTACATTTGAAATAAACTGTTCTATGCTACTACAGAAGTAAAATCCTTTGCTGCTTGAAACAGTTGGAACTGTGCCATTGAAAGGACTGCACTTGCTGTTTGACTATTGCTTGTCTACCTTCTTTTATCAAGGTGAAGAGCACAGTCATGTCTGGATTTTCTTTCTTATGGATGTGGATAAATGACCATTGTGTAACTTCTTTGCTTTCTCATTGGGAAACGTGCTTTCCTAAAACGCGTTATTTCAGTATTGTCAGTTATGTTCAACAAGACAAATTACTCTCTTATTACAGAAGACAGATCTAGGGTTTAATACATTTGCCATTTACTTTAACAAATCAAGTATCTATTTTTTTCTTACCTCACACTTGTTTAGCAACCCTGTTTCTTGCAGCCTTGACCAGATGCTTTGGATCCTTCCAGCGTGTTCAGGGTGATTAGCATAGTTGCCACACATGCACTGATGCTTCAGCATCAGACTGTCATACACGACACCTTCAGCACAAAGACAGCACAATGAGAAACAAATGCAAGTTATCCTGTTCTTTGTCATGCATACAATATCAGAACTGGATTTTATTTAACAGTTAGAGCAAGATGAAAATTCAGCATCTGAATTTCCCTTTTGTCTGGGAAAGTCTGAGTTTTGTCTAAGAAATCATCTTGTGACATTGATAAGGCAAAAATCAATTCTCAAGGAATTATACTAATAAATACAATTGATTGTAAAGAAGAAATGAAATTGGGTGTTGTGTTGTTAGAGCTTTTACGGCTAGAAAAAATTCTGTTCTATTACTGAATCACTTGTTTTTCTCTGGCAAGTAAAGTAATTTAAGGCAGTTAACCTATATATAACAAGAAAGGGTTATATATTCATAGAAGTGTAGGGAAAATAATTCAGAAAAACTTTTTAAAATAGCTTTTTAAATGGCACGATGTTCTGTATTTGTCCTGCTTAATTAATACTATATTAATTCCAGATCTCAAAGCATTTAACAAGGAAGTTTCATAGAATTGCAGCAGTGGCAGCCAGAATCCTTTTTCATTAAAAAGAAAAGTTTCACTCACTATTCAATTAGGACCAAATCCTGTTGTTAGACTGCAATGCAAGTTTCCTTTTGAATTTTCTACGCTCAGTTATTCCAGAACAGAACAACTTCATATGGGACACTTATCAATATCACATTGTTTTGTAGCTGTGCATTGGGAGCAAAAGAGACATTTTAAGGAGCAGGTTCAAGCTAAACTCCATTTTTAAGGCTTTCAAACCAAGTCTGAAATACTACAAAAGTCTTTTATTCATTTACTTGTTGTATTTCCCTGAGAAATGTCTTATGTTTTCCTTATCACTATGAACCGTTTTCATTTGGGAAACATTTGGATTTTGCTTCCCCTTACAGTTGAAAGGGACTCAAATTAACAGTTTCTCCACGCTGCAAAACTTGGCATTAAAATCCTGGTTTTTTAATGTGCCACCACTACTGGGGATGCCAACACAGTTCTGGGAAAATTGGGTTACCCTGCTGCTGAAAAGTCAGCCAGTGAAGAAGATACAAAATCCAAGTCTAGATTCAACAACATGCTCAATACCGCTCTTATTTAGCAAAGTTCTTGAATGGATGTTGAATCTTTAATAAACTGTTTAAAAACTCTGCTGAATAAAAGTCTGTATACATTGTGGGTAATGCAAAATTAAGGATTTGAGATAATTCAGCTAGAAGCCAGCCAGAAATTAGTCTGCTCTAGAAATATTTATGCTGCCATATCTCTTAGCTCATGCACTTTAGAACTGATCCTTTGGGATCTTGCTATTTAAGCCAAGATGATAATAAAACAATTATGTTTTGCGTAAGGAGAATGCAAACATAAAACCTATGCAGCATGACTAAGTCTATTCTAAAATATTACTCTAACAAACAAAATAGTTCATTAGCAATAAATTCCTGTGTTTATGTTCTTGGTTTGTTTTATTTTAAAGAAAAAAAAAAAGAACCAGTGAAAATCTGGAGCTAATAAACTAGAGCAGCTTAAAATCTCTTCTGGCATTGTCAAAGCACTTAATTTCCTTTCTCTGAAGTTATTTGCTTTGCAGCTCTATCATCAGGTCTTCAAAGTCATTTGGAAGAGCAAATATGCACACAAATATGTGCATGCTCACTTATAATTATTACCTTGCTTTTCTTTTCTTGGCACCTGAAGTTTTAACTTCTACAGTCCGTTGCCTATGCAGACTGTAAATTTTGCCAGTGGTCATTATATCATTAAATAAGAAAACTTTTCCTCCCATCCCCCTGCCCAACAGAGAAGGTGCTTAGAAGCTAAATGTATGTGCTCAGGACTTGCAGTAGCTCTTAGGCAGAGTAGGCAGTTACATCCAATGGATCTGAATGGAAATTTTTGTTAAATGTTAAGAAAACTAGCTGAACTTTGAAAGTATCTCCTGCCTGCTACTCTGTCAATCAGTGTTTTATTTTAAATATCAATTATCCCTATAGTTTTAAGTTGGCATACTCCAAACTTCAGTTAATAAAAATATAAAATATGTATTTACTATGCTAGCATTATACAGAATCAAGATTTTATCTAATTATTACACTTTTTGATGGCCCTTATCAGCGTTGCAACTAAA
Organism: Apus apus; assembly: GCF_020740795.1. Classification (NCBI taxonomy): domain Eukaryota; kingdom Metazoa; phylum Chordata; class Aves; order Apodiformes; family Apodidae; genus Apus; species Apus apus. Next base: position 31,332,162 of record NC_067283.1, on the reverse strand, counting down.
TAGTGGTTTTGAGGTGAAATGCTGAACCTTTGTATTCAGGATGCCTACTCTGATTGACACAGTTATGAACATCCCTTTCTTAGAGCATTAGTATTAAAAAAAAAAAAAAGTATAATTTAAAAATTAATTTTTTTGTATGTGAATTATTTTGTCTGAATCAAAAATAATTTTAATTGAGTTAGGTCAGTATTGCATGGCAGAAGCATCTGCTCCAAACTTTTAAATGCTAAAATATTCACACCACTGAGTGTAAAATTTATTTCTAGCAGGATTAATTGACTTAAGAAAAGACAGAAATATATGTTTTCATTTATTGCAAGCATCTAAATTGATTTAGGATGTGCAAGTAATTCAGATGTGTGGCTGCTGGTCATACAGCACATATGCTTTGAACAACACCATAATGCAGCAGTAGAGCTTACTGCTAAAAATAGTCTGTAGGATTTCCCTAACAGGATTCAGCCAATAACCTCCCCACACCCCGCCCCCACCCTCCAAAAAAAAAGGGAAAAAAAAAAAAGGGAGGGAGACAACTGTTGTCAATTGCAGAGTGCTGTGAAATATTAATAAAAGATGGTTATTCTGTCTGTCCAGAACAAATGCCTACAGCCAGATTCTGCTCTCAGATTCCTTGTGTAAATTTGAGCAGCTCCACGGGGACTGGTGGATTTATTCTGGATTTACACCAATAATACTGAGGTCAGAATGTGGCCCTGATGACAGACTGGAAATGGTGGCACCACTGAACCATATAATGATAGAGGATATAGGACAAAAGAAACTGCATTAAGTCAGAAAAAAATAAGGTATTCCTGGTAGGAACTCCCTAACACTCATTCTTTTCCAAAATACTTCATTTTAAATAGGGGAGAGCAAGAGACGTAAAAATTTTTAGCTTTGAAGAAGGTGAAATTCCCTGGAGAAAACCAGTATCAAAAAGAAAACCCAAGGGAAGAATATATAATAAATTATTCAGAGGAAAAACCTGAACTTCATAACGTACAATTTTCTGTAAGCAACCTAAATGGACATCAGGTAGACTTCATATTTTCTCCATCTTTAACTCATTATCTTGTGCATCTACTGCGTGTACATTGCATAGCTCTCTCACAACCATCACCATTCTAATGAATGACCTCACCTCATACCATGCTAGAATTTTTTTCCTTTCCAGTCATCCATTCCTTCCTTCCATGCTTTTAAAAATTGTAGTGTTGCAGCTGCTGTGGACAACAATTGGTCTCATCTTGCAGTCTCTTAAGAGAGCAAATCGTACAACCACAGGATAAGTCAGATTGGCAGGGACCTCCAGAGGTCTGTAGTCCAACCCTCTGCTCAAGACAGGTCAGCATTGTAACCAGACCAGGTTGCTCAGGGCTTTCATCCCAAAGGATTTTGAAAAGGCTGTATAAGATAGCAACTGGGTCTGGGTTTCTTTCTTTCCACGCTATTAGACCTATGAACTGGTCGATCAGCCAGAGGATACTGGCTGTTAGCATAGGTGCAGCTTGGAGACAGCACTATGTCTTCAGCCAGTACCTAGATATGAAAGAGGTGAAGGTACATAGCAGAAGTGGAGAAGCAGAAGCATAAAGTTGTGAAGTGGAATTAGGAGGATTTTTATTTACTTTTTTTATTGAGTAGAGATTATCATCTTGAAAGAGCAGTGGGGAGGGGTGTGGGGGGTGGGAAGGATTCAATAAAGAAGAAACAAAAATTAAAGAAAAATATGTTTTTGATTTGGAAAAAGGAGTTCAGTGAAGTATTGAGTATATCAGTTGGAATAAAACACATTTTTTTCTCTCTTTTCTTCTGTTTTTCTTTTTGTCCTTCCACTGCTGTTGTTCATGTAGCAACGCTTTACTAAAGGGGTAAGGTTAAACTGTCTGCCCAGTCTTAATCCACCCTGACTCTGCATATGCACTGTCTGCATTCCATTGCAGAACCCACCAGGCTTCCTTTTGTCAGATCTGGAGCCCTTTATGCCTGATATGTCCCATTTCCCAACACCATCTCCATTCAGTGTTTGTCCTACATAATTTCATTTTTTCTTTTATTCTTCCATCTTAACTTCACATTTTCTTTTTTGATCAGTTCCACTGGTGCCAAAAAAACCCCAGATATATGTAGCCCCCTTGATCCTAGTTTCCTTTCAGGGGACTTATACAGAGAGGTGTGAGTAAGCCTTAACAATCAGACTGAAGCAGTGGCCTTCCATTTGGAACTCCATTCAACTCTTCCAGTGGAACTGCAGATTCTTGAACAGAACATTAAACCCTACACACAGTGATCTCACCTTTTGTGTGCTCTGTGAATCTTTTAGAATAGGTTTACAATGTTCTGGGGACTCTGTGAACCACAAATAGAAACCAGAACAGTGGTCCCATTTAATAATCCTGTCTACAAACAACTCTTCTTTTTTGCAGAAACTCGGGGGAAGCAGATTAACATATTTCCTTCTGTACATTCCAAATGTCTTTTCGTCCAACAAGTTAAAGTCCTAGACTGATAGCATATTTACACAAGAAGAATATATTTCTTTCATTTTTTAATGTCATCTTGCATCCATTTACCCATTTACTTGCAGTACTTTAAGGACAACTCTTTTTCTTTTGCAATTTTTTCCTTTAAAATAATATATTTTTACTTTCCAAGTTCACATTCTAATTGGAAAGATGGGAGAGCACATTTTCTCACACAGTGCATAGCCATGGCCTGAAGAGCTGTAAGCTTGCAGGTCATGACAAATTCTGCCAACCTATGTGAAGGAATTAATACTTTGGACAGAAGCTTGAATGAACAGTATCTCCAAGTATTCATTTCAGCTTTTTTGTGCACAGAGTAAGCGAATCTTTACTTCTAACCATGCTGTAATTTTATACTGAGGTTCAGGCTCTTAAAAAGATGAACTGGCTTGTGAGGTTAGATTACCCATAATGAGAAATGGGGGTTTTATAGTCATTTTTCTTCCTTTAACTGAAGATTTTGGAGGTTCTAATCATTCTGCTTTGAACAGTCCAGGTCTTATCAATAGGAGATTCTCCCTAAGTGACTGCACTGCCCAAGGCCTGACCATGAAACCTTTGTCATTTCTGCACAACTGCTGAAAGACACCAGAGTTGTAGCCAACATCATCTTCCAGTCGTGGCTACAACTTTGATCTCTCTGTAGGGAAAGCAACCTTATATTATGGACTGACTCGTCAAATTAAGATGTTGAGAATTATATTGCAGCTCTCCTACTTACTGGTGATTTTTCTTCAGCTTATTGGTGGTCTTTTTACAAAACAGGCAAACTGGGAGGAAAGAACCAGAGGGCAGGGAAATGAAAGGAAAAGCTATAAATGACTTAAAGGCACCAAAACTGCACCTGTTACTATATTGCCAGAGTCAGTCAATGATAATGATTTATGACTGTGTGAATATTAACCCTGTGATTTATCAGCTGCACTGGTTGACTTGAAGCCAATACAGCATCATAAACTGAAGAACAGCAAGGCTGAAACTGAATGTAGTGCTGCATGAGGTATTTGAGGCATTTAAATCTGTTGATCCTACATGAACAAACACATTTGCCCTGCTTATTAAAAGCAATCTTTAGGGAATCCTACCAGTCGTGTAGACATGCTGGCTGGACTGGTCCACGTCTGGGTGAGGTAATGTAGAATCAGCAGGGGAAGACGGGGTCCTGGACACTGGCCGATGTTTATCTAATCCAGCCATGCCAACTGTAGCCATCTGAGCCTGGTAGATTTGCAACTGGTGGACACGCCGATGTGCCAGGAACTCCTGTTTCCAAGAAAACAGCACAGTAGAAGGAAATGTGAGATGGGATCAAGTAAGACACTGAGAGAAACATGTCAACAAATCAAGTTCATTAGGTCAGGGCTGTAATAAACAGTGTGGAAAAAAAAAAAAAAAACAAAAACAACCAACAACTCACACCTAAGACCTAGTCAATAAATCCATTCAACAGATGTTTTCACACTGACAGTGCAGACTGCTAATTTTGCTAGAGAGTGTGTGATGGCAGGCAACCTGTCAGTTCTCCCTGACAGAGGAAAAGATGGCTTGACATGCACAGGCAAAAATTTTTTCTAATATATTGAATAGATAATGCAAATTTTATGACCCTGCACAAATAAAAAGAAAGTCTTCCTGCAGCACTGAACGTGAAAAGCAGTGTCCTTGCTATTCAGTACCAAATTTGCTGATCAACACTGAGTCAAGGTTCTACAGTGGACTCAATTCCCAGAGATCCATGTAAAACAGGAACAATTTGCACATAGGTTTTCACAAATTATTTAGAAACTCAGGAATTGTTACATGAGATCCCACTTAGGGACCATCTTTTTCTCCTAACTGCTGCTGGCTGTAGGCAGCGCTGAACCCTGCAGGAAGGGTCGGTAGGTGTGAAAAGTCTGAGACAGAGCAGAAAGGCAAGTTTCATCCATCCTCTGCTTTGTTTGTCAACAGATGGTGACTTTTGCTGACATGACAAAGGCTGAAATCCTTTTGAAGTCAGTAGAAATCTTGGTGCACTCTTACTCCACAAAGTAGGATTGCTTTCCAAGACTTTTATTTCTTTGTTTGGGGTTTTGCAGGGGTTTTCTGGGTTTGTGTGTGTGTGTGTGTGCATATAGCACTAGACCCTCAACAGAAAAAGAATGCAAGAGAGAGATTTCCAAGCCACTTTGAAATATAAACTCAGTTGACATTCATAGTTCCATGTTAGAACTACAGACTGTACTTTTCCTCACCTGGGCTGGGTATATATATGTGTGTGTGTATTACTTTTTGTTTTTATTTTGTTTTGTTTTAACCTGGTAGCCATTAGAAGTGCTGTATGCTATTGTTTGGGACAAAAGCTCAGAGGGCTGGTCTGGCCAAAGAGGTATTGCTGGGTGCTCAGAGAGGTGAAGCAGAGTTCAGGCTGGGCGGAAGGGCGGGTGCGGGTACCTGGGAGTACCCCAGCCCCTCACACACTGTAGAGTGAATCCACAGCTCATGGGAAGTGGAAATGTCTGTGTTGCACGTAATACTAAGAGGCCGTTAAGAAAACAAGGGCTCATCAATAACAGCTGAAATGAGAACAAATGCTTTAAAAGGCAGCCTCAAAACCCACATTAATATATGGGGTCATCACTTCAGTGAAAAGGCATAAGGTCATGGGAAGGGTAAATCACCTGGGACCTTGTCATAAGTGACTAAATAAAGAAAATATGAGTAAGCAAAGAGAGGTTTTACAAGAAGTATCTTGGTTTGAGGTCATTGAACCATTTCCCTTGCTTTAAATATAGTCCTCAGCTTTTCCTGTTACTGTTTTAATGTTTGATGACATGATGGTGTTGTGTGTTACAGGAAATACCTGGAGGTGCCTGAACAAGTCTATGTACCTGCTTTCCTTATGAACATAACTTAACATTCAGGAATTATTTCCTGAAATACTTAGGCGCCTCGCTTTTACTTAGTTTCACTGGTGATTTTAAATATATTGAGTTTTCAATGGAGATATTTTTTGTGCTCCTAGACATACACTTTTATTGTAACCTTTATTGGGGGTGCATGTGATTGGAGAGGAGAAACAAAGACTGCATGAATACTATTGTGTTGAATATTTTCCCTACAGAAAACCAAAGCAGATCAAATCCTTAGTGAGGATTTACTGTTCTCTTTTCTCAATGCTGACATAATGCTCAGTAGACAAGGCACAGGAAGTATTTTGCTGTCTGTGGCACAATTGCTTCTTCATCCTAGAGTCAAGTGGTGACAACAGAACTGTCTGATACTTGCGTATTCACCATCACTGCCTGCCCTTCCAAAGTGTGAGAGCTAGCTGAGCAGCTTGGAAGAAGCCAGATTCCTGCCTGCAGGAGCCCTTTTTCACACAGAGCTTTAATGCCATTCATTAAAGCAGTAGAACAGTTGTTTCTGCTGCTCTCCTCAAATTCACAGATTGCATTCATTACATTAATTAATAGCTGGCATCTGTGTAGTTCTTTGATCAAAGGCATTTTTGATACTATCTTTCAGTGTTCACACTACCTAATGATAATTCATTAAGTGAGTTCACTTTTCTGATAATTACTAGAGTATGGAAGACCAAAGGGTTTGTTCCCTATTGGAACATTCTTCAAGCTAGTAATGGTGGTGTATCAGTGTACTGTGGCAGCCTGCATTAAACAGTATTATTTACATATACATATATTTCTGAAGGGAATCTTGGAAATTCAGTTGTCACTGAGAGGGAATTCATACTGTGCTGGTAACATGTTGGGACTTCCCTCAGCTCTGGTAAACTCTGAGTTCGGAGCCTTTAGAGCTGCCTTCTCTGTCTTTTACTTTCAGAACTGAACTTCACTTGTGCAATACCTGCACAAGGTTTTACAGTGGAGCTGTAAGTTTGCCATTCAATCAATATATACCATCTTGTCTATCCAGGTCTCTGACCAGAAAAAGTCATTTTAAGTGGGTTTGGGATTTTTTATAATGTCTTGAAGAAGAAGAAAGTCAAAACTGGAACAGTTCAACACGTAGATAATTCAGGGGGTTGTTCCTACCTTTGTATACAAAAAGATTAGGTGGTTTTGTCTATGTAAGCAATATAAATAATATTATTTTTCAGGCATATGAACAAATAAAGGAATTTTTTTCAAACACTGATCAACCTCTGTGAACATCACCTAAGAGCCAGACAGCCATATATTTCAGCAATTTGTCATATCAAGAAGAGATCCTGTTCTTGCTCTCCTGCATTCTCCTGCTGAAGTGTGTTTTGTTTATATCATTCTTCCCTCCTCAAATGAAACCAGAGACATATCTAGAATTTGACACATGTTTATCAGCATAATTAGTCCAGGGAAAAAGAAATTTGTGGATGGCTGGATGCAAAGCTGATTGACACCTGCTGTAATTTCTGAAGTCACAGAAAATAATTTGATTGTGAAAACCTTTAAAAGCTTGTTAAAAGTGCAGTAGTTTATTTCACAAGGATTATACTGGGGCTTGTTTATATCTACTGGTGACTTTCAGATCCTTAACCGTAATTTAAAAAACTCTACACATCAGCAGATTTTGAACTTGTATAGGTTTTAGCCAAAGTTTCAGGCTAACTTCCTGATTAGTTTTAATTTTACAGACAACAGGCACTCGTGAAAAACATATTTTTTCCAGCCACCTACATATGCTGTGAGCATCTGAGATACTCTGTGTCACAGAGACAAGTGGATAAATGCAATGAGTAATGTGGATAGCTAACACATTTATCTAGCTCTCCAAATGCCCACCTGGCCTCTGGAAGGGATTAAAGCAACACAATTAATTAATCTTCAGGTTTTATGTCCTACAGCATTGCAAACATATGTCATCTCTCCAACAGTATGACAAAAGCAGTATTTGCACATCTGCAGGGACAGTGAGTTGTGTGAATGTATTGGGAGCATTTCTTGGGTAACCTGAGCCCTGCCTGCCCGGCATGGAGCCTGCTAGTTCCAGGTGCCTGAGATTAGTTCATTAGTAGAGGCAGGCAATTAGAGCCTCTGCTGGAGCAAGTGGAAGATTATTCATGGTCTTCTCTGGAAACCAGCTTAGGTCCTTCAGTAATTATTTTGAAGAGGATTCTTAGAATCTGTATCTAAAGACAAGATGACTCTTTTAGAGGCATGGGAGGTAAATATTTATTATTCTTCTAGTATTACTGAAAGGTTCATTGTTTAGGAGGAGCTGGAATGAATTTGGGTTGGTGTGAATGCTCCTTTCATGTAGATGTGTGATTTGTACATTTTGGTGCTTAATGTTTTGTATATTCTGATTATTTTAATGAGAACTACTTACTTACTTCTACTGGGTGTTAGAACTGGTGACCCACAAATGTATTCCATTGGATTGTCAGCTGGCCTATGTTAGATTATCAAGCATAGGTGAATTGTCTATGGATTAATGGTCATTCAAGCTGTTATGGTTTTTTTTGCAAAGAAAAAATATGTGGCATTTGCTCATAAAAGCTTTTCTTGCCTGTCAACACTCATTTTATTTTAGTTTGGTATATGTATATTTAGCTTAATCACAGCTAAATAAATCCTAAGATTTGTGTGTCTGTACCATAACCTAAAGTGTGGATGGGCATATGCACTCCACTCTTCAGGGTTTATGGTTTGGTGTTTTTTCCTTGTGACAGAAAACTTTCTTAAGAAATTCAAAATGTGGTATTCCCTACACCGAGACTGCTTCTTGTAGTATCTCGCATATTTGTGGCCTGGTCTACAGCCCTCACCCTAGGTGAGGTTGAAAACAAAACCTGCCTAGCAGAAAAACCTGCTGCCTTCCAAGTACTTCCTCAGGCACCTTCCACTGAAAAGCATTTCTGATGCCTGCTCTGCTGCCTTGTCTTATCCAGTGGCTCCTGTTGGAGGCTCTGCTCCTTATCCTCTTCCAGACCCCTTTTAGCACCATAAGAACAGAGTAACTTCAGTAAATTCCACCTCTACTTCCAGCAGACAATGCTTGGTCCTACTTTAAGATGCCTATGATGGCAACTTAGGCCCAAACCAAAATGGCATCATGCAGTCTGATTCAGAAATCTTGTGCACCTGGAAATTTCTTATGCGCTTCAGGTGTAGCTAGTTAACAGTGCTTCTGAAATCATGGACCTCATGAAAAGATTAAAAGGATTGACCTTGGTTATCTCCAGAAGTGACAGGAAAAAAAAAACACAACAAGGAACAATGAATTTTTAAAAAAGAATATTGAATTTAAAAAGCTGTAGGTAAGCAGAAGTAGTAGAACTTTTGACCTAGGAATTTTGTGAACTACTGTTCTTCCTGCTCTCTCCTCAAACAAAACCATAACCCAGAAGCCCTCAGGAACTGAGCAAAAACAAGTCATGAGATCTTCTGAAAATAATTGTGTGCACAAATGTGAAAGTGCAGGAATGACTTATCTCTGTCAATCTATCCAACCCAAAATGGAAATTCGTCTGAGGTATCCCTTGTATACATATTGGAAGGTCTTCTTTTAAACTGCTTTGTCACTTAGAGAAAACACGTGACCACAGAACCCTACCAATACTATTTCTGACAAAACCACAAGTAAAGCCACAAACTTCCATGGTCACTGCTTTCAGTAGAAAAGCAAAAAATCCCCAACAGTATCACCATCTGAAATATAGACAGCCACAAATTCAGAATCAGCAGTTTTATGAAAAGCAAATAGCAAGTATGGGTACAGACACATAGGATGAATAGGTAGAAATGGGTTTAGATCAAGTAAAAGTATAGACAGGAAAAAATAGGGTAGCTAATCTTGAGACTTCTGTGTATATAATGTAAAATGAACATGTTGAGAGGTGTTCTTTTAAACTGCTCTGTCTAGGTATATTATCAAGTTGTTTGTAGAATTTTGTTTGCTCTTGGTGTAATCCAGGGAACACAGTGTTGACCAGAAAATGAGTAAACAGAAATGAAGTCTTTGTCAGCTGAGTGTGGGGTGCAGATACAGAATAAAGTGATGGAAGTCATATCCAGAATTACCAAGAGTCCTAGACAGAGTTGCCTAGAGCAGCAGGTTGTTACATACAGTAAAACAGCTCTGTGCCGTCTGTCCTCCCATTGCCTTCTGGAGGACTGTGGACAGGCTAATTTCAACTACAGCCAAGGTAGGACTTAGTATCTGAGGTAGCCTTACTGCAGTCGTGACTCAGGGCACAGTCACCACCCTCAACCAGCTTTTTCTCCCTTTGTTCCTAGAGGTGCAAAGCTGCTGCTGCTGCAGAGGTCTCTGCCACTTTTCTTTTCTAGGGCAGAAGCACCTTTAGGGTGGCAAAACGTGATATTAAAATGACAATGTTTTTGCCAAGGGAGCCAAGGAATAGAGGAAAAGCCAAGACTACTGATAGTCTGACAAGAGTCTGCTCCTTCTTCAAGCCATGTCAGGGAGGATGCATTCCCTTCTTAGAGTTACATGACCAAATGTGTGGGTCAGGACTGGGGTCAAACCCCTTGCCTCTGGTTGTAGATCATAAGAGCAGAGTCAGGACCCTGCTTTTACCTCTACTGTTGCCCTGTGAAGTAGGTAGGTTCCTGACCTGGAGTTCCAAAGGGAGTGATGGTAAAAATTACCATAGGGAATAGGGAATTTCAAAAAATCTGAGTATCTAAAATAAGCCATCTTGGTCTAATGTAGGTGAAGAATCAAGATGTCCATGCAGATTGAGAAGATGTCAGCTATGTTTGTGAAGAAATATGAGTCAGGCAGTTTTTAAATTGAAGCCTGGTGTGATGAAGAAGGAAGAAGAGGTGGGAAATGTGGTCTGAGAGTGACAGTGAGGAGGGCCCTAAAGACAGAGCACTTTCAACTGGAGGAAAATTCTAGGCACCCAGTTGAGCTGCTTGTTTCACTTCTGGTTCCTGCTCTTGTGAGATCTGCCTTCTGTGCTCCTGACATTGGCAGGGGCTCACCTTCTGTCACTTCTGCTGAAGTGCTGACTCCGCAGTGTGTGGGCAGCACACATCCAAGGAAAATGCAGCACCTTCTCAAAAGCATTCTCTGCTGACTGAATCTTTTTCTCACTTTCTGACTGTCCCAGAGATTCAATATAAATATATAAGTAATTGGGGTTACAATGAAGGGATGAAACATCTGAACCCATCTGAACATCCTGGATGTTGTTTCATTTTAATTTTTATTAAAAAGAAAACAAACCTACTTAGAGGATTCTTGTTATTACTTTTACTAGAAATACCACAAGACTTTCTTGAAGTCATTTGGTGCTTTCCAAAAAGAGAACAGAGAACACAGAAATTAATACCAATGGGAAAATACAGTTGTCCCCGTCATGCCCTAGCTTTCAATATTAACAAGTATTTATCTCTTTTACTTTGATGTGAAGAATAGGCTTTCTAATATTATTTAATGGTTATGAACACCTAATCCTAGCCAACAGTCATTCAGTTAAACTGTGAGTTGGACTAAACTAATTAATGAAAAATCACTTGTCCCACCTCTTTCTTTGTTCACCATCACCCAACTCTCTTCAACAGTGTTGGCAAATCAGTTTGGGGTTCACTTCAACCACTACCATCTTTCTGCCCTTCATTGGAAATATAGTTCTTAACAGACTTCTGTGGTTTCTTTTTAAGTGAAGAATCATTAGTTTGGCCTCCATGCAGAGAAATAATTGTCTCCAGACTAAACTCAGGAGCAGTCCTGCTGAAGATCTGTGTTTTCTGAGTACTTCAACAGATTCTTCTTTGGTTATATAGGCAAGTCTGCTGACTTCAGGATTTAATGTAGAATTGATGGAAATTACTTAGGTCTGACATAAAGAAAAAAAAACCTTGGAAAGCCCTCCTCTTTGATAATGAGCCCACACACACTAATGCCTTGGTATCTAAACATAAAACCATGAGGACATATAAAAGCCCTCTGCAGATGCCTTCTCTCCTGTATTAAAGGTACATGATGTTAGAACAGGGACCACCAAGGGACCATATGGTCAGCAAGCATAAGAGGCATAACCAAGGGTGTTTTAGCAACTCCCTTTTATCTCCATAGATCACCTAGACAGGTCACCTAAGGCACCAACTCCTACAGGTGTGTGTTTTGCCTCTGCCCACATTGGAGCTCTTCTGCACAAACCATCCACTTCTGTTGTTGCCTTTGTGATAGCAGAGCTGCAACCCGATGGATACCAGGTTCCAGTCCTTTGCTGAAGGACTTCTGCCCCTCTGAAAATTTCAAAGAGATTTATTACCAAATCTCACACCTTACTTCAGTGTGGTTAAAATGTTAACAGACTTTCTTTCTCCAACATGTTTGTAATAAGAGTTATAGAGTTTCTTGAAAAAAAAGTACATATTTATGCACGAGCATTTGCAAATATCATGAAGTATTTTTAAAATATTTTTGTGTCTCCAGTGCTCAGCTCTTCACTTCTTTGATTTTTGGCACACAGGGTACTTATAGTAAAACGATGATATAATTTGAGATGCTTAAAAATATAGGCTTTGAATATAGGAAAGATCTTATGGATGGAGGGGGGAAGAGAAATTATCACAAAACAAATCTTTTCAGGTCTGTTCTATATACTTACCAACTGTTCTATATACTTGCAGAATGCTCTCTATATTGTTGTACTTTTTTTTTTTTTTTTTTTTTTAAAAAAGATCGTATTATTGTTAATTTAAACTGAACACACAAAGATTACTTTTACATATGTCTTGGAACCAGGGACTTTACTGCTATATGCTTCTCAACAAGTGGGAGAACTGCCAGAATGGGCAAAATAAAAATGGAAGGAGAAAATCCTTATGTTTGCTAATTTAGGAACAACTAGAAGGTTAAAAAGAAACCTGGAAAATACTATGTGCAAGCATAGTAGTAATTGTATTGTGCATACTGTAAAATATATTATCCAGTTCCTCATTTCTCAAGCAAGTCTTGACCCTCAAATTAAAGCACAGTTCAGAAAAGACCATAGATGCCCCTATCAGAGATGAAAAGTAGTTAGAGGAGAGACTGCTGTCCCAAGGGTGGATGTGGAAGACTGGATGAGACAAAAAGGTAGAAGAAAGAAGGAGCAGCATTACAAAATCTGAACTGTACATTGTAAGCTCCAACCTCTTCCCTTCTCACCCTCTCTTCTTTGTGATAATGCTCTTAATTTTCTTTCTGTTTTAAAAATTGTAAGTCTGTTTTACTTGTGTGTTCAACTACCTTCCAGACTTCATTTTTTTCCAACAAAAGCTGAGTCTTCTATGTATTCTCAGCTTCAGAAACCTCAAATCTCATAAGATATTACAACAAATACAAGAAATGGAAACAATTTTTTTACTGTGAGAGTGACAGAGCACTGGGACAGGCTGCCCAGAGAGGTTGTGGAGTCTCCTCCACTGGAGACATTCAAAACCCGCCTGGATGTGTTTCTGTGTGATGTGCTCTAGGTGATCCTGCTCTGGCAGGGGGGTTGGACTAGATGATCTTTCAAGGTCCCTTCCAACCCCTAAGATTCTGTGATTCTGTAATACAAAAAGTAAAAAGAAGTAAGGGCAGTAAGAACACTTGTCCTAATCTAGCACTTCAGGAAGGTGATTAATTGATTTAATCACACTGGATAAGGATCTTATCACAGCATTAGCCAACATGATATTTTTCTAAATCTAGAAGATATCTCTATCCAAATTATACAGGAGTAACTTAAAGGAAAAGAAGTCTGAATACTTAAGAGATCAAATTATTAGAGCCCCAACCCTAGTCCATATTCTTCTTCTGGGCTCTGTTACTCCTTACTATGATCCATTTTCTTCCTGAAACACAAGAAACCACAACAATAGAAGGCAAATAGATTAAAATTTTCGAAACTGCCTAACTATGGAACAAAAATTACTTTCTAATTTAGAAAATGGTTAATTTTTCAGAGGATGGCTGCTTAATAACTCAGAATCACTACCTCCTTGTTTTAAAGGCCAGATAAGATAGTGGTGTCTCAATTTGTATATTGGGGAAGGCAGGCATGGAGATCAGCTCCATTGCCAGTGCAGTCTCTTAAAGAACCTCCCCAAGCATAGCACCTCAGTGGCACCCTGGGAGAGCATCCACACACTGGAGATTGTCTCAGAGTCGGTGGCTGATCAGAAAGACCACAAGCAATTGGGAAGTGGCAGATGTGCCAGCTGGGAAGCATAGATTCTGTGCTGGTGCAGTCAAACAGCAGAAGGCTTCCAGTAATCTCAAAAGAAAGGACCTGACAGTCAGTGGAGAAGGTCTCCTCCAATACTAGGTTATAATTTATAACACACTATAGCTCTGTTTTGGGGCCAGACTGGATTATTTACACAGATCTAAGTCTAGTTAGACTAGAGGAGAACCAAGAAATTTATTCTGGGTTTTCACTGGGATATCTGAGGATTTGGCACTTCAATTGCTGCTGCTTAAAGCAATGCCCACAAAAGAAGAAACAGTCTTCTTGCAGCTACACACCACTTGGAAAAGATTATGTACTGGAAAGTATTTCAGCAAATCAATAGCCAAAACTTTAACTACATCTAATGAAACCTGAGAGGATGGAAAGGGGGAATCCCAAGAACCAGTCAAAGCAAAATGTTAATTCTAATTGTTGTATTTAGTTGGCCTTGTCTTGTGACAAGTTTGTTATTATGCAGATTTCCTCCCTGCCACCTTCTATGGGAGGATTTTACAAAGTGAAGTTATGCAGGCAATTCCCCTTGCTGCTTACCTCTTTATTCCTAATTATCTTGGCCCTGTGTTCACTCAAGATAACATTATAGCTGTCCCCAAATGCTCTACATTTGGGGCCTATGACAAATGAAATTTTTTAGTGCTTGGAATTTTTTTTTTTCTATGTTGCAGAACTGTAGCTTATAACATGCTGAAAACAAGGCTGTGCTTGCTATTCTCTGACAATCTATTCTTAGTTTTAAAATATTTTCTTGGAGTTTTTTTCTTGGGGTTATTTTCTCAAAATATTTCTTAGAGTTCTTTATTGTCTACAGTTAGATATATAATATAGTGTCATACATGACATTTTCGGTTTGTTTTGTGGGCTCTTTTAAAACATATATATGTGCATTTACGTATACTACTGCACTTCTTGGCTTTTTTCATGCTGAGAATTTCTTCTTTCCTCTGTAATAACTTTTACATGAATGATCCATATATATTCCTTGCGTTATGTCATCTTATTAAAGGCTAGCATGAAAATAATCTGTAATTCATCTGCTAGATATGGAGTATATTTGTGTGGAAAAGAAAAACAAGATGTAGAAAGATTTTAAATTATTAATTCAAAGTGAAAAGATATTAGAAATCTTAAGTCCTTCAACCAGTACATCAGTAATAACTGCATCACATCAATATTCTCCACTTGTTTTAACATGGAAATAATGCAGTACTGTGGCCTTCAGTGTTTCTTAGTATAACAGATAGTAGTAGAAGTACAGTCAGAAGCTGCTTTGTTTTGTTTGTGCTGGGTTTGGTAGGAGAAAGAAGTCAGACCAATGGGAACTATAAAATATTGCATCTTTTAGGCACTGCACATACAATTTAAAGCATCCCTACTCCATAGCTTTAAGCTGGATACGAAAGGGCGCTGGATAAACTAGGTGAGTGGAAGGCTGATAATCCCTGTGACCCATGCAGAGCCTTTGTAGTGAAGGCTCCCCAGAAACTTCTCAGCTGTTTTGTCTTTGGGGTCACTGTTTTCCTCAGTCTTGCTGGGAACATCCAGTCTGTTTTCTTTCCAGCCTCAGGAAGTATTAAACCTATTCAGAAAAAGGATGAGGAAAGGTGGTCCCATAACGTACTATGTAGTATACACGTGGTACCACAGTCAGCCCTCAGGGCCACTGCAAGTCCCAAGAGCTGTGCTGACAGCAACCCAAGCCAGGCAATCACAGAATCATAGATGGTTAGGCTTGGAAGGGACATTAAAGTTCATCTAGCTCCAACCCCCCTGCATAGGCAGGGACACCTCCCACTAGATCAAGTTGCTCAGTGCCCCATCCAACCTGGCCCTGAACACTTCCAGGGATGGGGCATCCACAACTTACTTGGACAATCTGTGCCAGTGCTTTACCACCCTTGGTGAAGAATTTCCTTCTCATGTCTAACCTAAATCTCCCCTCTTCCAGTTTTAATCCCTTACCCCTTGTCCTCTCACTACAAGCCCTACTAAAAAGTCCCTCTCTAGCTTTCCTGTAGGCCCCCTTCAGATACTGGAAGGCTGCTATGAGGTCTTCCTGGAACCTTCTCTTCCTCAGGCTGAACAACTCCTATCTCTCTCAGCCTGTCTTCATAGAAGAGACGCTCCAGCCCTCTGATCATCTTTGTGGCCTCCTCTAGACTCGCTCCAACAGCTCCATGCCCTTCTTATGTTGGTGGCTCCAGAACTGGACACAGTACTCCAGATGGGGTCTCATGAGAGTTGTGTAGGGCACAATACCAAAGGGTTCCCAATAGCTGGCACCCTTAACCTGTGCCGCCACCACTGGGGGTGGCCTCTGGCACCCTGAACCCATGCCACCACCATAGGAGGTGGCCTGCAAATGCTGCAGGCCACAGGGGACCTTTTGAAAAAGAATGGATGATTTCAAATGTATCTCAGCCCCATGGCAGACATGCAGATATGGGCTGGAAGCTTTGGGTCTGGGTTCCAATCATTGGGTCCGGCAAGCCCATCAGAGCACATTCCTGTCAGTACTCTACAAGACAGGCTGCATTTGAAGGCTTCTTCCCAGGAATCACAGGGGGTTAAACCTGATCTGATTGCAATATCACAGATATGCTAACATGTGGCAGATTTAGCCCAACCAGAGAGCTAACGCTATCTAGAGGCCCAACCACAGGCAATGAGCTTCTTGGTTCCTTCCCTCTCTGCCTTCCAAAATCCTCCTCTGACTACAGGCACTGGGGTTTGTCTTTGCTACTCTCAGTAAACAAACCTAATTAAACAATTAAACACTTAATAGTGACATTCAAAAACAGGAAAAAATACATGAGATTTTGGCTGAGCATCTAACTTCTACTGACAATTTTAGAAATTTCCCTGGTTTTCATCATAAAAGTTCAGGTACACACATCCAGGTGGATCTATGGACATTGAAATTTGCCATACATATGGATATAATTTAATTTGCTGCTGCCTGGCCTTTTTTACTTACTTTTAGTCTGTCTATAGAGAATTTAGAAGCCTTTTACTAGAAGGTTAGGAATAAGAGACAGGGTTGTTTTCCAGTTTGCCTCACGTGTTGTTGTGAGGCACCAGCCTAAGCTATGATCAGGACCTTTTTTTTTTTTTAACCTGGATTTAAACCTTGATGATATTTGCTGTTATACAGCAATATTCTTCGATGTTGTAATACAGTGCGCCCTATATGTTACATCCTATAGCAGTTCTGGGGTTTTCTTCATTTTGGGAGGGATCTTGTAGTTGCAAGCCAGTTTTTTGTATTGGAAATTGTCTGACCAGGGGAACTAGGGTAGACATCATCCCCTGTACTTGGCACTGATAAGGTCACACCTTGAAAACTGTGTTCAGTTTGGGGCCTCTCACTACCAAAAAGATATCGAGATGCTGGAGCGTGTTCAGAGAAGGGCAGTGAAATCTGTGAGAGATCTAGAGAACAAGTCTTATGAGGAGCAGCTGAGAGAATTTGGGTTGTGCAGTCTAGAGAAAAGGAGGCTGAGGGGAGACCTTATTACTCTCTACAACTACCTGAAAAGAAGCTCTAGTGAAGTGGGGGTCAGTCTCTTCTCTCACATCTCTTCCTCAAGAGGAAATGGTGTCCAGTTGTGCTGGGGGGGATTAGATTGGCTATTAGGAAAAAATTATTTACTGACAGGGTTGTCAAGCACTGGGACAGGCTGCTGAGGGAAGTGGTGGATTTACTGTCCCTGGAGATATTTAAAAGATGTGTACATGTGTTGCTTAGGGACATTGCTTAACTGTGGACTTGGTCGTGTTAGGTTAGCAGTTGGACTCTGTGATCTTAAAGGTTCTGTCAAACCTAAATGATTCTATGATTCTGTAAGTCTTCTAAAAAATTCTATATAAACTTGTTAATTGCTGACACTTGCTGACACACCAGAAGGCTGTGCTGCCATTCAGAGAGACCTAGACAGGCTGGAGACTTGGGCAGGGAAAAACCTGATGAAGTTCAACAAGGGCAAGTGTAGAGTTTTGCATTTGGGGAAGAAAAATGTCATGCACCAGTACAGGTTGGGGGCTGACCTGCTGGAGAGCAGTGTGGGTGAAAGGGATCTGGGGGTCCTGGTAGACAGGAGGATGACCATGAGCCAGCAATGTGCCCTTGTGGCTAAGAGGGCCAATGGCATCCTGGGGTGCATTAGAAAGGGTGTGGTTAGTAGGTCAAGAGAGGTTCTCCTCCCCCTCTATTGGTGAGGCCGCGTCTGGAGTATTGTGTCCAGTTCTGGGCCCCTCAGTTCAAGAAGGACAGGGAAGTGCTTGAAAGAGTCCAGCGCAGAGCCACAAAGATGATTAAGGGAGTGGAACATCTCCCTTATGAGGAAAGGCTGAGGGAGCTGGGTCTCTTTAGTTTGGAGAAAAGGAGACTGAGGGGTGACCTCATCAGTGTTTACAAATAGGTAAAGGGTGAGTGTCAAGAAGATGGAGTTAAGCTTTTTTCAGTGATGACCAGTGATAGGACAAGGAGTAATGGATACAAATTGGAGCATAGGAGGTTTAAGGTGAATATCAGAAATTTTTTTTTTACTGTGAGAGTGACAGAGCACTGGAACAGGCTGCCCAGAGAGGTTGTGGAGTCTCCTCCACTGGAGACATTCAAAACCCGCCTGGACGCCTTCCTGTGTGATGAGCTCTGGGTGACCCTGCTCTGGCGGGGGGGTTGGACTAGATGATCTTTCGAGGTCCCTTCCAACCCCTAGGATTCTATGGTTCTATGATTCTATGAATTACAGCAATTCTGATTTTGAGTACATTCAGAAATTGGTCCTGATACAAAACCCCAGCTAATGCTTTGAAAATTTGGGTTCAGTTTGACTTCAGATGGAAGCATCTGCTACCGCACCTAACCTGCAGTATATTTGTGTGTGTGACAATAAACAATTGCAGAGCTCATTTTCAGGGCTGGACATATTTCTGGGGTAGTATCTCAACGTATTATTTCAGTACAAAAGGTGTTACATGTAATTATAATAAGGCCAAACTCATTTGAAAACAAAGTGCAATGATTACTAAGAGCAAAATGCATCTTGTTACAGTGGATATAACAAACTCCAACTTCAGATGGCAGGAAGAAAAAACACTCCACTAATTTGTGAGTAGCTGCCATTTGAAGGTGTTGAGAGTTTTAGGCCTATTGAATTTTAACCCCATAGAGCTAGAGAACTACTGAGACAAAAGCTAGTTGTTAAATTAATCTCTGCTATTATTAAGCATTCTCACCACAGGCATCTCTTTGTGCCTGCCTAACCTGGGCTAAGAGGGGGAATATAGGCTGTGGGTTCTGCTGTGTATAACACATTCCCATGGAGGAAGTTGAGGGTGACCAGTGCACAGACTGAGCACCTAACCCAGAGGTGTGAGTTGTCTCTCCTAATCTTCGTATTTTCATGACAAAGGAGGGAGTGAGAAGCAGAGCTGGGGGCCATGGCTGGCTCCCTCCAGCTATGAAATGTTTGTGTCCCTGTGGGTGTCTTCTCCCTGGGGGTAGGAATGGTGGAAGAGCCTCCCCTTTCTGTTAAAGAAAGGGTTACAGGGCCATGCTGCCGAAAGAGCTGCATCAGAGGCAAAGAGCCCCAAGAGAGGTTTGGGTCAAGTTAGGTTGCTTGGGGAGGATTTGGATCTCTGAAGATGTTTTGTTTTCATTCTTTGAATTAAAATTTAATTTAAGTAATTGAAATACATAATCCATCTCTGAGGAATGCTGTTTTAATCTTGTCTCTTAGAAGAAAAAGCAGGATTTTCAAATTTTATCTGTTACTGATCAGCTGTATGAGCTTACACCAGTCTCCTAACCTCTCTGAGCCTTTGTGTCACCTTATCTCATCCAGGCTTTATCTGTCCTAACTATGGAGATTTGAAGCAGTTTATCCTTTGCAAAGTGATAGTTCAGCACTCAGGGCGCTTGACTGAGGTTGCGAAGCTAAAGTACTAATACACATAAAATAACGAAAAACAACCTTGAAAATCCACTTCCTTACCCCTGTGCCACACCCTGCCCCCCTTCCAAAACAAAGTAAACAAGCAAAAGTAAAGAGGCAAATATAAGGAACTAGAGCAAAAAGTTAAAAAGTGAGAGAAGAGAAATTAGATGGGTGAAGAGAGCAAGAGTCCAGCTTTTATAGGAACAAATTAGAAATAACAGACTATGGATCCAGGCACTGTCTCATTGCATGGAAATGGTCAGAGCATCACAGTTGTGATTTCTGGACATTCATACAATTTGAAGTTCTGTTGAGTGCACCCTGATCACCTAGGTCCCTCTGCAACAATTACTTCTTTAAAAGGTTGCAAGCTTCACCTTTGCTGTAATACAAAGGCTTCTCAATCTGTGGTTATTTTGGAGGATTTTCATTTAATGCTTTATTCTACTATAAACCAGTATATACCCTGTTTATTTGATGCCTTTCAAAACCCCACAGTAATTAATTGCTGTACCTTATGGTTGTGGTAGCCCAATGGTCAGACAGAATCAGCTGAGAAAGCAGGGCTGGTGGCACACCAACAACAGCACCCACCCACTGTTGACCACAATAACCTTTTTGGGAAAAGTCACTTCCATCAGTCAGGCTACTACAGGGCAGTGGCCGCAAGGCAGCAAAACACTGCTTGGAATAATTCTTTGCAGATGCCAGGATCCGGAAGTTTCAGGGAGAAAAATGAAAGCCATTCACTCTTCCAATGACACATGCCTTTGATACCACAAAGTCATTTGGACAGAGAGCTCCAAGGTCAGGAAGGCACGTAAAGATTGGTGATTAGAGAAATACTATATCAGCAAAGTGTGGCAAGCTATTAAAAGAAACTGTAGCTTTTATGATTGTGTCGCTGGAGCTTCCCCAGGGCTATTTGTATTAGATATTGAGTTAAGCATAACTTATTTAGTCCCAGCATTCCAGAAAACATTTTGATGTCAGCTACTGAAGGAAAGTAAACACAAGGAGGAGGAAGCAGTTCTGATCCCAAACAGATAAAAAATATTGTAATTTAATTTTGTGAACCCATGCATGTTAGAGCATTAAGAAAGAGGAATTTTTAAAAGGTTGATTTGACTTAAAAGACTTGGTTGATAGAGGTATTTAGTCACTGTGCAGCTGGGGGAGGGAGGGTGGAGAACCAGAGGTGATTTATCATCTTGAGTATATGCTGCACCCTGACAAAGCATGAATGCAGTTTTCTGCAGACAACATTTTCATCTAGAGCAGATTTTATGCACATGTGTGATTCTCATCTAATCTTGTGGGCTTGTGCGAATGTTGGGCCAAACTATTTGCTGAGCTAGGCTGTTTGCCCAGTGGATGTTCTGATGGCTGGTGACAGGGATTTGCCTGCCCTGTAATGAGCAATTTGGAGTCTTTGGGACTATATTTTAGGAATGGTTTTACAGGACTGGATATTTGGTCACTAAGTGAAGAGTTAAAAATCTGATGTAGAGGCTGACAATACCTGCACAGATATTGTCTCACAGCTCAGCAGCTCCAGTGCAGGAGTCATGCTTATTTATTTCTGTAAGAACCCAATAAAACCACTGGGGAATTCTGTTCATGGGTTCTCTATTCTCTCAGAATAACGCCACAGACTTGAGGAAATGACAGGTATAAATTTAAGATCAGGTGTGGTTTTCTTTGATTTGCCAGAAATTACTGCCTATTTAAGAGTGAGGAAGTGGGAGAACTGAAACTTCAAAGTCAAGTACAACTCAATGCCCTTAATGCAGGGGAGACACCTCAACAACAGCTCCTTGAAGAGGGTTTTTTCTTGCCATGTAGACTATGCTTTGATTGTAACTTTATATTTTTTAAAAAGGTGTTTTTAGGTGGGAGGTTAGCACTTACAGGTTTCTTTGTTTGTTTTAAGTATTGCAGAAGAAAAGGACAAGGAATATAGCAGAACTGGCATAATGTTACAGATAACACTCTGTAGATGTTATCTGTCCAGAGATACTGTCCAAGAAACAATTTGTACTTCCTGCTACCTTGCTTTGACCAGGTGTATTGTTGTCACTTCATTATGGACCTAGGTAATATGCCAACCCTCTCATTTCCTTTTACCTGAATAGAAGAAAAGGTATGTAAGATGTGAAGACCACACCTTGGCGCTTCTCTTGATTAGCATAGTTACAGTTCAATGACTTCATATTGCTGATAAAATAAAGTTTTTCACTCAATTGTGAAATTCTACATTTCTGTGTCCTGAATGGGAAAGATTTTCAGCACGAGATAAAGTGGAAGAAAACCTCCTCTCTTTTCTCTCCTTTTTATATATACATTTTTTTTTGTTAATGTTTTAAGTGCAAAGAAATTATTCATTACCACAGGAATATCCCAGCTCTCCAGGTTACATACTAATGACCAGTTCTCCCAGACAGAGGATCATATTCCATTCAGAAGTGCAAATGTTATGTCTGCTAGTTACCAAACGTCATATTTTACTTAGCAATCAGACTTTATTTGCATGTCCTCTGCCTAAAAACATACTAGTTAATACAAAGACTTCCCACAGATTATTTTTTTTAACCTTAGTTACTCAGCCTTACATACTTGTCCTAATTCTTGACATATTTAATAAGATGATTCTGGTCTATAAATTCTCTGCTTCGTCATTTGTAAGTTACCACTTTATAACACTTTTAGGCTGTCTTTAACAACAGTTGGTCTTATAGTCAGGAGTACAACTACTGCATTTTGCATGTTGTAAAAACAGATTTGAAGCTCTTTGGGACCCAGAGCTAAAAAGGTTTGTGTTGTTGACTACTTATCTTGAGGAAAAAAATTGTGTCTTAAGACAAAGAAAGCAGAAAGGCAGTTTATCCTAAAGCTAGACAGAAAAGAATACATTAATTTAATAGAAGTTTGGCTATGACTGAAGGATTAGATAAAGCCAAATCAGATTTAAGAAGAAAATAAAATAAGCAATGCCTTACTGCATTGGGCCAGTCTATTGAGCCCAATACTGTTTCACTGTCTCAGAAAAAAGCAGATGCTGTTTAGTAAGAGCACACGAGCAATTCTCTGCAATTCATTCTCCTCATACTCGCCCGGCATCCAGAATTTTTGCATTATAGATGTTAGAGGGACATCCCTGCCTCTTTCCTTCCATATCTGTTTATGACCCTGTTGTCATGGATTTGTCTAATCCTGTTTTGAACTGCTGGTTTTACAATTTCCTGCGGCAACAAATTCCAGAATTTCACTACTCAAGGTGCAAAGAAAAAAGTCCTGCCTGTATCACACTGCTCTCCTTGTAATTTCAGCAAAAGCCCCTAAATCTAATATTGCAGGATTTGTTGAATGACAGTTCTTCATCCACTTTGCCTGCTGTCCTCATGATTTTGTACATGTCTCTCTGAGAGAACGTATTTTGTAGCAGAATTAGAGATGTTCACCCAAGAAAGTCTATGTACTTTTCCAGCCTCCCACGGGTGATAATATGGCCTTGCTTCTCAGTTGTACAAATTACTTTTCTGCTCAGCATTGCTGAAAATGCTGCTTTAATTGATGTTGGTGCTGCAGCTGGCCTGGTGGGTCACCCGCTGAGCAGAGGGAGGGTACTGCAGGCTCCTGCCCGGCTCCCTCCCGATCCCAGCATGCCCCAAATCTGCCCCCTTTTCTCTGGGCCAAGGAGAACCTGGCAGTCAGTCGGGGAAATCTTATTCTGTAGGTGATACTCACTAGGGGAGCATTTGAGAGGTGCATTTTAGTTTTATTTAAATGTTCTGGTTTCGACTGCCATGAATTTACATTATAAGCGCCGTACATTTAATACATAGCGATGCATGAGCTTTCCAAATGTTTTCTCCACAGTTCTGCTTCTACGCTCTAAACTCTTCATTCTGTCTTTATCCCTCTTTTCTTTCCTCTTCTTCTCACTGGGACAGGATGATGATTCTTTGCACAAGACAGTAGTGTGTTGGTGCCAGTGTTTGCAAGCAGCCTGCAGTAAAAGTTCTAACTATAAAGCAACTTAATCAAGAAATAAGAGACAAAATCCCAAGGCTGAGACCAGCAACAAAGCTAGAGTTTTGATATTAAATATATTGCAACTTTTCTCTTTCTAGTATTTTCAAGTAGGAAATAAATCTCCTTTCTGTTGAAAGATAGTTCTGCCTTTGAAGATAGAATAACGTTTACATAAATGTTAAGGTCTTCTTTAATGTAGCTTTCATTATCTCCTATGTTCCCCCTTTCCCTGAAAACCCAAGTGACTGATGTCAAGATCAAGGGAGTCAATCAATGTAGATACACTCCAGGACCCAGATAGGATATAAATCACCCTTACTCCTAACCACAGTAGACACCTAACTGAAGGAGTGAAGAAGTTTACGTATTTACTGTCCTTGTGGGGGAGGCTAAATTTCCCAGCCACTTACTTCACGGGAACCCCTCATTCATTAACCAATTGGGGTGCTCAGTATCACTTATCAAACAGGCTAATCAAAGTTTGAGAGAAACCAGCTCTTGACCACTCCTTGCCCTTTGAGCACTCCAGGGCCACCTCCTGCCCCTAGACTTTTATCTAATTAAAGTTAAAGAGGGGAAAATTAATCCATGGAAGAAAATGAGATAACAGCCACCACAGCAGACCATCCCAGAGCCTGGTTTGGCTTTCATCTACTGCTACCTGACAATTAACTCTTCAGCGACACAGGAACCCCATTTTATGGAAGCAGGATCTGTCCCTTCACACAGTAATGGACATTGTATTTTCATTTTTCACTGTTCCATGCTGCTGTTCCTCTACTTGTAATGGGTGCGGGTGAATTAAAAAGGTCATCCTTTACCCCTCCCTCTCTCAAGCTTGACTTAATGCTGTTTTCACTTGCAGAATACAAAAGTGAAAACTGTAATTTATTACAGTACTAGCAATTCAAGATGTTTTGCTTGGATCCTGTGCTCGCAATTGGTTACCAACATTCCAGTCTTTCTTGCTTTTGTTGGCTACTAGTTTGTAACCCTCAATTTCATTCTCTAAATCTGCATTTAAAAAGAAATTTCACAACACAGGGCTGTGGGGTTTTTTTACTTGGAAAAAAAAGTGTGGAGTGTCCCATTTACAGATTCTCTGGAAATTTTTATTTATTTATTTATTTATTTATTTACTAATTATGTTCCTGTTTTGTGTTCTTTTGTTTTACACCATGCCTTTTTTCAACTGCCTGATTGTAATATTTCTGAAGCCCAAAGGATCTTCCATTCTGATCGCTTGCATTTTTTCATTGGCTGAAACTTTGGCATTGTGAATATCAGCAACAAGTTAACTCTGCTAACACAGCAGTGGTTAGCTGCACTGTGAATGGAGACACTTGCACTTTATGGAATACTTGGGAGTCAGGGGCCATGGTCACAAAGCAGTGAGCCCTGCTGCCACACAGTGCTGGCGCTGGGCTGCATTGGGTGGCTCCAACACTCTACCCTCAACATCCTGAGGGAGCAACTGCAACAGGGTTCAGGTTTTTTTCTGCAAATATTCTGGTAATTTGAAGGCTGGATTTGTATTTCTAGCAGCTTTTGCAGGAAGTGTTGGATTATAAAGCCTGTGGGACAGAAACGTATGGCCAAAATTAGAAGTGTTGAGGAAACCCCAATTATACTCCTACACTGTCTCATGCTGTAACTTGCGCTTTGAGGCACTCAAAGGTGGGTAAGCTGAAGTAGCCCCACTTGGACTCCTTTCTAGAGATGAGAACTGCATCCAGTATTACACATTTGTATTACCTTGAAATAGGCCACTGCTACTGGTTTGGTTTTTGGTGGTGTGGGTTTTTGTCATGGGTTTGTTTTTAAGCCTACAAAGCCCATGTGTATCTATAGCACTGTAGCCAGTAGTAGGCATTAAACGCCTTACAAGACATAGTTAATTATTGTCAGTACACAGTTCCTGGCACTTAATAATGGGCATTCTGAAACATAGATCATTACTTGCAAATGGAAGTTGTGAAAGACAATAGGGTTCAAACCTTTCCATTTAAATCAAAAAAGAAGCATCAAGCAAGCTTCCAAATCTCTTCCAAACTTCAGGAAAATTTTAGTCCATACCAATGTCTGAACTAATATCTGGCCTTTCCTTTAGCTACCTGAACGAATCCATCAGACCTACAACTTAGACCTGCAGCTGTTTGGTTATGGAAGGGACATGGGTAGGACTTTAAAGGGGGATAAGTGAGGCAGTGAAAATGAGATTCAGTAATCCCCCTGTACTATAAGGTATTTTGCACAGGGTGGGAAGGAGCTGGCACTTTTTCTTGCTTCTTCATCACAGGCAGCTGTGGGGGTGATATGGTAGCTCCCTGGGTGCTGCCCCTTCAGTGCCCCCACAGAGGCAGGCAGGAGAGAGGGGTCTGCTGAATCCCTCCCACAACTCCAGTGCCAGTGTGGAGAGTTCACCAGGACCCAGTTAAACTCAGAAATCAATCAATACCAGCTGCAGGGTGGACAGGACCTACTAGGAACTGGAAAATCCGTAACCAGGGAATATGCTAGAGAGAACAATTCTGTCCTGTGGCAGCTCTTTTCTGACTCTACTTTCTACATATTTAATTTATATAGGGCACTGAAAAGTTAAACTGTAGCAAACTTTGGTCACTATCCACAAGAGACAGATTTGATCTAGTGACCCAAAGGCGAAAGATTCTGTATTGCATTAGCAACTCCCTACAAATGCAGCCCCTCACCGAGGTTTTTATATCAATAACTAAATACCTCTAAGCTTTACAAGCTACATGGCAACACTTTCAGTCTCCTAATTCTGAGCCATTTCACAAGCAAAGAGAAAATTAGTTTGTCTTAGAGATAAAAATGGAACTTCTACAATATTTTGTTGTTAGATACTTAGGAAAACAATTATTTTTGTAAGAGTGGTAAAAGGTTGTCTAAAAGGAGTGTCTGAAAGGCATTGCCCTAGGAAAACCCATTAGGCACCACTCCTACACTGCTTTTCACACCCTTTCCATTGACTGATTGCAAAAGAAAATTCTTCTTTCCCCCTTACTGGCAATTTTATGTCTTCTACTCTGTTACCCACTGGAATGTCCCTTGGAATTCCACCCAGGATCCAGAAGTTAAGAGAGTCTTGATCTTGGTACTACTGAAACTTCTAAGCAAGATAGAAGTATTTCTTCACACATATTCTTTGAGCAGAAAAATGCATACAGGCTAAGAAGATATTATGCTATTTAATTTCTATTAAAGGTAAAAATGTGGAAATAACCAAAAATAAGTTACACAAAATAGCAGTTGGAGGTCAGTATTCATGTCAGAGGTGGTCTTGTTCTATTTTTTTTTCTTTTTTCCTTTACCTACAAGCCAAACACCACTAAGCCAGAAACCACCAACCAGTACAGTCTCACAGTAACAAGATATTAATAGCCCATGGAAAAATCAACATATAATTTTATATTATGGTACTTACTACAGTCCCTGTGTTGGTTTTCTTTTAGTTCTGACCTAACTGTAACACGAAAAAAAGCAGTGGATTTACTTGCAAAAATGTGTGCTCGTTTTAATTTGTAATATATTAAAAATATTTTTGGTAATTCTTCATATTATATGTTTTTAAGGAAACCTCACTTCAGTCTTTCATTACAGAAAGCTAGGAATTTTACACAAAAAAAATTAGTGTTGTTATACTATAATACACAGAGAAGTATATAACAATCCTCAGAGCCTATTAAAGTGACTTTGAGATTGTGACAGAACCCCTGCCTCCTGAGGAGGTTATCTGTGGGCCTGCTGTCTTCACCATTAAGTTATATAGGCTGTTCTCACACATGAGCTCTTTTGTTGTTGTTGTTGCTTTGGCATGCATAAGTAAATACACTACATGTTTTCATTAGATAGCAGAGAATGCACTTGCATTACTTGCATGGACATTTAAGGAAGTCACCCACATACCTACAGGCAAGTACGCATCTTCAAAATAGATGTCTAAGCACTTCAGGGGTTTTACTTTAGATGACTAAGGTACATTGTGATGGCCAATGACCTGAACTGGGCTGAAGAAACTTTAATGCCAAACTTGTCCTTTTTTACACTTTTGCTTGTTCCTGGCATGACTTCTCGTGTTACCCGTTCTCACGCACATTCCCTTTTGCATCAATGTCTTGGAATCACCTATTGCTACACTTCCTAATCCTTTCTTTTTTTTAAATTATGTTGGTTAGTCTCTTGATGTCAAAATGCCGAATCCAGCAACAATAAAGGAATTTTCTAGTTAACAACTTGAAAAGACCTTAACCTGCATTTGACTAGCCTGGTCTCCTTAGAGATATCCAAGCAGTTTAGCAAACTTTTAGTCTCTGTGTCTCCACCATTGCCTCTTGGAAGGACTGAAGCCAGTTCAAAAGTGCAAAGCTCTTCCCTGTTTTCTGGAGTGTTAAAATAGCAGAAAAAACATCAAGAAAAGAGAAGGAATTACAGACACAGCTCCTCCAAAAACTCTCCCTCTAGCAATAAAAAGCGAGCTTGAAAGGAAGAACCCACTCAGCAGGCGGGATTTAGAGGATAAGATGTGATACATATAACACCATTCTCACAGGGCAGCCAAGAGCTGCACTCAGCGTGCAAAGGTAAAGCTTTAGGTCAGAGCAGAAATGCCAGAACTTTCACAGAATTCTGGATATTCCAAGTGATGCTGTGGAGCCCGAAGCAATGTGAACACCAACCAGGGCTGAACTGCAGGCTTGCTCCTAGGACTCCTTGGGTCTTAAGGATGCTTTGCTGCTGTTTGTATTCTGATACTAAAACAAGATTAGACACTTGGGAAAACACTGTGTTAATCTACTCCACAGTGATTCACACTGGTCACCAGCCTGAAGTCCTGCTGAAAAGCTTTAAAACTAGGCAACAATATTGGAAGCAGAGCCAAACCAGCAGTGTTATTTCTAAGGCTGAGGGCTCTGTTCCAAAACTACTGTCTCCTCTTCTCAAGTAGCTTAGTCTTCAAAAGAGGTCCTTTTAAAACTAAAACTTATCATGATTTAGGGGTCAATAAATCTTTTTTTTTTCTTTTTTTTTTTTTTTTAAGCGATAAAGCACAAAGTGCCCCATGACTTGATCTACTTCATGTCGCCATGGAGTTTGTCATCGTCTTTTTTTCCACATACCCAAGTATTTCATTCTGCTCTCTCCTTGAAACTTGGAGGATTTGGGTTTTTCTTTCTCCAAACATAGTTATCATTGGCCAGTGCATCAAACAACTTCTTCTAGTGAACTCCAGCCACAGAACAAATACACCACCTACCAAACCAAAGGCGCCCTCTTCAAATCACAGTCCCATTTGGCAGCCAGATCTTCTCATACCATTATACCCGGAGCAAACTATAAATCTTTTTCTTTGGACACTACTTACTACCTCAAGTGCGTAAAACTAGCTATTAGAACAATTTTGGTAAAATGATTAACTGCTAGAAAGAGGATTGTGCTGTAGGTGTAACACTTCACAGAGATAGCTTCAATAGATCAATTTTTTTTTTAAATTCAAGAACTTCCCTGTAGCAAGCTTGAAGTTTTTTTGTTTTTTTGTGTTTTTTTTTTTAATCTGCTGACCCTTTTTTTCTGTTTTGTTTCAAGGTTTTTGTTTTGTGGGGTTTTTTTTGGGGGGGTTTGTTGTTGTTGTTGGGGTTTTGTTCTGTCTCTTTTTTCTTTTTTGTTTGGTTTTGTTTTGGTTTTGCTCTTTTCTTCCTTTGCCTGTGTGGTCTCTTGCATTCCTTGGGAGCTCAGAAACATGCCTTACCACTTGCAGGAACCATCACCACACATGATTCTATGTAAGGAAGAACTTCACCATTGCTGCCTTAGGCATATCATAGATTTTTAAAGGCCAGAAAAAAAATTAATATCTATCAATATCAAAATCTCATTACATTGTCCTACAACTTTGTTTGACACTGAATGGGTTTGTCTGCAGCTTAGTTTAAAAGGAATTCTTGATGCTATTGAAAGTGTGGGGAAGCAATAACTCCTCTTAACAACTCCCCACTATAGACTGCCTGAAGAGCTATGCATGGAAGGGTACTTTTTTCTTCCTTATTGAAAATAAAACTTTCTTCTCCTCACTGGTATACGCTCAGTTTAAAACATGTTTTGAACAGCACTGCTCCATACCATGCACTGGAAATGGGAGTTTGATATAGTCCGTAACATGGTAGATTATTCTAATGCAAATCCCAGTTTAGTAGAGAAACAAAAGCTTCAGCAAGACACTTAAATTATAATCCAAGTGCAGTGACTTAGATGACACAGACAGAGCTTTCACAGCAGCTGTCAAAAGGCACACGCACGTCCCAGGCAGTGGTGAAGGCAGCTTCACACCAAAGGCCATATTTGGCTGTTACCTCAGTCACCATTTACACTGCTCCAAAATACTAGCTCCTACTGCCCTGGCAATACGTGGGAGTGAGAGAGGAGGGAGGACTTTGAAGTATTTCCTAATAAATACTTTATTTCCAACTCCAGGGCTGTACAAAGCTGCATATCTTACTTTCTTCTTTGTGAATCTGGTTTACTTCCATTTGATTGCTCCCACACTTTGGGCATTGAGATAGTTTTACTACATTTCAAGTTACTTGGGGAAATATTTTTTTATTTCCTGCTGCCATCTCAGATCCAGCTAACAAGAAGTTCTGTGCTACAGAGCAAGAGTGAAATATCATTAAGCCATGATTTCTTTTCCACAGGAGTAGCAGTTATAACCAAACTGCTGTCATCCTAGGGCTGCCAGCCCTGAGAAAGTAAAGAGGACCCCAAAGGACTGCATTTCTTAGGTCGCTGAAACTTAAAGTTCTTTTGTCAAAAGGAGAGAACAAAAGTGACATAAAACTTCTTTTTTGAAAAATCTCTTTCCCTTCAAAAGCAATGCAAAAGCTCACAGTGTGCTTTTACAATCAGACTGAAGAGGGAACTTGTCCCTACCTAGGTAGTGTATGCATCAATAGGGTATTTTTACTGCAACAGGTCCCAGATTCAGGTCTGAAGATAAGCTGCATTCTTTCTTGCCTGCTTTTGTATACTTTAGTTATCCTTACTGGAGCTCATGCTTAGCCACAAATAGAGTGGAGAGCTTCTTACCTTCCTAAGTAGTCTTTTGTGGGAAGCTCAATTAAGTTTACTGGGAAATTTAAGAAATGGTAGGAAATTGGTGAAAAAGAAGCAAATCACATAAATGTCCTGTCTAAATGAAATATAAGAACACAATATTTGCAGAGAAAATCAAAGTCTGAAAAAGTAATTACATTTGTTTAGATTAAACACAAGACAGCATTTTAATAAACAAGCAAAACCTCTGGCTAACATGTTATTTCTGTCTTTCTCTTATGTCAAAAATTAGATGTCTTTCCCTTTCAGATCCATAATCTCCAATAAATTAACCTGTCCAAATAACACATGCACAGAATAACACTATACCTTTGATTTTGATTGCACTGCTTATGGTTGCAATTTAGGTAGCCTTGATTCCAACCTTGACACAGCCGCTGTTCCTGGGAGGTTGGACCTTCTTAAACTAATTGAACTTAAACTGCTAAGAATATATCAGTTCTTACTAGTGGATCTAGTTAAGTTGTTGCTTGCAAACAGACGAATGGATCTCTTTTTGTCGACAAATTACTTAGAAACATAATTGTGCAAATATGGTGCTGTCTGTGGTGTATTACTGCTCTTTTCTAGGGACCATGGATTTGCTGTGCTGTAACCTGGAAGAATTTGGTTGTGAATGGGATAGATATTATCTGCAAATAAAACTCAACAGAACTACAGCAAACATTACATTAAATGAACTGTCACAAAGATACAGCAAACCTGACACTATTAAGGCAAGGCAATTTCTTCAAATCCTACAAATCAGCAACTGAGCTTGTACCTCTTACAAACCTGATATAACAAAAGTAGCTTACTAGCAGAATACCTTGCTTGCTAACCTCATGCTAGGTAGACATTATATGGACTTCATATTACATGACTTTACCACATTTTAGTAGCAGCTCTTTGCATTAAAACAGAGCAAACAATCCTAAAATAATGGGCTGCGATAGAACGTAAAATGTAAACAGGGGAGAGCATCCTGTCAAGGCAAAGATGCTCACCCTCCCTGTGTGCAGGTTCCCTCTCACAGGAGTACAGAAGTCCTTGGTTAATGTGACAGAGGATTAGGTTCTATGCAACCTATAATGCCATAGTCATGGGAGATCAGGATTAAAACACGTGCAAAACAAAGACAATTTTAAATATTTTAAAGTCAGATTATGAAACTAAAAGGTAATCCTTAATTTTGTTTTGACTATGAGTAGTACATTGTAAATGACAGGCATGTTAAAGATTTTAAAGGTGTGTTTTAGTATAGCCATTTAAAATACTCCTGAAATGAAGTATATCGTAGCATGTATGCATTACAGTTAGAGCAAATATGTTATAAATCATTGAGATAAATCTTAAAGCAAAATGCTTGTTGATGCAGGCAAAAATAAAAGTTTTCAGAAAGGTGCAATTACTACACTTCCATATCCTCATGCCCTTATGCATGCATTTTAGTAGCATATATATAAATTTGGAGGAGCTGTTTTTCAAGTAATCTGGACCTTCTGAATTTCTGAAAATCAGACATTTTGAAATGTGGGATCCTTTCCTCACATCTTTCTGTAAAGTTCATTGTTCCTAATTTAAAAACCACAGTAGCACCAGCCTTATCGTTATGCAGAACAGCCTTTCTGTGTCTTTCTCTTTCTCCTTCTCCTTACTGTTTGTCATTTTTGGAATCAAATAGTGCAGTGGGATATTTTTCCCCACGCCCAGTCTTTCCAGAATCATTCTGCAGAAGCCAATATAATATCCCTTTCTTTGAGAGGGTGGAGGATGTGGGGGGCAAGGCGAATGTTCTCCACAAAGTCCAGCCTATTGTTTTTCTTATAGTTCCTCTGGTTTCTTTCAAGTAGAGCTGTCATCAATGCTTGCTAAGTTACAACACCCTAAAGACTCGCACAGTAAATTATAATACATTTTTTCTATAAATCACACAAAGACACATGCTCAGTGCTTGTGATACTTTTGTATTGCTTCATGCACACATCTAAATACCTATAGGTATGTACACAAAATACAAAATTCATCAAAATATATAGTGAAAAAGGCAATTCCTATACAACATTCTTTCTGAAGTTCTTCCATAGAGAAGCATGTAAATGTATGATCAGTACATGGGAAGATGGGAGCATGTGCCCACACCTGTTAAGTAAGTGGGAAGTAGTGTCATCTAGTGGTTAGCTCAAACCTAAATGGGACAGAAGCTGTCATTCACTAGATAGTAACATTTTTCATTCTTGTGTTGCTGTTCTCTGCAACTTAGAAAAAATATTTTTTATTTCTTTGTATCTCATTGTTTCAGGTAGAAAAAAGGGAGGGGGAGTAAAGCCAGCTGGAGAACCTTACAGTGAAATATTAGAAATTTGCAAAGTCTGCTTAGATGGACACCTTCCTTTTATTCCATCCAATCCAATGTTTCCCTATGTTGCTGCAGACCTGCTGAGAACATATTAATTGACCTGCCCACCCTCTCCCATACCATGTAGCCTGAAAACTACTGTGGCAAGGCACTGGCACACTACCATATAAAGAGATAGATTAATATACTTTTTAAACTTTAAAGTAACTTAAGTTCATTCAGTTTCAAAAAATGCAAGAATAGACAAGTCTTTCTACATGTTGTGATTCTTTTTGAGGTGGAACTAATTTGATTAAAATCCGATTCTTATTGTTCCCTCTTCTGACAACATAATTGTTAGAAATTATATATTCATACAGTCTAAAGTACTCTTTAGTATCACTTCTGCATGCAAGAAAATGTGGACTTGAGCACTTGCTTCAAGTGAAGGAAGTGGTGGTGTTAAGTGCATACTTAAAGCTAAGTGTGTGATTAATTTCTCTGTAGATTTGAGGTTTATAATATGAATGAAGTACTGTAATGTGCTTATCTGCTCTTAAATTTTTGTCAAAAGACTTAAAGCTGTAATATGCAGGTACTTATATAAAAATCAGTGTACGGTGTTAAAATAAAAGCTAACTTACACTGGGATGCAACAGTATTGGTACAGTTATTTGCTATGGAATCACAGTTAGTTCCACCTAGTGCAGTTTCACCTATTAAAATGAAAGGAACTACCAAAACTGCTGAATGAAGGGCTAATCATGTTAGAATGAAGCAGTTAAAACAGGACTTTTCCAGCTGCCCTTGCTAACAGGCAACTCTAAAATAACAGTAATGCCTGTCTCAAGTTTCTACTAACAGAGCTGATTTCTGACCAGAAGGCTAGGGTATGCTTTTTCATCTATTAAGCCTCAAAAGTGACAGTTCTTCTTCATATCCCTAATATTTCCTTTTCAGCTCACCAAGGCCAAAATGTCATCTTTCCTTGTAAAACAAAAAATCAAAGCCAAATGGTTAAAATGCACAGTTTTGGTTAAACAAACAGTCAGTATTTCAGTGGTTTTATCTGCAGCCTGCAGAGCAACTAAACAAAGCCAAGATATTGTCCATCTCTTTGACAGACAAAGAGCCTCAGAGGTTCAGAATGACATGCCCGGGGCTGGCACGTGATTAGAGTAATTAAATTAAATAGCAGGAAACATGTTTTCCATATGCCATTGCCTGGCCACACACAAACTGTAACAGTAAATCTTTTATATTACATTGGTTCAGGGAAATGTATAACCATTTAAAAAAACGAATGCCCACAAAAATAAAGGGAATATAGTAGCACAGTCACCAGGCTCCCTGGCTTTGGTCACTGGCCTGAAATGCCAAACAAGTTAATGCCTTATTTATTTATTTTTAAAGGTGCAGCTCAAAAATGTCCTGAGCATGTGCACATTCAGGAAGTCTTACTGGGTTTACACTGGAGGGTAGTGCTGATGCTCTGATTCAGAGGAAAAAAATTAAAATCCTCCCAGTTACGTTAAGAGAAACATCTTGGGTATCTTACAAACTGATATCCTGTTAGTCTTTTGCAATAGTTGGGCTCTCCAAACATGTATTAGAAGGGAATTTTTTGTCTCAGTTCTGTTCTCCACAGCACTGTGAATTCAAATTTCTCTGTGTTTTTTTTTTGGTTTTTTGTTGGTTTGTTTGATTGTTTTTGTGGCCAGTTGTTAGAAAAGACAGCATGTTTATCCATGCCATAATGTAGTCAGAATTGCTAGTCAGTGGGATCATCTGTCATACCTGAATTTACTTGTCATTGCACTGTTAAGGTGCACTAGAGCACTTGCTAATCTATTTCTGACTCATCTTGCAGTGGTTGATGAAGTCAAATTAAATCACTGGTATTTCTGTTCTGGTTTTGCACAATAGGGAAAAGGCTGCAAATCAGTTTGGAAAGAGGTCTTAATCAGTGAGATCACAGATTCAAATGACCAGTCCTTGAGATTTTTAGAAAATTACATACAGGAACTTTTCCTAAAAATAATGCATTCTGAAGACTACAAAATGCTTGTAACATGAAGAGAAAAAACACCTCAGCACATGAAAACTGTCTGTGAAACTGAATTAAAGATGTATCTCACTATTTTCTGGTGAAATACATAATGGATAATTTTGTAAGCATTTTATATATTCCATCTTCACTTCATCTCTCTCCCTTACAAAGAATGGTCAGATAAGAAACAACAGAAACTTCAGTGTTTCCGATTTCAGGTCCAGCACTGAACTACAGTATTAATAATTGATTCCATTATATGAAAACAAAGTATGAACTTCCAGCTGGAAAAATAAATTTCCGTTCATCTTTAAAAAGTAGTGTAGCAAAGATGATAGAATACTGATACTCTTGGCTCAATCTGTAGCAGTTACAGTATTTCTTAAGCTGTTTAAGTGACATTCAAAATGTAGTCAGAATGAGGAACTGGGACTTGTTTCTTCTATTCCTTTTAATGTTTTCTTTACTCACTGATTTCCATTATTTGATCAGGAAAACTTGTGTTTAACAGTTAACCTAAAATAATTACAGGAGAAAATAATGACAGTAAAGTGAAAACCAACAACTCATGTTGGTAGTAGCTGGCAGAGCTTTTTGGTTTTTGTTGTGTTGAATGTTTTTGTTGGTTTTGTTTTGTTGTGGCTTGTTTTTTTTTAACAACATTTCTTTAACTGTCTGAACTATTCCCTGAAAGAATCAGCACATTTCAACTTAAAATTGTTCAGCCTGAACTCTCTATAAAATGGGTTAAAATGATCAGTTAAATAGAAAAGCAGTCAATCCCTAAATACCGTCTTGTCTTCTGACAGCAAAGACAATAGAGAAAATTCTTTGCAGCAGGCAGAAATCTGGAGCCCCTGGCTGAAGTAATGATGTTACCTTCAAGAGGGGATGGAGCTGCTCTTTGAGCTGAGGAGGGCTCTGAAGCCTAACTTCAAGGTGTACTGTAAAACATTTTACAGCTATTGGTTCACCTCCTCTGTCCAACCACAATTATGTCCCACGGTACTATCAAGTGAGGACACCTCCGTTCACTTCCTGACTGGCCTTGGCCTCCAGCCACTGCCCCTTCCCTGCCAGGATCCAACCCTGCCATGGGGTGGCCAAATGCCTGTGAGAAGCAGCATTAATTAAAGGCTTGTGGCCCTTCCCAAGAGGATGTCTTCTGCCTTCCGATCATTAGAAATGGGGCAAATCTGGAGAGCTTGGCAAAGGGGCTGGTGCACCAGGGGACACCTGTAGGATGGCCACAGATGGGAGAAGGGGTTGGGAAAGCTTCTGATGAGGAGTTATTTGCTGAAGGGGAGAAAAACAGTGGTAGCTTTGGGTGTAATTGTTCTGATTTTGCTAAATATGCTCTTGGAAAGCAGTTCTGCCTGTCACCTTTTGATGCTTCTCCAGCATTACCTAATTTAGGAACACAAGCTATATGTTGTGAGAAGGCTCCATCCCTATGAACCACCACAGCTGCTTCAGTGGCAGAGATGAGATTCAGCCTATAGAGAGAACTTGGTAGCCTGTCTTTGCCCTTAGGAAAGCATGTGAAATTCAGTCCAGTGGCTTCAGCCAGTATTATAGAAAGTAATTCAGTTTTGCCCTCAATGATACTCTTGGTGAATTACTCAGGCCAAAGGACTTGGGATGGTTTTGTTTTTCCTGTCCTGATGCCTATTCCTTGTTCCAAAGACCTGCTATAGGCCCTAAGAATCTCCTTCCGCACTGCACTTCTCAGAAGCTGCACAACAGGAAGATCAAGGACAGCTGCAGTAGTTGTTCATTGCTGACACAACAGCGCTGTAATGGAGCGGGTCTGGTTTTTGGTATAGGTAACCCAAGATATGAATACAGGCTGGGGGAGGTCACACTGAAGAACAGCCCTGTGGAAAAGGACCTGGGGGTACTAGTGGATTGAAAGCTGGACATGAGCCACCAATGTGCAGTTGCAGCCCAGAAGACCAACTCCATTCTGGGCTGTATCAAAAGAAGTGTGGCCAGCAGATCGAGAGAGGTGATTCTGCCCCTCTACTCTGCCCTGGTGAGACCTCACCTAGAATACTGCATCCAGCTCTGGTGCCCCCAGCACAAGAAAGGTGTGGACCTGTTGGAACGTGTCCAGAGAAGGGCCACGGAAATGATCCGAGGCCTGGAGCAGCTCTCTTATGAGGACAGGCTGAGGGAGTTGGGGTTGTTCAGCCTGAAAAAGAGAAGGCTCCAGGGGGACCTCATAGTGGCCTTCCAGTACCTGAAGGGGGCCTACAGGAAAGCTGGGGAAGGACTTTTTACAGGGGCTTGCAGTGAGAGGACAAGGGGTAATGGTTTTAAGCTGAAAGAAGAGAGATTAGGTTAGAGATCAGGTGTAAAGTCTTCAGTGTAAGGGTGGTGAAACACTGGAACAGGCTGCCCAGGGTTGTTGTGGGGGTTCCATCCCTGGAAGTGTTCAAGGGCAGGTTGGATTGGGCTCTGTGCAGCCTGTTCTAGTGGAAGGTGTCCCTGCCCATGCAGGGGAGTTGGAACTCGATGATCTTTAAGGTCCCTTCCAATTCCAAAAATTCTGTGATTCTACAGGTCAAGGTGTGAGACTGTATTTTCCAGCTTCTTATTTTGCAGTATGTCAGCTGTGTAATCAGTTGCAGGGCTTGAATCTCTTTTTTTTGTTTTGTTTTCTTTTGTTTTGTTTTTGTTGGGTGCAAGTTCCTAGTTCAATGGAATTAACCTTGCCTAACTTCTGTGAGATTATGTCCCACCTTTCCAACTTGCCAAATCCTCTTCAGTTTCTAAAACCCTCATCTGAAAAGTTCCTTTTTCCCCCTTTTCAATACTTAGCTTCCATATTAAAGAAGAAAGACAACATTGCAGATACCAGCACTACATGAATAATAACTTGTTATGCCATCAAACATGAAGTGCCCTGTCTTGTGACTTCCTTACTAGCAGAGCAGGTAGACACAGTAGAGCTGATCCTTGTAAGATGTAGAGCTTCAAAAATTTTTTCTTCCCTAATGTTCCTAACCAACTTTGACCACCTGTCTCTAAGTTAGCATTCAGCCTTTTGCAATTACACTAAATGTGCAGGTGGTCCTGCAGTAAGAAAACAAACCACTGCTTTCTTTCTATCCTTGACCAGCTAAGTTCACAGTACCCTTTCAGGCTTAAATGATCCAGCCAGTCATGTCCTCTAGGGTTGGATACTGAGAACCAAATCTACGAAAGAAATTGTGTTCCAAAACTGTCTCATAAAACTGTGTCTCTGTGGTGACGACCTGCAACTCACCTTTATGACAGCAGCTTCACAAATGTTGTGGTCCCATGGGTATGTCAACCCACCAGAATGAACCCACTGCTTCTGGTCTGACTGAATGTACTTTATGCCAACTGATTTCACACCCTGAAATCATGTTGGTGGTCAACGGCTCTGGGAGCTGCTTGCTAATGAAACAGGACAAGATTCAAGAGTGCAGCTACTGGGTAACTCACAGATGGACCAGGGAACAAGCATAATCCCAATATGCCAACTGCAAGACTCCCTCCTGGGCCACTCATTCCTGATGTAGCTTCTTACTGAATTACATATTCTGGCATGAAAGCAAACTTGAAAATGAAACTGAGTTAATGTGTTCTGAGTTTTTTTCTTTGCCACTGGAGGGAAAGGCCCAGAGACGTGAAAGAAAGGATCACTTTTTTTACAGGAGGGTCCAAGCTACTATAATAGTGACATATTGTAGTACCTAACTTGAAAGCAGTTGTTTGAAATACAGGTACATGAATAAGTAACAGCCCACACGTTCATTCTGTCTCTTCCTGTAGGAATGAATCTTGCTCCTGTCCCTTTTTTTCTTGCTGGTTCTGTGCTGCCTGTGTTTGTTCTCAGAGTCTGCTTTAGAAGGGATGGAAAGTCTTATGAAAAAACTTACATAGCATGAAGGGTACTGCTCCATGTGTTTTAACTGAAATAATTAGCATCCTTAGTTTGGCCTAATTATCTGCAGAAATGACCAAATTAAAGCCACTGAAGTCAGGTGTCCCTGGGCTGAGTCTGTGATGATGTCATCTGTATTCAGCAATACCGTTTTATTTTTCTGTTAGAAATACTAACAGAGAAGCTTGAAGGCTTCTGTATAAAGTCAGTAGCTTCAGAAAAATAAAAATCTATGCAGAAACTAATGGGCAACTATGACAAAAGAGTTGCAAAAATGTAGGTAAATGGTGAGAACCAAAAAGGTCTAGAAAGACGGGAAGATGTCAAGGGATGTGTTGGTGGGCTTGGGAACCTCTGATACCCCAAAGCAAGTTGTCAAAATCGATCAAAACAGGTGAGGCAAACCTGATCACCACCTGTCCCTGTGTGAACTCAGGTAGCTGAGTGACGGAGTCATACTCTCTGATGTGTAAGTCTTCACCTTGTGTTTTCAGTAGAGGAAGATCTTAGACAGCAAGCCTTAAAAGCAGCTGGTCTTGGTAGCTATCCCTCAGCACATGGGGGAGAGCATTTCCCAGCAGCACTTCTGTCCTGTGCTCCTTCCTGGTCTGTTCAATAATGGAGATCTACTTTAAAAAACTGCAGGCTGCCACCTACAAACTATCACAGTGCACATCTTGATGGAAATAAAAGCAGAAGTAGTCTAAGGAAAGGGCTGGAGACTGAATCCTCCATGCGTCAGTAGCTGCTTTAAGGAGAACCTGAGCAAAGCCTCCTTAAGCCCCTGCCTTCACTGTGTTGCTGCCACTTCATCGCTGAAATTTTCATGAGGCCCTTTGCTGAGGAAATACAGGCAAGTCTGAACAGAAAGACCTCCTTGGTCTCCTGGGGATGCAAAGGTCACAGGCCAGAACATGTGAGGAGATAGATTATGCACTGGTTTCTGCATTAGAGCACCTATGTTTCAAAGGCATTCAGGCTGAGCTGCTCTTCCAGGACATTAAACAACAGACCTCTATGAAGATTTAGCCAGCGGTACACTGAGACATGCATTTATTCAGTCTCCTATTTTAAGGGAAGGAAGAAAATGAAAACTTGTGTGTGTGCATGTACATGTGGCTGACAAAGAGACAATCAGAGGTCAAAACAGAATTCTTCCAAAAATGAAGCATTTAAAGAAGCAGCTTTCCAAGAACACATAATCCTTCTTCAAGGACAGCAACAATAAACCCCTGTGCTGTCTGATACAGGAAGTGATAAATTGCCCAATGGTAGAAAAGTAGTATCATCTGTCAAAATATAAAGTGATAATTACTGGGATCTGGACTTAAAAGCTTTTGATTCGTGCTAGTTTGGTAACTCTGATTAAGTACTTTTGCCTAGTGCTGTGCCAGTGGTTTCCTTACATGCTGCCTTCTCCCACAGAAGGGAGCAGTAACAGAAGCATCGAGGTGCTGTATTTTAATGATCTAAAGGAGGAAAAGAAACATAAAATATTTTGGATCAAAAATTAAAAGCACTAACATTATTCTGTGCAGGTATCAGTGAAATGAAATAACTTAGTTATGTTGTAATGCCATATGGTCGATCAAACATTCAAGGTCTTGATTTAATTTTGTGATAAGTAAGTCTTACTGCCTTCTGTAAGTGAAGATTTACAAAAGGAGACACAAACAAAAATAACAATCTCCATGGTGTTCATTAAGAAAGTACATTTGATAATTCCGGAAAAGTTAGTAATTTTCAAATCCAACTGGGAAAGGAAAATTACTTGTAAAAATTCTCATTATTATGCACTTTCACATAGAATTGGCATAAAAAAAAACCCCAAACATTCTTCCTGTAGCATTTGATAAAGAGCTACATTTTGAAATACCACAGTTAAAAACTCAATACAGGAACTTAGGAGTAAAGACGACAGAAAGTTGGCTAAACATTTAGATGGAGCTTCCCCTCATGTAGACAAATGAAAAATTGTCACAAAACCGATCCAACTACACAGCCCTTCACCCCCACACTCCCATCTAGACAGTCTACGGATCAAGTTTAATTCCAGAAATTATGGTTCCAGCTTGTGTTATGTAGAGGTTGTACTCTGTGCACTCACAGGTTTGAGAAAGGGCAGAACAGTACAAGATTACTCCCTTACTGCCTGAAGGACCTAACAGAGACAACCAAAGTAGGCCACAAAAAACCCCACAACAAACAAGAAAAAAAACCAAAACAAAACGAAGAAACAAAACCCAACAAAACCAAAAAGTTATTAGATAAAATACTGATTACAACCTCATTTACAGAAGGAGGGAGAGGAGGTGGAAGGTTTATTTGGAAGTCTGACATGTTCCAAACTTCCATTTTCTGCCCTTCATAGAACTACTCAGGGCCAAAAACGTTGTAATGTGCTACCACCTCAGAAGCACAGCGTCTCGTATTTTTAAGGTCTATGTACTGTTAAGAGTCAATACAGAGACTTCAAGGCAACTATGGAAAGTAAATAAAGAAAATTAAGCAAAGGTTCCACAATCACTTTCAAAACATCTCAATTAATTGGCACTAAACTGCTTACAAGTAAGTATCTGGTCTGCTGAAATAACTCTAGTGACTAAGGCCCCCATGCAGTCATTACAGAGAATTAGAAACTGCAGGGTGACTTCCAAATTACTAAGCTAGTACCCTTCTAAATCTCTGCTGCTGCTGCAGTAACCCTTCGGCAACTACAATAGCTGTGTGTGCCCATAGGTAGCTAGGGAATTTAGCCTGTAGAGGGTAGGTGAGTTATGGGGCCAGAATGAAAAAATAAGCAAAATGGACTGTGAATCTTCAGCTCACCAAATGGGGACCAGAAACCAGGACATGCTGGAAGGAAGCCCCTTCCCAGTCCTGTTCATGTGTGTGAGCGTGGCCGAGAAATGCAGCCTTCACACTGGCCATGCAGTTTGAGCTAATTGTATTTTTTTGCTTTTAAATCTAACTCCAAATTAGGTTGAGTTAAAAGAGGAAAAAAACCCCAACAAATTAAAAGCACAAAGTCTACCAAATAGCACAGTGTCCACCAAATACAGCTGTAAAATTCCCCAAAAATCAATGGGATTGTGTCTCTAGAGCAATAGAGAAGGTAATTTTATCCAGGATGCTCTTCTTCTGTTTGCCTGAAAGCAAGTCAGTATATGATGCTCTAAGCCATATTCCTCCACTAAGAAACAAGGTACAGAAGCCCCACTACCACCCAGATGATGGGAACTGCATAAGGAAATCAGAAACTAAACAAATAAATGAAAAGCAAACAAACATCTCTTAAGTGGATAAGTAGGACATGCTGCTAGTGGGACAGAATACAAGAAGGAAATTACCTTGGCTTAGCTGATTTTGGCTGCAAATTGTTAAGTGTTCATAAGGGGGAGAAAGAAGTAAACATTTTTAGATTGGCGCTTGAGACTAATGTTTACAGAATTTTTTACCTCAGAGTGCCAGTGAAGATAAAAACAGGGTATAGTTGGCTTAAGTAACATGGCGTCTTAGTGATCCTGATGATAATGGAGATGGGATGATGACAGTGCATGAATGAATTGCTGAACAGAAAGGACGAGTGGTGGGAGTGTCTGGAGCGCTCCTGCTTTGCCAAGGCATTCAATCCAATGTTGTTAATGCCAAGAGATGGAAAAAAGGCTAATGTTACAGTATTTACATCCCAGTAATGCATGTCTTTCTTGAGTATATCAATATTGTGAAGCATTTTCCCTCATTTAGTAGTAATTACTTCTAAATCAGCAGTTATACTGGCTTTATATTTTGGACAACAGGAGAGAATAAACAACTATTGTTCCAAAAAAACCCCCAAACAAAACAACACTAGATGCATAGCATTCCTGGAAAGGATAAAGCTTGTGAATTGTACTACATTTATAATATTTTCTCCAGCAGGAGTACTTTGATGCATGGCAAACAAATAATTTAGAAAAAAAAAACCCTAGATGTAGCCTCTGAAACAGGA
Organism: Apus apus; assembly: GCF_020740795.1. NCBI lineage: Eukaryota > Metazoa > Chordata > Aves > Apodiformes > Apodidae > Apus > Apus apus. The sequence continues at coordinate 31,289,085 of NC_067283.1, read as the reverse complement.
TTGTTGTAAACTGAAAACATTTATGGCTGCTTTTCCAATTCCAACATGAGTATTTAAGCAAAAGACACTTCAATAAAATCCCTGTTGAAAGCATGATTTACTTCTAGGAACAAAATTCTAAATATATAATAATCAACAGGACAAGCAGCATAATGTTATATCTTAATGCTAGTTTACTAACGTAAAACTTGAATTTTCATCTGGTTTTGGTTTTTTTTGTGTGTATGACTTGTGAAACTTTGCTGTTACATCACTGAAAATAATTAAATTTGATTAATGGAAATACTTAGTCTTACATACGTTGCTAAAAGGATTTTATTTTATTTATAATTATACTAGAATTGAAGCTGCCACAAACCTTTGCAATTTAAATGAACAGTGAGAACACCTAGAATGCAACAATTATCTGAACTTCTGGTGGCAATAATTAATGTACTTTAGCAACAGAGATAGGTTCGCAGGACAAACTACTTCTCTCTGAAGATCTGAAGCAAAGTTCAGGAAACGTCACAAACCAGTAAAGCATTTAACATCTTCAAGGAAGGGCTTTGGTGTTTCTAAAGTAGGACTTTGCTGTCACACACAATTACTTTGAAGTTTGCAGTTTGTGGATTCCCTCCCCAGCATATTTACAGGTGGACTCTAGTTTTGCAAAGGTCTTGAGGAACATCAAAGAAGTCAGTGTAAGATCAGTTTCAGATCAACTCCTTTTGGGTTCTAGGCAGATTTTAGAAATGGCATTTAAATTATATCTGAGTTTTGGATAATCAGGAGCCAAGAAACTGGGATTCACCTTTACGTTTCCTATATGGTACAATATATGATCACATGTTCAAGACAGATGCCATGATGGGAAAATGAGCATGCATTAATACTGTTTCCACATTCACTAGAACTTATAATGGCTGATGTAAGATAAAACAAGAGACCAAAAAAAGACTTTGTGTAATCACTGTAAGAATCATGTAATAAAAACCTTGCTTCTGAAAGCGTGAATTGTTTTGACAATATATAGCAAACATAATTGGTTATATAAAGCAAAAGCACAACTAAGTTTTATCAACTTTACACAAAGTCAGATATCTGAAAGGGGATCTTTTAAAAAAAACCTTTATTTGAGAAATGAAGAGACTTATATCAGAAGGCAAAAAAAGGGAACATACAAACAGAATATATTTACAACACAAAACAAGAAATCACCTCTAAGGGTGTAAATTATAATAAATACAGTAGATTTAAAATGTAAGAGACAATTATCAATTAGAAATGTGGTTGTTTAAACCCAGTTTTCCTTTTCACTGGTTCCAGGTATTTTCTCAATTTTATCCAAATTTGAAAGACTCTGAAATTAAAGTTCACGAATGTATTGGGATTTCTCATCTGAATGACATTATAAAAATATCTTTTGTCCTTTGTGAATAGATGTCTTTAAAGTGATATTGTACAAAAGTCTTCCCATTTGCAAGTTTCTCCCCAAATAAAATGCATTTTAAAAGATGCACTATCCCTTTTTGATGAGGCTGAACTGAGGTTTCAAAGAAAAATAAAATTATTCAGAATGGGAAAAACATAATTTCATTTTTATAAAGTTTCACTTTTTCAACGTGATTTTTTTCATCCAAGAAGGAGAGAGTTTTCTGTTATAATTTTCTCAATTTATAAAACTTTCCTATCTGAGATGATCTTTATGTTTCAGGAGGCCTTTTATTTTATATAAACTATTTAGTCATTTGTGTGGAGATCGTTTAGGAAAAAAGGATAATGTATCTTTAGATGTTGCAACATTTTTGAGAGAAGAGATTTAATAGTATTAGAGCATAATGTAAACAACACATCCTAATAACATTAGATTTTAGAACAATTTCTACATTTGGCAAAACAGCTATCTCTTTTGAAACAGGATACTGCACCTTATAATACCTCAGCTTTAGAAATATAAATATTTTTAATAGAAAAAAACCTGACAAGGATTTCAGGTCAGTTTGGGATTATCCATATTAAAGGGGATCTTAATACAATGAATCTTTAACTAGCTTAACAAAAGTAAACCTATAAAACAAGGTAAACATATCAAAAGGGAATATGAAGGAAATGTTTCACTGGAAAGCTTCCTTAACAATTTCCCTACTCGCTTTGTTATTTTCTTTGACAATAAATCAATTCATAGAGTGCCTTTAAAAACAGAGGGAGCGCTGCCCCGTCCCCCCCCCCCGCCCTGCATTCCTCAGCACATGAATCACTTGGGCTTCCTGTTTCCATAAGGCATTTCCTGCCCCCCAACCCCCCCCCCCCCCAACACTTTTCTGCAGGAGAACAGCGGGAACCTGACAAAAGTAGAGACTTAAATAAACAGGGCCTTTCACTGCACCCAGCCTTGCTCTGCCTGCTCTTACAGCAAGGAAAAGGGCTGCCAGCTCCACAAATGCACTGACTGTGCTTTGCAGCCCTGGGAAAACGCTCACCAACCACCTGAAGTGGCATTTTATGCACAGTCATTACTTTAGTATTTGTCTGTGAGATGCAGCAGTGAAGGTTATGTGGTACGGTATGATTAGGCTTTATCAAAGAGAAAATACAAGTGATATCAGCTGATGATGGTAACTGTCCTGTGCTCTGCCTGCCATATCCAAATAACTGATTGGAACCTATTGTTGCATTTTGCTTCTTACCAGTACTTGCATCTGCTTCATTTGAGGATGTCTCTGCAGACAGCATCAGCAAATAAGACAGAATGAAAAATTAACTAAGCAGTGCAAAAAAACCCCAAACAATGCAATTTTTTAACAGTGCCTTGCCTCTTTACATCCACCTTGTGTTCTTCTCTAAATTATACTTTATACACCAGCTTGGGACCACTGATATAGCAGTCAGTACCTGTCTAGTGGGGAAAAAAATACCCTAATGTTAACAGTGTTCAAGACTAAAGTATGATACAGTATATACAGATAGCTGAAAGCAAAAGTCAGAGGATTCAAAATCACCTAAGAAGGTTTCACCAATCAGGTATGGAAACTAATTCCAGCAATTGCTGATCTCAACAAGCTAGGTGATATGAGTTCTCCTGCACTAGAACTAAGCGGTGTAATGTAACCCTGGGCTAATACAGAGTCTAGCAGCTATTATGCAAAGATTTATGCAGAATAATTGACTGCAACAGGTGTTTTCTCAATTAGTGGCCATAAGGAAGAGCTTCACTATGATTTCAAGTGTGCATACGACATTTCTGCTTTTGTTAGATTCTTTGAACTGTAAATCAGGCTTTGCTAGATCAGTGAATCAAAACACAATTGCATGTCAAAGCCTAGAAAATGCACGTGATGTTCAGATAATAACCTTAATTACAAATCCTGGAGCTATTTCTTTGCCTATTACCTGTTGCATAAAAGCAGCTTGCTCCCCAGATTCCATTTGCTGGGTTTGAACATCCTCATCACTGTCTGGTGGCTCCTCTTTGACTTTCACAGCCCCCACCTGCTGATCTACTCTGTCATCCACACCAGCACTGCTGCTCTCAGCCCTAACGCTGGCACCACTGGCGGGCGCTCGCTCTTCCTGCATCGACTGATCTCCGTGAAGCTCTTCTTCAGCTTCCTCCAGGTGACTGCCAGGCTGCTTGAGCTGCTCAATGGACTTAGAGAGCATCTGGAAAGAGAAGCAGAGGAACAGTTAGTGAGGCCTTTCACTGATGGCAAACACACGAGAACTAGTGGATTTGCACTAAAAAAATGAAACCTTCCACAGCAAACCCAGGCATCTGTGCACTGCTAAACTACTAATGTACAGGGAAAAAAGAACCAAAGTTCCTAAGTGAAAGATCACTTGCTATGCTGCAGTAGAAAATACCATGTATGTAGAGAGCACTATACAGTAATACTAAACCAAAAGCAGATCAGTGAAAACATTACACACCTGTTACACTGCTACAGCTGGTAATCAAAACGAGTTTCCTTTCATACTCTTCAAACATAAAAGCAGAAATTTATTTAACTATATTACAGTTCATTTTCCACAACACAAAATAATAAGAGGAAATCCAAGATAGAAAAAAATCAGTAATCTGGTTAGTATTTGTTATAAGGGAATCAGGGAATGTTCACACAAGCTTTTCTATCAATTAAGGCATGAAGGCACTGAAAGCCAACAAAGAAGTGGTGACAAAGAGTTGGTGCCCATCCCTTTGCCTGTGGCATAAACACACTACAAGCACGTCTGTCCATGACTGGAAAGACCTTCACTTTTGTTGTGCCCAGTACAGGTATCACAGTGTCAGCGGTGATGATGTAACACAGCTACCCCAACAACACTGCTTTTACACCATTAACTGCTATTGTAAAGCTCTGCTGAGGCACCAGATGCCCAAGTGTTGCAGTCAAGTATGGTTTATATTTTACTATTTAAGATGCAGCAGACGTATTCCAAAATTATCTTAATGAGATCCAAAAATCAAAAACTGAAAAAAAAAATTAAAAATCCCTGCTTTCCTGAAAGAGGCAAAAATCAACTGAGTAATAGCTAGTGTTACATGCTGAGTTACTAAATGGCTTCAGTATAGCTCTTCTGTCACAAAACGTAGACAATCTAGTTTCATTCTGCTTGCTAATGCATACAGAAAAATGCCACCCAGTGAAGGGCAGGGTTGTCCTGTAAACGAAGCTACAGCTGGATTCAGGAACTCCCACAAAGTCAGCAAGACAAGTTGAAAGATCTGTTTGTGCACTTCCAGTTGATGCGTAAGCCCCCACATCAGGGGAGAAACAAATTCCACAGTGAAAGTCTACAGGTTTTGGTAACAGCAAACCTTCATTTTTGGGACGTAAAGGAAGTTTAATGTCTTACTAAGAAGAAACAAGCACAAAATCCCTTTTCATTACTGTAGTAACTGGCAAATCACAACACGTGCATGCTGCAGGTGGCATGCTCTAAACTGGGGAATCCTTACTACTGCAGCTAAAGCAGAGGGTGTCTCCTTCTATTAAGCAGCATCTGGAAAACGTCTCAGTTCAAACCCATAAATCTTTTCCAGTTGTTTCGCAGGGGATGACACTGATCAAGAAGGCACTGAAGCTAACGCTGTGTATTCAGCTTGGGTACACTCCTCTCTGTCACTTAGCTAAATATCTGTGGGCCAGCCCCTCTCCACTTGGGCAAGAGAAGAAAGGCAGGTCTGGCTGCTTGGCTGGCTGCTAGCAAGCAAATACAAGGTGAAACATCTGTGTGACAGATAAGCATATACAGCTATGAGGGTCCCTAATGCTGATCCATCTGTAAACCATTCCATGTACCAGTTACTTGACATCAGGTGGGTTATTCTGGAGGGAAAGCCTAGAGAAAATGAGTGCATGTCCACAGCAAAGTTAAGACACATATTTAGCTCATTACTGCTCTCCATTCTTTTATGTTTTTTCACTTTTATGTCAGACTCTTTCTTCTTCATGCTGCTGTATGGCACAAATCAGCTGCTAAGCTTTCTGAGGCAACACATAATGCCCTGCAGTGTATAATCTACACGTCAAACACCTTGAAATCCTTTTTGCATGTAATCGGTGGAGCGATACAAACACATGCAAGGGAGCTGAAGAGACTACAGTGGTATTTGTGTGCATTTTAATGTGCAGTGTTCCTGCTCTGGGGCTTCCTCCCATGCCATGGAAGTCAGCAGGGGATTTGCTCTAGACAGGAGGAACTAAACAACTTACATTTTCTAAAACTCTGTGAAATGAAAGTATTTATATATTTACACAGTAGATATTACAAACTGGATTAATATTCTTTACTGCAAAATCTTATTAAAAATACCCTAAACACTGTGACTGTAACTAAGCCTCAGGCAAGAGACTATGAGGCCCTATAATAATGTCTTCTCATATGATGGAACATGATAAAAATGAGTGGATGGCATGGGGAGGTGGGGGGACCCAAAACACCCATTAAAGTGGTATTTAAAGGCAGCTTGGCCCCATCTTATTTCCGTAATTACATTAGTAGTATTACCAGGAGACTGTTCAGTTCTCCAAAATCAGAAACATCCTACTTCGTATTGTATCGTATCATCATATCTCCTAGAAATACTGTGGAAAATTACCTATCTGGAAACATGCAAAGATATATGTTTAGAGTCAATATTTCCATCTTATCCCTCTATCTAAAGCTGGATTACATAGCAGAAGATAAGCCTTGAATGTACTGTACAGCTGGATACTTCTGCTTACGGTTAATGTTTCACATTAAATCCCCACTTTGTGGGTTTTTTTTAATTTATCTGTAGCTGCATGCAGGACTTTCTCATTTTAATGCATATTTTTTATTTTGAAAAAGTGACTGCTTAATCTTTGTTTTATTAAGACTACATTTAATAATAATAACAATAATAATAACAATAACAATAATAACAACAACAACAACACCACCACCATGATATATTTCACTACTAAATTAGAGTTGTACAGATTGGTCTTCTTTAACCAGTACACTTCACTGTTATTGCTATTCCAGGTAAAGGAGTCATGCAAAAAAATGGTTTAATGCTTATGCATCCTATACTTTTTTCCCCTTTAAATTAAATGGGGGGGATACACATGAGACAAAGCAAATAGTGGCAGCAGAAGAGGAAGCTTTTACAGACATCAACTGCACTGTGTAAGTGCAAGAGTCCAACCAAAAAAGACATCAAACACAATGTAATCTGCTTGCTTGTACAGAAAAATGGAAGAGTAAGTACAAATAACCTGGACACTGTAACTGATAATTTTATAGGTCCTTCAGTTGCAATCCCTGCCTTTGTTCCTCCTTGTAATGATAAGCTCTTGTAAAACATAATATTTTAAAGAAAATGTCTTTACAAAGCGACAAATCACAAAATCCTGCAACAGCCACTTCATACGTTTCCTTCCTTAATTAATCATTCATTTTAAATACACAGTAGTTGTTTCTAAGAACTCATGTATACACTTATGGAACCCACTTTTTCTCCCTCTCTCCTATGGCTAGGAGATTACTTTGACCACTTAGGATGCTGTTAGCTGCACTGAAACAACTTGACACCTACGCCATTGTCTCTGTTACTCATGTAGTACAATGTTTCTGAGGGATGTATTTATCTTTCAAAATCAATCTTCTGCATTATGGTCTAAAGATTAGCACTCAGCAAATCAGAAAATGCTCTGGGCATTTTCTCAGTTCCAAATTCCACAGTCAACTCTTGCTATAGTTTTGTCCAAATAATCTCCCACTATAGGCAATATTTGAAAGAAGAAATCTGCTACTGCTCAGCTTCAGAAGATGCTAGTCAGATGTACAAGCTGGAATGCCAAAACCTCAGTTGTAATATGTTTAATGAAACTAGATGCCTTTATTACAGCTGAACTTGATCCAGTCTTACGTATTTCATTAAACATCACCCAGAGAAGGGCTGATTAATCTGGAGTTAACTATATTTTCAATATTCCTACAACAAATAAGCATTCTGGTTTTTCAATCAATAAATTAAAAGAAACTTCTATTTTATTTCTCATTTTTCTTAACAGATATTGGTCAGTTATGATCACTATCCAAAGCACTAACACACTTTCACTTCTTATGAATTTTTTGTCATGGATTTTTTTACCTCACAGCCTTGCCAAGTCACTAGTTCCCTATGCAAAGATGCTTTAAACCAATTAACATCCTGAGAAACTGAAATTCAGGTACTCCTTATGTGAGTTTTAACATTATTCATACTGTTCCCACACTTTAGTACACACAGCCAACTGCCCCATTATTTCAACTTTTACTACTCCAGTTATGAGGAGGATTTTACCATTGAAAACCAAGTATCAAAATGCTACGAATACATTAAGAACACATGCAGGGTTCCCACACTGATAAAATAAAATCTTGGTCCCAGTGAAGACTGTCCTAATTTAGTTTCAGCAAAGGCAGGCCCTTATTCAGCATAAGTGACAAAAATAGCATTTAAAGACAGAGGGCTTTGCTCACATACCCTTCCCATGTTTTCTGAGATTTTCTTGAACCCAGACCTCTGCTAGGGGCTTTGCACTGACAATACTTTCATCAAAATCACCCTTTTTGCTGCAAGTGGCAGAGTCAAAAGTTTTCTAGATACAGAGATATGCAAATAATATCACAATTTTAAGCTTTTTATTGTAGTAGTGGTCTTTTGGTACCTGATTGCAAGAATCTTAATTGGGAGTTTCAGACTATGGACTCCCTTTGTTGAGCAGAATGAAGATCTGCAGGGGTGATCAAAGGGCCTTATGAGGAAATAAGCTGTCATTCGGGCAGAAGTATATTAAAGCTGACAACAGCAAAGCTTCTCTTCCCTAAGACAAGAGGAGTTCAGGTTACTTCACATTTGTTATTATTTTTTCCCAAGAAAGCTGGAACAAGGGTTTCTCCCTACTTTTAGTTGGGATGTCAACATTTGCAGAATATTTTCCGAAGGTCAGCATACTAGATCCCGCAGGTACAAATGTCAGACTTCAGTGGAGACGTATACCATTTCCCACATCAAAAGCCTGGCATCTGACAGCTGACCAGAAATAATCCATAGGGGATCTTCTCTTTGTTATTAAGGACAGAGACACACCTCTTGGCAATGATTTGTTTCTTTTCAGAATGGAAATGATCCAGGGGAATTCTTTACCTCTGACCTATGTTAGATTTTGCTTGTTATCACCCTCACAGCAGCACTGCCTTGCTGCTGAAGTATATTCTTTTCTCAAAGAAAAGAAATGACTTTTTAATACAAGACAAATACAAGATCAGTGGAGTGGGGAGTAACTTGTTCTTTTCCTCTTTTTGTTGTTACAGCCAGATTCACCTACATGTCCGCCAAAAAGATCTGACCAAAAGCAGTTTTCAGGGAGTGCTGACACATGCCATATCATTTTAGTTCAGGGCAAACATTCAAGAACTGGGCTCAGTCTGAATACATTACAGCCTTAAGTACTTCAAGTCCTAAGCATAAGGAAGAAATGAAAGAGAAATGGAAAAGAAAAAGAAGGTATTAACTGTTTCTAAGCTCTTGATCAACTGGCATTTCATAGTTTTGTCAGCTTAAAATGGTTCTGGTCTTTCTCACCAGAATTTTAAGAGAATGTTTGAGTATTCCTTCTGAAAAACAAAACAAAACAAAAAAACCCTACTACATTTTTCATGGCTGGAAAGGAGAGAATTATACCTCTGTGCAGATTTCACTATACAGCCTACAAACAGAAGAGTGGGGGACAGAAAAACGGAAAATAACAAGTGCATGTATTCTCTTGATACATGCCCAAACTTGTCCTAAGAAACGAGAAGATATTGGGTTGCTTTGCTACATAATCTAGAGTGTATACTGTTTTAAAGCTCAAATAACTCTGGTTTCAGAGTTTAATTGTAAAGCCACGCAAATTACATAATGAACTTCAATTGTAAATAGAGGGAATTTTTAAGAAGGAATAAAGTATATTCTACCATGCTAGCAGAGTTAAAAAGCCTTATGCAGGCACAGGTGTTCAATCTGAACCTTCAAGTTAAAGCATTAAAGAATATAGTTTTAAATTCAGTACTGATTTCATCTTTTTGCACTCTCGTCATGGGCTACTCTTAAATTCCAGGTCTCAAAACTCTATTTTTTTCTTGTAAGAATGTAAGAAAGCCCCCTGGCTTTCTGTATGCTTGCAAAGGATATATACATTATTAGAGCACTGACATTTTTCAGTAGTATTCATCAGAAGGGTTTTTCTGAGAACGGTGTTGTGTAAGAACCCAGATGCTGCAAACTAATGTCTGATAAACCACCCACATTCCCAGATAACACTGCTCCTGTGGCTGCAGCAGGACCCTATTCCTTCTTAGGTGTCTGCAGTTCTGATGAGTTACTGTTCTCCTGATGAAAACTAGCTGCTCTGGGAGTAGGTATAAAGGAGACCAAGAACCTACTGGGAGCAAAGGAAGTAGGTTATGGAGGTTCAAGGCATCAAAAGCCTCTAGGATAAACTTAAACTTCTACTATCTGCATATGTATATAGCCTATACTGAAAGGAATGAAAGCTAGGTTCATTAGGTTTTAAAAGAAGGAATTGCTTTGTCTCTTTTTATCACAAATAGCCATTTAAGAATGAAACTGTATTTCAAGTACGAGAAGGAGTTATTCACTTAACATATATTTTCAATGCAGTTTAACTCAGGAAAAAAAAAAGGTTACTGAAACAAGCATTATCCCAAAGCAACTGCGGCCTTTTGACTTCCTTGTGCAGCTTCGCTCTTGTGAGGTGCAATGCATTCCTAGTCCTACATGACCAGGAAAATGTTTATTCTTCTTAAGTTTAATTTTCACATTCAGGACAAATGTACCTATATGCCACAGCACATATCTCTCAATGCCATGGTAGAATTTATGTCAATAAGCGTATCATCTAACAAAAATGTACCAGTGGGGTTCTTTGCTTTGTGAGGATTGCATGAACTGATCGGTTGGTAGCGAATAGCCACAAACAGCACAAAGACTCAGTACTTTACTAGTAAAAATTCTTTTCACTTCAGACAATTTAGGGCAGGTGAAATATTTTCAAAACCTGAGGCTATGAGATATACATATGCCATCTTGATTAAACATATGGAATGCATACTAAAAGAAAAGCCAACTGGAGTCCTAGTTGAGTAATCAAAACACCCAAGCTGAGAGGGGTTAACATGCAAGGATCAGCTCTGAACTTTGAAGTTTTCTGGTCTTCATTTTTCCTAATTAAGACAAGATTTAATAACCAAACCACTGTACAAACTATGTACTTAAACTCTAGGTTTGTTTCTAATTTTGTTGGGAATTCTTAGTAGATTCCAAAGAATCAGTACCCCCTGGAAAGTTCACCCAGTAAGGTGGATTGACTTTTTTCTTTTCTCTTAGGTACAAGGGCTGAATGTCCACTTTTCATCTTTTCTTCTTTGCCACTGCCTCTTATATATGTTATTAAGTAACCCTCAAACAAAACTGAAGATGCATGACTAATATCTTTGAATTTCTAGAGGAGCTCCAGCAAGCAACTTCTGGAAAGCTAAGTAGTTAGTACAGAAAAACATCCTCCAGATAAAAGCATTTAATGACTTGCATATCTTCATTTTAGAGCAGGGAACAGCATCACTTTTGTTGCAGATGCATTAGCTCCTGACAAACCTATTTAGATTCTGTTGCTCTTTGTTTATTAATGGATGAACTCTCTTCTTCTCTTTTCCTCCTTAGCATAAGGTATTACTCTACAGGGGAAAACGGGTACAATTCAACTCTGTTTCTGGTATTAGCAATACTTTCTCCCTAAGTGGAAATTTTAGATTGCCATATAGATAAAAAAATGTCATGCTACTAATTGGCTTACAGAGAAAAAGTAGGTTTTATAAAAGCTGATTAAAAACTTCTCCACATGTTTAAGAAGTTTCTTACATAAAAAAATAAATAAATTACTTTAATCAGCTGATGGAATTCAAATGTGGTCCACAATGAGAAAGCTTAAGATACTATTCAAAGGCAGCTGAATTCAATGATTGCTGAAGCTCAAAAGTGCACATCAAAAAGTTGGGTAGAAATCTAGTAATCTTTAGGCATCATTTAGCATTCAACAGGAAATCACCTGTAATTTCAACCCACGAGATGCTCTGAACCCTATTTTGTTTAACTGTATTCTTACTAATGTCAAGAAACAAAAACTACCTTTGTAGCATATTTCAGAAGACTGAAAATTAAGATCTATACAAATGCATACACCAACTACACATAAACAAGAAACTCATGCAAGAACCTGTCCGCTGTCCATGACCAGTTGGCACCAATTCCTAAATTTCCTTATTAGTTTCCAACTTTTTTCTTTACTGGAAAATCCTTACTTTGGGAACTTACCTTATTCATGTGGATCTGCTGCTGGTACTGTTTCTGCTTCTCCAAAAATTGTTGATGTTGCTGCTGGATGACCAGCTGGGCCAAAGTACTCTGAGGAAGAGGAGCTGACTGGGTTCGATTCAGTGGCCTGTGACGAGGCAGTTTGTGGGCAGCTCTTATGCCAGGGGAGACTCTCTCCTTTGCTGCTAAAGGAGACTGTGGATGAAGAGGAACTGCTCCTGCAAAACAGGAACATTTCACTCCTGTGTGAACAAAAACAAACTAAGAGTTCTAAACTCAGAGAAGAGGGGTGCATACTGCAGAACTCTGCATCGGCACTGATGCCATGGGACATGCATCACATGCCTCACAATGCTGAGATGTTCAGCAGCTGCAAAAGAATGTGATGAAGTAATAATTTTCTCTTTTTCTGTAATCATTGAATTCTTTCGGGCTAAGAGACTGGAGTGGAATCACTGAAGTGGGAAAACAAAGATGCTGTCCTTTTTTCTCCCACCCTTCCACTTTTCCCAATGGTTAGGATGTATAGTATCTATATTACCACACTTAGTTTAATGTGAATCTGAGCAAATTATTATTGTATTGGAGCCCAAATCATTACCAGTCACAAGAAGTTTTTGCTGTCTCATTTGTTCTTTCAATAACAGATGCTGCAAAAGAGCCTGGTGGCTGCTATTTGGCTTTCCCTCCAAAGCAACATGAGGATGAGTTGAGGATGGAGGAATGTTCCCTCCATACTGTCCAGCCAAGGCCACTCCTTGTCTGAGCGACTGGGTCTCCCCCTTCTGCTTTTCTTTGAATGATGATGAAGCCTGTCAAAGAACAATGGCACTGGTAAATGCTTTTCATAGACCTGGCCATTTATATCTCCACTTTATTAGATGGCCTTGTGTCATATTTTATGAATATATACAGAATAAAGGGTTAGCATTCCTATCTTGCACTGAAACGCAAATGATGAAAATGAAGGAAGAACATGCCAGTTAAATGTAACACTGTGAGAAACTGTGTAATGAAACCACTTGAAAAAAATCAGTAATAAAAGCCAAAGCGTAAGGAACTAATAGTTAGAAAGTTATTAATGAAAAGACAAGACCAATCCTTTACATTCCTAAAGACCTACCCACAGCCTCCTGCACAGGAAAATAGGGGATCAGAGAAAATAGTTTCCATTGCGTTTGGAATAGGAAAGGCACGGTTTTTCATATAACTTTCCATCAGACAGCAAGCCAATCAGCAAAACAAAATAATTACCTGTAGTAGTGGGAAGCTATTACTTTTCCTGGAGCACTCCCTGACTCCCTGAAGGACAGCACAAATGTAAGCTTTACCCTTTGCAAAGTAAATTCGTACAGTTAAACTCTCATCTACAGAATCACCAAGAGCTGCTGTGTATGTGTAGCATTTTAAAGCGCCCTTATAAAGGGCACAGCTATTGATGTAAAGCTTTTGGAAGTATCAGCCCTTCAGCATTGTGAATGTACTTTCTATTTCTCTGTTCTTCATCTACTTTAAAAAGAAATCTTAAAAGAACAGTTAAAGCAAAATAACAATTTTTACAGCAAGAATAATAACCTAACAGAAATAAGCATCTTGAGGCTTGCAGATAAACACTTATGTTGTGTCATGGTAAAAACAGTATCTCTACTGTTAATCTAAATTTCATAAATTTTTATGAGGCAAACCAAGGTTTTCATGAATACTTCTGGGTGTATGCTTCACACTCTACTATCACCCTTCCTAAAAAACAAACACCAAAGCAAACTTTACATTCAATTTGCAACTTATTCTGGTAACAGAAATAAACACTGCTTGCATAAATCAGCCGCTTTGTTTTTTCTACTGCCAGAAGTAATATTTGGTGCTAGCTGGCCACATCAAAAGCTCGTATGATTTGAATGAGAAAATTAAACAGATTTTCATTTCCATTTTAAAGTTAGAAAATTGCTTTGAAGCAAGTAATATTTTTTTTGTGAAAAGCTAAGAAATTTTTCATTATATTGTCTGGAAAAGTAAGCATTACATTTCATAATCAGCTCAATTTTTCCATCCCTCAAAAACAGTAATTTACTTATAAATATCTCATGAAAGGCCCCTATAGGACTGATTTCTTAAAGCTTACAAAATTTTCTTTGTAAAGTCCTTTATCTGATGTTAAAATACTGGACTGCAGTAATATATTATTGGTGAGAACAGTAAATGTATTGAAAAAGCCATAGAATAACATGAAACTTTAACCTGAAAGTGCATTTAGCACTGGAATTAAGCAGCACTTCTTACAAACCATACTGGATTGTATAGATTTTGGGTTTTTTTACACCATGGAAAGCTGCACCTACACTCCTAGTATTTTTATGAGAGTTACCAATTCACATTCTAAGAAATTTAAATTGATAAAATTTCTTCAGAATTTATACACTATTGTATAGAACCTCCATATAATTTATGTCCTTTCCCCCCCCCCCCCAGGAAATCAGAAAAGGTAAGCTTTGAACAGTGGCAAAATTTTCAGATATTTTACTGAACCTCATTTTTCACCTTTAGGTTACTGTAATTTGTTCTAGATGCAAAGATCCTTATTCATCAGCATGAATTTCCATAAATACTGTGTCTGTGTTTTCATACATTTCACATATTAAGTTAACTTTTAGCTCTAAACAAGGTGATTGCTGCAGACTGAACAAAGGGCATATTAACATAACTCATCATTAAAATATTAAGTAGTGCTCACATATCACTGCTTTTATTTCTCTGATTGATAGCACATCCCTGAAATAACAAACCTAGCTGCAGGAATACTAGATTCTTCCCCTACTATGCTCTGGCCCAGCTTAGGTTGCTACTGGAATCTCATAAAAAGATACATGTACTGCACTTTAGCAGGTAGGGAAGATCATATACTTTGAATTTTTATACTAAATTATCTCCTCATATACTTCTCACCGTGTCTGAAATCTGCTATCCGATTTGCAGACATAAACATGATGCATGTGGCCCATACCTAGCTAAGCTCCACACTGGGATTCGTTTATTTGCAATCAAAAATGATAATTGCTTTCAAGTCATGCTGCTGAATGTTCAAATGTTGCCCAATTCAAGGAAAGGTCTGGTTCCTACTCTGAATTGCTTACATTCCAAAATGCTAAAACAAAGAGAAAAGGCAGAAAGTAGGTTTTCTGGAAGCAAAGGTAGGCAGGAAGGCTTGAGAAGGGTCACTTACACTGATCTGAGGTTGTACTGCTGGAAGTCCCAAGGTAATGTTGGGCAGAGAAGGGGATGTGTACAGACTCAACAAGTTCACTGATTCATCCTGTATCAAAAGTCGTTGCTGTGAAACCAGATGCTGGAATAAAGGGGAAAAACAACAGATGTACAATCTCCAAGCTTTTTATCTTGGTTACTTTATGCTTGTTATCCAGCTACACTGAAAGCCAGTTACAAATCATGCATTGGTTTGCATCCCAATGGATTGACAGATAAGGAAAAGTACCAATCCTGTGAAAAAGCTGTTGATATTTCTTAAGAAAACAACTGATATATGTCCAGGACTATGCCTTAACCTGGTTAGTAAGTCAAATTTCTATGCAAAACCAAAATCTTGAGGATTCCTCCACCATCTCTTATCATCACCTTCTCATCAGCTCAACATCCACTCTTCTCGTCAACTGCACTTTCACTACCAGAAAATCAGTGGGAATGTAGCCAATGAATTAAGGAATATATCTATCTGAATCAAAGGTGTCACAAATATGGATACATTAGAACTTTACTTTGGTTATTACAATTTTTGTTGTAAGGTATGAAATGTGTTTCCTACCTAGTCCATATATTTTCTTACCCAGATAGTGATATGGGGATGCTTCAGGCACACTATTTACTCCCATCCACATGGGAGTTTTGAGTAGAAAGTGAGGCAGATTGCCACATCTGCCATTTTTAAAAAATGTACTGTCTCTTTCACTATATGCATTTATACAAAACCAGGATTCAATCATTCTATGATGGTGGGATACCCCTCACAGACTTTCTAATTTCCTTCGAGTTAAAATCTTTAACAATTCTTTTGAAGTCTTGTGATACAATTTTCGAGGACATGGAATTGCCGATACATTTTTAATTACTGTCAAGTAAAACCAGACACTCTACAAAGATCACCCTCTGCCTTTCCATTCTAGATTAATTGGGAAGAAACATAAAAAGTTACATTACCACAACAGGAATCTTTTTGAAGCCTTTGCCTTTCTGCTTTAACAGTCATGTTTTTCAACATGTGGTCTAGTATAGTTGCTTGAATTACATTTTCTGTTTAACTCTTGCTTCCCTCCCAGAACTTTAACACAATAAGAGCTACAAAGGTCTTATTAGACTTAGGAACTCTGGCATGATATGGTCCCCAAGGGAACAACATCCTTGAAAAAGAATACCCTGTGTAACAGTATGACACAGTGACTGCTTTCTTCCCAAACAAAAAGCATATGGGACTCCAATAATAGACCACCTCCAAGAGGGATACTGCACACTCGGGCTTTGACTAAAGTAAATATAATAACTTGTCAAGCATGTTGTGGGGAGCTGTAGATTTTCCCCTGGACAAACCTGGAATATCAATTAACTCTGTAAAATACTTTGTGCTAATACAATGCAACTTCAGACCATCAATGAAAAATGGTTAAGCACAAAAACACAGGATGTTATTCCAAAACATAACCTTCCTCATATAGTTTGTTTGGAGATATGACCTATCACTGAGACAATAACAGCCGAAGTCTATCTCTGTAATTTTCTTTTGGTACCTAGGGAATGTCAACAGATAGCATAGGAAACAAAGAAGCTTCACTTGTATATTACATTAATTCCTGACTAACAGTGTCTTGTCTTGGTAACATCCACCTTTGACCATGAATAAAAGCAAGTATGTCAAGACTATGGAGATATTGAGGGAAAGTACTGAGATTTAACTGAAAAAGGACACTGCAGCACTTCTAACACGTCTCCTAGAACATATTCAAATTTGTAGTAACTGCAGCACCTATAGAAAGCCACTTCAAAAATGCATGTTTCCTTCTAGGTTTTCAGTATGCCACTATAACCTTCTAAGATTTGAATTAACAAACATAACAGGAACAGAGCGAATAGCAATCAAATACATTCCCACATTAAGGTCAGACATCACTGTTTCATGAGGCCAAATCAAACATGTTATGTACCATGGGAGTTTAATGTTGAAAACATGAGTTTTTTAGTAAAGAGCATTTTAATCCAATTTCTAATACTGCTAATAAGCAGTCATTTTCATTTTGACAAGTAATTGAGTTTTTAAAATATTTTCAAGTAACATTAGCCTAAGCATCAGTTAAACCACATCTCCCAAAATAAGTTCAGTAGCCCATCTGCATAGATTAGGGCCTGCATCTGTTGAGGCAGAACTTCATGACCCCAGCTGCAGCTTCTCTTCCTACTCAGTTGTCAATACCTTGAAATGGTGGGAACTGGAGCTGCCAAGTGTCATTTGGCAGCACAATGGCTAAGCCGTGGTCCTTCTCCTACATACAGGCTTAAAGGTTTGGACTGGCACCTACATTACTCCAAAGAGCACCTTGCTGTACTTGCTCCTCTATGTATTTACTTACTAGATCCATGGATCCTGCTTCCTGACGCTTAAAATAGTTTGTCAACAGTTACCCTTTTCCTTAAAACAGAGTAATATAACTAAATACAACAATGCATGATCATCAGAAGGTAACCATGATTTGTTATTGTACTTCTGTTGCGCTAGTGGAACCTGTTGAGAAGCAAGAACACTCATTTCATGTGTGCATGTTTATATGCACATGTATACACTAGGTGGGGAAGAGGAAATGGTTTGACATGAATATGTCTCAACTGTGGAGATACAGTAAGGTTGTTATAGCTTTTAACACTCACAATTACTTCCACTCTTATTTCTTAAGGCTTTAGGGGTGTTTTTTTGGTAATCATTTAGACTCTTCACATTTACTTGAAGGAAACACCATTTTTCTAATAGCCACTTGCAAAGAGCACCTCAAGGAACTATGTATTAGAAGAACAGTGCTGTAGGGTTGTACAAATCAAGTATGTGTTTATCTGCCATGCATATCATTTATGTCCCCAGTATAACTAGTGATGTTCTAGGAAATGCTGTTCTCCAAAGCACAAATGGAAGAAATCATAGAATCATAGAATCATAGGGGTTGGAAGGGACCTCGAAAGATCATCTAGTCCAACCCCCCCGCCAGAGCAGGGTCACCTAGAGTACATCACACAGGAAGGCGTCCAGGTGGGTTTTGAATGTCTCCAGAGAAGGAGACTCCACAACCTCTCTGGGCAGCCTGTTCCAGTGCTCTGTCACTCTTACAGTAAAAATTTTTTTTCTGATATTCACCTTAAACCTCCTATGCTCCAATTTGTATCCATTACTCCTTGTCCTATCACTGGTCATCACTGAAAAAAGCTTAACTCCATCTTCTTGACACTCACCCTTTACCTATTTGTAAACATTGATGAGGTCACCCCTCAGTCTCCTTTTCTCCAAACTAAAGAGACCCAGCTCCCTCAGCCTTTCCTCATAAGGGAGATGTTCCACTCCCTTAATCATCTTTGTGGCTCTGCGCTGGACTCTTTCAAGCACTTCCCTGTCCTTCTTGAACGGAGGGGCCCAGAACTGGACACAATACTCCAGACGCGGCCTCACCAATGCAGAATAGAGGGGGAGGAGAACCTCTCTTGACCTACTAACCACACCCTTTCTAATGCACCCCAGGATGCCATTGGCCCTCTTAGCCACAAGGGCACATTGCTGGCTCATGGTCATCCTCCTGTCTACCAGGACCCCCAGATCCCTTTCACCCACACTGCTCTCCAGCAGGTCAGCCCCCAACCTGTACTGGTGCATGACATTTTTCTTCCCCAAATGCAAAACTCTACACTTGCCCTTGTTGAATTTCATCATGTTTCTCCCCGCCCAACTCTCCAGCCTGTCTAAGTCCCTCTGAATGGCAGCACAGCCTTCTGGTGTGTCAGCCACTCCTCCCAGCTTGGTGTCATCGGCAAACTTGCTGAGGGTACATTCTGTACCCTCATCCAGGTCGTTGATGAAGATGTTGAACAACACCGGTCCCAGTACCGACCCCTGAGGGACTCCACCAGTCACAGGCCTCCAACTAGATTTTGCCCCATTGACTACAACTCTCTGACTTCTTCCTTTCAACCAGTTCTTGATCCACCTCACTGCCTGATCATCAAACCCATACTTGATCAACTTATCTACAAGGATGCTGTGGGAGACGGTGTCAAATGCGTTACTGAAATCAAGATAGACCACATCCACCGCTCTACCATCATCTATCCACCTAGTAATTTCCTCATAGAAGGCTATGAGGTTAGTCAAACATGACTTACCCTTGGTAAAACCATGTTGACTGCTCTTGATGACCCCCATCTCCTTGATATGTCTAGAGATAGTGCCAAGGACAAGTTGTTCCATCACCTTTCCAGGGATGGAGGTGAGGCTGACCGGTCTATAGTTACCCGGGTCCTCCTTCTTGCCCTCCTTGTAGACTGGAGTGACATTTGCTATCCTCCAGTCCTCAGGCACCTCTCCTGTTACCCATGACTTACCAAAGATGATGGAGAGTGGACTAGCAATGACCTCCGCCAGCTCCCTCAGCACCCTTGGATGCATTTCATCCGGACCCATCGATTTATGGATGTCCAGATTACGCAACTGATCCCTAACCCAATCCTCATCTACCTGGGCAAACTCCTCCTTTATCTTGACTTCTACTGGGGCTATAAGAAACTGGGGCTCATGGGGAAAGCCTGCAGGAGTAAAGACAGAGGCAAAGAAGGCATTCAGCACCTCTGCCTTCTTTATATCCTCTGTCACCAGGGCACCCACCTCATTCAGCAGTGGGCCTATATTGCCTCTGGTATTAGTTTTGTTGGCTATGTATTTGAAAAAGCCCTTTCTATTGTCCTTAACCCGACTTGCAAGGCTAAGTTCCAAGGAGGCCTTAGCTTTCCTAGTTGCCTCCCTACATTCTCTGACAACAGTCCTATATTCCTCCCAAGTAACCAGCCCCCCCTTCCATGATCTATAGATTTTCCTTTTCCATTTGAGTTTGCCCAGCAGTTCCTTTTTTAACCACGCTGGTCTCCTAGCTCCCTTACTAGATTTTCTACCCATTGGGACACACTGATCCTGTGCTTGCAAGAAGTGGTCCTTGAATGTTGTCCAGCTATCTTGAGCCCCTTTACCTTCTAGCACTCTGTCCCATGGGACTTCCCTTAACAATTGATTGAGGAGGCCGAAGTTTGCTCTGTGGAAGTCCAGGGTTCTGGTCCTGCTGGGTATTCTGTTCTGATCTGAAGCCTGCTTACACCAACTGGAAACTCTCCATTGCCTTCAATGGCTTTTGACCAGGCTGTGAATGCCTAAAACTTATAATTTCACAAGACTAAGGCAGGTTGTCCCTGTGAACTCAGGGGACATGCTGTGCAGGGTCTCAATCCTGCTTGCATTTCTCATGCAAGTAATATTTAGCCCCAGCACAGCAGGCGACCTAAAAGTGTACGGCATGCTGCAAGAGACAAATAGCTACTGCGGTGAACCTTGATGATACTGGAGACAACTGGGCCTAATAAAAACAGTATTTTATTTATAAGGTTCAATTAAAATCGAGTTCAACTTTCAAGTTTCGTATAACGAGACCAGTGTTTTAACAAATGGTGCTGAAAGTACCATTACGGGAACTGTGATAGTATAAGGTTCTCTGCAAAAATGTAACATTTGCAGTACACCTTTGTTAATTCAAAAAGATGTAAATGTCTCCCCACCAGACTGTCTGCTCCGCAGGCTAAACCACTTAAAAGTCTCACTATTTAAATGGCTATGGCAAAAATACTTAAAAATTCTGTTTCATTACTGATAATGCTCTAATTCTGTCTATGCACTAGAGTATAATAATTTATGGTATTGACTCATGTTTTACGGGTAAGCGGCTCTCTGTCATAGCAACCTGTTTTTCCCCAGCAAAAAGTGTTTTATTTGCTGCCATAAAAACCGCAGCTCTCCACCCACTCAGATATGAGTACAACACTTACTGCAAATGTCACAACAATGATTACGAAACAACAGCAATGTGAGTCATGTGGGATTACAGCAAAACAAGTAATATTTTGGGTGATTTTTGAACGCTTATCCTATTATTAGAAACTCCTGTACTTCGCATATCTGATGAAAAATGGATTAGATATATAGCCTTGGAGAGCTGGCAGCTAATGTTAAACTAGAAAAGAGACATGTAGGAGTTTGGCTGCTGTTAAACTACCAAAGAAATCCCACTGAAATCAAAATGCACTGAAGCTGAGATTTATGGAAAAATGTTTGAGCGCACAGGACCACAATATTAAGAGTCAAGTAACCAAAGAAGTAAAGAAATCCCTGACTGGATCCAGAAGTGGAAGTCCATAGTTTCAGCTTCTAAGCACGCTTCCAGGAAGCTAAGTGACCAACACCAGCACACAAATCTCAACTTCTAAAGAAACTTTTTAAGCTTATTTGAGTATCTGTGATTTTAGGGTGGGGCTGTTAGTTTTGATGTCTGGCACAGTAATGGCAAATGATACATAGCATGATGTTCTGTTAATAAATAGAATATAACTCCACAGGTTGGTGCTACAACCTTTCTGAATCTCCTCAGAGACTGCCAGCCTGACCAGATTGTTTGCATGTCTGATGGTGGTTCAACACTGTAGGCAAATATCCAGAAACTATACCACGCAAAGTTACAAGCACTGTATATGTCTGAGACATTATTCCTTGTGTGTTTTGTAGTATTCTTAAGTCAGTAAAAGATCCAATTTGACATATTTTCTGTTTAATGCAGCACTAACAGCCACATATTAAAAATTTCTATCTAAAACATTCCCCATATAAAAATATACCATTTAATTCCATTGAACTAGGATCTGATCTAATCCAAATGATGGATCTTACTCTGCGTCATTTAAATTTCTTTGCAATCACATGCAGGGGGGCTATGAGACAAGACCACATGTTAGCCATCAACGCGATTTTTTTTTTTCCTTTTTGGTTACGGGCCAGAGAGAGGCTACTAATCTGTGAGCAGAGGTCACCCACCTGCCCCCTGGATCATAGTTCACACACACAATTAATTCATTATGGGGAAAAGTCACTGTTGGAGGTTGAACTGCCCATTCCAGGGTTTTTTTTTAGGTTAATGTCCTGCCACTGACCTGGAGAAATAGCTCAATTTGCTAAAAACTTTGTTCAATCACATTGTCTTACGCAATTTTTCTAACACAAACAGTATAAACCAACAATTAATAGAAAACTTTGCCACCAAAGCAGCAATTGCTGTAAGTTTGGGCAGTGGATACAGAATATTGCGGAATTTTATTCTCTCCCAGTTCCATTAGTTTATTGTCCCTTTACAATATTGCCATGGAAAGCAACACTCAGGCGTGTCATCTGTGCTAAACTACGTTTATCAAAACTGATGTATCATCTGCATTCCTGTTATAGCCACATATGTGTGAAACAGAATAAGGAGTAGTTAAGATTCTCTCCATGTACAAGCTCACTTTACAAACAAATAACCCAAGACTCCAGGCATGACAGTTGTGTTAAGTAGTGCCCTGATAAGGAAACTGAGGTATATTAAAATAAAAGGCAGATGTGAAAAACGATTTAGTCACCCAACTCTGATACTGTAATTAAACAAACCCACTTCAGCATCCATCTGAACCTGGGATTACCTTAACTTATATGGGTTAGGATCACCAATGCCTAAATTGCTTTTTTGCACGTGAAAGTTCTTTGCTAGTATTCTGTACTGTGCACCTCTTCACGTTATCCCAGAAGGTAATGTTCTGCAACACAGATGCTTCCAAGTTACTTCCATAGCTCCCACCCACTCTTTCAGTAGCATTACTGCTGCATTTGTTTGGACTTTTGTTATCAAAGAGTCTCCAGAAAATGCATTGCATATATGAAGATGTATCTCATATATAACATACTCTGATGTCCACATGTAGTGTCCTGGTATTCCTGATAATTATACCTTCTGCAATTATTCCTGTTGTGAGTAAGCAAAAGTTGAAGTTTCAAATCTCTCCAGTCTAGAAATCTGAGAAACTATCTACCCAACAAAGAGAGAGAGAGTCTCACCTCAGCTTGAATGTTAGATGGCAAAACTGAGGTTTCATTTTCTGTTATACTGCTGGTCGGGCCATTGCTTGGGGAACTGGGACCTGATCCAGGGGAGCTGCTACTGACTGAGGATTCTGAAAAACAGATTAAGTGTCCATTAATTTCACACTGGAAAGGAACACATTATCTTGATTAATTATTCTTTATGGCAGAGGTTGTTTTTGCTGCTGAAAAGTATCCATAGGTTATGAAAGAGCTATTTACTTAAGCTAAAGATTTTAAAATCATCCTCCATTTCATCTGAATTTCCTTTTACAAAAGTACCAACAAGGAAAGATCCTGTTCATCTTTCCCCTTCTGATCTCTCTGCTTCACAAAGGAAGAATGTACTGTTTATTTTTCCCATAAAGATGGTACGATACTCAGCATCAGGCTGAGATACAGACACAGTACTTGTAATGAGTAAAAAGAAAAAAGTCTTTTCTTTTTAATTGCAAAGAGTCCTGCCTCTGTAAGAGATCAGAATGACACAGATAGAAGGCATGCAAAGGTCATGATAACATATCGTCAATTCATGAGGCCTACTGCCATCCCCCTTCTGTTTAGAAAGAGGATGAGCCTGTTGTTGACTAATCATTACCTATGCAAATAATAATGGCAAAACATATACCACTTCCACTGCATATTTGGCACAAATATGAAAGAATATTTACAGCATACAAAAAAAAAATCTTAAAATAGCATTTGAAAGGCTGCATGCTATCTTGATTTTAAATTTCCAGGTTCTGTCTAAGATAAAGGACAAGAGGATGATCTCGTCATGTGTTGTTGCACTGTTGCAAACCTACACTGATATAAATTAAATTTATGTAATGGAAACAGCTAACAACGTTAAAGACGGAAGAGCACAGCATTAGTAGAGGCAAGCCTATTTCATGGGATAGCTTGTAGCTTTCAAATTAAAGTACTCGGGAAGTTTAAATTAATATCTAAAAGTAGTAAAAATTCTGTAGCCACTTTTAAGCTTCTTCACTCTTTTTGCATCAGACTACATGCAAAAATATATCCTCACTTTGACTGAAATCACCAGGAAATTTCCTTGCTGTTTCTTGGATTTGCTACTTCCTACTAGAGCGAACTTTGATTGACTGAAGTGACTGTACCCCGCTATACTAATCGGTCAGGTAAAGTTCCTGCATCGTATTCTCACTAGCTTTCATGGAAGAGCAGAAGCACTAACTTACTGTTTTTTCTCAGCTTGTTAAAAATTACAGTAGCACTGTTTGTATAAACAGACAATTAAATGATGGGCTATATGCATAATTCTGTATTGTTATATGCTAAAAATTCCCTTTCGATTACTAAGAAAACTTACTATCTGCTATGACAAACAATATACCACTGAACATCTAAATGTTTCAACTCTTTCTTCTCAAAAAAAAAGCTTAGTGAGCCCCTAGCTCAAAATAACTAATCTTGACACTATCAAACAAGAGAAACTAGAGAGATAGGGCCAAACACAAGATTTCAAATAGTCCTTGAATAATCTAAGTAATACAAGAGAGGTGTTTTTGCACCTGCTATTAGCATCTGCATTTTCCATGGGAGATGAGAAGTGGGAGATGCAAGACCCAAAATGTTGTCAATGTACAGAAGACACAAATCAAGGGAAGAGACTATTCTTGTTTTCTCCTTTGATGTTCCTTGTCACTGAAGTTGACCATTTATTTGTTCTTGCACTTGCTGTTGTAAAGTACTGGTTTCCAAGCTGGTTTGAAAGTATGGCTTTCAAATTGACAATGACTTTTCAGTAAGTGGTAGAAAGCTGTAGGTTACAAGTTATTTATACAGAACTATTTACTTAATACTGTTTTATTTTCAGTAGCCAAAAAAGAAAACCAACAAAAAAGAAAAAAAAAAACAACAACCCACAACATTTTGTTAGCAAACCGTTTCAATTCCAAAACACCATCACTATTCTGTGAGCAGTAACACCTGATACAGAATTTCTCCATTCTTAATTACCTGTCACCTCAAAGAGTCGCTTCTTGAATGAACTGACAACATTCCCATCCTTCCTCCTGAGTAAAGGACTGCTTCTCCTTTCTGTCACCTTTTGTTTTAACCTTGAACGTACCTTCAAATTGGGCTCTGAAGCTGGAAATGAAATGAAGAAAAAAAAATTACAAATCAGATTACTGCTTTGGGTCAGACACCACTGACATTCCCTGTATGACACCATCTGATCCAAGGAGGGCTTGGAGGCAGAGATTTTACTGCCCATTCTCCCCAGCCTGCTGCTGCTCCTCATACAACTCCATTTTAGATGGGAGGCTAGAAAAAAGAGGAAGAGAGCTGAAAAGCTTCGGATACCAGTATTTTCCTCATACCATTTCAACTCTGAAGTTACTCATTATATATGGTTAATATCATAAGCATTGAATACAGTTGAACTCAAGTTTTATCCTACATTATTTTTATCTCTCTTGTAGGTGAAAACTTGGATGGAAATACAGCTTAAAACTTGGAACCTTATAATTGGATTATGGTCTGATGACAGAAATAGAGAAAATGCTCCACTGGTGCCTTTTGATTTCTCTTAGAAATACAAATTACAACAAGCCTTGCTGGCAGAACATTTCTTGGTCAGCAATTTTAGGCCCAGAACTTCAATGTTTTCTGAGTAACACACCAAACAACTAGATTTATGAGGGTGTCCTAAAAACATTTACACAGAAAAATATATGCTCTGAAAACAAGAGAAGTAGGCCTGATGCCCAGAAAACCTAGGATTATACTTAATGCACCTTGGGCAAGTTCCACCTTTGTTTCCTAAATGGACACAGTCTTTTCATATGAAGGCCAGAGATGAAGCTCTGCTATGCTTTTTATTTTGTGATATTTTTAGCATGATAAAATGTTTCATGTATTCATTTACTTCTAAGTAAACCCTCTATCAAACAGACTGCTAAGAGCTAGTGAAAGATAATTGTGGAATAACATTTGTTTGTATTTTCCTTTCTGGAACTGAGGCTTGGCTAAGCCGTATCTCAAAATAGAGAGAGCTGGAAACTGGGATTACTTCACTCTCCTATGCAAAGGCATAAGCTCAGCCCCAAGGAAGGAGCAAGAGTCAGCAGAAAAACAAAATAAATTAAATCTTCATTCAGTTCAGCATCACACTGTTTGTCACTTTGGGGCAGGAACTCAATCTTATGCTTCTAATTCTAGACCCTGCCCAGCATGTAGTATCTGCTTCCTCCTGTCCCACTTGTTCCCTCAGGGATAGGGATACTAGAATTTCTCATGCAAGAGCAAAGGGGCTGCACCTCTGCTGGAGTGCTGCTGGATCCTGCAGAGCCACAGTGGCCTGAGTCACCTACCACATTGCTCCTGGCAAGCACTCCCTTGTAAGTGGCCTGTGTCTTAAGTGCACTTCAGACCAAGATACACAGGTTAGCAAAACACTGGAAATCTTTCCTAATAAATTAATGAGAAATTTCCTTTTAATCAGTTACTACCATTATTAAGAGAACGGTTCCAGTGGTGGAGTACAGATTGTTTGCTAAGATACTATTTGCTATGAAAATGAAAATATAACAACAGACTAAGATTACACTACATGAATTCACTACAGATCTCACCCAGGTACAATGACATTTCAAAGAAAAGGTGCTCACTCCTTTTGCACTTACACTTATTTTGGTTTACACTATTCCATATTCTTAAAACTTAGAATACTTCCATACCCATGACAAGACTAATGTGATACAAATCCTCTGCAACACTCACTGGAGAAATCTCCACTTCCATATGAATGTTTCATGCTCAGTCACAGCAATTGCCTTTCTATTTTTTACCACATTCCTATCATATTCTGCATCTGAATCAATCATATAAGCAGAGAAAAAAGACTTTGATGTCAATGTTTGAATATATGAGCCAGCTGAGAAGACAGCCCTTGCATGAATCATTTTACAATGGAAATAATCCATGTTAAAATGAAAAGGCATGGAGAAAAGTGGTTTTTAAATTATAAAATAAACCTCCCAATGAAAAACAAAGCCAAGGTTTCTCAAGAGTGTTTGCTTCAAATATTGGCTTTCTTGAATGTCTCTCAAGGGACACTGCCAGCTCCTAACATGGCAGCTAGGACTCAACAGCTGACAATAAGAATTCAGGTTTCAGTGCACTAAATATATAAACTTAACCAATTTGAGGATATCTGCTCCAGTGGATAAAATGAAGAACTGGGAAGCATTTTCTTGATACTTGTCCGTGGCTGAGGCATTGACTTGGTGTGTGCCTGCAGAGGTCACTGTATCATCCTGGCCTACCAAAGCTGAAGCAGTACTGATGACTGCAACACATATGGATCACAACAGCAATCCTATGTGCTTCAGTGCACTCCTACACGAAGGCAGCAGTAACATATCTGTAATACTCAACTCTCTTCTTATAGTTAAAAAGGGTTAAAATTAAGTATTTTAAGCTTCAAGGTTAGAGCAGTGGATTAAAATTATAAATGTATAAACATTTATACATTTACACACAGATGGTCCCAAAGCCCACACATGGGTCACTTCAACAGCCTTAGTGGCAAATGGTGAACAATTATTATAATTAATCTGCCTTATGTTTCAAAGGAGCATTGGCTCAATACTTCAACTAGTGGTTTTCAGAAGTGACCTACAGAGGGATAATGCTCAAAATAACTGTTTTGCATTAGTTGCTCCTGTAAGTATTTCTGCTGAACATTATTAGCATCTTTGCTCACCTTAATTAATCCACTGCCTAGACAGACTATGTTCATCACCCAAAGGTGTTCTCCATGTGGAAAAGAAGTGTCACATGGGGAGCCAGTGCCAAATAACTTCTGAGGCTTAAGCTTTACTCACCAGCTTGCTGCAGAGTAGCTGCCTCATGTAGAAGCCCCAAGTAATTAAACTTTTTTTGCTACATTAATACCACAAAATCATTGAAGACACCTTCATGCAGACTATTACTTTTTGCAGTGATTCAACCACAAACCAAGACACTGACTCAGCAAGATAATCACTGCATGTTGGTAACTTTCTGCATACAGCTGGAGTCCAGGACTCAAACCTAGATGAATTCTACTCCATACAGGATACGTACCCTGTACCTCACCTTCCTGAAGAGACAGAACCTCTCTACAGCACTGGAGGTGCTGAATGAGGTGGGGGTTTGCTGAATTAGATGTCTGCAACTATAGTGGGCTGAATCATGTCCAAAGGAGCCAGAATGCCATAGACAAGAGAAAAAGAAAAGCACATGGCCAGGAGTGTGGCAGATGAGGAAAACAGGACTGCTTGTTTTCATGGCAGCAGGCTGGTAGGTTGGTTTGTTCTTCTAAAATCATGCTAAGAATCGGTATGCATCTGACATTGATCTAATTGGTCACTATTAGCCTATCCTCTTTGCTCCATGAATCTTGGCACTTCTACTACATTTAGCACATTGAAACAAGTACTAATCAGTTTCCACTTGGAGAAAGGGAAAATAGATTACTTGAAAGTGTTTTGTTGCAAAAAAAACCCCAAAAGACACAGCTACTTTATCTGAAGGCCATCAAAGCCCATGTCATTGATCTCAGTGGGAATCAGCTGTTACCCATTTGAGTGATTAACTTGAGTGGATTTCAGGAAAGAATACCCTGAAAATTACTTTATCTACCTGCAGCACAATTTGGAATAATGAGATGGAGCAGTGATATGGCTTGTTCAGTCTCATTGCTATTACCTTGCTTATTCTTTTTAGTGCTGATAATAATGAACTGGTATTACACTTTAAATGACTGTAAGTGGGAAACAGGTATAAAAGAGTATTGAACAACAGAAGATATCACAGGCAACCCAAGGATAGGTTACCTAACTTCTTGGTATGTCTTGCAATTATCTCTACAGAACTGAAAACTTATGGTCCTAGGTGAAGAAGACAGACAGTGTCTCAGTGAGCTTTCTCATCTCTTGTGATGGTTTCATA
The DNA here is from genome assembly GCF_020740795.1 of Apus apus. Taxonomy (NCBI): domain Eukaryota; kingdom Metazoa; phylum Chordata; class Aves; order Apodiformes; family Apodidae; genus Apus; species Apus apus. Next base: position 31,260,016 of record NC_067283.1, on the reverse strand, counting down.
TAGCCAAAAAGAAGTGAGTAACTGTACTGTTAAAAAATAGAAAATATATAGGCTTCACAAATTACTTTCATCACAACCATCATTGCTCAGGTGAAAGAAAACTATTTTCCTTGCTTAACATGACACTTAAAATGCAAGCATGAGATAGGAAAATGATTCGTTGAAGTTTTTATGTCCTGTACTCCACTTTACTTAATATTAGCAATTTGCAGATACTAAAATTTTGGTATATAGCCTGGGACATGATTGCTCCCAAATAAGCTGAGGTTTTTTTGACAGGGCTTTGCTTCACTGCTTCTTTTGATTAAACACACAGAAATATTTGAGAAGGGAAAAAATAATTTCAGTGCATGGGGAGAAGACATATATATGAAGGCAATGTAAAAGATAATAATGCACTGCTTTCTGATGGCTTCTGGAACACAGTACTACTTTTGTATCAGAAGCGTGTGTACCAACTTCAAATCAGCATTTAATGAACCCAGGCAGGAAATGGGGGATGGGAGATGGTGCACAGTGAGCAGGTCCCCATCTCGAGGCTAAAGCCATATATAGGAAACCTGAAGAACAGAAAATGAGCTTTTGTCCAGACTTCGAAAAGCTCTACAGTGAAAGCATTTCCTTTTCCTTGCTGGCAGGCTGGCTTAGAAAAGCTGTGGGGCAGTCGAGGTAAGCAATGCTAATTTTGGCTACAAAGATTCCAACAACAGCATGAGCAGCAGCAGAATTCACATCTTACTTGAGAAAGACAAATTGTTCCATATTGCCTAGGCACCAGCCTATCACTAAGATTATTTTGAAACAATAACTTGGACTTCTCTAACATATTTAAGTCAACAGAAACACTTAAAAACAAAGACTTCATGATCTTGAAGTAAACCTCCACTAGCATTCTCTGTTTCCTTAGCTGTCTTTTTTTAAAGCTGTGAAGGGTCATATGTTATACTGACTTGAATATATTCTATGCTGCACTCCATGTAGGAGTTATTGTTTTTTCCAACAAGTATCAATAAAGGAATACATAGTCAATGAATCTTTCTTTTTTCACACCACATAGATCATTATTTTACATACTGTTGGCTAGAGACCTATGTACAGGTAAATATCGTGTGCTTTACAACACACAAGCATGACAATCCATGCCTGAAAGAGCCTAAAGATACAGGACAAAAGGATGGTGTATGGGTATAAACGATGAGGGATACAAGAGAAATTAATGAGATGGTACTGTTTAGCACAATGGCGGTACAGCCAGCTTATCAGTGGCTTATCCTTTGCCACAAGCACTGTGGGAATTGAGAATTTTCAAGAAGATACTAAACATGGATAATGAGGTAACTTTAAGATCCCCGTCATGACTTCACTAGAAGAAGGAGTAAAACCACAAGAAAACCTAGTGTGAAGAGATCCTAATTTCACGGGGTCCATTGCATAGCACAACAAGTTTCTAGTCCATGCCGTGGGCTCCCAGTCACCACAGTCACAGTAATAACCGACAAAACAGCCTGCCTGTGTATGCCACGACAAGACCAGGAGATCAAATCCCATCTCTACTGCACCAATGACAACAGCCAAAAGAGGCGTACCTACTAAGGTTCCAAAGAAGATAATCTGAGGGTAGTGGGCTAGGGAGAAGCTTCCCAGTTTCCCCCTCAGGGGTGTAGGTAGAATGAAAAGAACAAGTTACACCATCAGAAAGGACTAATGAGGAGATAATCTGGTCCTCCTCACCAGAGCTATGAATACTATCAATGCCAGGCAGAAAGGCAGAGAACACAAGTCAGGTATCAAAACTGTTTTCAGCTTCCTCAGTTGCTTTGTGGGGAGCTGTAAATGAGTTTGTCCTTCTAAGAGACCCAACAGTCTCATAGCCTTTCCTCTGCTGCACGTGGCACTTGCAGACAGGGGCATGGCGTTTCTGACTTCTGCTCTGGCTTCCTTTAGGTAACCACAGGCTGTTTCAGCCACCTCCACATAGCTGAATGTATACGCAAGATGAGCAGTGACTGTTTTCATATATGACTGACTGACATTTGCTGTAGAAGGCCACATCCTGATACAAGACAATACTAGACAATGAATGGGACATCCTCCCCGCTGGCGGACAAACAGGAAGATACCAGCATGTGATTCAATTCCATAGATTCAATGACTTCTACATTCTGGTAATTTACAATGCTATTTCTGAAAGAGTTTTAAATTAGATTCATGAGACTGAAAGCTATTTACATATATCCTCTAAAGCTCTTCCAAGAACTACACGGACCTGACCGCTGGGTGGTCCCAGAGAGGTGGGAGCACCAGATACAGCGGCACAGGATAGAGACATTTTGTTTTTCTGGCTTGCATCACCTAATGTGTTTTCAGCATATACTGAAACTGTTTCCTGTACAACCATTTGCTTTAAGGGGAGTGCTAGTCATATGTGTAAGCCTTTAGTCCTTTGCTTTATTTTACTTTTTTAAACGGTGGAATGCTTTATTTATTCAGACTAAGGTAAATATCCATTCCCTAAATAAAAAAACAGGTTTAGTGAAACACATGGTAAAAAAGCTAATTAGATTAGAGCGGATCTTGCAGCCTTTCAGTTCTCTTCAGGCTAAGGAAGCCAATTTAACAAAATTAGGAATTTTTCACTGATTTCCTGAAGAAAGTTAAAAAATTAAATATTCCCTGAAGCTATTTTAAATATCTAACTTTTCCTTGTCATTCATTTTAGTCTGTATGAAACATAAAATTTCTTTTTTATTATCCATGCAAACAAGTGTTATCTTTCCAGGAATTATTTATTGACTTACATGTAGGAATTACTCAAGAGTATTACTTTCATTTAGCCAGAACTAGAGAACTTTATGGATTTCATGAAAGGCTGATCAGCGTAATGTTTTTCCTGTTGACATCTGTTTTGCATGTAACCTGTGAAGCAAAATAACAGGTCTGTTGATAGAATTCTTAATAATTTCTATTCCTTATCACAGAAACAGCACCTCCTTGCATTTGCACCAACTGAGCTATTCAGTGGTGTCAATGAGGCCATGGTCTCACCAGGCTTCTTGAGTCCTCACTATATGCCAAGTCTGCTGAAATTATGGCATATTATTGCTATGTCAAGTCCATCTTAATCTTCTTCCACACAATCTACTATGCTTTTGCAATAATAAACAGGGGAGAACAAGGATATTTTAAAATTAATTCTCAACTTTCCTGTACATCTTCAAATTCTCCATTTTTTTTCACTTTTATAGCACGTACAGGAGCCAAATCACCTCTGAGTTCTCAGGAGGTCTAGAAAAGAAACAAGGTGAAATGGGCCATTTAATAGAGGGCATTCCTCGTTTGAATGGTAATAATCAAATTTAGATATGCATGACTAGTGTTCCTTCTGATTAGGTCCCCTGGTTATGCTCACCCCCATTATTTCTGAGCATATACACCAGTTTAGCTAGGGAAGAAGTAATGGGAACATAATATCATACTTTCTGCAAATATAGCAAATCTCATTCTTCATGCTAAATCCTCGTCCAACATCCACTGAATCACTAGTTTTGCACAAGAGAAAAATATGTTCTTCAGTGAAGAAGTGCCAGAGGTAATCTGCTAGCCCCAGAAGTCAAGGCTTTTGTGGGATGATAATTTGACCCCTAGATAAATGTTTTGATTTTTTATAGAATAATTATTTTCATGGTTACGTTGTTCCCCAAGGCCCATGCAAAAAGGAAATAGTTACTAGGGTGATACTAGGGGAAATCCCACATATTTCAATCCAGGAAAATATCCAGCAGTGATAATTCACTGATGGCAGGCAAAAAGAATGATCTAACACTTTATCAACCTTCAGAAATTCATGTTGAAACACCTTCTCTCCCACTTTAACAGGGCATCAATGTCATCAAGAGATGAGAGCTGAGCAGGTCTAGACTACTGAAGAGCACTCTTCAGAGTTGTCCAAAAGCAACACAGAGTACAGGATGCCAGGGAAACCAAAGCAACCAAAACACAGTGTATCTTGCTTTCCTATCAGGCCAAATTCAGCTCAAGAATAGGCACCTCAGCTCCACTGAAGACAAATAAAGACAAAATTGGTCTATAAGTTGTTTGGACTTTCAAAAATATGTTTGCCTAACTTCTGTAGGGAAGGTTGACTTTGTGAAAGGATCTCCATGTTAACTGAAGTGAGGAGAAAACCCCCACCTGTATAAACTCTTATTTAGATGTCGACAATGCACCTTCACAACAAAACTGAATTAATATAAGTTTACTTTTAGATAGGTTCTTTATACTCCGGGATGTAATTCCAATCCTCTACAACTTAATTAGCTAAATATACAATGTAGCCTTCCATCTGGTAGAGTAATTTAACAGGAATAATTGTGCACCACCATAACTCAACGAGACACTGAGGAAAACCATTGAAATGCTATTTCCTTTCCTTTGGAAGAGAATTATGTACAATTTCAGCATGCTTTGCATTTCTAACAGTTAAAGCCAACAGGGAGGTATCATTCTCATTTATATTACTTTCCCAGGAGAAAATCAAAAGCAAAGTACAAAGCTTATGCCGTTGTTCATGAATGGCTCTGTAATACTTACTTGGCTTTAGCCAGAACATGTTATTTGGCAGTTAAAACCCTTAATTAGAATTGTGGGTTTGAACAGCTTTTTCACTGAAACTGTTTTGCAGGAGTTTGGAGAAGTGCAATCTTTACTAACCAACGTCTTCTATTTTGGACGACCTGATACCATGTGATTTCCTCTTTTCACTCTCATTTGTCTCTTTCTTTTTGTCATCTCTTAGATACTCTTGTTTACTTGTCTAAAAGTTTTCAACTGTCCTTTCCCTAGACATTGAAATCAAACAAGACAGTTTCTGCTGAGTTCAAAGAGTCTCACATTTTATATGCAATATTTTCTCACTTATTTATCCAAAGGGAATAGACTTGAAATGTCCATTAAAATAATTCCACTTAATTTTCAAGGGATATTATACTCTTAAAATGCTTTAGATTTTAGGACTGCTCCCTGCTCCTTATTCAAGCTGCTTCCTTTAGGTTCAAAAGTCAAAAAGGTGTCTAATATCAGGCTGCTTGCTTATCAAAAAGTTACACAAGCAACTTGTTAATGCTAATTTCTAAAACATTTCTGAAAACATACAAAGTTTGTGTAAGAAAACCTTTATGTAACCACATGAAGCAGAACTTTGTAATTCGATTTTGGCTATTCATAGGGTAGTAAAAGGAGAACTAAGACAGTATTTAGACCAAGACTGTATAGTTAGTCTAGGAATTAAGAAGGTTCAGTATCAAGCACAACTGAGTAATTACTGGAAAGACAGAAGGTGCAGTACATAGAAGAAGTGGGATTTTTACTGAAACAAGAAACATGGTGAAAAACCTTTATCCAGGTCATCTTGAAATGCATTACACTTTCCCTTTTGTAATTAAGAGTTAAGTAAAATATATTAGAGGAACAATCTTGCACTGAAGGGAAGGCTATGATTGTCTTTATGAGAAACATCGTGTTGATGATCCTATGGAATCCTGGTGCACACCATGGCAGCTTTCATGCTACCAAAGCTTGTGATACCTACCTGTGGTACCTATACAAGTTCCTTCCTCTCTGAGAGTGTCATTAAGCCAACACTAGCATCCATTTTTATTTATTTTTGTGCTATCTCAAAAGTTTTCCCCTCTAACTCCAGCTAAATTAGAGTGACAGTGTATTCCCCCTCACACTCAGCTTAGGAGGCCTCAGAACTCTAATGGACTCGAGATGACTGCAGCCCAGCACAGTAGCTATGAGGGTATTACATTTCCTTAGAGCTGCTGGCTCCTGTGGGCTGAACTCTGTTTCGGCCTGTTCATTACATGAATCTGGAAGAAGCTGCTAACAACAGTTTGCTTCAGATTCACTCCTCAATTGCAAGTGAAAGTTCCTTCTCTTTCTAAAACCTCTTACTACTAATTATGCCCTCTCAACTTATTGATAGTGAATTTAGGAAGGCTAAAAAAGTCTGGTGATTAATGGGAAGAGAAGTCAAGAAAAAGAAGGACTGGCAATCAGGATACATCTTCTTTGCCTCCCCCCAAATCCTCAGCCCTGTGATAAGCACTAGTGATTTCCTCTGGGCACATCACCTAGTCCAAATTTGTCAAGACTTTCATTAACCCAGGAAAAAAATGACTCTGGGAGGCAGGAATGCTTAGCATCCCTGAAAAATGGGTGAAAATGAGGTGAATAATATCATGTTTGTCTTGTTTTCCTGCTTCAACAAACAAAGTGCTCTCCCATTTATTTTGCTTGCTCTTAAACTCAGAGAAAAATAATGCTCTTCTCTACTGAGGTTGATTTCTTCATTTTGGCAAACATGGTAATTAAGGGTTTGTGATCCTTTTACTGAAGACCAAAAGAAATCCAGCTTTTGCATATACTATTACTTTACAGGAGAATGTTTTACTAGAAAATGCAAACAGAAATGGAATTTGGTGGCACAAAAGGGAAGGGGAGAAAAACTTTCACACACAAAATGTTTTGCTTCTCAATTTCAACTGCTCTAGTAAATTACTAAGTCACTAAGTGCAGAAAGAATAATGGTAAGGAAATATTATAATTAATTTATTTAAAAAACCCCACGACATCTGCTGTGTTCTCATTCACGAATCTTTCACTCTCATTACATGAGAGCTACAATGTTATTCTACTGCCTAATCAGGTTAACTTAATATGGTTTTTACAAAGTGATCTTCATGATCGTGCAGCACAGCCTTCTTCCTCTCTTTCATCACAATATTAAACAATCCTTCATCTCCTCTTTTTTCTTGTATGAAATTACATAATTTCCCTCCTCCAAGTAGAACCTGGTATTGTTTGTTATTTTAAAAAAACATGCTGCATTTCCACTGAGTATGCTTCCAGTTTTTGGAAAGCAATCTACAAACATCTTCTCAAATAGTACTTTTGTGAGAGATCTTCAGATCCTCAAGCAAAATGCAAGTTGTAAGCTTACAATTCCATCAGCAAGGAAAGATTCAACTGGCATAAAACCAAAATAAATAGAAATACTGACTGACATTCTCATTCTGCCAAGGTCTGTGCTAAACTCAGGAAAGAAAAAACATTTTGTACTTGAGATGCTGATGTCCCCAGGAATTTCTTCCAACAAAAGCCAAAACATGAGGCAAAATGCAGAAATTCCATCTAAAGAAACACTTTTAAAAAGCACACAGTCTTGGTTAGAAAGCTAACCTTAATTAGAATGTACTGCATTTTGCTGGTTTGCATCAACACCTGCACACGGAACATGAAATGTTACAGATTGAGGCAAATGCAAATGTTATGGCCATTTGCCAGAATTTCTGCAGTTATTCCGACATGGTTAAAAAAAACTCGGAGAACTTTCTTTGAAAAGGACTTCTATCACACCCATGTGGATTGCCTTTTTTTTAGTTTCACAACAACCTTGTCAAGTAGATAATATTTTCCTGGATTGATAGACACAGAATTATGGAGATCAGCAATCAAAAGCTCCCCATATTACATTATCAGGTTTTCAAAAGTGTACAGCTCCCATCAGAGTTCTTACAACAGTCAGTATGAATTTCAAAAGTGTTCAGTAATGGGGAGGAATTTTCAAACTTCTCTGGGTAATTTAGATGCATTAGTCTCATCGAAAGTTAATGAGCCATGTGTGCTTGGGCTTTTGGTTGCTTGCAGAAAACACACATGACGACTGGTATCCATGGTGAAAGTTGTGGGCATTTAAAAAAATTGATCTTATGCTATTTAGGCTAAATTCTACTCTCAGCTACAGATGTGTAACTTCTCCTTACGGTATAGTTATCTGTCCAATGAAGCAACAGCTCCCCTTGCTTTGCTCCTTTGAAAGTCTGTCAACACAGAGCATCTGAATGCAGCTGTGTAAAGAGCTGCACATCCTGGCCTCTAGCCCTTAGGACAGCCCCAATCCTCCATGTGGCTAAGCTCTGTGAAGCCTGCTGCTGACAAGTTCTGCTGCATCTTGTATGGAAAGGAACAATCCACATGGCCAAGAAAGTTCTTGACTAACCACAGTCACTGCACTAGGATGTTACTCTGGTACCGAACTGTAAACATACAAGCAGCAAGACTGTTAAGTGTTTCCCTAGTTATCTACGTATCCCATCATTCTGGAAAATTTGCACAGAATATTTTCATCTTTACCACAGCCTCTCTAAAATAATTTATAAAAGATTCATAAGAAAATGCTGCTTCAGGAGTAATTAAGCAAAAGTTAAATAGACTACTGGACAAGAAAGTGAGCAAGCCAGACTCGTGATTTACAATGCCTGTGTGACACTTAGTGTGCCCTTAGCACTGAAAAACACATTAGGGTGTCAGGAGAGAAATATTCAGCTCTGCTGCCCATTAAATCTGATCTTAGAGTAACTGATTCAGTCAGAATTATCTTCCAAGAGCATTATATTAAGACTAGAGAAGAGAAAGATACCTCTTTATGTATGTTATGAATGTAGGAAATGCAAGTGAGAAGCAAAACAAAGCTGCAATTAAAGCCCACAACAGGTATTCCTTTCTTAAGGCTGAAAGGAATGTGAGGTTTGCTTTCATATGAATTGCTGACTTCATGCAGGTTCAGCACGACAGAGGGTTTACCAGGAGCCAGTGGCAATAAGCATTCATAGCCTAAAGGAAAGGAAAAGAGGTTCACCCCTCATGGCAAAGGTCAGATTTCTGCAGACTTATAGCCTGTCCATATACAGGAGTGTTCGTGGGACATCTTTGTCTAGTAAGGTCCCATGAGGATGATCCAGGCTCCACAATGTCCCCTCTGCCTGGAGGATGGCCCTATAACCACTCAGATCAGTTTAGGGTCATTTGACTTGTGTCGATCTGGTTCCTGTTGCTTTTACTCTTAACCTGATGAACAATCATTGGAATCTCTGTGAGGATGTTGCTGAAGGCTGGAATTAAACCGTTCTAGTATACCGGCAAACTGGATGTGTAAACATGGTATTTAACAGTTGCTATTTTCACGGATGTGGAGAGCTATCAAATATACTCCCTTCCTAACATACAACATGCTGTACATTTCATTTATATTTGCTTCTCAGCATCATTATGTAAATGTCATATGAACTTCTATGCTAATGATTATATTAGTATTTGTCTATTTATTCTGTAGATACCTTTTCAGAGAGTCATCATGTCCTTTGTTCAATTTTGGAACTGATGCATTGCATGCCCAAATATTTGGAATAACATATAGAAAACATCTGGATTTAATTATATTATAGTCCTCTTATGCAGACAATGGGAATTGAATTAAGGAATATTTTGAAACCCCCACAGAGATATGAAAGTATTAGCAGCTGCACAAGAACTTCACTGTTACGATGTTTGAAAATGTTTTGTTTTACAGATCAACAGTCTGACACATCATAAATATAAATCATAACATTTAAGATATAAACATGGAAGAAAAATTAAAACTTGCTTTTCAAAAGCATGTAGATGAATTCACAGCACCTAGATGTAGTGCATCTTTTTGTTTCAAAAATGAAAATGTTTATTCTGTTGGCACAGAAAATATATGTTGTGTGGTGCTATTAAGCTGAGAACCACATAAAGGCTTATTGTTACTGAATAGCCTGAACAAGATTTTATAGAATCTTGTGATATTGCCACCATATTGTACAAAGAGTAATTCAGCAAGAATACATTAGCATTTTGCTTTTCATACTTTCATTCCTTTGAAAACATCTGGGGATATAATATCAGCTTAGATGGTCTGCCTCAAAGTATTAGATACAGACTGGATATTCTTTTTGAACGTATGCTGGTTCCAAATGCCACTTCTTTTCAAGTCAGTACCAGTTTTGCAGTTAGTTTTCAATCTCCCAGTGGCTAAATCACATTCAAAGGCTGTTAGCACAGTAGGGGGTCAGACTTTCTCTCTGAATGTAACTATATCACTCAACAGCAGACTCATGCAATAAGCGATCTAATGTTTTCTTTTCTTTTTTCCCCCCTCCTCTTAGTGTCTCCCTGCATTCCTGGATACTGGTCACTGCACCAAGGACCTGAGGCAACAGCCACATGGATTCTACCACCATCGTTCTAGCTTTCTTTATGGTGCAGAAAAAGTCAAGTCTATGGTCCACCTGCTGTCAAGACAAAAGGTTCAGTTGCTAAATCCTCAGAAACGTTTTGAAACATTCAAATGAACCTTTCTTGTTCAATATTACACATTCCTATGTGTAAAAAGAACACCAAAACGTGTGTATGCATGTGCACACACTTACACATACAAACTTTGACAACCAATCACACACAATGTATTAATTTGTTTTCTCCTCTTCCCATGAAATTCCATCAAAATGTCCTGAAAAACATTGTCTAAAGCCATTGTATCGACCATGCAAAAGAGGCAGAGCTATTAAACCCAGAAGTAATATTGAGACACCAAAAATAATGCCATGAAATACTTGTGAAAAGATGGTCTGTTTAGAAACTAAATTTATCAGGGCTGAAGCTGGCACTAGCTGCTAGCTTTGGGAAACACCAACTCTGGATACCATGTGGTCAGTCCGACCTCATGTAGATGCAGTCAGGATCTTTGAACTTACCTATAGTATCATCCTGAACAGGCTTTGTGGATGATGATGATGGACAGTCTGGCAAAAATAAAGGGTGGGAGAACTGCTGGGTAAGGGGCTCAAATACACTCTGCTAACTCACCCGTTTTACGAAGTGGAAAATCATCCTTGGCATCCTGCGCTCCTGGTAAAGTGTATTTGTACGGTGGCGAGGCCCCGCTCAGGGGTGGAGAGCTTTGATCCAGTGAGGTATGGTGGGCAGCCCTGTAGCAGACACAGAGAGGTCACAAATTAGCAGTCACTGAGGTGACCAGCAGTAACTATCTACACATGTTGTACACATGTCTCAGCTGTGTTTATGTTCTTGTTCCTCTAAGTGTGCACAAACCACAGGCTCATGTAACCAATTTCACTTTTACAGTAAGTTATGGAACTCCTTAGGATTCCCAAGAATGTGCTTTTTGCACTCATTATAAAAGTTACATAGGATAAGAGTCATGTTGACCTACAGACAGGATCTGTCACCAGTCTGGGGAATTGACCATTTTAGATTGTTGCATTTTAATATGAACCAGCTGAGGCACAGGAAAAGCCATTTAATTCTTGTTTTTTTTATATATACAAATAGATACAGATTGATCCAGCCTCTTCTATCAAAATGTGAGGGATTTTCAGGACAGGAGAGCTTGTATAAAGCTAAGCAAAAATACTGAGTTGTTATTATCTGTTCAAGAGAAAAAAAACAAAAAGGCAAACTATTTAGCAGACAAAGGCTGTCTATAAGTTCACTTGATAAGTTTTGTGAGCACACCACTCTGCAGCACGTAGCACTCATGTCAGCACAGAAGCTCCAAGCTGAAGAGTGCTTTCTGACAACTGCTGGATTAAAGAAGCTGTGTGGGTAGATCCTTCTGAAAACAGAAACTGTAAATTGCGAAGAAATTGCATCATGTGGTTCAGAGGCAGGGTTTCATTTTGCTTGGTTGATTTTTCTATTTAGAGGGGGTAAAAGGGGAAGGAAGGAAACTTTCAAACTTTGTGTCTAGCTAAACATAATTTCACTTGGCCCTTCACAGAGTCTCTCCCTATCTTTCCAATGTAGCGTGGTTGATTGATAGTATGTCTCTGTCAAAAGGGGCACTACCATGAGAGGAAGTACTGCTTTCCCCCATGTAGCTGAACACTCCTCTGCAGAGCTCCTCATTCTCACTCATCCAAAGACTCAGAACAAAGCTTAGATTATTAGCCCAGACATCTTACATACTCAAGAGAATCTAACACATTATTTGGAATGAATAAATAAATAAAGTACTGTACCTCCACCAGAAACAATGTAACTATATATTAAATCATGTTACCACAATGCTCTGATTAGCTCAGAATAAAGGCAGGGCTTCCGTAATTCTTTTCAAAAAGAACAAATACTAGATGCATATATAGTGTACCATACGTATTTCTGTTTGTCCTACTGAATGTCACTAGGGGCATAACATTGAAGTCCTTTAGAAATGCAGTCAGAGTGAATTTTGTTGGATTGACTTATGTGTCTGCTGTCATATGGAAGTTAAAAAAGAATTAATTAGTAACCAAAAAAGTCCCCAAGCCCCCCCAAACTGTAAACTCTTAAAATGTTAATAGGCCCACTATAGGACTCAAAAAAATAATTTGTTCCAAACAGCCTAAGCAGATTCGTATCAAGGTCAAGACATGATAAGAATATGCAGTTTTGGATACTAAAACCCATCAGAGAAAAAAAACCAGAGAAACGACCATTATCCTTCTCAAAATTCTTGTAAGTTACATCATTCAAGTAAATTCACTGGAAAGCAGCATCTCCTCAAAGAAGAAACATGTTTTGTGATTGATTAAAAATCCCAAGTAAATAAACCACAAAGTTGTTCTAACTGCAAAAAATTAAGAGACTTGGAAAACCGACAGGTATAGTTGTAGAATTTGTCATAGCATCAAGAGATCAAGCAATCAAAGTAAAAAGTTAATACAAATTTCCAACAGCATCTTTTTCTGTATAGCACTCATCTCATCACTGAACACCAGCTACTCTTCAGTTCCATCAGTAATATTACACTTCTGGTTTTCTGCTAACTTCTGGGTTGAACTTCTCTCTTGTTCTGCAAGCAGACAGAAGCATTCTGGCAAGCTTTAACAAATACCTCAATGAGACAAGGAAACAACTCAGTATAGAACATACGTGTACCAGAGCTTGGGGTGGCGGCTCATGGAATGATTCTTCCCATTTGCTGGTGAGTCTTTTGATGCTGATTTACTCAACAGGAACTCTTGAAGTTTCTGCTTCACTTCTGTACTGGCCACTGCCCCTAAGACACACAGCATTAAACATATCTTACCTTTACTTAAAAAAATAATAATACATTTTTAAAGAAAACAAAAACCAAACCACAAAAATATGCCCATGTCTTGCTGCTGTAAGTGTTGCAAATGATAAAAATATTGGTGGAAATTGGTCAAAATGAGATAACATTTGGATCAAATGTTAGTCTGTAGAAGTCTGAGGTTGGCCATAACCCAGAAATCCAGTGAAGTCATAAGGAATATTTCAACAGCAGATGAGGCCACTTATCCATGGCCAGATATATCTAAGGAATTTAAATGATTTCCTAATAATTCCCAAATACTAAACCAAGGATAGAACTGAAAACATAGTGACAAGAGGTTACTTTGAGTTTGCAGTAAAGAATATTTCATTATTTTAGTAAAGGAACAGTAAAAGCACAGCAAAACTGTCCTCTGAATACTGTCTTGGTTATGAGCAGAATAGCACAGAAAGCAGTGAGCCTTTTTATTCAGGCCACTGAAGAGCCTGTACCTGTGATGTCTGGGAGACAGACCACAGTCCGAAACATGAGTCTTAGCTGGTAACTCTACTCTTACGACACCAAATCAACAAAGACCAAAACACCAGGAAGACAGTGCATTTTGACCTCTCTTTGTGGCTAGCTCTGTACAAGAAGTACAGTATGTCAATGTCAGCTTACACTGCCAATTCCTACTTGCAGCATAGGACATGCTTTTTTACTCACAGCCATAACATTCTTCATTAAAAAAGCATGAAAAAGAAAAATCTCCATTTGGTGTTCCATAAACAGTGATTATTACTGTTTAAGGAAAAAGGAAAGAAAAAGCATTTATTTGAAAGCAGCAACACTAAGGCATACTGATACTCTAAGTATTTGGTTACCCAACCCTGACACAGCACAGCCACCTGGTGAGCTACCCCCCTCTGACCCAGGTCCCATGAAGTATCTCTTCTACCCCTTAGCTTCAGTCCCTAACTCCCCTCCTCACATCTTCCTTTCCTCCTCTAGATCATCATCACCAGCAAATGCTGAGGCTGAGCCCAGGGGATCACAAGTGCTGCTGGGCTGGCTGCTACATACTGAACAGCCATCCAGCAAGCAAAACTGAGAAGGGAACCACTGAGTTCACACTGCTGCTCTTCCTTTGGTGGGTGCACTAATACAGTCCAACCGTTTCTATGGAGGGTTTCTAATACAGCCTGTTTCTATTTTTTTTCATGCCACTTACAGGAACCTTTGGTTCCTGCAGTTTCTGCTACATTCCACTGCTGGGTCAACAGGTTAGTGATGCTTTCATCGTTCACCAAAGTACCAGAAACACTATGGACAGCTTAATTTCTAAAGCCTACAATATGCTACACCTGCAACTGTTGAACTGATACACTAGGGGAAAAAAAAAAAAAGAAAAAAAAGAAAAAAAAAAAAGCAGGAGCATAACATACAGCTCTTTTCTGCTTTGGTCTTTGTCAGGTAATTCTTGTGGTCATTTAGCAGGGCAAGTAAAAATATCTCCTCATGGCAGCTTCATTTTGAATACCTTCACAATGTACTTCAACCTAATTCTTAAACTGACCTCACCAAGGAGAAGGATTTGTATCTGTCTCCCTCTAGTGAGCACCAAATTCCAACCGTATCGTCTGTATCTGTCATTTGCCTTAGAGCTATATATGAGCTAGAAATAACTCTTGGTTGGACCTCATGAAATAGCATCAAGAACACACAGTTTGTAAAAGGCCTGGCAAAAGTATTCAGAAATCTCAGCCAAAGACAGTCTTAAATATTTCATTATATTTTCAATCTTGAAGCAACGCTCAAATCACTTAGCAAGTAATGTGATTTTTTGCTGGTTTGTAGGGCTTTCCGTATTGGGAAATAAGCTCTTCAGAAAGAAGTTCTCAAGGGAAGCTTTAGGCTTTCAATTTCCCTCTTTTTTATATAAAAAGAGCTAGATTCTTGAAAGACATACACACAGATGTGTCAAAACGTGCTCTCCTATTTTCCTCCAAGCCTGCATACAAACCAGTGACATGTTTATGTGGCCAAACAGGTGGCTCTGCCTTTCTGCAAGTACAGCCTAGTAGCAGATTTCACAGAGTAATAGGCTTGCTTCATGTTCCTGCTCATTGCCCATTTCAGCTGGGAGAAGGCAAAGGGGAATAGTTCAATTTCTTATAAGGATTCATGGTACATTGGCTCTTACTTTCTCGGCCTCTTTCTTTGCCTCGGAGGGGAGGAAGCTGCTGTTCCCTGCGATGCCGCTCCAGTTCCTGCTCTTGTCTCTGCTGCTCCAGTTTCTGCTCTTTTTCAAGGAGTTCTTGCTGCTGTTTAATGGCTAGGAGTTCCTGTTGTAACTTGCACAGAACAAAAAGACATGAGAAAGTGCAGTTTGCATTGTTTTCTAGGTCAGTCCTGGCTAAAACAACCCCCTTGAATAACTGAGTATCAGTGCTTGCTTTTGTGCTTGGACTTCATCTCTTAATCAACTTTCCCCAGTCTTTTATGCAGAATACTGCATTACTGGCTGTCACTAAAATGAACTCTAATGTCAGGTAGCAGCCTGCTGCTCTGGTTTCACTTTGTTCTCCTTTGGCATAAATGCCTGGAAACTGCACAGGGCTCTTTGCCAGTACATCACCCAACTCTGGCTGCTGTGCTCTGCTGCATTTGTCCATTCCATCGATTGGAAGCTTAGCACAGTAGCATAATGGTAAGCAGATCAGAAGAAAAAAATTAAATGAAAGGCAAGATCTTAAATTCCTAGACAAAATCCATTATAGCAATCCTACTATAGTGCATGTAATCCCATAAATAATTTCCTTTTTTACATTATATGAGGCAGCCCAGAGAAGAGTGAAAACACAACACTTTCAGGACCTGCCTCCATTTTACAGACGTGAATATTATGCACTTGCCTATCAGGTTGATTTGTGGGCACAAACTCCAACAGCAGCCCAAAGAAGCAGTATTTTAATATACTCAAAACTGCACATACAGAGAAGACAGCCATATTGAAGTCTGGCTGAAGATACAGCTTTGTAAAACAAACAGCTCGATTTCCTGTGGATGCAGTGGCTGTACGAGCTTGATGATTCTCATAGTACTGCCTTGGTCTGCTGTGAGCAACTTGCTGACAAATACAGAGGAATAAGCACTCAAACGCCATGTCTCAGTCACAGAAAATCTTTCAGGCATGCTCCCTCTTCATGTTTGCCTAAGCAAATTCAGGCTGCAGATAAAGAGAGGGATAACTGAAAAATGTTGCTACCTTTATGTGCTCCTGGAGCTGGGCCTGATGCTGGCGGGTCAGGTTTTCATGCTGCTTCTGAAACTCTGCAATCAGCAGTTGTTTCTGAATTTGCTGCTGCTGCTGGATCAGAAGGAGTTCCTGCTGTAGCTGCTTTTCACGCATAATTGGGTCTACCATGGGAACCATCATCCTGAGATCAGTTCGCAAGTCTAATGGTGAGATAGGCTCTAATCCCACGGGAACCTCTGACTTTACATCCACTGTGGGAGGAAAATAACAAAATGTACATATATTAAATAAAGCTGGAGATGGAGAATAGAAATCATTCCTATTGGGGAAAAGACCAATTTCACTCAAACACTGCTTCAATGTACAGACCTAACAAAACACTAACACAACCTATGCTGCATGTAAATTTTAGGCATTCCTACAAGCAACTGGAGATTTTAGAAGTTATTTTATTACTTTCTCTACAAAAATACTCCCAGATTAATATTCTACTAAATAGACTAACATGCAACCCAGTTCTAAAACCATGTCACAGCCTAACAGAGCAATACTTAGTGCGAATCTCCTAGGCATTATTAATGCTTAACAATAAACATTCGAGGCAGGTCTTCAGTGTAAGATGAAGGCCTTACAATTCTCACTGCATTGCAAGAGATTTTCCAAAGCTAGCGAGTAGATTTCCTGAGTATGGTGTTACACATGAACAGCTACTCAATGCTGCATAGCTGCATGTAAATATACCATGCAAACACATAGGAATAAGGCACATAAAACTACAGAAAAATAATCTAATGCACAAAATTATAAGTTTTAATACAACTTACCATGCTTGGAATGGATAAGACATAATACATTATATATGGGTTGTAAGTAAATGAAACCATCTTTAATTATTCCAATTTGTTGCAGCAATGGTATATATATATTGTTAACCCAGCATTACAGTACTTAATGAAGAATCCTGTGTTTTGCTATCTCCTTATTTAAATCAAAGGGACTAAAAAGCAGCAGAAAAGAGTTGATGATTTTCACTACAGTACTCGTAAAGTTCAGGTTTTTACATGGAGTCAAGAGACAGAGTGTACATTCACCTGTTTCAAGAGACCAAAAAACTAGCAAGCAACATTTTTACAAGAGGAAAATAAATAGCAGGGGAGGGTCTCTGCTAAAGCTCAGCAGTTCTGATTCCATCCACAAGGGGACAGTGGAACCACAAACACAGTAATTCCCGTTTCTACTGCTCCACTATCTTCATAGGAACACAATATTATTAACCGAAAGCAAACATGCTGTCGGAAATCACTAGGGAAGATGATATTAAGCATATTTTCTTCTTTTCCTCTGCTACAGCTGTATTTGTTTTCAAAGAGAAAACCAAAATTAAACATAAATACTCAAAAAAGAGGGAGAAGTAAAATTGAAGCAGCAAAAGCTGAAACTGCAGTAACAGACAAAATGGAATTCTAACCATAGGATAAAAAAAAAAAAAAAGTTTTATAAAAAGTAGAGATGAGGCAACAAGTCTCTTCTATTGATTGTATTCTGTGCCTCTCAAAATTCTTGAAACATAGTTTTCTGAGTCTTTTTTTTTTGACCTAGTAACTGTGTTTGTACACCTCACAGCATAATTTGCCTTCTTAACCCACTATTCCAACAGAATGATTTTGTCTAAGTGCTTACTTTTGTTCCGAGACTAATCACTAAATTATAAAAAATCACTTTTAACTTATAAAAACTGCTCCTGATTATAAATAATTGCTGCAGACCAAGAGAAACGGACAGGCAAAACCTCCAGCCTTTCATCCTATTTATTCATCAGCAATCCACATTCCATTTGTCTAGACTAAATATAGCAGCGTTTATACAAGAAATCAATAGTGCTTGCAGAGAGCAGAGCAAAGGCATGAATATTTCATCAAACTCGGACAGAAATGGCAATCAGCAAACTGACAGCAAACTGTGTAGGCTGACTGGCCCTCCAGATAAGTCTCCAGTACTTGGACAATGGCTCACTGCCTGCAAGTCACAATCTTATCATCAGTGCTCTTCTATTTTTAACATTAATTGCACTGTAGGTGACAAAGGCTTATCATGTTTAAAGTGGGGAGATGGATTTTCTTACATCTTCTGTGACAGGATAATAAGCCTTACTAGGAACAATAATAGTAACTGGGGCTCAGCAAGCCCTGCAGGGTCTGGTTTGCTATAGTGTTTGCAAACTGAACCCTGCAGGGTTTGGTTATCAATGGTGTTTGCAAACTGAACCCTGCCATTTATTTTGCAGATACTAGCTGCAAATCAGTCCCTACAGGTCTGCACAGTCATTCAGACTGACTATAATTCCTACCTCTGATTAGCATTCTCCTTCATTTTCAGAACACTTTTCTGTAACAATGAGGGAAGCCTCCAGATTTTTCTAACAATAGAAATTTCTTTCTGCTAATAGTAAAACGTACAACTGAAATCGGGCTCTGCTTGATAGATTACAGATTTTCAAGAATTTTCACACACTCAATAAATCTAGCAAAGGAATACCTAATTCATCAAGTTCAACTTTACTTCATTCATTAATGGGGGGGGAAATACATATGGAAATAGTCCTAGAGACTCAAATCCATAGAAATCAATACATTACCTCTTGTGTCACTTAAATGCCAACGGTTCCTGACAAATAAAGACAAGTATTTATTTTAAGGTCCATTCTATGATTCTATAGTTTCCTAGCATAAATATTGCTAGCAGTAAGGTTACCAGCAATACTACTACTAATTGCTCACATAGAGGATAATAACTTTTGAGAGTGATTACTGTCTTAAAATTGGAAACCATTCAACCTTATCAACTAATTTATTCTAAACAAGTTACTATAAAATAAAACTGAATGGTTTGCTACTGTCTGTTAGGCAGTCCTAATGCCACAGACCCTTCACATTCTCCTTACTTGTTACCAGCTGACAAGATAGAGACCGTGGCCCCTGCAGAGTCTTCATCAGTGTAAAAAATGTGTAATGGAACAGAGAATTAGAATTAGTGACTTTGAGAGCTTTGACTTTTAGCTGAAGCATCTTTCCTCCCCCATCTCAACACAATTTTACGTCTCAAAAAAGCAAAGGTGATGCAGGGTATTTACTCTCATTGAGGCTTTAATGTTTTTTTCACGCCCTCTATAGGGGATATATGCATTTTTCAGGTAGAAAAAGAATGTCCTAATCAGTGCCCTCAACTTGCAAACGAAAAGCAATGGGATGCAGGACTTCACAAACAGGAATTGTCAAGATATTAGACAAAGAAGGAAAATAATTGCTAATGAAAGGAAAAAAAATAAATTAATCAGAGCTGACTCCACTTCTAGGAGACTTGTTTTGCAGGATTTTCAGTATCACCAATGGAGTCATGGTGTAGCACACACAATTTAGAGTGGAACCCTGCCCACACTCTCTCCACCATGGTCTGGAACAGATCCTTCCGAAGAGCTCTGCTGACTACAAAGCAAGCCTGGGATTCCTCTCTCAGGTTAAATAAAGGCAAACTCTCCAAGCCCATGTCAGCTGCCATGAATACAACAGTAGGCTGCAGAATATTAACTAAAAACGTTACTGAAAGCTCTGTGATGCCAGAAACTATGCCAAAAATTTGAGCAGAAAAATATTTAATTTTCAGCTAGAACACAGTGCAAAAGCCATATGCATTAACTTTCCTATGAATACTCAATTGCCTTTATCTTTAAACCTAACAACAAAAATAGTCTCAGAAGACCATCCATATCTGTTATACTCCATAGATTGCACTTCCCACAGTGCTTTTGACATTCTGTGGAAAGAAAATAAGACACTTGCAAAACAGCATGCTTGTAGATGCTTGAAGCATTTGTAAAAAGAGGTAAAAGAGCTTGACTTAACCTTAAGGCTTTGCTGGAATCACTGAAAAACTTTTAACTCTTTCACTAAGAGATGGCATTTTTGCTTCTCACAACTAGTTTCAATTTCTGGTGTATCAGAATACACAAATCTTCCAAATCACAAGCGCTAAAGGAAAATATCAGAAAACAGAACAGCTCATTTTCTTACTATCATGCCCCAAGAGGGGTAATTTTGTTTGTTTGTTTTTTTGTTGCCAGTTACCTTTCTTGGCAGGCATTTATGCCATCTTTAAAAACAGGAACTTAAATAAGATATGCTGCCACCAACTGAACAGTCTCCATTCTTTATTTGAGACACAACGAAGAATAATTCTAGTAGACTTGCTTACCAGAACATCTTGCCTGTTGTACATTTATGATTCTTACATTAGATTAACTGTGTTGAATTTGCTGGGATTACAGGGATTCAAGTTAAACTTTTCCCAAAGGAATTTCTTGGTTACATGGTTGATCTGGAAAAGTAAAGAAGGTTGGAGAGACGACATGGCACGAAGCTGGGGAGGGTCTTTCTCCCACCTTGATCATCTATGGCAGCCTTCTACTAGGGTAGCAGTTAAAGTTTATGAAGTGAGCAAGGAGGACTACAGAAGTTTAAATGCTAAACTACAAGACAGATGACAAGCTTCTCCAACTGGTAATTTCAGTATTAAGCAATATAAGCATATCCCTGAAAACATACTAAAACAAGTAAAATGTAGAAGAATCATTCTTCCAAGAATCCATGCTTCCCCAGATACCAACTCAGTGAAGTATTACAACAAAAAGAGAGAAAAGGAGAGCTGTTTATACTAGTGACACTCTTTTGAACTCTGTTCTACAAAACAGAGCCCACCTACAGTTATTAACTTGTGCAGCACTTTTCATAGTTTTCATAAAATGAAAACAAACCAGAACAGTTTTGCACTTTTTAATGTAGAATAAACTGCCTCTATTTGGCCTCTTCATGGAGAGAGAGTGAAAAAACTTCCCTTTGAAGGATTAGCTGTATCAGTCAATCATAACATAGTCAGAACACTAAAGAGTTTGCAGAACAGAGCTCTAAATCAGGGGAAGAGTGGAAGTTCCCCCCAGATTAAGATAATGGCTTAAATTTACTCTCCAGCTTAAACCTAGAATTCTCCAGATTTATGTGCCACCTCATTCAGGATTTGAAAAGCACCAGTACCTGAAAAGCTGTAACAGTGTCTTTGAACATACCAAGAAGGAAAGAATAGAAAATTGAAATACCACATGAGGCTGAAAGTTGCAGGAATAAGGAACAGAGAGCAGGAAGGAACCTTCTGCAGGCAGGTGACAGGAGACAGTCCAGAAAAGGATAGGCCAGGCAGTAAGATACAAACAGCCATTCAGAGCTGGAGCACAGGGAAAGGAGTTAAAATTCCTGAGCTTTCTGTGTTGAGGAGCAGCATTACAGGAGTATTGCTCACTCTGTAATCTAAGAGTAGCCCTGGCACACTGATAAGGTGGCAGTTCTTGGCCTCACCGCCAGTGTAAATAAAGAGCTAATAAAGGAGCAATGTGTCTGTTATGAAGATGCTGGGAATTTAAGTTAATAATGCAGTTTTGAATAGCCATGACTAAAGATGATGGAGCGCGGCATGACAACTATTACAGATTCAATATTCAAACTTGCAGAAAAAATGTCCTGATCTGGAGCCCATTCCCCAGAGGAAAAGTGGCTGGCAGCTTTCTGGAGCAAGCTATGCCATGCAAGACCTGTGTGGCAGACTGCAAGAGAGAAGAGATTAAACTATAAGAATAACAAGTGACATCGGAAGTACAAGTCAGATGATCAATAAACTGTGACAGGTTAGGTTACACCCCATGGTATGCTTTTATCGCCCCAGCTCTGGTGGCTAAAATCTTGTTTCTCCATTCTTAGCTCATAAAATCTGTCAATTCTTCTGTTAACTTCAGTATAGGCAAAGCTTCTTTATGCCACCTGAGAAGCTTGATGCAGAATCTCTTACAAGCACAGGGGTGAAAGAAGACAGCCTGAGAGCATGTAATTTTAATATGGGGACAAAAGCATCCAGATCTGAGATGTCACTTAAAAATATTTTAAAGTATTCAAAATAAAATTTTCTCCACTCTCACAATTACACTAAAGGATGCGTCCAAACTGAAGAAAGTGTCACTTAGATTTCACTCAATGTTGTTATATATATATGATTAATTATATTACCTCAATCATAGTCTGGATTTTGGTTGTCACAGGGAAGGGAAGCAGAAAGAAAACAGCAAATACAAATAGATTTTTTTAAAAGAAACACAATGACTTCTCATGGCAGTTAAGTTCTTGACTTCCTCTCTTGGAAAGGAGAAGCATAAGAAATTAAAAAACAATTCAGATGAGAAAAAATACTTTCTAGTTATTTTCTTAGATTATACTTCAAGAGGCAGTAATTATCTTAAATGGTACTATCACTGAATTAGGAGTATAAATGAACTGTCAAACCTGATGAGGCACTCAATTGAGTTTATGGTATTAAGAAGTGCAATAAATTAGACTAGAAATATATGCCCCTTTGTTCTATAAAAGGGATCTTATCATGATTATACCTTTTCCCTATTTCTTTTAAGTGTTTGCATACATGTCATAATGAGAAGTAAAATAAATGCAAACTGTGTTCTGGGCTTTGATTTACCATTCTTGCATTTCCCCAGGGCCTGGAAAGGAAGCTCAAACAACCACAAACTTCTAAAATATCAGTGAGAGGCCTTGAAATACCAACACTGAAGTTACAGCTAGCTGGCTTTTGTAAAAAATCAAAGGCTTTATTATATTGCTTCAGTAAAATCAGATTCCTCCTCTGCAAATAGGATTTTCAGTCAAACAGTCATAACAAACACAAACATAAATGCCATCTAATTTGTTATAGCCAGGAAGCTTTTACATGTTAAAGAGTGTTCACTGTTTCTTCTCTACTGAACACATGAGCAGAAGTTCCACTTACGAGCCTTCCAGTGTTCATGCAAGTATCAGGCCGACCACTTCTGCTGAAGGAATAAAGGCAAATGTATCCAGTACATGACATCAGAATGTCAAAAGCTTTTAAACTCAAACCCGGGATGATCTGTTATCAAGAAACCCAAGCTGATCTATATTTGGGTTTCTGAGTTACTTTATATATATTTTAGCCAGGACAACTCTCACACATGCATTCGCTACACCCACTAGCACAGAGGCACATTTTCGCTTTCCCAAAAACGCCCTTTTGATATAACTAAACTAAATATCCTAAATTCTAGATACTACTGCTGCAGACCAGGTGAAAATCAGATCAAGGTAAATGTACTTATAGTTAAAAATGAAGATTTTCAATGTCATTTTATTCTCAGCTATAAAGTCTATGACATTCTGATGATACTATTAAAATATGGTAATAGATCAGTGTAAATGATGGTGTTGATACATGATAGCAGGTTAGCTTGTTGGACCACAATGTGTCCACCCCATGGCATGAGTACACAAGAAGAGAGAGGGAAGAATGTAAAATAGCTGTTGGGTTTTTTTGGCTGTGTATTTTCTGCGCATGCAGCAGTACCACTGTCAGTCAGATCATACTGAAAATGCCAAATAAGGTTTGATTTGGTGGATGTCGCACTTAGTGGTTGCAGAACTAAGTAGGTGCAATGTCTCCAAATCTCCAGCTTAGCACTGTCTGCTGGTCACTTCATTAAAGCCTTACAATGAATTAATTAAAAAGAAAATACGTGTGATATAAATCTTTGGGTATGCATGGACATATAATTCTTGCATCACATCCAGAAATTATAAGAAAAAAGCAAAGAACAGACAGGATACAATGGATTCCTCTCACCTCCCTTTTTAGAACAGGTATCATGGTAGATGCTACATACACACAAGAAGGGAAATACACCTAATTGTGTCAGTATTACTATACATTAATAAACAGTGTACAAAGTCTATACAAATAAGACAGTGTACAATGAGGGGTTCTAGAGACCTGCTACAGTTTTTGCCTCATCCCTGAACTGGAGATAACATGAGGCTGCCACAAGTGGTACCAAATACACCCAGAACCTAGACCTTTCACTTTCTTTTCTTTCATCTATTCTCCACCTGTGAATGCTGCAGGTACATTGGTGGCAATGTTGAGTTTACACCTGCTGAGTAATCTCTAACAGTGGTGACATCAATATACTAATCTCAAGTGGATGACCCAGGGAAAGAGGGGAGGGGCAAAAAGCTCTTCCTTGAAGTAAGAATAGCAAAGATAAAAAACTACTGTTTGGGCATGCCAGCAAGTAGATCCTGAAGCATCATCAGACAGTGCTCCAGGCTTTGCTATTTCAGGGGTGAGACAGCCAGTGCTCCAAAAGAAATCCCTGTAAGGCAAGATACAGTGCAACTCTTTCAAGAAACTGTTGGTAACTTTGTATTTTAGTGAAAAATATTAATGACCAAAAAAATGCATTGAAGAGGCTATTTTCCAGTTCCTACCTGTTTTATTGTTGTCGCTGTATAAGCTCCCCAAGATGCTACAATACTTAGGGTTTTCTTTTTTCTTCTTTTCTACAGCATAGCAAAAATTATCATGTACATGCAAACCTACTAAGCTCACAACCTCTCTATTATACCCAGGAAATAATTAAAGATCATTTATTATTCCAATTTTTTAAATAAATGCTTATGGAATGTTCTGATCTTTGACAAGCATGTGGCTAGAAAAGGTTTTGATGGCAAGCACAGAAAATGGGAGGGATCAAACTGAAATCTCCCACAGAGGAGGGGCAAAGTCCAACACAAGCATAATACCTTTTAAAGAACCTTTCTAATGGGAGATTAAATTAGATGCCAGTCAGACACTGGCAACACAATACTACTTGGTATGCTAACTCAGAAATAAAACTCTTATGTATCCTAGGCAAAAGTAACAATTGCAGGTGTTTATTCACATAGATATATTTGCTTGTATTATATATTTTTTCCTGTTCTGCTCCTCTTTGTAACACATTGCTTTGGACTACAGCATAGTCAGGGGAGTCTGTCTTTCTCTGCTTACATTGAACACTTAGTATATTTGCACAGTGACTAAAATACAGTGAATAAATAATACTAGATCGCTGGCTTGCTGTTTTTCAGAAGTCCACCTGTTGGATTACTGATAACTAGCTGCAGACAAGATTACAGCATGTTTAGAAAAAACACTATGGCTAAGGCACAGAAAATACAAAGGAAAAATATGGCTCCAGTGATGATGCAAAACAAAGGAAAGAAGGTAGAGTTTATTAGATTGCAGAATGGAATACGTGAAAGCATTTGAAAAGGAACAAATACTGGCAGAACAGCTGGGAATATCATGCAGCAGACATGCCGCAAAGTTGAATGGATAATGACTTCAATAGGCAGAGAAGATGGGGGAGTTTCTGACAAAGGTCCCTCTCAGCTTGATGAAAGGGTTGTTAAGGTTTTAAAGGTCTTGATATAATCTATTTTCTGCTGCAGACAGAGTTTGTCTTTCAGGGAACAACCTTGGCTACCATGCAGATGGCCTCATTTCCATTACTAAAACATTACATAAGGCAGGCACTCCAGTAAAAGAGATTACATAAAATATACAAAAAGCATTATGAATGCACAAGCAAGGGAATGTCAGTCGTCCTAGATGCCTACTTACATTTTTGTTTCATTAATGCAATGACAGTTACGGTTTTATGAAGTATAGATCCAAACCATAATCATTTGCAGTAAGTAATCACAAAAAGTCTCTCTCTCACACACACTGTCATTCGGGATTTGAGTGAATTACTTTAAAAAAGGAGACTGACACTTCAGGTTCACAGCTGTAATCTAAATAATGCAGAACTTTTACCTTTTATGAAAAAGGCGTCTTAGCTAAAAACAAACTTTCACGTTTACTTCTAAAATCAAATTAACTTATTGAGCTGAAACCAATTCCAAGTTAGGTATGTAATACCTCATTAATGTAATTCTGTGACATACTTAGCATCATCACTATTACACTATTTACCTAAATTCCTCCTTTCCTATTTTTCCTCTTCTCAGCACAGTAAATTATTTCAACCCTACTGTGTCCAAGTCTTTGTCGACTACAACTGTCTACTTCCGATTCCTTGAAAACATGCACTGTAAATTTCTGCCACAAACTCAAAAGATTCAGATGGCAAAAGCAAGTTACCACTAACAGTGCTTTCTGTATGAAAGAAAGAAAAGATATTGCTCTTTTAAAATAATGATGTAACACTAAAATTAGAAAATATTAATGATTTGTGCTCTCCAGACTAGAAAGATCTCTGAGAGGTTCCCTCTGGAAAGCAGAGACATGACTAGAACCACCAGAGGGAGTCAATCTGTTTCTTTCAGGTCAAGTGAAAAACTGGAATGAACAGAAAAAGCACTGAGAATGGAAGAAATTGCTAACCAATATCACAGTTTATACCCAGATATATGTGGACACCAAATATAATGAAAAAAAACCACACTTAACTGAAATTCTCTTTATCGATATAAGAAATTACCTTTTTTTTGCTTTAAGTGTTTATTAATAGCATTCCTGTTAGTATACTTTCCTGTATGACTTCAGGTTAATAAAATCTTAAGGTATCAAAAACTAATAGCTGACATAATCAGAATGATATGTATATATCTATCCAACTTACTGCTCTTTCATTACTTGAGTTCAAGTCATTACCATACTCGTAAGTCTATTTCAGACATATGCTGGCTCAACTCAAAACTGTAAATACAGGAGGTTTTCTTCAGTTTATTTATGAATTAGTCACTTTAATCAGCAAGTAGAGTTATGCATTTACTGTGGTGAGTGTAGGAAAGAAACTGACTGTCTCTGACTCTGCTATTAGTTAAAAGAAAGCTTACTGAAGGAAAAAAAAAAATCAATAAAAGGAAAATTGTCTTCATCCTGGCTCAAACCAGGACACTGACATTTCTACTCACTCTGCCAAACACGTATCTTTGTAATTTTGGGGCTTTGTAAAAGCAAACTATAGAAATTATTAAGATGATGGCAACTTTATCAGTACATTAGCTAGAGGTACTTTCCATTATTATTGTTCTAAATAAACACTGAAAATTTGGTCTGAATTCTGTAATATTCCAGAAAATAATCCAATAAAAACCCAAATAAATTAATCTGTTATGTTAAAGCAAACAACAGCTGTAGAAAAAGTCCACACAATTCTGATGCCACTTAGCAAGCACAGTTCAGAAAACTGGAAATCTAAAAGTTATTACCCATTTTTGTTTTTCTGCATTTCAGTAGGTCCATTTCTTACTAGCGGGTTGGTTGATTTCTCACTTGATCTCATCTGACACACAGAAAGCCAGTCAAGCCACTGGGCATTTCTTCAGTCTCAAATGATTCTTTCTCAAGCAAGTATTTATTCCGGAAGTTATATTTCCTATTAAGAAGTCTACAAAAATCAGTGGGAACTCTTCTCCAATTTCAAACTTAGGTTTTAGAAATCTGCAGATCAGTCCTGGAACATGCACACTAGGCTGACTGCTTGAATGGAGTCAAGCACTCTAAATTACTCTTCAAGACACTCTTGAGTCCTTTGAGAACCTCAGCCTAATAATTTAAATAAACCCTATTCATACTGAAACCCCCACTGCAACTTACCACATTAATCATTCAGAGTAAAAGTTCCCTCTCATCAGAACTAAGATGGGCAAATCTTAGCACACTGCAATATGAAGCACATTTAGTTCTGTTAAATGAGCTTTTGAACCTGGCTGGAAACTCCATTACAAAATAAAATTCTGCAATACAGGTGGCAACATGAAAGTAAGTGCTCAGTTTGCATTTTAAGCAGAACTTTTTATGAGCAGTTAGACAGCATTTACAATATTTTATGGAATTACTGCATCAGGCATTGCATATTAAGGACTGGGAAAAGAAGGCAGCACAAGCAATTTAAGATTTACCATGGAAAGACTGTAATACTGATTTTAAGGTAAAGCACTGAGAGTACTGGCTTGGTACCATACAGAAGTCACAAACACATTCACTTTTAACAAGAGACAAACTGGAATCTAGCCTGAAACCTCCTCACCAGTGTACTGCACAAGGCTGGAGCCTGAGCTTTTCAGCAGAGCATCTTAGCTGCAGCAGCAGTAACTCTTAGTAGGTTTTTCTGTTCAGTATATTTTATTTTTTTTTCTCAGAAATGTAGAGGTTCTTCCTGACTGCAGTAACTTGCCTAATTTTGAGTTTTCTTCTTTTTTACTCAAAGTATTTAAAAAGCTACCAGGAAGTGATTTTCAGTAGTTTTAGTTTAATGAAAATATTATAATGAACCATATTGAAAGAATTAGGAAAAAAATGCAAATAATTTCTGATGTGTCCAGAAAGAACAACTTCACTTTGTATCACTTTTTATATTTATGCCATTCATATTTCTATTTCTTAGAGTTATGCTGCTAAAACGTAGGTATTTATTTAGGCTAATGAGGTTATTTACACTAATTTTTACATATACTTGTGTTTGTTTTCTTCCCTTAATTAGGATCTGATAGTAAATACCTGAATTGAAATTTTTACACTGTTATGGACTTCTCTGTAGCCAACCTTGGCCCGGCATTCTCTCTGCTGACTGTAAAGTTTAATTAAACGAACACTGAGACCATAGTGGTATATCCATAACGCACGTTTCATGCAATGTCTTAGGAACTCAAGGTGATAAATATAGTGCTTGAAGCTGACTTGCCCCTACTCACCAACATAAAACACCAATTCCTAGATCTACCACAAAATCTACGCAACCACTAGCTATTCATCACTGTGGACAGAAACACTCTCCAGAAACTACAGAAACAGGGTTTGAACATAACATAAATACGGAGAGAATGACACCAAGAGTCAGTCCACCTGAAGGAAAGGAAGACTGGAAGACAATGGAGATGTCATTGATTTCACTCAATCCAAGTATGTAAGTCCTACCCTGTCAATTGAGAGCTGTGCACCTGATGAAACACCACAAAGCAAAGCTGATACCCCATATTAGTACTTTTCACTTTCTCCACAACTCAGAGTCCCAGAGCAACAAACTAGTTAGATATTGGTTCAGTAAGAGCTCGCTTATGCATCCACAAAATTACATTTCATTTCCAATCACATGTACATGTGCCACAGAAAAAAAGAAAAATGAAATTGATAGTCAACACACGTGTAAAAAGGCTTCTCAAGGATTTACCTTAAATGCCTTTTAAATGCAGGCAAAACGAACAGCTCACCCTGCATGCCAGAGATGATGAAAAATAGCATATAATCTTTCTTAAAAAATGGGAAACTCTCCACTATCGTCTTAGTTCATCCATTTCCAGAACTTGCATCATCTGTTACAGACCTTGCTTCACGCCATCTTAAAGGACATTCTGATAAAGAGACTAGTTACAGACTGAGATGAAGCTGCTGAGATCTCAAAACTAATTGCAAGCAGGCTGACTCCAGACAGTGTCATGCTATATTTATCACTCACCTCTAAAAAGGTATGGAAATAAAATGCTATAAAGCTGCATGACTCGGGGTCACAAGGCTGGACAACTATTCTGCAGCTACAGTCCAAATGTCATAAGAAGGCACATGTGTGTAAACTTCACAAAAGACCTTCAGAACTCAATCAGTTCCTGAAAAAGTTACCCACACGTAACTACTCCAGATCATGGCTCTGAAACTGGTGTTCAATTACTTCTGAGATCTCAGAACAATATTAATCCTGTTCAGAGCTATCTTCTGCCTTTCCAGTGTGGAGCTGCTGGTCATCTTTCCCTCAAGTGAAAGAGGGAGACTAGATGAAAAATTACCTACTAAACCTTGCAGCTTTTTAAATAAAGCCCTCTCCTGAGGCCTTACAGGGCATGCTTCCCTCATGGTGTGCTCAGTTCCATGTGTTTCTGAGTTCAAAACACTGCTATGGCAATGAGATTATCCTGGTAACACCAGGCAGGCTCAATGCTTCAATGCAGTGCCCACACAGGCTTAAAACTCTACTGGCTTTTCCAATATCAAGCTGGTGGGTACGTTCAGATAGCTACCACCCTGCCCTCTGCAACCTCCCATCTGCAGAAACTGCCGGCACACATCTCCCTGTTATCATTACTACAAAGAAAGAGGAAAAGTAACTTACTTGCAAAGCAAAAGCCATTCTGACTGAAGAAAGATGTATTTTTCTGAAATCAACGTTACTCAGTTCTAAGAATTCACAAAATTCACTTCCTTTGCTCTTCCTTGACAATGTCTATTTAGAAGAGATCTATTTATTACTCAGCACATTTCACAGTTCCTGTTTCTAAATGAGAATCACATTAACAAAGGGTAGAAAGTCACAAACGTCTCAAGAAAGCAAGACTGATTTCTATAATGTATGTACAGTGTTGTTTCAAGAGGGAAAAAAAAACCCAAACAACCCAAAACCTTCAAAGTTGGGCATCAATGCAGTTAGCCTTCCAAGACCTACTGATTCTACCATGAACTTGTAGAAAAGGAGAGAAGTAAAAAGACATTTAAATAAAATGAATAATTGGAGATAACTGTGTTACACCATAAACAGGTTCCAATTTATTGTTCAGAAATAAATGTTGGAACTGACCTTCTTCCAAGAAACAGATCTACAACTATTTCATGATAAACAATTGTCTGTTCACCTATAATGGCTGCATTGGATTACAAGCACTTTTTTCTTCCTGTAATACAGTGGACTCCACATTAAAGTAATTTCAAGATGAAGTATTGTACTTTCAAAAAATAAAAGGCACAGTGACACGAATCCACGACCCACAAACTCACTCCATGCAGTTATTATTCTTGTCTCATTATTTTTCTGCTCAAAATAACCACCTATGTCCCATTTCATACTGCAATATTTTCATTTAAGAAAACCCACTACAGTTCAAATACATATAAACCTTCTGAAAGCAGACAGAGGACCACAGCACAGACAGCAAGAAGAGTAAAGGAACTGCAGCAAAAAAAAACCAAACAAAACTATGTTTAAGGAGATTTTGTAGTGAAATTTGGGGGTTTTTGTGGTTTTGAAAAGATACTGACTACCTTGCTCCCTTCCCATGCTCTTTATATGTTCTGCACCATCATCTCCAGGTACTACACTTGACTATGTAGCCTTCGCTGCACTCCCCACTGTGAAATTTACTGGTAGCGTCATTGAACCAGTGGTATATCTTGGCATGGGCACACAGAGATGTTTTCATCCCTTCCATGTGGTTTCCTTTTCCACAGTAGGCTACCCAATATTCCAAGGCACAGTCTGAAGCAGTATAAACTTCCTGCTAAATGACTGCGGTTTCAGTTCTCAGCCCAGCCTTGGGCACTAGGGACTGACCACAATCTCTTGAGTATAGAAGAAACAACAGGGTACTGGAGCTGCTGAGTAAAATGATTAATGCATCAAAATACCTGTATTTGCTACCACGCTATGTTCTTAACAGTTTTCTTAGGCTCTTTGGAATCTGTAGCTTGCACAACCATATAAGAATAAAATAAAAACACAAATCCATGAAGGTTTCTTCTCAAAACACTTTTTTTTGCCATTACATAAATTCCACCACCTCTCCGTATGCCATTAAAATAAGTAATCTATTTGAATGTAATGTTATTTGAAAAGTATCCTTACAACTGAAATTCCTGAAAATTTGTTACATTTGTATTATTATAAATCTACATATAATGTAATAATCTCGTTAACTTTAATATTTTTAATTTTTATTTTAATTTACTATTAAAACATGGCACAAAAGCACACAATTCAGTTGAAAGCTGCAGAAGCACTGGGATCTGCCATTGTAAAACAAGCAAGCTAAAACAGAAAAGCAACTAAGAAACAAGTAACATCAACTGTATTTGAAGTTTACATTTGAACTTTATATAAAAACTGGCTGGATTAAGAAATGGACACTGTAAAGCCCTGGCAAGAGCTGTAAAAAAAGAACCATTTTATGATACTAAAGAAGAGTATCTCTTTTTATATAATGATCCAGTTAATGATTAGTAGGGAAAGCTACAGAAAAATTGCTCAATTAGAACTCTTACTCCTAAGAATCTTAGAAGAGCTTAAAATTACACCTCAGGGAACTAAGCTGCTTCACGCTGTGCATAAACTGCACTTCTCTCCCAGCAGTTCTTTTCAGCTCTCCCAAGCAGGGTGCAGACCATAACAGATCTGCTGTCACAAGCCTCTCTCTGGAGAACAGGAGGAGCTTCATTCTCTTGTTTTATGCGAGGAGGTGAGACACTGGCTGAAGTCACT
This sequence comes from Apus apus, assembly GCF_020740795.1. NCBI lineage: Eukaryota > Metazoa > Chordata > Aves > Apodiformes > Apodidae > Apus > Apus apus. The sequence goes on along the minus strand of NC_067283.1, from coordinate 31,227,646 downwards.
CTGAGAATGTGTGGCCTGAGTCTTAGTGACAGTTACATGAGATATACACAGTGATAGTTCTGATTGCCTTGATAAACCAATACGTATTACCAGAGCCCATAGGAAGCAAGTATGAGAGCTGTGAAACAAGCAGGAGCTATGTAAGCAGCAAGTGCAAGGAATTATTTCTTCAGGGATGAATATGAATCTTACATCCCACACTTAGCTAGTAAAATGTAATCCTGTATTTAATACATTAAGCCAATTAATACCATAGGAACACTTTTAAAACTTGTTGAGTTGGCTAGCCTTGTGCCTTGGGAACAGCCTTCATTCAGCAATGATAAAACCACTCTTTACATTAGGCAGAACTCTTACAGCACAGGAGCACCACCTGAGATCAAAAAATAGCCCATGATAACTGATGTTGCCAGCTCCCGGTAGTCACCTCCCAGCCATTTCAGTGACTGCTCTTGCAGCCTGTGAGAGAGCCACCAATATGTAGCCGACAGTCTTTAGCTAGTTTCAATCTAAGTAAAGAAACTCATTTGGCAAGAGATCTCAGCCAGCCAGTCATAGAGCTGTTAAACTGCTTTGCACAGATGTTTTTACCTCATTGCTAGCAAATCTCTGCTCCCCCCACTGAAAACACAGACTTCTCTGTTAAACCCCCTTTTTTGTCATTCCCCATGGGATGAGTCACTACAGTACAGAGCAGAAACAGTCAGATAAAGACAGTAGTGGCAGTCGTGCCTTTAGTCTTCCTAAAATTCTGGGTGGGGTCCTCTCCCAGTACTGTTCTGCTTACAGTTGTCTTTATTGCACCAGCGCACATGATAAGACAAGGGAAAACTGAAATAATGTCTTCCTTCATGATCCGTAAGGGGCACAGAGTAGAAGTGTTTCCCATAAGGGAGCTAAAGAAGAAGGGACAGAGCATGAGGACTTCCCAAAAATTATTAAGATAGGGTAATGGAAAAGGACAACAAATTGCTGAGGTAAGGTTGATGGTTCTAATGGACCACTGCACTATAGTAGACTTTGAAGTTCGGGTAAACTGCACTGAAATAATCCATGTCTGCCAGCTGTTTATCTAGACTGATGTGCCAGTTGCCCATAACTTTCCAATGTGATAGTTACACATCTTACAGGACAATGAGTTTTAAGTCTCTCTTCAGCCTAAATATGTAAATAAGGATCACACATAAATACCTACTTTTTCACTTTAAACTCCTACAGATTTTCCTCACATCTTTTGGCTAGCTTCAGCTGACTGTTAACCAGAGTACTCACCAGTACAACACTTGCCTTAGTCCAACAGACATTTCACACTGTTTTGCTGATCTACGATTCCACTTTGAGAAGCATATTTTCATAAAGTGGGTAATTTCTTCAGAGAAAAAAAAAAGCTTAAATGGGTGAAAAGGCACTGAGGGAAGTCATGTATATCGCCCCATGTCACGTAGAAATGGGGCTGGGCTTCAGTCAAACAGATGTACAAAGATCCGCAAGTTTTTATAGTATTTACAGATACATTTGAAAGAAAATCTCTGCCTTTTATGTTAATGCCTAACCTTTCTCCTGCCCTCTTTGATCACAGTATGAGAGTATGGATCAAAGATCAGCAAAGAATCCTGCTCAGAGTCAGCCTGCCAATACTTTCCAGGCTATGGAAGACCCCTGAAAGTAATTGAACTCTGCATGTTCAGAAAAGGAGGACTGGCATGTACCACATGGCTGAGCTGGAGCCTCTTTTCTGCCTTCCCTTTCTCTGTTTCTGCCTGTGCAGAGCAATGGCTGTGACAAATCTACTGGCAGATGCCACATTTATTTGCACTGAGTGCAACCTTCTTCATGTGGCCATTTTGCAACTTGTGCCTTGCAAGGGCATAAATATCCATACATATATAAACTAAAAACTGATTGAAAACACTGGAAATTTCCCTGCTACTACTTCTTAATATTTGGACCGATAAGAATTTGCAGCCTCTGGAAACAATCTTATGAAATGTCTGTTTCAAACTACACCTTTCAATTACCAGTTTAATCTATTGATGTGATGATACCTCAGCAGTTTTTGTGACTGTTGCCTAATTCTTTAGACAGAAATGCTATAGTGCAGTGTTATATATATGGTAGTCTTCTCTCCTGACAGTTTCCATTCTAAAACCACCATATGATTTGCTTTCCAGATCATATTAATTAATCCCTCATCGGATTAAACTGCTATGGTTTGTTACTTGTTATGCTGTTAGCAAACGGCTGGGTCTTCCTAACTTTAGTGTAGTTTGAGTGCAACTTAATATCATCTCTATTATGAAACTTTTTTAAGCTTTAAAAAAGGTCTGTAATCTGAATGTTCTATTGCGTGGCATGTTTAACTTACAAGCATTTTATCTGTAGAGAGTATCTTCCCACCATATTTTATTTGCAGTTTTGATGGCAAACTACTGATACCACAGCAGTCAGCTCTACTGTGAAAGTAAAGAGCAAGTCTCATTTGCTCAGACAGGTATGCAAAAGGCAGTGGAAGCTATGTACAATCTGGAGATCAACTGCTCTTTGTGGATAGATCATAAAAGATTTCATTTCTTCCACTGAGTATTAACTGTGAACAACAAACAGCAGTTTTTTTAAGAATACATCTCAAATTGAAGAGAGCTGCCTGTCTGTTATCTGCACTTCTGTTACTGACCATTTTGGTGGCGTTTCTATAAATATTGCACATATGCAGTTATAAACACAAATATTTAAAAATAGGTCACAGGCATTAGAAGCAGATTATACCATACAGGTGGGAAACAATGAATTCTGGCACAAGCGCAGATGATGTTTTATGACAGTCTTCAATATGTGGGAAGTCTCCATCAGTACAAATCATCTGCCACCAGTGCTGAATGAACTCATGTCACTGCAGAGCACATAATGAATCTTTGACACAGCTCTACTGCCTTCTGTAAGCTACTTCTGTATTTCAAAGGAGTAAAAAGTCAGGAAACAGAAACATTTTTAATGTGGGTTGTCCACAAAGTCCTGCAATGTATGCCTATAATAAAATAAGACTGCATGCTCCTGAGCATTGCTGGTACTGGGTGAGAGACTACAGAGAATTACATGGAAAAGATACGACTTGCCATTCCTAGACACAGTCACAGGTAGGACAATTCAGGTATATACAATGCCTCTAAAGCTAATTCCCCCAGAGAAACCTTCTTTATTAATGGCAAAGAGCAGGTGTGGTTAGTTGTTCTTGAGAACACTCACTCCACAGTTTTTCATCTATCAGAAGTAGGATGGGCACCAGAGAGATTATGGCCACCCCATTACCAACCAAAGAATCCTAACTGTTTTCTTAAAAGGCACAAAATAAGAATAATCCTGGCTATTTGCCTCCTCCCAAGCTGCATCTTTTGGACACATAATTCTTCTATCCTTGTATTGCTTCTTCTTTTTAACAGAAACATAGGAAAGAAGAGCATGGTCACAATCTATAAGAAGAAAGCAGCCACATACTTGCCACACTTCTTACAGGTGACACCTTCTTTAATATTTCAATGAAATATTAAGATCTTTAAAAGTTCAATATATTTTTTATCACAGAAAATATGACATATAAAACCCTTGCTTCTCCCAGTCACAGTTACAAAATTGCAGCTTTTCATTTGCAGCTAGCTTTTGCTTTCTGACCTGCCTATACGGCAGAAAGGAAGAGTGGAAAACATGTCCAAACAGCACTTTCCACCACTGTAATATGTCCAGTGGGAGCATCCATAAACAGATTTACAGAGGAGAAACTGAAGCTCAAATTAGGACTCAAAGTATAAGACAACTTAATTCCTCTCTGATTTTGCCAAGAAAACACAGAGTGAATATGCAGAACATCAATAAATTAGTACTTTGTGGAAAAACAAATCTCACCTAGACTTCTAATTTACAGCCCATATTGTTACTAAGAGTTGGTATCACTTCAAGAGTTACTGCTATACCTTAAGATTCACATGCATTCACAGAAAGATGCCCACTAGACACACCTACTAAAAGGGTAGAAAGACTTCCCATGTGGTTTTCAGTCACTGGCCAGGATGCCACAGCAACATTCATCAGTAGGAAACCATGCAGGCAAATGCAAAACCCAGAAATGTTACCAGAGATCAACTGCTAATTGAAAACTGTTGCAGAGACAACCTATTCCTTCAAAAATGTTTGTTCATTCATACAGAATCCAGTCGTGCCTTGAAAACCACTTCCTCAACAGAATTCTTATACATCTCTAATAATTCCATTTAATGCAGTATATTGGCTTTTTTAGCTATTGCTACTATGTACTCAACTCTGTTAATTGTCTTGGAGTTTTATTTCATAAGTGAGCTGATCTACAAAATTTAAGAGAAAATGTTAATCAACTGCATAGATGCACATTTAAATAAATATGGTTAATCAATTAGATTTTAAATTGGCTCTAACTTCAAGTAAGCACTCAAGTACAGGAAAAAAAAATCAATTTTATGGATGTTAGTCTACATCAAATATTGAATCAATGTTGCTGTTTTTTTTTCCACAGGGCTTTTTCCTCTCATCCATTCTCCAGCTTCCCGCCACATTCCCTGTGCTCAGTTTCCAATTCTCAGTTCCTAGCCATCAACACACACTCAGTGTTCCAGTTTATCCTGTCAGGTTTTTCTCTTTCCTACTCAGGGAAAGCAGGAAGAGAAACTGAGCACAGGAATGGCAGATGTCCTATGGGTACTCAGATCCAGGTTCAGATTCAGCCTACAGCAGCGAAGAATTAAAACATCTGAGCTTTGACATAGAGCACATTCACTGCAGATGAAATCTTCAGTTTATCTACACAGTTCTACAACTTTTATCAAAAACTCAAAAACTCAAAAACTGTGGTTCTACCAAGGGCATTACCTTGGCCAGAGGCTTACAAAAATAAGTAACCAAAATGCATTTTTCAACAGCACTTTGCCCTACAATGAAAAATCCAAAACTTTTGCTCCTGAATACATATACACCACATGCTCTAAAAGATCAGCAGACATTTAAATCTGAGCACTGTATACTTGCCACAACAGGAAAGCAGTAAGGAGACTTGTGGCAGGCACAAGACTTGCTGGACATGCCTTGTTGCAAGCTCAACATACCTGTTGTGGAGTAGCTGTAAAACAGTCATTCAGGCTCAGGAATCCAATGCCCATAAGACTACATGGAAAACCTCCCTTACTGTCAGTGACCAAGTAGGCCTGACATTAGATAGATGTTGTGTTGCATTTTTTTTGTTTTGTTACGTATGTCTGAAATTTATCTGAAATGCAAACAGAACTCATCATCTTTGTAAAGCTACTTACCCTCAAAAAATTTAGCTGCAAGGAAAAATCTGGTACGATCTACCACTACCAGTCATGTGTACTAAAAGCCAAGAAGCACAGGTCACACACCCCAGAACACTGAATTTAGAAATCTAGGTGGAAATTCTGACTACTGAAGTGAATATAAAACTGACAAGTACATCAACAAGGGTGAATTTTACACACAGTTCTAAGAACACAATGATTTTTCAGATTTATGTAATTATCCATGGCTCCCTCTTCTTCAGTTACAAAGCCTTCTTTAACTTCTATTTTAACAGTCATATAGGGGAATAATTTTAAAATTCAGGATGGAATGTGATTTGCTACCAAGATAGAACTCAATGGGCTGTGAGTAATTACTTCATATGATTACAATTCTTACAATTTCCAGTGCACTTACATGTATTGAAGCAGAACGCAAAGGAGACTTTATCTTTTTTTCTCTTCTCCTTTTTTAAATGAGACAGAAGACTTTTCCCTTTTTTTTTTTTTTTTTTAATTATTGTTTATTTTCATTATTGAACTAAAATTTAAAAGGTAACATGTTAAAACTCTGGAAAACCTTTACAGGTTTTTTTATTCTTCCCCTGCCAGTGCAATACCACCAGCTTCTAGTAACTACTTAGCATAATTTATTTAGCTTCATGCTTACTGTTTGTACTATAGTTTGTACTATAGTTTGTACTGTTCCTGAGCAGTGGGAGTGAGCTGCTGTAAATGAGTCTTTGACTAAGCAGATGATCTGAAATCATGGAACAGAGCACAAGAACTTGGAAGCCTCAGAATAACTGAGCAGAGAATATAATTCAGATGTCACAGAGTTTTCAGTTTGGCAAGGATGCAGTTTACAAAACTCAATCTTCATTGAATCCACAGAATCACAGAATGTTAGGAGTTGGAAAGGACCTCTGGAGATCATCGAGTCCAACCCCCTGTCAGAGCAGGACCTCCACAGAATCTAGGATAGGTCACTCAGAAATGCATGCAGAAGGGTCTTGAAAGTCTGCAGACAAGGAGACTCCACAACCTCTTGGAGGAGCCTGTTCCAGTGCTCGGTAACTGAAGCAAACTGAAGCAAAGCTGTTATTAAGAAACGTTTATAGGATCTGTGGGGATATAACAGTCAACATACAGCATTAAATTATGACATCTATTGTTTTTAAGAATTTAAATGTTTGGCAATGTATGATCCAAAGTTCTCATATTTTCTAGAGAGAATTTCATTGTCATGTATCTTTGGAATTAGTGTCTATCAGATGAGACTCTGAAGTTCACAGCATCAGGACTTTTTGTTGCAAGATGTCAACAGTAAGAGGTTGCATTTTCAGCAGACATGGGCAACCCCTTCTTCCTCCTATTGAAAGAGAAATCCTGTGCTTTTGAAAAACAGAGATCTAGTGAAAAACAGAATTTTGGGAGAAGTCCTCTACTCTTCACTCCAGTGAAATCCAATAAAATTGTTTTAGCTGGAATGAATAAGCATATTCTATGGACAAAATTTATGTGGGGGAGCTTCCCTACCAAAAAGACACACCATGTTTGTTTCCCTATGCTTGCTATTATGGGAACATATTATGAGTGAATACACTCCCAAAATTTGTCCTAAGCAAATTTACTTTAAATGTTGTCATATTAACCTGTTTTAATAGAAGTTCTAAGTGTTTTACCTTTCCTGATAGAGAGTTAATTTGGTCTTGGTTCACTAGCCCTGGAGTAAAACCCTACCTTACTCAGTTACTGAATACACACAACGTTTACTGCATATTTGTCATGTGTCTGAACTAATGACATCAGTGAGTATCTAGTTGCCTAGAGCCAGATGACAGAGTAGTTCTGCTGACTGAAATGGAAAGTTTAGCAATCTGTGCCACCTTTAACATTTTGCTAGATACAGGAAAACAAACTTGGAACCCACAATCCCTCCACTTTCCAGCACTATTAAAAGGACTATAAAACCACCAGTGTGTGATTTCTTAACAATATGAAACAAATTCATAGCTTGAGTGCTACAGTCCTTTTTTTTTCACTTTTTTTTGACTGTATACCAGCCTTTCCTCTGCTTTCTGAATCAAGAGTTCTCCTAATTCTTTGGACCTTCTGGGGCATAGTGACCAAGGGAAATAAATCTCTTTCCTTGTCTTCCATATCTACATTTACCACCAGCAAAGGCCATTAAATAATGAAAAATAATTTCTGCAATGTTCTTAAGAAAGCTAGATGACAGTTCAACACCAATATACTCACTACACTAAGTGTTAATCCCACTTGAAGCTAAGGAACCTTGTTTTAATATCACTCTTGAGATGAAAAGGGACAAAGTCCTCCAGAGTCTCACATTTGGGGGTGTTTTCAAAGGGCTTTTGAAAAGTCACTGGAAGTCAAATCCAGCCACAGTGGGAAAGGTGGTTCTACTGGTTCTGTGTGCATATTGCCTCTTGATTTCTGAGTAGGATGCTTCATTAAGTCTCCTCACATCTGCTGCTTCTTGGAACTAAATAACGGTGCCTGCAGTCAGGCTAGGCAGACCGATTGCTAAAATGGAGATTGTGTAAATAATGTGGCTGGGATGACTGTGCCACCCTTTCCATCTCATGGAGGCATATCCCAGCCATTTCATTATTCAGGAATTTGGCCTCCTAAGAGCACATCCTGAGATGATAAAATCCAGTGTGCAGAGAAATGCAGTGATATTTCATGCTTCTTGATTATTCTAGATATTCTAACAATGACAAAATATAGCAGCTACTTCTTTAATTCATTTCCCTTTTACTTCTATTGAGAGGTCAACAGTTACTTCACTCCACTGTTACATTACAGCTTGAAGACCTACACTCATTGAGAGAGGCAAGTAATATGATATTCCCCATGCTCTCTGGCAGCCTCCCTGTAAAGACATCCTGCTGAGTGAGCTTGCAAAATATACATAAGTTCACCACCATGCGTATTCAATTATTTTATATCAATTACTTCAATGTCAAATTATTTTATCTCAAGGTTTTCATGTGCCAACTGCAGGTTCTGGATTGTCTTCCAAGGACATTGTTGAGTCATTTCACAGAGATCAATAACAAGGACAATGTTTTTTGATTGGCATTGACAACCAGGTTAAATTCAAAGTGGTGCTCTAGAGATGAAGATCTCAGGATTATTACCAATCCCCTGACCTAACCATGCATTCCTCTAAAATGAACTTGCTAATTGTGCCTAAAATAATTTGCATTGCTCACTTTTCCACACTTTTCAGCAGTGTGCTCTACATTACAAGCAAACTCTTCTACATAAATTCTTCCAGGATGTTTTATTGACTAGACAGCACACCTGCATAAATTTAACCCAAGTCTTCACATTAGCTATGATCTTAAACTGCTGACTGGAAGAGATCCACTCCTTTCCTTTTAGAGTGCTATATGCAGAGTACCTCTTTAAGTTCTATTTAGCATCCATTCTTTTAAGCTATATAGGCCATTCATATCCTTTGTACTACAAATAGAACAGATACAGTTAATTGAAGGCATCCCAGATTCTGAATTTAGCCTGCTAGTCTGGTAGTCTGAAATTTCAGAGGAAGTTCCTATAACACAGAATGAAAGGCTACTTAAATTTCCTCTAACCCCATTACAGACCAAAACTTTTTGAAAGAAAGGATTTTTTTGGCTACCATTGGAAGAATCAGTTTTACCCTTCCAGCAATAAGCTTGCAGCACTTAGATCAAGCAGAAGCTGCAGATCTTATTGGTACACAAACACCAGCATACTGGAATCCTATCAGCGTAGAAAACACTAGTAGGAAAAGTTTGACTCTCCAAAGTGAGAATTTTAACTCACTCACAGCAACACAGAGAAAATATATTAGAATTTTGGGAAGGTTTGAAAAAATGTAGTCCCTTAGCAAAGACCTTAGATGCCCTGTAACAGATCTCATAAGCCATGGGCCTTCCAATTGCTTTTGAGAATCTTCAGTTCCTTCTTGCACAAGTTCCTTCATGCCTAAATAGTTCTGAAATGTAGATCCTAAGTAATGGAGAAACTGTAGAGCTTAAGTGCTATTTTACCTCACAAAGATCATCGGTCTACTTGCCTATCCGTCTAGAGAAGGAAGTCCTATAATCTTCCATTTCCATAGGGACTACTATAAGGGGGTATAGGCAGAGTTCTTCTGTGAGTGCTCAATTTACACTGGAAACATGCAAGCACAACCCTAGATCCAAAACTGGAAAAACGTCAGTGGTTTCTTTACTAGTGCTTCAGTTACTTGCAGCCAATGTTTACCAGACTGAGCTACGCCATCATTTCCAGTTTACTCTTTCCTGGGGAAACAGGAGTTAGTGCTAATGAACCTGCTGGTATACATAATTGAAAAAGTAACTTCAAAACCTGCAGAAGCAGAAATTTACCTTATGAACCTTGATACTACTTTTCTTTAGAAGTGTATTTTAGTATCACTTTTAAGTACTTCAATACATCTTTAAGTAAGAGGGCATTCAGAAGCCTGTGACTCTGATAACACAGTTTCCATTTTAAACTCTTACCCTCATTAGAAGTTCCACTGCTGTAACGTTTTGTTCTTAAGTAAGACTGAGTTTGGAGGTCTTGACCCCATCTCCTCAATTGCTTTTGCTAATTAAACAGAAAAAGTTTTGAGCTTGGGACTGGAAATACCTAGCTGTTTTATGATTCAAGATTGTTTTATTTTGGTTTTATCATTTAATATAGTAGTGATTCAAGAAATACATTTTTCCACGTCATTAAACTGCAAATTGCAGTGCTAGCTTTCAGAAACCGGGGAACATGATTGAAAAAAATATAAACCAATTTAGAAATAAACTTTCTCTGAATGACTATTAATTAATTCCCAAATAAATTTCCTAATAATTATACAACATTTCTATGGCTGAGTCTGAGCAAGGTCAATGGATTTGAGGTGATTTGTTGAAACAGACCTCAAAAAACGTTTTATGCTGAACACTGCAGGGTCTGCCAATGCAAGCTTGCCTCTACAGTGGAGAGTTGTGGAAATGTTTGAGGAGAAAACCAACCATATATAGTGCATCAGAAGCAAACCACATCAGAGGAGTTCCCATACACTACATTCTTTTCCTGTTGGTATGATACAAAGTTGGGTTTGAGGTCTCCAGTGAGGTATCTCACTCCACCCAGCAATATGCAGAGGAGGCATAGCCCTTAATTTCTGAATATATACATATATATTTCTATGAGTTCTTTCTTTCTGGATAACCTGATAAACATAGCTGCATAATGCCATGAACACAAGTTGGGGGGATTTGTTCTCTGTTGCTCTCCAGCACCAGTGTCAGTCTTGGATATCTTGGATTGAAGGGAAACCAGCCCCAGAAACCCACCAAAGCAAAGCCAACTAAGACACTCTGGAAAATTTCTAACTGTGCCGTGATACTGGGATGGGTGGGAGCTGGGTATGTTCTGTTTTAATGAGGGCTGAAAATTAGTCACATCTTTGCATGTTGTTAAACACCGCAGATAATGTTGATAAAACAGGATGATTACTGCACTAATAGGACATTTATAGAAAAATTAGCACAGATGGGGTGAAACTATAAATATGTTGTCTGGACATCTGTGTCATTTATACAGAAAAAAACTAAAGTGAGTGATAATTATCCACATTTAGTGGAGCAAATGAGGAAAGCTTATCACTGTGTAAATAATACATTATGCCTTTGGCCTGCCTCCAGCAAAACTATACAGGCAACAAACCTTTAGGCTCACACTGGATACTCTCTAATTGTTACCCAAGGTACTAGGTAGCACTGCCTTTCCCCCACGGTGAATTTATAAGACTAGTGTCAATTGACCAGTTCATTGGCTTGCTCCATATTACATACACTCATTTATAAGCTCAATTTGCTAAATGACAAAGCCTTTAAATATCACTAGTAATTGATAAAGATTTACCCAAGTTATATAACGCAGAAAGAAATGCCAGAGAAGAGCTAACCTAAACTCTCTTAATTCTAAATTAGACAGTTTTTCAGTTCACTAATGGTGCTCTGAAATCTGCATTTTTAATGAGGATGGCCATGTTTATTCTGGTGTTATTTACTTTCTTGAGGTGTTTTCTGCCTCTGTACACTTACTTAATACTCAGAAGATGATACAAAGACTTCCCCAGGACTTTTAAATTTCTGTCTATCATGGGTTGATTTTGAATGTAATTTCAGTTGCAAACATTTTATTTATCCTTGAGGGCAATGTGTCCCTTGAGTATAATTGTTTATTTCAGAAATGGAAATAAGAAAATGAGAGGTGGAGTCTAGTTCAAACATAGTTGTCTCCTCTGAGACATCAGTTTTCCGATGGATGCTGTGTGGCATCCATTATATTTAAAATGTCTTGTCCTCCTCTAACTGGATTCCAGATTATTATTGTTGCCAAAAAGAAAGGTTTTCTGTGTTCTTAAAATAATTAGGCCTGATTGCAAATCAAATTATCCAATTTCAAAGACTTGTTTCTCTCTCTGAAATGTCCGTTTACAGACAGTCTACAGATGACTAAGCCTTGTGTCATCCCATGGCTTTATTAGGAGAATGTTCTAAGTCCTTCATTTTCTCTGTAATCAGAACTATAATTTCATCAGGTTATTTTAAGACCAAGCCACAGCTAAAGCAGGAAACCCAGTTTTATTCTGAGCTCCAGACCCATCAACACAGCAAAGCAGGGCTCCAGTTTTATAGGCTATCTTCTTACATAAAGCCTAACGCTGGTATTAAATTCAAGTTCTCTACGAGATGCACCATACTGACTACTATCAAATAGCTCTCTATTTGTGGAATGAAGAGTGGCACAAATGTTTGTTTTGATAATCTGTTTATAAGCTAGCCTTGTAGAAACAATATAGGCTCAGTATGTCTACTTCCTTCTCCCTCTCATTCATTTTTAAATGAATTAGGAAAACAATACCCAAATGAATGTCAAATGATAATGTAACAGCAGAGGTATGCCCTCCAACTATCTAACAGCAAGCTCAGAGCATGTGTTTCCTTCCATTTAGCTCTTCAGCTTTGTTAGAGGCATTTGTTTCAGTAAAATTCCAGTAAGTTACAGAATTAATTCTACAGAGGCAGGCTATTTACTCCTGTCCTGGCTTGAGCCAAGATGAAGCCAATTTTCCTTTTGCTGATTTTTTTTTCTTCAGTAAGCTTTCTTTTAACTAGCAACAGTGTGCTCTAGCTAGAGCTGGTAAGACAGAGGAATGTTTTTGTAGCTGCTGAGTCTTCAAGGTTGCACCTGTACTCTGTCGGCTCAGACACTATGGGGAGATCTATGACCCCCCCCATAGGAGGCTGAGTTAGACAGACAGCAAAATTGGCCAGAGATATTCCATTCCATATATATACATAAGCTCAGAGGAAGGTCAGAGATCACAGAAAACAACTTCCTTCCTTCTTTTTCCCTTCTCTTCCGTCCATGGCTGGCATCTGGGGAGGACTCCATCCATCCAGTACCGTCGACCCTTAGGCTCAAACTCTCTTGACCCTCATCACTCTCCGCTTTCTCCAGCAACAGCTCCAGAATTTCTTGGGACTGTTCCAGCTCAGGGGAGTGCTGTGGGAGTTGCTGGGGTGGGGGGGAGGCAAGAGTCTTTTGCTCATACCTGAACATATCTGTATATAATTGTATATATTTTCTTATATCATTAGTGTTTAATTAAAGCTGTGTAGTTTAGTTTTCAATCCAGCCAAGTCTCTCTCTTTTTCTCTCTCTCCTTCCCTAGCTGGGTGGGAGGGGGAGGGGATCGAGAGCATTGTTGTCAGACCTGAGTCAAACGGTGACAACTCCTAATTCTATTTCATCATTATCTAAGCTGCTATACTAATAGTATAAAGGAGGTGTAATCATCCCTCACAACTATCTACCTTTAAAATGAAAAAAAAATCTAACAAAAGCTTTGAGAAGACATACAATGAACTTAAAAAACTAACATGTGATGAAATGTAAAAGCAGATCAGCAGTGACACTGCAGCCATGAGGTTTTCTCAAGGCTGTGGAAAAAATAGAACCTGGTTAGTACTCCACTACTTTTCAGCCACCTGAAGTGGGCCTCACAGGTAAAATGTCCCCTCACATTTTATTTTCTGTTGTCAGGATATAACTTAATTAACTCTTTTTTTGCCAGTTTGCTGTTTGTAAATCCATGTTATCATTCCTGCTTTTCTTTAATGTCTTCCAATCTTCCTCAAAAGAGCCTGAGGTTGCTCACAGTATTAACCAGTTGCCCCCACGTACATTGCATTACTTTCTGTACTGTTCCTTTCTCTCCACTCCCCCCTTCTCATTTTCCTCCACTAAATAAACCTATCTACTAACTCTTTCATCTTTTTTTTCCTTTAATGTCTTTCGTGCTCCCTTTCCATTCTGTCCTGTGTACCAAGAAGTACACAATAAGGAACTGATGCTAACAAAAGAAGTGCTTGCTGCTCCAGGAATAAAATACTGCTCTGAAACAAGACTTCCCAGTGAGAATCCACCAATGCTTTTCTCCTTTTTATCTAGCTTTCATACCTGAGGCTTATTACCAAAGGGAGAAGCAGCATACTCCAAAATTGTTATTACTTCTATTACTATTATGGTAATAGTTGCATATTCCTAAAACTTCATAAAGTAATGAATGAATTATGTCCCCAGTGGGTGCTACCTGAACATGAAAGAGAGGGAAAGAATGCAATGAAGCTTCCTTCTCTCTGTATCATTTGTCCTTCCTTCACAGCTCAGAAGCTGTAGGTCTCATAAAGAAAAATTATGGCAGTTCATGTCATAAATTCAAATTGGTATTGACATTTGACATACTTCCTTTAAAACCTCAAAAATCAGGGACAAACAAAATAGAAAAATATTACATCTCTTGATACAGGGTATAATTGTATTCCCCAAGTCATTAATGAATCCAACTTCAACTTACAAAAAGGATCTACCGCAGTATGATTGCTTTACTTCAAGAGTAGCATGCACCATAAATTAAGCTGACTTAAGTAAGGCTATGAGATATCCTTCAAAAAACAGTCCAAATGCCAGGAAGACACTTTAGTGAACGGCCTGAAAAATTGCTTATTCATGCACTTAAGCTAGATGCAGAGTTATGAATTATACTGATTCCAGGCTTGTTATCTGGGAATAGCCATTCCTATGTCATTCCTGTTACAGGAATCCCTGTGTCTATGCAAATGGCTTAGTGACAAGTGAGCCAAGGCTCTTGTATCAGCAAATAACATACTTTGTTAATCAAAAGCCTTATTTTCACTACATTTGGTTAATGCTTTCAGTAGATAAGCACAGAATTTAGACTTCTCTACATGACTTATTTGAATTCAGAAAGCAAAACACTGAAAAATGATCACAACAGAGAAACTGGGGCTATAAAGCAAATTGATTTGTCATCCCTGACCTGAGTATTACCAATAAGAAACACTTCACTGAATTTCCACTGACTGAAGCCCACCTAATACAGGTATATTCCTGTATTAGGTAAGCCACATATAAGCCCAAAGCTTAGATGTTCTGCATAACAAAATTGGTGAAGGCAATGAGAATTGGTCAGTTCTTCCTAGAAAGAAACAAAGGAGACAGAGCCGAAGTATTTAAAAAGAAACAGCTAAGCAAAATCAGGATGAACCTCTCTTTACCCTTAATCCAATTTTTTGCCAAAGTCCTCCAGGAGAAATATTACAGCTTTTTCCTCCTTCTTTCCTCTCTTCCTTATCCATCTATCTCACTCCAGCATTACCCTGTTCATTACAGGTCTGTTCACATTGTTATTGGAGTCAGCCTGCTAAATATTATACTCAACTTATACTTAACTGCTGTTTTACCTTCTTGTCCTGACTTCAAAAGTCACCAAGAAGTGCCACTGACACACAGGAATTCTGTTCTGGGTTCTTGTAGAAGGACTCATAGATACAACAGTCACGCACAAAACACTGGAAAGGACAGCTTTTGTTATCCTGTGGTAGCAGGTTTGGATTAAGTGTGTGGTCATCGTATCAAAGTGCAAAGTGTTCTCCAAACTGCTTATCAAAATAAATTATGTCTCCCCTTTATATAAGCTCTAGGTGTTCCCTTGAACAAGTAGCAGGTTCTGACATACCCTTTCGTGATCTTCCTAAGCTTGAAGAACACTTTTTAGGTGGTTTTATTGCTATTGCCAGCTAATTATGAATTCAAAGGTAAAATATCCACAGACATTTTAAAAATATGTCCAAAGTTAATCTAACACAATAGAAAACATGCTGATGAATACAGAAATAATAACAGCAAAGTAACAGGTTTCATGTTGTAGAAAAGCCACTGGAAAGAAAGAAGTACTAAAGATAGTTCACAAGAACTGACAGCATTTCTTAGAAATATTATATTACTCACTTACTTTGAATCAGTCACTCACCCTCAGCAATTCTTACCTAAACAGGCTTTAGCAAAATCCAAACCAACGATATCTTGGAAGAAAATGTTACAAGTCTGAGAAATCATACATAACATTTCCACGAAGCAGGGTAGAAGGCTTAGTTAATTATTCCTTGCCTGTAGTGAAGCTCACTTCACCCCAGATAAAGATAAAACATCTTTTGCCTCACAAAAATGTTTTGCTTTATAAAGACAAATAAGATTACATAAACTTTTTTTTATATTAACTGAATATGTTAATAGAACTCTATTCAGACTGCAGCATTAAGCCCCCAAACTCTGCCTTACATAACAGTGCTATACAAATTAAGCATGCCGAAACCTCAAACCCTTATTTGTTTATTGAGGACACCATGAATTCATAGATATTTGGTATGTCAGTATTTTAAATGCTTTGAGTTCCATCCATATGCTTTTATTTTCTATCCATAACACAGCAACAACAACCTCCCACATGTCACAAAAAGTGTTGCAAGGCTGCAAAAGATGAGTAATTAAGAAATTAATACATTTTGCATGCTCAGTAGGGTACAAACAGGTTGAAGTTAATAATGCTTGCAGCCTGGCATGGAACAATTAAGTTACAGAAACATTTTCATTTTTCATCCACTCTATACACAGATAAGGCAGAAGTCTTAGAGGAAGAAAATGTGATTATGCAGTTCCTATCCCTACTTCCTTCTTTCACTTTTATCCCTTCTCAGGTTCCCCATTCACTCTTTGTTGCTTCCATCCTAGCTGCTCCTGGCTCCTATTGTTCACCCTGTCCCATCCTTCCCACCATCAGGGTTCTCAGTAGTCTTTCACCACACCCAGTCTCCATGGCCGATCAGTTGCTTCCCTTCCCATTCAATTTCCTTTTTGTCCCTCTCTCCCGTATGCTTCCAATTTCCAAGTGGCCTTTAGTCAAAGTTTTGGGGATAGAGATGGACAGGTCTGCCAGACAGCTGAAGATACAACCAGCTCCTGCCTTCAAATCAGGCACCTGTAATTAGTCCAGGGCTGCTTTTAGCTGCCCTGCCTTGAATAACAGAACTGCTAGAAAGGAGAAGACTGCAACATGCTAATTGAAGACAGAATACCTTGCTATTTTATCAGCAGCATACTAGTAAAACTTGATCTGCAATTTAAATTCAGCCAACAAACACTGGCTGAATGACACCTTCCCAAAGCTCACAAATATTTAGTGTTATTTCCTTCTAAACTTAAAATGTTAGTAGCACATTACACTAGTCTAAAAATCTCAAAGCTAAACTTGTTTACAGGCAAGCCTCATCATTTTCACCACTGCTACAATGACAATTCTGTTCCACTCTGGTACAAAAATGTGGCCAGACAAGAAAAAACAATACACGGATAAGCTAAACAGGCACAGTGAAACAGCTATTGGCAATGAAAGAAAGGACTTAGTAGTTCCTTCCTGTTAACAGATGGTTAAAAATAAAGGGTAACATAAATTAGGGGACTTGATAATTACTACCCCTTGCTATCCTAAAATGTGTTTTCCCTTGCCTGTTGAAAAGCTCAGGTAATACAATTCTAGGTTACTGACACTTAATCTATCCAATGTAAGGTCTCATATAAACTTGTAAGTCCTGTTCCTTCCTAAACATGCAAATAATTTCACCAAGTTCTTTGTTAGCATGAAACCAGAAATTCATTTCCTTTTCTACCAAAGGGACTTCCTCAAAACATTTGCCTCTACTTTAAAGAACATAATTTTTTAAAAGCACTTTCAAAAGCTGCCTTCAAGGTAAAGACAATGACAAACACCCAACCAAGTCAGAAATTACACTGGAAAAAGTCCTTAATAATTGGAAGTCTTGAATTCTTACGACAACACAAAACTCTTCAATTGGCTGAGTCAAAGATCTGGTGACATTTATTATGATAGTAAAAAGTGTAGGGCTTCATCTTTTTACCACAGCAATTGTAGTCATTCTTAGAAAGCAATCCTTAGAAAACTATTATGTAACAGTATTTTAAGGTCCCCTAACTCTAAACATAGAGAACTTTTTCTTGACCTGATGTTCTCAGAATTTGTCAACAGAAGGTTTCCTGCAAAATAGATCTATGGAGTGAGATCTAGCTATAACATACCATTTCATATTGATGAAGAATGTATGAGTCTCTAACAACAGAGCTTTGAACATGGGGGTGTCTCCCTTCTTGGAATGAGAATATTCAGCAGCTTGCCAGAGAAAGTCTGCATGGTGCTAAATAGGCACAACTCATTATTTATAATGGTATTAATAATTTATTTTCAGACTTAGAAAACTGAATACATGATGGCCCTTTCCCCACAATGACCTCTGTTCTTGTGCTGGGACTCTTCCCAGTGGCATAACTACAGTGCAGCAATAAAAGAGGGCCAACAACTTTCATTTACTTCTCTTCTTACTTATAGCAAAATAGTTTCAGCAGTTGGGAGCTCAGCTCAGTCTAACCACCTGTAAAATTTTCTCCCTTTTCAAGCATCAACAACAGCAACGTAGGCACAGGTGCCAGAAGAAATGTGTAAGAATATGCAGCTTAAAAGAGGCTTCAGGCTCAGCCATGCATGGCAGCCCTGGGGCCTCTGTACTAAAGATAAAATATTTCCTGAAACACTGAAGAACACCAGTGCATGACTTTGTTCTTTCTATAATAAGTAAGAATAATACTTAATTTCATGCTTTCCTTTTCAAGTTTGCAAAAGTATGTAAGCCTTCACACGTGCATAGCATTTGCTTTTGGCCTGAGTACAAGTACATTAAATTTCACATCAGAGGGTAACTTTTTCTGAATATTTTCCCATATATAAAGACAAGCAATTGAAAGAAAAGGGCAATTTAATCCCAGACTTTACCAGCTGGCATCAGACATACCTTAAGATCGTTAATTTTGGAATAGTAAAACATTTTTACCTTTTGGGCAATATGGATATCGATTTCTATCACTGTGAATAACTCATCGACATTTTGCATTATTTAGGAGACAAAATCACAGCATGAAGTGGACAGGTACTCACACTCACCTACTGGACAGAACACATTCTATCAAGTAAGCAAAGGTGCTCTAGGGGAGGCTGCTAGAAAGCTGAAAGTGACTATTCTCAGTATAACTAGGAGCTGTTCCTATTTTGTGATAAAAAATTATCTGAGTAATTTGAATGAATACTAAAATCTGCACACACAAAATGCAAATAAAACTGTTTTTGTTTTGTTTTGTTTTCCCCAAATTATAAATAATTTTCTCAAGTCTTTGGGCTTTCTTATTTAGTGAATTTTTTCCTCTTAGAAGAACAGGTTTCACCACACCAAGGGAGTGTCCAAGCATTCCAAAGGTGTTATGATTAAATTAATAGCTTTGCATGAATGGAGAAATAACAGAGGGAAAATGCCAATTGAAATAAAAGTTAAGAGAAAAGTTGACTTGCCCTTTAACTTTGGGAAAGGTTAATATGAAACAAGGATACTGTCAGTCAAGAAGGTGAAATAAATAAAGTGATAAGGACTTTTATAGTATAAGACAGATGCCTCTTGGCAGACAAACATATGAAAATATTTATGAACAGCTAATTCAAAATATAACAAACATTAAATACTGAAATGTGCTACTATGCATGCCAAATAACTAGACTTTTCACCTTAGTGCTGTTTTCACTCATTGAAAATCTGATGGGCTGCAGATTGTTTTTTTTATTGTCTGATCTAAAAAGTCACAGTAAACATACAAATGCCATCTTAATAATCTTGGGAAGTTAACAGTTATGTTTCTTAATTAAATTTAGTAAATTCTAATTTTCAGCATGCCCAAAGGTTGTTTTTTCCTTTAAGGCAAAGGAGCCTTATAACTAACAAAAATTAATCTTACACATGAGACAACCTTCAAGCCAAAGAATCCCAAGCCAGCCAGATTATAAACACTTCCACTATATTTCTTGTGTGATGGGAGTACATTCGTGTGTGCAGGATCTCCATGTAGTTACCATGATGTCCCAAAACCCTTGAGCTTTTCTGCCAGTGTAAAGCAGTGCACTTGAGGGAAGCCTAAGAGGTATCAGCAAGCTCTACTGTATACTTGTATGTATCATCCCAAAACCCAAACACCTTTTACAGCTACAATTTTCCCATCTTGGAGCAACAGAAACTCACAGGTGACAGAGGAAAAGATTATGGCAAGCCCTGTGAAGAAAGAGAAATTAAGAAATACTGTTCTTTATACAGGCTGCAAATAAACAGCTCTTTACTGAAGGTTTCATGAATTAAACCAGCTCTCTCATTTCCTAGCAGTCTAATCTCTTAAAGGCTGGAGATTTCCCAAAGTGCATTTGTTTCATGTGAGTGAAATTACCAGTACTCAGAAAACTGTCAATCTTTGGACACCAAAATGTAAGCTCTGAAGGGCATGGAATGAAATGAGGCAAGTGATTCCAGGAGGTAGCCAGTACCTGCTACGCAGAGGCTGCAGGCAGTTGCTGCAGATTTCCAAGGCTACAACCAGGACTCTCATAAATACTTATCTCAGATCCAGAGGACCAGAGGTATCCAGTCTATCTAACAGCACTGTACCACCAGAGCATTTGGGGCATTCTTTATTTCAAAGGGTGACCACTGAGTGAGAAGATATTCTTTCACTGTTGTCCCCTGGCCGAAGAAGAAATGTGACTTTCGAGTGCAGCCAAGAAGGAGTGGCAAAAAGAGGTGGCAAGTATAAAACCAAATTCCTACCACCACTGCCCTCCACTTTACCAGAACTTAATTTTTTGCTGTCTTATCCACATGGAATAATATTATAAACTATCTTATTAAGGCAGAGGTTTTTGAAAGCTAAGAAAATATCCCGTTAAGAGGTACAAAGGAAAAATAGGGAAAAGACCTAAATGGTTGAGAGATTAAAGGCTCATGATCTGAGCCATTATACAGTGCATCCATTCCATTACTGATGAACCCAAAAGCTTCAAAGAGCAGACCCTGCCTGATTTAACACCAGTGGAGATATCTGATGGTGCTAACAGCTCAAGCATGTAAGGCTACTGAGCATGAAATCTTGAGCAGAAATGAGCTGAAATTATATTCCATTCCTTGGACAAATACACATGCTTCTTGAAGCTATGCAAGCCAAAGAGTTGTATTTTATTTGATCAATGTTAACATTTATGATGGATATTACACGTAACAAATAAAACTATAAGTCCCTCAAAACTATTATTGCCTAATGCATTACAAATTAGACAAGCAGAGACAAAAACAGTTGTCACAGTAATACTGAATCGCAACAATTGCACTTTCATATTCCAGTTTTTTGTTGTACTGCTTTCATGACATATAAAAAGTCCATGAGTACAGATAAAGTCATACATTTGCGGAATGATCAAATAAGTGATATCTCATTTGTAAAGGTCCGAAAATATCTGTGAAGTTAATCACCCTCTCACACATACACACACTCTCAAAAATATTTGACACCATGTTAAAAGAACTCTGGTCTTTCAAACATTCTCTATTGTTCTTGATGGCATGGTGTGACATGAGACCTTTCTTACTTGGGTTATAGTGAAAGCATCTTGTCTAAAAATTTTTAATCACAAACTAACATTTCCAGCATTAGGACACCCACTAGACACACCTAAAGGAGGAACAAAGCAAAACATGTACATGAGATGACCGAGACTGGCATTCCATTGTTTTGAGATATCTGCAGCTGGGTGCAATGTGATTTTTAAAACACTCCAATTCATCTGGGGGTTCGTATCCTTTCTCTCCCCTATTCCTTCTGTCATGGCTGTATCAAGGTCCATTTTGCAGCAGGCCTGTACCCAACCTACGTAAGTTGTTCCATTCTAGTGAAGTCAGCAGTCTGCAGCAAATGGCCAGTGTTCTGACATCACGACGTACGATTCACACAAGCTCTTTTGCTTATCAGAAACCTAAGGTTACAGTGTTCAAAAGCCACTGTCTCATCTGGGGACTGACGAGGGCTTCTTCCTTCTAACCAAAACAAATAACAGCAGAGATTCTACCCCTTTGATTAAAATGACTTCATAATCCCACTAAATGAGGTTAAAATTTACTAATAATGTTATTTTTTTACCCTTAATCTGGTTAAAGCTCCAAAATAACCTTGGAAGGAATGTTCTATCTATGTAGTTTTCATGGGAAATTAAAGTATACCATGAAATGTGGGCATTATAAAATATAACAGGTGAAATAATTTTTTTAAAAAAGTTCACATCACTAAGTCTAGCCCTGTGACTTTTGTAACACAACTCCATCTACGGGTGATTTTAATTTGTAGCCAAATAGCTACAGTTGGTGCTTTAGGTACTGCTTCAGCCTCCTACCTTATTTATGTCTGTGCTCTCTACAGCTTTTAATGCTAGACAAAAGGTCTAACATCTAACCTAAACTTTGCTTTGCTTCAGGCTATTATTCCATGCTTCAACATCTTTTGAGAACAAATAATTCCCTTCCTTCATTTATACTGTTACCTTGAAGTTATTTATAGCCTGTGCCCATGTCCCTTGAGCTCTCTCTGTTACAAACTATAAATGTAGCTCCCTTAATCCCTCTTCATATGTTTTATCCTCTAGTATTTATATGAGATTTGTAATCTTTGCATTTTCATTTTAAACTCCTTGGAGCACAACTACAGACAGTACTGCAAATGAGTGGTGAAGAAAAAAATACTTTGTTCATTTTAAATATATCTGCTTATACCACTGTAATTGTGAACATGATAGTCAAGGTTGAACTGCATAAACTACTGTAATTGCCTTAATATCCTGATTATTTTTTTTTAAAACAAGTTGTTTTGAAGTTAAAATTTTGAATGTTTTGTCTGAGGTTACAGATTAATTTTTCGAAAGATTTAGCAAAAATTACTTTAGCCAAATGACAGCCATGTATGTAATTTTAAAAGATGAAAGGGAAAGAGATATTCTTTCCCATATGTTCTCTCAGAAACTATATCCTCCGTTAACAGCCACGACTGAGCCAATTTTTGTTTAAAGTTGACTTGTTTTAATCTCACAGACATAGAGGGAACAAATCAAGTTTGATGAAAACTGACTCTGCAGGATGCAGTTATGAGCATATATGAACTTAGAATTGCATGTGTATTTTGTGTATTTTGAGATAGAATAGCACAACAAATTCTTTCAAAGGGTTAATGAAATGGTGAATAAAAAAGGGTCTGGGTTTCAGTGGGGCTGTGACACTTGGTATTGGTTAACAATCTGCTACACAGACTTACGTGGACTTGCAAAATGTCCTTCACAAGGTGTTTCACAGGGTTTTGGTCCTGCTCAGGCCTTTACATAAAGTTATTAGAAGTCTATCACTGATTAGAAACAGTTTTGAAGATAAAAAGCTGAAGGGAAATAAATATTATTTTGGAATTTAGGAAAAGGTTGATAATGGTAGTGAGGCAACGGTAATTGCTATTTTAATATAGGTCTGGAAAGAAGAATAATGGAAACAAGATTGATCGGGTTAAAACTACACATTAAACAAATCTCTTTGGGATATTTCATGGAAGGCTCTGAGGAATGCTAAAGGTCCTCATAAAGCTTGTGATTGGGAAGCAAAATAGAAGAGTTCACTCCTTTTTTGTATGCATGGTAATTTCTACTGTGAGGAATGACTGGACTATACCTTACTGTGCTTCATTAATCTTGATGTAACCTTAAAAACAGATGGCTCTCATTGCAGACAGCTCAGTGACAACATGTAGTTAATGTATAGCATCATTCAAAAATGAAAATAGGAGGTACAGAAAGCAGGATAAAAGTAAGATTTCACATTCATCAACAAGGCTTTGTCATCAGGAATATTTCACTTCAGTTATCCTATCTCAAAGGGAGCCATGTCAGAAACAGGAAAAGGCTAATTGGATTTAAGATGATTAAAAGCTTGGAAAGACTTCCAGAAGTAGAAAGAGTCTGATTTTCATTTGCACTGCTATGTTTTGGGTTTTTTTTGCATGGAATGCATACTATTTATATCCACCTAAGCATACATCCACCTATACTGGAAGAGGAAAACTGTATTATAAATGAGAATTATTTGCATAACTACGGGCCTTCTGGGGAGCACAAGCAAGGGTTATATAACAACAAAGCAGATCTAGTGCAGAAGTATAAGATTAATCTATACAGTGTTCCTCTTTTGCAGAAAGCAACTACTGTCTTCTGGGTATACTTTATAACTCCATTCATAATCAAGAAGCTCAAACAGCTGAACATGTTCTCTAAAGAGAAAGATGAGTTTTCTTCTCTTTACTGAGGACAATTGGTTCTAATACCAAGTCCTGACATCTGGACACAAAATATTATTTCCTACATAAATGTGACTATCTAATGTTTCTGGTTTTCCATTTTGTCCCACTTGGGACAGTCTGACGCTGTCCCCAGCTCAGATGTGGGAAGTTTCACAGCAATGAAAACCTTCCTCCTTTCAGATCTTGCATCTTCTACTGGGGGTGTTCCTCTGGAAAGCACAGTTGCTTTGGAGCTTTCTGTTCCAAAAAACACCTGTATTTCATATTGCCAGGCTCAGCACAGTCCAGTGCTAGCCACAAGAGTCAAACTGCTCCTTCAACTTGAAACTAAAATGAACTGCAACAACTGTGACAACTATAGGCTCCTTTTGACCTGCGTTTGCTAACATGTCAGCATCAGTTACCGTTGTTTTGTGGTTTTGGTTTACATGGGGGAGCATTTGATATCACTGCCTAAGCAGCAACCAGAGAACAGCATCGCACTATGGAAAATTTTCCTCCCATAACTTGAATTCTACTAATTTCCAGGTTGTCTAGAAAGGACAAGAAAAGACTGGAGCACTTTTAGGTTACAAAAATAAATGAGGGCAGGAGGAATTATAGTGGTAGAATGTTTGGAAAAGCATTTTCTCCACAAAGAGAGGGTTAAAAAAAAAATAAATGAAGCAGAAGTTGCACACAGGAGTCATGAAGGCTTTCCCTGAGACTTCACATGAAGCTAGTATGGCTCAGTGGTGCAGATGGCTCCTGCTTTCAGTATGTCAGTTTTGGTGCAGATTGCTGAATACACAGATACACAGATATGATTTTCTACTTCATACAAAACAGCATACATTGGTAGGGTGTTTTCCTTTAGCACTAACAGATTAAATGGATGATGAAAGGTAATTATTGACAGCTTCACAGGGACAGTATTAGCATAAATTCTTCTTAACAGTAGAGTGCCATGTAGTTAACTGGAGTTTAACAGGTGCTAATTGAGTGTGAAATTTTCGGCACTGTCCTTTAAACGTTGAGAGGAGCAAGAGGTGCATTCTCTGGACACAGATTTCCCAGGCAGCAGTTTTGCATGTATTTGGAGCCACCATACGCCAGAGCTGAAGGAGAGAGAAACTGCTGTTCCTCCCTCCCTGGCTAGCAGCCCCTCTGCCCCCGATGGTGATGCCCTCGTCCCTCACAGCACTGCACACACCCTCTGTGGCACAGGGAAGCGGGGGACACATTTCAACCAGGGCCAACTGTTCACTCCATCCAAAGGACACATGAGTATCTGTGCTGGTACAAAGGATATGACTGTGCAACAGAGGAAAGAGAGCCCAGGACCAGGGAGAGGATGGGACTGCTGCTCTTCCTTCCTGGCAATGCCAGTTGTCACGTCTATGGCCATGTACCATACATCTATATGACAAAACATATCTTATTCACAGATAACAAAAATTAAAAAAAAAAAAAAGAAGAAGAAAGAGGAAAATTAAGAAAGCAATAGTCCATATTTTTATGCTCACTCCTTTCTGAATATACAGAACACTAAAGCCTATTTGGCTGCTAAATGTTTTATAAGCTGCTCTGCACCTGGAGTTCCTAGTCATTACCAGAATAGACATAGCAACAGTATCCCCTAGAGGGAAAAACAAAAGCAGGTCCTTAAGAATGAGTTCCTGAGGTCTTCAGGACTAAATGAGTGCTCCTGCAGACCTCTGGATATCTGCAGATGAAGAATGGCAGACAGATGGGAAGCAAGACCACACCCATGGGCTGGTAAGCCCGTAGGAGAAGGAAAATCACTTTGCCTTAAGCACTCATTCCAGTTCATCTGAACTAACTTGTGAAACCTATTGTTCTTTAAGACTTTTGTCAAATTTTAATAAAGCCATACCAAAATGTCCCCAGTGAGGGAGGAAAGAGTAAGATTGGAGGTTATTCTATGTATACACATCTTCCGTATTTGCATGTGTACACAAGTGACAAGTATATATGCATGACCAGAGACCAGAGAGATGTGTTCATTCTTAGATGAGATTTGAGAATTTTAGCCCAAGGCTATTTTTTTCTAAATATTTCCATTTCTAACAATTTATTTTCTGAACAAAATAACCATGTCAGTATTAGTATCCTTAATCATCCATAGCATCACCATTACTTAATTCAGTCGCATTAGTATTCCTTCTTATTCCTTTGCCGTGGTCATTTCTAATTTCACACCATTACATGAAAGGGGCCTACAAGAATGCTGGGGAGGGGCTTTTCACCAGAGAAGATAGTGATAGGACAAGGGGTAATGGTTTTAAACTGAGAGAGGGGCGATTTAGGTGAGATATTAGGTTAGATATTAGATATTAGGAAATTCTTCACTATAAGGGTGTTGAGGAACTGGAATGGCTTGCCCAGGGAGGTTGTTGATGCCCCATCCCTTCAGGTTTTTAAGGACAGGTTGGGCAAGGTTTTGTGCAACCTGACCTGGTGGTAGGGTTCCCTGCTCATGGCAGGGGGATTGGAACTTTATGATCTTTAAGGTCCCTTCCAACCTTAATGATTCTATGATTCTATGATTCTTTCCTCCTAAGTTATCCAGCTGCCCCATTATCACCCTGTATGAGCTGGATGGAAAGGAAAAAAACAACAAAACAGCCAAGAAAATAAGAACAGAGTTCAGAAAACTGTCTACTAGGCCAAGCAGAAAAGGCAAAACAGGGATGGTGCAGGTGGCACAGCAACAGGAATACAGTGCAGATCACTAGTGAGATTGCTCTGCAGTTTCTCTAGGAAAGCTGATCTACAATGGGGAGGGAGGAGAGGGGGTGATACTTGGGGACTTAGGGATGGTAAGATGCAACAGAATTTTTAGTGTGTGCATAAACAGTCAAGTGTCCTACACCTCTCCCTCTCCTAAACAAATTACTCCGTCTCAGACAAAAAAATTGGAAAATAGTCTGGACAAAGGCAAGAAAAACCCCTGAATGCTGTGACTACTTAAGTAATATAGTCGTGGGTTGTTTTTTACAACTTTAGCTGATTCAGAAATATTCCTGCCTTCCCATGTATTATTCTTCATTATGGCTTCAGAGGGTTGTTTTTTCTTGACAGAAACTTATTTCAGTTGAAGCTGACTGTTCTTATAACTGTTTTCTCCTAAATTTTTCCTCCTTTCATGGACATCTAGAAATGTACTTCAAACTCCCCTGGTTTCCATCTCCCACATAGTTCTCTTGCATTTTCAATGCCTTCCCCACCCTCCCTCAGCATTTTAACATAGGAAGTGCTTGTATAGCCCACTACTTACTACTCCATTTATAAAATTCTCTCATCTCTTCTTCTTATCTCCTTCCCTCCTGCCAGTCCTTCCCTCCTACGCCTTGAAAAAAAAACTAAGTAAGATTTATGATTTCCTACGGAATTCCTTCCATGATAACTATTGCCAATTCTTAAAAGAAACAGTAGTATAAAACTTTATTCTTCTTCTGCAATAGGTCCTGCAAGAAAAACAGTGACAGCAAATAAAAGGATGCCAACTTCCTGACGTGAGTAGATCTGTCTTTTGAGCCTGCAATAGTTTTGAGCATATGCACAACACAGGCTGGTGAGCATCTATCAGATCCCAAGGTGAAGTGCTCTCCTGAATTTGGGTCCCACTAGATTTCAGCAGCTGCTGTGCAAGCTTTTTTTATGATGAGCATTTTGAGGCATCTAAGCAATTTCTAGATAGTCCTTTAAATATGCATCTCCATGTAAGAGTAGATATGCTAATATAAAGAATCAAACTGGCTATTTTCCGTTTGCTGTTTCTTACACCATTCTGCACCTCATACTAATTGTTACTACTCATGGCAGCACGAAATCTCAAAAAATCTAAGTATTTTAAGTTTCTTGGTGATATTGTAATATGTAATATTGTAATATGTAATACTTGTAATATAACAATATTTGTAATTTTGTAATATGTGTACTATTTTATGCATTTTAAAACTTCAAGGTCAGATTCAAATTAGAGTATCAAAAACTTGAACAGTCCAGTGTGAAGAGAACTGAGAACTTACTGCATCTGCAAGAAAAGGAGTTGTAAGCAGATAAATAAAAAGCCATCACTAACATTTTACTAAACTTGAACAGGAGTAGCAGACACCAAGAAGAGTGTCTATGTAAAATTATAGACACAGTCCATTTTCCTTACTCCCTCTCATATTGTTACTGTGCAACACCAACAAGGTGGTGGCCTTGGGCACCAAGAAAAAGGAAACTTGGATTAAGAACAGAACAATTGCAGGAAATTATTAAATTAACTTTAAGCTTACTCATTATTCCATTCCAGACTTCACTGAAACTCAATAGATGCGGTTCCTCCCTGTGGCATGCATACCTTCAACCACAGGGATCATGAAAGAGAACAATGGTCTTTCATTGTAAAAACATTATTTATATATTTGTCATTTTCAAATAATTCATTCCATTCCTGCTCTTGTCTCCCTTTGATGATACTCAGTTTCATTACTAGAAGGAATGTGTTATCATTAGAATAAAGCATCCTGCTTTTCAAGCACATTCATCCACAAAGGATTTGAATTCTTGGAGCTCTTTTTATGTTTGTATGTGCCACAAACTGGAAGGAGTTTACAACTGCAAGACACAAAACAATAAACAGATGTGTTGGCTACGCTCAGATTATACTAAATGCCAAAGTACCTTTACAGTCATGCTCAGACCTGTCAGTCTGACAAAAAGAAATGAGCTCCTTATTATGTAATGGGAGTTAAAGCAGCAGCGTATCACTCAGCTCTGCAAAGGCTTCCACTGATATTGCAAGCTTTTCCAAACCATTTCAAAGTAAAACAATCAGGTGCCCCCTGATTACACCCAGAATGTGCACAAAGATAGAAACACATCATTTATTTAGAGAAAAAAGGTTAAAAAAAAAAAAAAGTATAGTTCATGAGATAATTACAATCCATTAATATTTCTCTATTTTATGAATTGTCAGCTTCCTGAGAAACAACTAGAGTTAGAGGCTGCACCAACACCCAGCCGAAGAACTGCCACTTTATTATTTTGGTTTCTCTTTACTGTCACTAAAAGCTTGCTCCTAGTTAAACACGTGATCACAAAGATCCCAGTGAACTTCCTCATGGGAGAGCATGACTTTACTGTGTTTTTGAATTACAATTCTCCTTTAGGATTCAAGTTCTTTCTAGTGAGCAGAAATGTTTGTGAAGCAGCCATAAAAAACGGTTTGCTAAAAATGTGACAATTTGTTGAAGCTTCCTGTTGTGTCTGAAAAGCACAAAGAAGGCTAATTGAATAGCAGACATCACTTTATGTAACAAAATTAGAGGGGTCCATTTTGGAGGAGCTGTGTGCGTATGTGACATGTTCACACTGAACATGGAGCTTGATGGTGCCAGCCCATAAAAATAGCACCTGGATATCCTTGTTCTCATCAGCAACCACAACTCCCTCTTCTGCACGGTTCGGTGCATCGATCTGGCACCCCTCCCCTCCTCCAGAAGAGACAGGAGCAGTGCCACCCTGAGGTACCTCGTTTTAGTAGATGTGGGGGAGATAAAGAGGATGTTTGCATCTGCTGCACGCACACGTTTTAAACAATATCCTTGCCCCTCAGCAGGCAGTTATCATGTTGTTTTGGCAGCAGGAAGGAATCTGTGGTTTTTCTTGAATGTTGCTCTTCTTTATTTAAACTACCAGAAATAAAGCAAAAATGACAGAATGCTCTGTCTATAAATAACCATTCCGGTGTACAGTTATATTAGGAGGTAACTCAGATGGCATGATAACGCCTAACAGGCTAATCTTAGACCTGTAATGCCATAAGATGAAAATAACTAGGCTAAGAATAACTGACCCAGAGGAGTCAGCCTGTTAAAGAGATCCACAGAACAGGGCATTTTGGATTTTCATGTGTTTAGCTTCTCTACAATATTTTGGATTGTAACCACCATACAAAAAAAATACACCCTTAAAAGTAGCTGGGAAAGGTTAAAATGCAACACCTGAAACCTCTTTGATCAACTATACCAAAAGCTGAAATTAATGCGTATATACGCATATGTTTGCAGGCTATCTATCTATTCTGCTTTCTCACAGCTTTTGCTTTCTCTGCAATGACTATGCAGAAGAAAGGGCCCCCGCAGTCAATACAGAGGTTTGACTGAAGCTCAGGTAGTAGGAAGAGTTACAAGTGCTCCTCACAACTGATGCAAACATTAATGAACTAACTGGATTCTGTACACAGTTTTACAGGAGGAAAGACTGGCTGAAGGCATGCGTGTTTGAGTGCAGTGCAAACCAACAGGTGTAATAAAGCTGAACAGCTAAAATAAAAATACCTGAAGTAAAAAGCTCTTTTCCAGTTAAGTGATTTAGCTCAACACATCAAAGTGACAGGAGCTAGTGTCCTAGTGCCAGTACTAGTGAACCTCTGTATTAAATGCAGTATTTAATGGTACCAGGAAAGACACTCAAAGAGGTTTTGAAATTATGTTCTGCTTTATTTTTATCTCTTCCCAGCTTTTTAAACTTGCTATTCTTGTCAATCTTGTATTTTGAAATTTTTATTCCAGGTTTTTCCAGCAACCTATAAATGTATCTTCTAATGCAAAGACAGTCAGGCGCTCACACGGCTCCAGAAGCTGGGTACTTAAAAAAGAGGAAATAAAGCCAAAGCGATGTTATAGCACGACAGGACACACGAAGTTGGCAGCACTGGTCTGTACTCCATGTATTGGCAATAATGTGAAGCAGAAAAAGCAGCTTCATTCTTTTCTATAATGCTTTTGTTCAACTAAATTCATAACCAATGTTTTGTCCAGCACACATTACTGGGCAGAGCCTCTACCAGAAATAAGTGAGATTTTAACTATGTAAGATCTGCAGGTCTGTGTTCCTCATCTCCTCTCATTGTATTAATTGTTAAAGCCTTACTCTTCTGTAACAATTATTTCAAATACTGCTATGAAGGTATAGATTTTTTTCTACCTAGCATTTACAGCAGGCATTGAAAACTCCTCTCTGGCTGTTATCTAGAACTTTCCTGAATGGAATTTTCACACTCAGTTTATACTCTGAAAAGAATGACAAAGTAAAAGCTCAGCACATCTATGCTTACTCTCTTTTAAGAATTATTGCCTGAGATACCACAAATGCAACACTTTATAAGACGTTTATGTTACCTGATTCAGATATGCAAACATGTCAAGTTTTTTATTAATATCAGAGCAAACCTTTACAATAATTTCCTTTCTACAATTTTCACAGCAACAGTTGAGCAGGTGAAAGTTTTGTTTGGCCAGAAAATAAATGGGAAAGCAATAACCAAATAATTTTCCCTGAAGGCAATATAAATGCACGTGTACAAATGTGTATGGGTGGTCATATGGCCACATGATAAGATACAAAATATGAGATAAATTTTGTGCATCAGGGTTTACTGAGGGAAGACAGTTCATCAGGACCTGTCAACCCACATACAACACGATGTGTGTAGCACCGATTCTGTCATGTAAATTCAAGTGACATAGTTTGAATTTCCTGACTGGTGCAGGGAATAAAATACTCTGACTACAATCACTAACTACATTTGTGAAATTGCAGGTGTTTTGCAAGCCTATATGTAGATTAAGTCAGTCAAATGAATCATGCTGAATCTTCATATTCCTTTTAAAATAATTTTGCCCTTTAGACTCCTGAGTCTGACAGGTATAATTTTCTGTATTTCACGAAAGGGTTAGCTGATCTGAGCAAGATTGTGTAACTTGCTTGGGTCACTTGTCAACTCTGTGACGAGCCAAGGCTTTATGCTCCTTGAACTCTTTATTTTTCAATACAACAGCTTTGGGCAGGAAGCAGATGATGCCTTACCCAACAAAAGCCAAGGTGTAATTTAGGCAGGCCAGTGCAAGGGTGTATGTCAAAATACGGCCAATGAAGCAAACGTTAGTAACCTTACCCTGTGGAAAAACAGCATAGTATATTAAATCACCAGAAGACACGAAACTTGGCATTACTTCTTAAAGTCTTTCTTCTCCTTCACACAACTAACATCTATTTGAGTAATGTAGCCCTGCATTAGTTATTTATCGACTACATTTTAATGAGTGTTCTTGCCATGGATGGTGATGCATTAAATGCTTTTCTTCAAGGACTTAAAATTTATTACTCATATTCTGGAAAGATAAGAGGCCAGGTGAATGCTAGGGTTCACTGTGGCATTGCACACACAGAAGGTGAAAATTTTTGGGAAAAATAAAAGCAACAGCATAGTTAAATAGCACTTCCAGCTAAACAAGAGGCTCTAGACTCCAGAACTATTTTGTAAATCATGAAACTAAAATAATTATGGTATCAAATAAGAATACATCAGCATCATTTTCTTAAATAAAGTTGCACAGCACTTACTGGTACACTTTAGAGCAACAGTACCATATGGGAGAATCTAGTTCAGTCTTCTCAAGATAGCTGAAACTGCTCTCTGCAATAAGGTGTAGGTGTCTGCAAATTACACAGCTTATTGAGTCAGTGCCGATCTAGATTGCTCCATTCATAATTAGACTTTTGATTGGTACCTATCCAGATCATCTCATTCATAGTATGACTTACAAGCAAGGACAGAGACTGACAGGCAAAGCAGTAATTGAGGGAATACCAGAAGAACTGCTTCACATGACTGAAGTATTTCCTATGTCTGCTATTGTCAGAAATTCCTTAGACAGCTTGCTTTGCAAATATGTACCCATTGGCCACTGAGTCTGTCCTTTCTGGGGATGGCTCCAACCCAGTTTAAAATAAGATTCGCATAATACATGCCCATTGCATCTGGGAACTAACAAATCTAAAATTCCATTGAGTGTTTAAGTTGTGCTTGCTTCAAAGACTTCATTAATATCAAGGGTGCAGACTGTAAATGTCCAGGGATCTGCTCTTTTCTTAAAGGTGTGCAACTTCTTAACCTGAGCAAAAGTCACATGCATGCAAGTGAGGTTAACTTTATAGTAAGGACACTGTGATAAGCAAAATTCAAATTACTGATTCTAGCTACTCTGAACACTAGAACACATCATCCTACCCTGGCTACTTCTTTCTCCCCCATATGCAGCATAGAGTGAGACTATACCTGAAAAGTTACCAGGCCTGATCCTGCAAGACCCTTGACTCAAAGGAACTGAAGGCAACTGACAGTAGCACCAGGCTTTGTGGTTTCATGTGACATGAATTAAACTGTAGACTATGTATAGTGTCAACTATTTGCAGTCTAGCTGTGTATTTTAAAGGCCAACAGAAACACTGAAGAATGTTTTGTGTTCTACAGAATATATATTTACACATCTTTTACCTGGATAATGTTCTTGACTAAGGGTTGGGTTTTCCTGAGGTCTAAAAACCCCTCCTACTTGGTACTACAGGGGAATTGTATATGTCACATGGGGCTAATGTAACATCAGATACAAATCAATTGTTACATGATATTCTTGTCTCCAGTGAAGAAAAGCAGAGCTCTAAACTTACCGAACATTACCTCCTTTTCTTGGGTTTCAAATGAGAAAATTGCTGTTACTCAAGGAACATTAATTGGCAGTTACAAGGCAGCATAGTAAGCTAAAAAAAATTAATTTTCACTTGTGTACAGCTAACTTCAACTTGACATGGTATTTAAAAAAGCACAACAAATAAACAAACAAAAAACAACAAGAACAAACAAACAAAAACACCAAACAAACAGGAGGGAGGGGAAGCAGACAGTTTTATCTCTTTGACCAATACAAAAGCATTAGACACCTGCAGAGTTATTCAGGAAAATCAAAGAAAAGCAATAATCCCTGAACAAGAAGTCAACACTGTAGATGGCTTTGCAGAACCCTAACACTTTGAGATAAACTTGTGCTTTTACCTCCTGTCTTTGATAGAGCTTCCTTGTCCATATTTTAAACAAGTCTTTCACCTGATTTCTGTCCTTGACAAAGATCAACATCTTTCTTAAGAAGTTAAAGAAACAGTAAATTCTTTTGAGAGATCCACAAAGAAACAAACCAACCCAGAAGCTTTATAAAGGAATAGAAAAATTCCTTATGTTAAACATTACCAGTAGGAAGTCTGCATGCCCCTCAGGTATTCTCTTTACTTTAACCTGAGCTTTTCAATCTCATTCTCTCCTTCAGTCTATAACGATTATGAGGTAGCATTGGCTTTTTATATTTAAATACATTAGTAATGAGGTTAAGACATACCTACATCTTTTCTGACAGGAAATATATTATAATTTGACACAATCTCTCACGATTTGTTTTCATATCTGAAACTAGAAGTCTGCTCTAAAATTGTATTTAAGAAGGAAACACAAGTAAAACTAAGTTATTTTGCTATAAAGCAGGAAAAGAAACATTTCATTTTAAAAAGCAAACCAACAAACAAACATGGCCTCAACAGGTGTACCAAAAGAGGCAGCACATTAAGAGAGGTGTGGTCTACACACAGAACTGATCTTAAAAACTGAGAACCACTGTGAAGTTTTGTGAAAGAAAAAGGAAGAGAAAAAGAAAAAGAGAAAGGAAAAGAAAAAAAAAAACAAACAGGAAGGTGAGCTAAGACTGAAGTACATGTAAACAATTCACCCTTCATTCTTCATATAGGTCCTCTACAAAGCCAGCTTTATGAAAAACAAAGTCAGAAACCTAGGATTTAAAAGATATAAATCAGACACCAATGTGCCTCAAAAGAATGAGTTTCAGCCCAATAAAAACAAAACTGGGATTCACAGAGTTTAAGAGAGAACAGACAAGAGTAACTCTTTTTTTTGGCCTTTTTTTAGCCTCTCTAAATTGACATTTTATCTGAATGGCAACAATTCTTCCAACTTAATCCTCAGTGCGTCATTTGCAGGTCTCAAACACAGCTAGCAAAGAAACGAGAAAATACAAGGGCAGATTCAAATACTTGAGGAAATGTCCAGTGTTCTTTCAGAGCAGCTTTGAAATAACTTCATTAAAAAACATTTCCCATTTACATCTCAGTGAGTCATTACTTATGACTGCCATTGCCAGGTTCCCAAATAGTTTCGAAGTAACAAAATAAGCCATGCATATTCAAGATATTTTAAAGTAACACTGTGATGAAAAGAGAAAGGGGTTAGTATTTAACTCCCTGTGTATACACACTGGAGGAAAGGAAAGTCACAGAAAGACCAAAACCTGTTTACAACATATGACCAGAATTGCCTATGAGGGGGTCTAATTGCAGCCTCCTGACAAGGGCTGTCTGAGGAAGCCTCTCTCTGTGAATAAACCTGTACCGTGAACCCCATTTTGCAACCATGCAACAAAACAAACAAGGAATCCTAAACTACATTTCAGTTGTGAGCATTTTGCTCTGGCTGGAAAGCAGCAGGCTTAACGAGAGAAACTCCTTGCAGAAGCAGCTATCTATCCATACTATCATAGAGGTCGTTATTTAACAACTTACATAAAGCACACAAAAATATAAGTCACTTCTTTAAAGGAGGGTTGTTTTCTTGTTCTGATAGGCTAGATTTTCCCAGTCAGCCACTGAAGTTCAAGGTATGGAGCTGTCTTACCTGAGCTGATCATACTGTGCATTCTTTGCTGAGCCAAGAGCTTTTCACGTCCAGAAACCCCATCTGAGGAAAAACACGATTCACTCTCGTAAATTGTCTGCAGCATATTCCAACCCGTCTGCGCTTCAGCTACACGAGAGGTTCATCACTGCACTTGCACAGGGGTGTCAGGCACGACCCTCTGCAGTCCTACCTCCTCCAGCGAGGGTTGTAAGATAATACGCTTCGGCAGTTAGCAACGTTTAAGCATTTGCACAAGTATCTATCGGGAGAGGGGGAAAACCCCGGCTCCCCTGCCGGCAGCCCCCGCCCGCTGGAAGGGAGCCGCGAGCAGCCGGGGCGGCAGCCGCCGAGTTCCCGCAGTTGCGTTCGGGCAGCCAGCGGCAGGTGGAAGGAGAAATGAAGAAATATCTGCACTTCGGGATTTCTGGCGAGGCGGGGGGAAAGCACAGCCTCTTAAAAACCATTCAACAGAGTAAGCTCCCTTTCCAGCCACCGGGAGCCCCCGAGGGTTTAGTCTGAATCACCCCAGCCCGGACCAGTGTTCTCTCCCTGTGCCCCTCTCCTCTCCCTGCCCGGCTCTCCCTGGCCAGGCGAAGCTGGCGGGAGCAGCAACGATAACTCATTTGCATTTGAATCGACACCAGCGTGGCCCAGCAGCGGCAGAAATAGAACAATGGCCGGCCTGAGCCAAAAATAGGTCAAGCATGGCCGGGTGATTGGAGCCTG
Organism: Apus apus; assembly: GCF_020740795.1. Lineage (NCBI taxonomy): Eukaryota > Metazoa > Chordata > Aves > Apodiformes > Apodidae > Apus > Apus apus. Next base: position 31,191,319 of record NC_067283.1, on the reverse strand, counting down.
CATTAATGCGTTTAAAAATACCACAGCAAACACAGCTGTCCAGTCTCTGTCTTTCAAACCGCCGGCTGTCCTCCCTGCGCTGCTCGGTTTCGACTGTGATTAACCCCTTCCCCCGGCCCAGCCCGGTCTGGTGGGGAGAAGCCAAGGAGGGAGGAACGGACAGCAGGGAACAGGACAGAAAAGCTGCTCGCCCCTCTCCCTCCTTGTCCTCCCCCGGGGAGTATTTTGTGAAAAGTGAGCAAAACGCCACGGCTGCTGCATCGGTCCTAAAATAACGCCGGGAGGTTTTGCTGGCGATGTGGTTTCTGCCTCGCCCACGCGCAGCCATCCTGCTGTTCTATTTTTGCTGCCCGTTTCTCTGGCTACGCCGCAGTTGGCTTTGGCAGGGGAGCCGGGCTGCTGCCTGCTCCCTGCAGGACCTGCAGCAGCCTCGGGAGAGGCGATTTCTGAAGCTAACAGGGCTGGGGGGCAGTAGAAGGTGGGGACAGATGTTAATGGGGGACCGGGTTTTGTGCATGCAGTTATAAGCAGCGTTTCTGTATTTAGCATGCTTGATATAATTTTTATAGTAAGTCACCAGCTGAGGCACAGCATGTTAGACATGGTTACCAACTACGCACTGTTGGGTTGACTTGTTAGAATTTGGAGGGAGGCCGAGCAGCTCACACTTATTTTTGGAAGCATTAGGCAATTTGCATGGCATCTTTCTCAGTTTTACAAGATTATGTGCTTTCAGAAGAGCAGCATTTGACAGGGTATCAGACAACAGCAACAATGTTCCTCTCTATCCTGGCAGGTTTCATGCATGCTATATAAAGTTTATTTTTCATAATGACATTTCAAAAGTTGCACATCTTGTTTGCTGATTATTATACCTACACATAGGTAAGTCTCATTTCACTGTTACAGATGGTACTTTACTTGTCCAGGTCCTGCCCTGACTTATACCACTTATTACCCAAGTAACCAAAGCCTGTTGCTAACAACATATATGATGCAGCAGTCTGACCACTCACGTAGCAAAATTATGCATCCCCTTCCATGCCCCTGCTCTAGGGGAGCAACAATGGCCACTGAGATGTGATTCCTCACTGTAATCAAGAAGCCAGTACAGAAGTTGTATCAGTGCTTTCTAGAAATCCACCAAATTCTCAAATTGTTCCAGCATCCTCTGCTAGCGAAGATTCAAGAATCTGCCCACTGCTTGAGGCTCAGTTCTGCTTTTTGGCAAAGGATCACCTATCTGCTCTTCAACTAACATGATAGATTGTAGCCAAGGGCAATATTATTTTTTTAAAAAAAGTCTCACAGTTGTGTTATCTAACAAAAGATTCACAATAACAAAGTACTGTTTCAACTCCTGTGATGTTTGGATACTCAATGGAGCCTGGGGGATGTGTGGATCAAGACTTCCTCCATCATCCTCTGCTTCCTCCATGTGCCTGGTGACCTGGTTCTGCTGAGAGTTAGGATCTGTCCCCCAAACAGAAGGAGACCACAGCAGCTGACAACAGGATTTTCCCTGTAGGATCCTCAAGTTAGTTAGCATCTATCACTGGTAAACACCTCCCTCTCCTTGCCTTCTGTCTTCCCTACCCCTCAGTTTTCCCCAGGGGCAGTGCTCCCAGGGAAGCAGCAAAGCTCAGCAGACAGCACACACTCAGCTCTGCAAAGGGGCACAGACACAGGCAGTGGCAGCACAGTGACAGGTAGGGTTTTACAATGCAAGACAGCAGATGAGCATCCCACATACCACTGGACCACTGACAGCTGAAAATCTTGTCTTGTCAATCCTTTT